>NC_133658.1:237920639-238651763 GCF_037893015.1 Macrotis lagotis
TATGAGCATGTTTTTAAAAATGGATTAAATCATTTTATCTTATTTGACCCTCATAAAAGCATGAGCTAAGGTAGCTTAAAAATTAATGTTTTCATTTTTCAAATAAGAAAGCAGATGCACAGAAAGGTAAAGTGCCTTGTTCAATATCACAGAGCAATTATTAAATGGTATTTCTTTGCTGTATTAAGGACTGTTGCTCTAAAATATCTTGGACTCCCAGAATTAATAAAATTATTTTAACTTCAAATGATGAATTCAAGTTTTCTGACTCCAGTGTTCTTTTCCCAATAATATACAGAGTTGAATATCTGGGGATTCTGATTTATGTTATGATGCTATCAACAAACCAGACCATTCCAAGGAATTAAGTTCTTTGCCTTAGGGCTGAGTCATTTTTATAGGCCAACACCTTCTATAGAAGATGCACCTGTCTTTCCAGACTTTCCACAGAATTTTTTTCTTTAAATCAAGGCCCTATAATACAAAGACTTCATCCTCAGAAAAATTTTCATGAGGGTTGGAAGTCCGTTAAGAAGTTAACACTTACTACTATAGGCACCAGGGGGCCTCCCAGTGATAACTGACAGTTTAGAGGAAAAAGGCAAAGAGTTCACGGTAAAACTTTGTTTCCTATTTAATTAATAAACTGTTATGAACTTTCACATCTGGGTTTAGTACATTTAATCACACAATGGCTACAACATCCAGAACTAATTAGTTCTTTAGATACAAACAGGTTGAAAAAAACGTTTCAAAAAAGAATGGAAATAAACCTTATTTTGCTTATCTCCCAAAAGCAGCTTCACCTTCAACTATTTTCATGTAATTTAGGAAGCAAATTAGAAACGTTGATGCTACTATACATGTTGGTATTATCTGACAGGGGATTATCCTCACAAAAATGTTTTTCTTCTCTTAACTAATGCACAAAGCAATTAGTTACGAGGATTTCTGGGTACTTTTCTGGGGGGGAGGGGAGATTTCACTTTTTACATTTATTCGTAACAATCTTAAATCTTCTTCACCACTCCTTTCGGAAAAATAGAAGGGGGAAAAAACCTCCATGGCCCGGAGAATACAAATATGGTCAATGAAATATGTTCATTGAAATCCTTAAGGAAAAGGGGGAGATTACTTTCCAATTTCAGCCCAAAACTAATTAGGATTAATTTGCACAAAACTAACTTGAATTCATTTGATCCGGTAAAAGTCACACACCCCAACAGGACAACTTCACTAAGATTTTCAATGACTTCTTTTCGCGTCTGTCCAAAAGAGGGGGGGGAGGATTCATTCCGGATCCCCAAACTCTAAAATCTAGCCCCAAATCTCGGAGATTTAGGTGGAATCCGGCTGCTCCGCCCTCCCCAACCCCTTCAGCTCGTTATCCAGGACCCGTGAGCCCGGGCGGGCGGTGCGAAAATAAAAGGCGATCGCAACCTTCCGGGGAGGGAGCCGCGCAGAAGCCCGGGCTCGGAGGGAGCCGAGCCGCCAGAGGTCACGGTCGCGCCTCTAATCGCCCCGTTTCCATAGGGGTCGGGGGTTCTCGCCAAACCCCCGAGCTCGAGTCCCTCCCCGCCCCCGGGGGTGGGGGGCGGGGAAGGAAGAGGGAAGGGGCCCGCGCTCCAACCGCGCCGCCCCCCCCCAGGCCCCGACACCTGGCCCAGCCCCGGGCCGAGCGGGAAGGCGGCCGCCGCGGAGCCCCGCGCGCCCAGCCCGAGGGAGGCCGCGGCGCCGCCGGGGAGGCGCCCCCCGCGCCCCGCCGCACTCACCCTCCAGGAGCCGGGTGATGAGGCTGTCCACGTTCAGCTCCCCGTCCGCCATCTTGTCGGCGCTCGACTCTCCTTCCCGGCCGCGGGAACAAGGGCTGCTCGGCGGTCGTGACGCTGACGGCCGCGGTGACGACGGCTCGGGCGGCCCGCGCTCCCGGGCGAATCACGCCCCAGCGGGCTCGGCCCCGGCTCCCCCGTTCCCTCCCCCCCGCCCCACGGAGCGGGACGCGTCCACCCCCCACAGACCCGCACGGGGAGAGACAGGAAATAAATAATTAAATAAGGCAGGCCGAAGCGGGGGGGAGGGGAGAGGGAGGGAGCGCCCACTAACGCAGCCGCGTAGGGGACGAGCCGCCGCCGCCGCCGCCGCCTCCAGGCTCCTCCTCGGCCGCGCCGCCCCGAGCCCCACCCGCAGCCGCAGCCCCGCTCCTGCCGCCCGCCACCCCCGAGGCCAAGCTTACTCCTGCGCAGGCGCAACTCTTCTCCCCCGCCCCATCGCGCCCCTCCCACTACGCATGCGCACTAGAGTTTCGCCTCTTTCCCGCTCCCACGCGCCTACTCTCCAGCGACGACGCGGCCGGCCCAGAGGCGCCGCCGTTTTGCGTGACGGCTGAAGGTCCTCTTACGCTACACGCACGTAAGCGAGGGAACTCTCCCCCTCCCCCTCCCCTCCCCTCCCCCTCCCCCTCAGCTCTTCAGGGGCCCGAGGCCGCGCACGCGCAGTGCCCGCTCCCCTGCCCTCCGCTTCCCTCTCCCCGTGGCCCTGCAGTCTGGGTCTCCGTCCCTCGTTTCCTAAGCAACCAGCCGTACTTAGAGTTACCGGAAACAGTAAACCGCAATTTAGCCTCTTCTGGAAACGAAGATTGCCATTTCCAAAAGGACCGCGCCGCGCGGGCACGCTCAGACATCACGAGTCTACCAACCGGGGCTTTGTGGTAACTGGGGATCCCGGAGGACTCTGGCGAATGTTGGCTTTGACAGGCTAAAAGGCCCGAGCAGCCTAAACCCCGATGACACCTGGGTTTCTTTTATTTATTTTTATTTATTTTTTATTTCTTTTATTTATATTTATATTATTTATATTTTATGCCCCGGTTTATTTGGGTTTTGTTCCCAGGGTGATGTTGGAGGAGTCACTTGGCTTCTCTGAGTCTCCTTTTCCTTATCTTAAAATAAGGGGGGAGGGGTGTTCATTGGAGGATTCCTGATGCGGACAGATGCCGGAGATCTCTTTATTGATCCGTGGGAAAAATTTAGGTAGTCACTCCCCTCCTCGAGCACTGCGATGTGATGGGGGGTTACAAAAGGAGGTGATGGTAGCCCCAGCCTTCAGAGAGCTTACAATCGAATGGGAGGAGGATGACAACAGGTAAACAAATATATACAAAACAAGCTATAAATAGAGGAAAGTCTTTGGAATTGAGGTGTTAGGGAAAGCTTCCTATAGAAAGTGGAGTTTGAGTTGAGACCTGGAGGAACTATCAAGATGGTTATCTTAAACTTGCATAGGTCGCACCATATCGATGTAAGCTCCAGTGGTTTCTGAACTGCTTCTAAGGAGCAAATATAAAACTTCTGTTTGTCTTTTATAGTCTTTAATTTTGGAAGCTTTTAAAACATTCGACCTGTTTTATTCCCCTTCATGATCCTCTTCCATAACCTAGCTGTGCCTAGGTCAGATCTGCACTTTCCTCCTCACCCCCCACCTCTTAGAATCCCCTGGTTTCTCTCAAGATTCATCTCAAACCCCATTTTAGATAGTTCTTGACATGTCCACCTCCAAAAAAAGGTCATTTTATATTTATTTATTTTCTATGTACCCACATAAAATATATGTGTGTGTGTGTGTGTATATATATATATATATATATATATATATATATATATGTAACTTACACGTGAGTTTTCTAAATTCATCTCGCAGGGAATCATGAATTGTTATCTCTGAAATTCCTTCTACCCTCCTCTAAAGGAAACCTTTGAATCCAGACTAAAAGGAAGAAGGTACCACGATTTGTTCTGTTTTCTAAAAGAGAGGGTATGAGACTGAAAATATAATTCAATACCCCTTAAACATCTCCAATTTAGGGGAAATGACTTTGTTCTTAAATTACTTCTTGGTTAATAGCCTTAAAGGAGGATGATTATATCTGAAGGTGTGTCTTCCCAGCACATACTAGTTACACAGAAGATCATGGCAAATACTGGACAGCAAATATATACATTTATTCAAGCATATAACAAACAGAAATCTCAGAAGTTAATCAGAATAGACTATACCAAGCCATACACAGAGTGAATGAGTGCCATCCCTGAACCAAGAGAATCCTAAGGGGAAATTCCTCAGTTTCTACAGAGGAAAGCTGGAAATCTGGGGCACATCAAGACAGTGACTGCTCTACACGTTGACATCTCTTTTCAAAAATCTTTTCTTTCTAAGGATCTCTGCCTGAAGAGAGCCTAGATTTTTTAATGTCTTCTCTCAAAAACTGGAAGCAAGAAGACATCTTTCCTCTTCTATGATCTTACCAACCCCAGCCCAAGTAATCATTCTCTCTACCAAAGAGGACAATCTTGTACAGTATTTTCATCAGCCTTGAATTGGGGTTCCATATATGTGTGTACCTATTGTATCTCCTGGTAGAATGTTATCTTCCTGAAGATAGGGATTTTGTTTTTGTCTCCCCTCTGCCTTACTCAGCTCACCTTTAAAATGTGAATAAGTTTTCAGCAAGTACAAAGTAAGACATTTTCTTTTGCAGAATAAAATTTAATCAAATTGAAGCATTCTTGAGTAATGATTTAGAATCAAGATCTAGATACATTGCACATAGTAGATGCTTAATAATGTCTGTGGATAATACATGATCTATCTCTTGAAATTATTTGTGTTATTTTGCATAGACTTTGTATTTTAATTTACTTGTGCATTTTCTCCCTATACAATGTAAGCTCCTAGAAGCCAGGGACTATTCCATTTTGTCTCTTTTTGCAGTACCATAGATGCTTCCTAAATATATGTTGAATTGAATTAAATAGTTGGGTGTTAGGACTGGCAGAAATCTTAAAGATCTAGTTCAGAATTGTTAACCTTCAACAAAAAAACTCTGCAATCTGGTGAAGATTATGAACTCTCAACACCATGTTTCTAAATACATAAAATAAAACATATAGGATTACAAAGGAAACCAATCATATTAAAATGTGGTTATAAAAAAAAAATTAAGTTCCTGGATTCCAGGTTAAAAATCCCTGGTCTAGTTCAAGATGTTCATTTTATAGATAAGGAAACAGGGGCTGGCTCTGGAATCAGTCAATTTACAACTATGTTAATAAACTGGTTGGTTGATTGTTGTCATTCCTCATCAAAGAGGACTAAAATAATATGAGTCAAGGTTTAGTGTGTTTGACTATGGTTGATCCCACCTATATGAACTTGGAAAGCTCTACCACAAGTTGGATACAAATAGTCCATATAAACTTTTTGAGTGGAGAAGTCTCTAAACTTTCCAACCTTGGAATTTCTTTTGAACTTCTACAGTTCTGCTTTACTCAAAAATCACAACACCTTCTTTGATGTGAGTCTCACAGACTGGGCAGTACTGTACCAATATCTCCCACAGTTTTTTTTTGATTCCACTGTTCTTTCAATAGATTTTGAGGGTATCCTTGTAATGCTATATTAACAATGATAGCGAGGAACCCAAAAGCCTTTGAGGCCTTATTTGGTTTGTCTAGGCCTCTCCCGGAAAAGTTATGAACATATCCATTAGCACTTTGTTTAGAAGATAAAAGACAACTGACGATTATGTCTCTTATGGGCCACCTTTAGGAAGAACTGGTTGACTCCAAAGCTTGGGAAAATAGACTTATAGGATTAGCTGCTCCTTTGTTCTGGTCCATAAAACTGAAGCTGACAAAGTTCCTCAGGTCCTTTTGGTTTTTATTCTCTCACCTTTCTTCAGGGGAGTAACTTGGGATTTATTGGAAAATGTTTAACCATCAGACTCTTCAGATAACAAAACAAAATGACAAATCTTTAAGTTTAAACAGCATAATTAACATTTCTCCATCATTTTCTTATGTCTAGACAATCAACAAAACAAATGATCCTTGATATGTAGATTCATAGATTTCAGAGTGTAAATTTAACAATCTGTTCTCTCAAGTTATTGAAGGTGACTCTAGCACACCCCTGTGTCTAACAAACCTGGATCCTAGGCACATCTGTCTGCTAGGAGATGTTAATGGCTAACAAAGTAGAAGCAAATTTTAGCAGTTGAGTATGTTCACCCACTTAGTGTGATAGGCAGCAATAGCTGTGGTAATAATGGGGTATACTAGAGAAGAACTTAAAAACTATGATGCTAACCTATATGACCACAAGGAAGAGTTTATGGGTAATATTCCCAACTTCCTATGTTGATGAGTTGGAGATTTTGTGGTCCCTGGCTTCATGATACCAGAATCTAATCCTCTATTCAGAGAAAGAAAATTTATTGGGCAGTGCCAGTCTTGGAGTTTGACTTACCTGATAATTCACATTTAAGAGCTCAGGGAGGGGTGGCTAGGTGGAATAGTGGATAAAGCACCAGTCTTGGAGTCAGGAGTACCTGGGTTCAAATCCGGTCTCAGACACTTAATAATTACCTGGCTGTGTGGCCTTGGGCAAGCCACTTAACCCCATTTGCCTTGCAAAAACCTTAAAAAGAGAGAGAGAGAGAGTTCAGGGAGCTGAACTTTTAGAGAGAGAAGGGAGAGAGAAGAGGATTGCCAATCTGACCCCTACAGCTGGAGGAAGTATAGTCAAGCAACTAAAAAAAAAGTATAATAAAGGGACATGAAAAAGATGATATCTTTGATATCCCACTTCCACCCCACACATATACTATTAGTGTGAGTTATTTAGACAGACCTAGGGGAAGGGATTACCTTTCCAGTAGTCCCAAAGTTTGTTTTCCAGGGGGAGTCCAAACCCACTTGCCAATCTTGGAGGATCTATGTGGGACTTTAATGGGAGAATTAGGAATTAATTCACTTGGATGTCATGGTGTCATTCTGTTGACAAACCCAAATTCAATTCCCTTTTGAAGAAAGTTTAAAACCACTCTTTGTCACTGAATCCAAAGATAACCACCAGAATTGTACTGTTTGTTTATGGGTTGCCATAAATCATTTGTAATTTTAGTTTCTGGTTATGTAAATTCTTTGTGAATTTTAAATTTCTCTGTGATGGAATAAAAACTGCCTTGTTCTTGAGATACTTTTATTACTTTGAGTGTTTATATGGGACCTGGGACTCCACATTTCTGAAAACTTGCATGTGAGCTCTATACTTAAGTGATATTTGGAGATTATCCAGAATAAACTCTGAATGGGAGCAATAACAGTCCCAAAAATATTGACCCTTTTTTTTGAGCAATCTGACCTGGTCTGTAGGAGAGGGTCCTGGATGGAGGGTTCTATATACATTCTAAAAAAGTGAAAATAATAACCATTTGTAGTTTAATATACTTATTTATAGTCATTGCTACTTTAATTCTTATTTTTATATTTGAACATTTGTATTTCTCAATAATTTTCAGTGTAATATTTTAAAAACCTGCTACTCAAGTATTTAAATTCAAGTATTTATTGAATGTTACAGCTCAAACTACACTAAAAATTGTGGGTGAAATAGAAGCATAAAAATGTGATTTCTGTCCTTAAGGAGCTTATAACTGAGATGAGGAAATATGACTAGAACATATGAAACAATAAAGATAATACAGTGATATTTCTATCTGGGTACTCTCCAACTTCTCAATAAGTAATATTCCAAAAATTCACTTGTTAATTGTTTGGAATTCATAAGGTATTTCCTTAAAGAATTCAAATCCTACACATTATGTTACTGAATTATATGGCACCAATACAATAGTAGCGGTATTAAACTCAAAAAAAGGGACAATAAACCATACACAAGTATGCTCCAGGCTGCATATTTTAAAATTTTGACTTAAAAAACCACATATTGGGGCGGCTAGGTGGCACAGTGGATAAAGCACTGGTCCTGGAGTCAGGAGTACCTGGGTTCAAATCCGGTCTCAGACACTTAATAATAACCTAGCTGTGTGGCCTTGGGCAAGCCACTTAACCCCATTGCCTAGCACCCCCCCCCAAAAAAAAACCCCACATATTAACTTTATCTATAATCAACTGTATTTTAATTTGTTTTGTTAAATATTTTCCAATTACATTTTAATCTGGCAGTAACATGAGCCAAAGCATCTAACATCTCTGGTACTACAGAACCACCATTTTTAACATTGCTTTTGTGAGAAGATATATTTGAGTGTCCAAAGAAGTTTTTAAAAAGAACTGGGAAATGAGGGTGGTTTTTTTTTTGGCCTGTAAGATTGGTCCTGCAGTTGGGTTGGTGGACCAAAGAGTTAACTACCATTGGTAGAATATAGGGGTGAATGGCATTTATTTCACCCATAATTTTTGGTGTACTTTGAGTTATAGCATTCAATAAATCCTTGCATTTAAATACTTGACTAGCTGATTTTTTTTAATGTTATTATACTGATGGACAAGTTCTGTTTAGACTTCCTGAAAACTAGGCAATTGTAGGATGGATTGAGTCCAGGATTTTTTTTTTGTCCACATTTGTGATTTCGTTGTTGTATTAGGACAGGTCTAACTCTGGCCGGTTTGGTAACAGGTTTAAGATTGGAAAGAAATGAGATTGTCATTGAACATCTAAACCTTTGAAAAAGAAGGTTTACTTATCTTTTAGCAACAGGATACTTAGGGTAGCAAAACAATATTCAGTGAGAAGTTAGCCCTGATTTAGCTGAGTAAAGATTAGCCACAATCATGTTTCCAATTATGGTCTAGGAGTCAGAAACCCAAGAGGTACCTGACTCCTTTGTATCTAAACCACCAGGAAGATATATAAATGAATGACACAAACCTTCAATCCCCAGAACTTTAAGTCTCAAGAATGATATTAATACATTTGTAAGGAAATTGAGAACAACCAGAATTGTATTGATTATTTATATGTCATGGATCATTTGTAATTTTAGTTTGTAATTCTTTAGTTTGTGTTTGTTGGGCAATAGCTTTAGGACTAATCCATTTATTCCTATAACAACTGGTATAATGAACTGTTCATAAGGAAACACCCTCTACTAATTCAGAGTAGTACCTGCTCTGAAAATTAGACTTTTTATTAAAGAGTTGCCTGGGGCACAGAAAGGTTGGATTCTGGGTTTAACTATAATGACATAATCAATGTGTATTTAGACATAGTACTTGAATGCAGCAGGTCTTCATGAATCCTTGGGAAGCAGTGCTACTCCAGTATAGGGTATAAGATTGGTTACCTTTCAGGATAGAATGAGAAATAAAGGGAATACTAGATTTGCTAGTGATGGTAGTGGAAAGAGATTAGTGATTTTTTAGGATTATAATTGGTGTGATTCAGAGTGAAAATATTTTAGAATTTCAGAAGAGGGGGGTAACTGAGCTCTACAGATGGAATAATAATGATAATAATAACAATAATAATACATTCAATTTGACTAATATTTGTAGGAGATTAATCAAGGGAATTAATTTCCTGAAGGAGTTGACAAACTTATAAGGTCAGACTCTAAATGGGACTTTTGATTCTATCTTTTTATGTACCTACCTCACAGTATCTCCTCTATGATGGGTTCCAGAGTTGGGGATTGCCCCCAAGAAAGCTGATTGGCTCCTTCGAGTGTGGGATAGTTGTTTTGGAAAGATCCACTTCTTTGTGCTGTCCTATGAAAAGGAACCAATAAACTACTTTCAGTCTTCTCACCTCTTTCTTTTCTACCTTTCCTCTGAAGAGATCCTGAGAGTACAGAGTATTCACTCCCTTCAAGCATTAATGGGAGCTTTAGAGAAGAATAGGAAAGAGGCAGATATGTGCTCACCCACATGTCCTGAAAGGGGTGTTCCTGAGCTCCTAATGGGTGGGGTGGGAACATTTCCTGAAGAATATAATTCTAGAATCTAGCCTTCTAAGCAAAGAAGTGGGATTTCTTGGGTGTGACTGTTTCAGGGTTTGTCTTATGTATGTTATCCCAACTTTTAATTTTGGGAATCTGTCCTTTTGAAAGAAGGAATATTTCCTGAGTAGTCTGCGTATTGGTGACAAAAGAGGATTCTATACAATGTTTGATAGCAGTATCAGCAAGAAACTAAAACCAAGATAAGGAGGAGAAAGGAACCAGAACTTTACATTCTATTATTAAAGTGAATTATTCAGACAGCATGGGAATTAGACTTAGAATCTTTTCTGAATTGGATGGATATTGCCTTTCTAATCTGAAGATGTCCAGACTTGAAAGGTGATAGTAAAGGGGAACTAGCTGGAATGTAAGGATTTTCTTGCTGGTCTAGTAGTCTCTCTCTAAAGAGAAACTACAGGATGACTAAAATCGGGGGAAAGGGACTAATCAGAGTGTCAAAGGGTGAATAGGCTGCATCACTGGGCACCCTAATACAGGTATTGAAACTAGAAGACTTCAGGACCTTGTAGAAAAGTGGGACACAGGACTGGAGTATTTATGAGTACTTGTGACTTCTTTATTTTTTTCTGCATTTCTCTATAGGCTCCTTTGTGTCTCTTGTGTCTTTCCATGGGATAAATAAAGGTTGCCCTTTAGCCAATAAATGTATTTGGTGCCTAGAATGTTTATATGAGAGCTAAGCACCCTTATACACATTTCTAAAATCCTAGGTATAAGCTACTCACAAATTATATTTGGAGATATTCCCAGAGTAAACTCTAAGTAGGATCAAATTTAAGCAGAAAGTGATATTGTGGTCCAGTCTCCCAATTTCAGACTTAGTCCATGTGGACCTAGAACCTAATATGTGCAATGCACAATCTTAGATGGTAAAATTACAAAGATGAGGAAAGGATCATAGATCCAAAGCTAGAAAGGACAATCTCCCTCATTTTACAGATTAGGAAACTGAGGTCTAAGGAGGTCAAATTATTTGGTCAGGGTCACATAAGTGGTAAGCATTAGTGGCAAAATTTGAACCCAGGTCCCCTGAGTCCCAAATTAGTGTTTTTTCCACAGTATCATGTTTTTGGAGAAGAATGAGAAATTTCTTTGTATCGGTAAGTTGGGGTAGTTTATAAATAACTTAAATATTGTTGGAACTAGGGAGTCACTGAGTTTTTGAGAAGATAAGTTCCAATATTAAAATAGGATTTGTCCAGAAATCAGGAAAACAATAGTATTTCTGATAAAGACCTCATTTCTTTTAAGACCTCATTTCTTAAACATACAGAAAAGTGAATATAATTTATAAGAATATAAGTAATTTTCCAATTGATAAATGATTGAAGGATATGAACAGGCAGTTTTCAAATGAGGAAATATTAAAATTATATTTTAAAAAGTCCTAGGGGTGGCTAGGTGGCGTAGTGGATAAAGCACCGGCCTTGGAGTCAGGAGTACCTGGGTTCAAATCCGGTCTCAGACACTTAATAATTACCTAGCTGTGTGGCCTTGGGCAAGCCACAACCCCATTTGCCTCGCAAAAACCTAAAAAAAAAGTTCTAAATCACCATTGATTAGAGAAATGCAATGTTTCTGAGTTACCACCTTACATTTATCAGATTGGTTAATATGACAGAAAAGAAAATTAACAAATATTGAAGGGAATGTAGAAAAATTGGAACATTAATGTATTGGGGGGGTTTTTTAGTTTTTTTTTTTCTTTTGCAAGGCAAATGAGGTTAAATGGCTTGCCTAAGGCCACACAGCTAGGTAATTATTAAGTGTCTGAGACCGGATTTGAACCCAGGTACTCCTGACTCCAAGGCCGGTGCTTTATCCACTACGCCACCTAGCTGCCCCACATTAATGTATTGTTGATGGAGTGGTGAAATGATCTAACCATTCTGGAAAACAATTTGGAACTATGTCCAAAAGGTCTAGATCTGTGCATTTGTTTTTGATCTAGCTATATCACTCCTAGGTCTATATCCCAAAGAGATCCAAAAAAGGAAGGAAAGGACTTACCTGTAAAAACTATTTATAGTCACTCTTTGTGTTGGTAAAGAATTGTAAGCTGAGGGTATGCCCATCAATTGGGGCATGACTGAATAAGTTGTGGTATATACTTGTAATGGAATAGTACTGTTTTATAAGAAATAATGAACAAAGCAGAGTTCAGAAAAACGTAGAAAGACTTATGTGAACTGATACAAAGTGAAGGGAGAAGAACCAGAAGAATGTTGTATACAATAACACCATTAGTGTATGATGATTAATTCTGAACAACTTAGTTAATCTCAGCAATAAAATGAATCCAAGATAATTCCAAAGGATTCAAAAAGAAAAATACTATCCACCTCCAGAGAAAGAACTGATGGAGTCTAGATGAACATTGAAGAATACTACTTTTTAACTTTCTGTAATTTTTTTCCCCTTGGGTTTGTGTCTTCTTTTACAACATGACCAATATGGTAATATGTTTTGCATGACTGAGGGAGAAAATTTAGAACCCCCAAATTTTTTAAATGAATGTTTTACATGTAACTGGAGAAAAATAAAATATATATTTTTTTATAATAGAGATTGTGGAAATGTGATGCCAAATCTGAAATGAATCAGAAAAGGAGAGACTGTAGAAACATCAACTAGGCCTGTTGCAGAAACCCAGGTATGAAGACTGGAATTGGGCAGTGGCTATGGGAGGGAACTAAATAGCATAATAGATAAAACACCAGTCCTGAAGTCAGGAGGACCTGAATTCAAATCCAGTCTCAGACACTTAATTATGTGATCTTGGACAAGTTAAGTAACTGTTAACTGATTACTTTGCATCCAAGACCATCTCTAGTTAGCGTGATTCATATCTGACCACTGCACCCCCTTCACTCAAATGCAATTCATGTGTTTGTCATGATGTCACTTCCCTGAAGTCATGATCTTCTTTGAGAACAAAGAATAAACATTGTCACCATCATCAGTGGCAATGGTAATAAGAAATAATGAATTAAAAGAGTAATATTTTGAAAGCAGACAAAATTTTGTAAAAGGATTTGAGGGAGAAAAAAAGTAGAAGGAACACTTGAATATAATAATCTTTTAACTTATCTTTTTTATAAATCTTATTTTTTCACACAATCCTGACTTTACTTCAGATTTAAAATACTATGCATATATAATATTCAAGTCTAAAATTACTCTACCCATGGACTCATAATAACTTATATTATTTTCCTTTAGCTCATTATTATTTATGTAGCATCCCTTATATACAGATCCCCTGTACCTAAGTACTTAGTGGAAGTTTGTGATTCTAAAAAGTGTAAATGTTATGAAAGAAATAGTTGTCAAATTAAGCTTATCTAAAGGCAGATCTGACTGTATCAACCTCCTCTCCCAATTCTAGTACTACCTCCCTATTTCCTAAGACCCAAGATCCTCTGTTTGTCTTTTAAAACCCTTCATAACTCAATCCTTTCCTTTTTTTTTACTCTTTTTTTTGGTTTATTTATATTATTATAATAATCTTGTTGTGAGAGTAAACATAAACCCCCCTCCCCCCCAAAAGACAGAAAAACCTCAAGAATAGTGACAGAGAAAGAAAAGTGCACATCAGTCTGTGTTCAGATTCCAACGGCTGTCTCTGGGATGAGTTGTCTTCTTTATCGTAAGTCCACCAGAGAAGCTGCTTCACTATTTTTCCTATTTTCCTCTTACTAGCTGTATTTCTTATTTTCCCGTTACTGGCTGTATTTTCCTCCATTCTATTCCTCCCCACTCTCATTTATTCTATTCTTTCTCTCCTTTCACTTGTCCCTGCTCAGAAGTGTGTTGTATCTGAGTACCCTCTCCCATGATCTTCCCTCTCATCTATCACCTACTACCCCCTTCCCTCACACCATTCCCCCTTATCCCATCCCTTTCCTCTCATTTTTCTCTAGGGTAAGATAGATTTTTATACCTTATTAGATTTCTATACCCCATTTCTATACCCTCTCCTAGCTATTTCTGATGAGAATGAAGGCTCACTCATTCCTCCTCACCTTCCCCTGTTCCATTCCATTGCAAAAGCTTTATCTTGACTCTTATGTGAACTATCTTAGCACCTTCCTCTCTTTTCCCTTTGTCCCAGTACTTTTCCTTTATCACCCATTGCAAAAACCCAGGTATGAAGACTGGAATTGGGTTTTATACCATTATATTCAGCTCCTTCCTGTGCTTCTTCTAACTGCTCTTATAAATGAGGAAGTACATATGAGTTATCAGTATCTTCTTCCCATGCATGAATGCAAACAGTTCAACATCATTAAGTTCCTCACAATTAATCTTAATCATTCACCCCCCTCTATGGTTCACCTGAGTCCTGTACTTGGAGAGCAAACTTTCTCTTCATCTCTGGTTGTTTCAATATGAAAGTCCCTTATTTCATTGAAAGTCCATAATTTTCCCCTGAAAGAAGATGTTCAGTTTTGTTGGGTAGTTGATTCTTGGTTGTAAACCAAGATCTTTTGCCTTTCAGAATATTGTATTCTAAACCCTATGAGCCCTTAATGTAGAAGCTGCCAAATCCTGTGTAATCCTGACTATAAAGCCATGGTAGCTAAATTGTTTGTTTCTGGCAACTTTTAGTATTTTTCTCTTTGACTTGGGAGTTTGGGAATTTGGCTATAATATTCCTGGGAGTTTTTCTTTTGAGATCTCAGGAGGTGATCATTGAATTCCCTCAATTTCTATTTTACTCTCTGCTTCTAGGATCTCAGGGCAGTTTTTCTATATTATTTCTTGAAAAATGAAATCTAGGCTCTTTTCTTGGTCAGGATTTTCAGGTAGCCCAATAATTTTTAAATTATCTCTTCTTGGATCTGTGTTTGAGGTCAGTTGTTTTTCCAGTGAGATATTTCACATTTTCTTCTAATTTTTGGTTCTTTTGGTATAGTTTTATTTCTTCCTGATTTCTCGCAAAGTCATCGGCCTCCTTAAGTTCCATTCTACATTTAAAAGAGTTATTTTCTTCCCAGAGATTTTTTTATCTCCTTTTCCATCTGGCCAATTCTGCTTTTTAAGGCATTCTTCTCCCCATTTGCCTTTTGGGTTGCTTTTTCCATTTGGCCCAAACTGTTTTTTAACATTTTATTTTCTTCAGTAATGTTTTTTGTATTTCTTTCACTAAGCTGCTGACTTCATTCTCATAATTTATCTGTATCACTCTCATTTCTCCTCCCAACTTTTCCCTTAATTGCTTTTCTTTTTTTCCTTTATTTTTTGCAAGGCAAATGGGGTTAAGTAGCTTTCCCAAGGCCACACAGCTAGGTAATTATTAATTGTCTGTGACCAGATTTGAATTCAGGTACTCCTGACTCCAGGGCTGGTGCTTTATCCACTGTGCCACTTAGCTGCCCCTCTTAATTGCTTTTCAAAGACTTTTTTGAGCTCATTTGAGCATCATAACCTGAGTCCATTTTCTATTTCTCTTGGAGGTTTTGCATACAGAAGCTTCAATTCTGATATCTTCTGAGTATGTATTTTGGTCCTCCATGGGACCAAAGTAATTTTCTATGGTCAGATTTTCCTTTTTCTGTTGCTTACTCATTTCCTCAGTTTATGACTTATTTACCACACTTCCAAGGCTTTGGAGGGTTTTTGTGACACCCCACTGGGACCTTAATTCCTCCAAGGTCTTATGAGAGGCTCTGACTGCTCTCTTGCCTCTGCTCTGGTATATGGACTACCACAGGCCCTCCCCTCTGCCCTGAAGCTATGAGGAGGTTCCCTACTTGTCTATGGTAGTATGGGGCCCGGACTGAGACTTGGATCTGAGTGTGGGCAAACAGCAGAGTCCCACCCCAGGGAGAGCAGAGAGACCTCTGCAGTCTCCCCAACCCCCTTACCATTCATGAGCTGGGAGCTATAGAAGTGCTGGGTGGCTTCCCCTATTCCCACTGAAAGTTCTCACCAGAGTGCTGTTCTGAAGCCAGCACTCTGCTCTATGCTCAATCTGGTGCAGCAGAGTTCTCTCATCACCCCTTCAGGCTGTCCCCAGTGATCCCTGGGCCAAGGGGTCTGGAAACCGCTACCTCTGCCACAGACTCAGGTGCCCCCAGGGTTCCAGTAGCTGTTCCTGGAAGGCTGAAGCTGGTTTGCTCCAGTCCAGCTGCTGCACTGAGGCTGGGGCTCTTTCCAACTCCTAGGCCCGGTGAGACACTTCCCTACGGGATCTTCTAAGTTGTCTGGGACTGGGAAATTATATCATTCAGTCTTTCTGTAGGTTCTACCCCTTCTCCTTTCCTGTTTTTAAAAAACAAGTTTGTACTCATGTCTTTTGGGTTTTTTTTGCATCATCATAGTTTTATCCAATATTATTCTCTTCCTCTCTCTCAGAGAGGCATCCCCTATAATAGATAATACTTTTTTAACCCCCTCCCCTCCAAAGCACAGTCAATTAATATTAAGCAAAGGTCTGAAAACATTTGTAGTCCTTTCCAGTCTTCTATACCTTATTTCCCCCTCCTACTCTTGTCCTAACTAAGCATTTTCAGACTGCCCTCTGAAACTGGAAATTTCATTAGACTGTGAAATACTTGATATCAGAGATTGTTTTCTTGTTTTCCTTTCTTTGTCTCCAAGTGTTTTAGTATGTGCCTTGAACAGAGAAATTGTGCAATAAATACATATTGACTTGCCCTGACAAAAATTTGAGGTTAATAAAGTATTTCCCCTGTTACCTCACTTGGACCTCACTAAAACCAGAAAGGGTTGATCTTCTTATTATCTTCATTGTACAGACAAAAAAACTGAGTTAGAAAGTTAAAGTGATTTGCCTCTAGTCACACAACTAATAAGAGTCTGAATCAGGATTTGAACTCAAATCTTTCTAAATTCAAGACCTCCATCACTACACTACCTAGTTTCCTCATAAAGGCATTATTATTCTCCTTCATTGCAGCTTTCCTGTTTTAAACCTTGGCTCCAAAGATGGAGGTGTGAACTTTTCCTTCTTCTCCTAGCATGGTGCCTTCAGATCTGGGTCTTTTTCCATAGTTTCTGCTAAAAATAGCCCAGATTCTTGCCATCTAGTAACTCAGAAGACAGATTAAGCTTAGTGCTGACTACCTCATGAATGATGTTTATTAGAGCATAGAGAAGCAGAAGAGAATTAAACAAAAATATTACTTTATCTTTGCATAAATTTGCATAATCAGAAGGAACCCTATTTGAAAACATAAGGAAGAAACTAGTAGATTTTCACATGCAGTATTCTATATTGGACCATCTTGTAACTGATTGAAGGGTATATCAACTAAAAGACCTCACCATTTTTTGTTTATCAATTTTTAAGGAAGCATTAGACTAAGGAAAGATAAATATAATTTCAAAATTATTAAAATGTATAAATGTAGTTTTGAAATGATTAAAATTGATGTTTTTCAATATAGATGCCACTTCTCAATGACAATCCAATCATAGTTTTTATATTTATTTACCACAATTTGTCCAGTCATTCACCCATTGTTGGGTACTCATTTTGCTTCTATTCCTTTCTTGGCAAAAAAAATACTGCTATAAATATTTTATTATGTAGGACCTTTCCTTCTATATTTGATCTCAATCAATAAACAAACATTTTTAAGCACTTTCTGCATGTCAGATATTATAATGGGCACTGAGGATATAAAGACAAAAAGGAAACAGGTCCTATCCTCAAAGAATTTACATTTTATCAGGGAGACAACATGTACATATTTAAGCTTTTACTTTATCTACATACCTGTATATATAACATGTACATATAAAACACATGGGTTTTTTTTTTTTAGGTTTTTGCAAGGCAAATGGGGTTAAGTGGCTTGCCCAAGGCCACACGGCTAGGTAATTATTAAGTGTCTGAGACCGGATTTGGACCCAGGTACTCCTGGCTCCAGGGCCAGTGCTTTATCCACTGTGCCACCTAGCCACCCCCCAAAACACATGTTTTCATGTAATATACATGTGTATCAAAAATACAAGATAAGTTGTTGGGAGAAGCATTAGCAGCTGTGAGAATTGGGAAAGGGGTCTTCATGGATATGGTATTTGAGCTGAACTCTGAAGAAAACTGGATATTCTAAGAATTCGAAATGAGAAGAGAATCTTGTTGGATCATCTCTAGACAATTTCTGAAGTACATTAACAGACAAAATTACTTCATTTAACCCTTACAAACTATGGGACAGGCAGAACATATGATTTTATAATTGAGTTCAGAGGAACTTATGAAGACACCAAGTGAAACGATATGGAGAAAAAAGAGAAAAAGGCTCAGGATAGAGCTTTGCAGGTTAACTCACCGTTAAAGAATATGATATGGATGATGATCCAACAACAGAGACTGAGAAGAAATGGTCTGACCTAGAATGAGGGGGTTGGTTGGATAACATATTGCAATTCTTTCATACCCATGGGCAGAGTCTTCAGGGTATTCAAAACTTTTTTGCTATTTTATTAAAACTGAGTGGAATATTCCCTCTTAAGAGTTAATATTCCTAGTGAAGTCCTCTCAGGGTTAAAAATCATTAAAACAAAGACAGACTATTACTCTTAGACTATTCTTAGAAGAAAGAGGGAGAGAGACCTTGCATTCCCAGTCAGACACCCTCCTGATTCTGTTAGGGAGGGGAAACAGTAGACTATTTCCAGAAAGACCTTGCATTCCCAGCCAGACACCCTCCTGATTTTGTTAGGGAGGGAAATAGTGGAATACTTCCAGAGAAGAGAACTTGCATTCTTAGTTAGTCACCTATTTGGTGATAGACTAGGAGAACAGTAGACTGCCTTCTCTTGTTTGATGATAAGTACTAAGAAGACCTTGCATATTCAGACATTAATTCATTTAGATAGACAACAAAAGGTCATTAGAAATCTTTTTCTGATACCCTCACCATCTGGAAAACATTTTATTCTTTTCTTTGTTACTGGTAGGTTTTTTTGTGTAAAGATTATAACTCTGAAAACCTTAACCAATCAGGTTGGAGGAGAGTGGGGCTAGGGAAGGGGGGGGATCGTGCTAGGCCATATAATCTTGCTTGACTGTCACCTCAGGGCTGTGCCTTGATCTTCACTACCTTTGTGAGACTTGGAGTGTGTCCTTTTCTTGAGAAAAGCCAAAATAAACTTCCTTTTTTGCTCAGCAGAGTCTATATTTTTTATCCCACACAAAAGTAACTGCCCTGCTGCTCCCTGCAAAAGTAAAGCCCTTCCTTTAATTGTCTTGTTATACCAAATTCCAAATTTCAGACAGAACATGTAATTTTTATACTGGTTTTACAGATGAGAAAACTGAGGATCAGCAAAGTTCTGGGAAATTCTCCCAATGTCATAGCTCTATTGAGTAACAAAGCCAAGAGTTGAAGAGCTTTGGCAGTGCCTAGCATAATATCTTGAACATAGGACCCTGGAAAGGACCTTAGAAGACACTGAGTCCAACCTTTTAATTTTATAGATGAGGAAACTGAGGCTGCAAAATATTTCATCTCCTTTTTCCATGTTGAGGGATCGCCAACCCATCAGCCAGGAATTCACTCCTTCCTTTCCTCTGCCTTATAGACACATCTCTCCTTTAAGAGACTTGAAGTCTTTTACATGAAGCCTATCCTAGTTCCCACAAGTGCTCATATCCTCCCTCCAAAATAACTTTGAATATACTTGATAAATTTTACATTTATTTTGTTTATGTACTTATCTTTCCCATTAGACCAAATGATCTTTGAGAGGGAGGGTTGTTATATTTTTTTGTCCTTATATCCCTATGACCTAACTCAGTTACTGGCATGTAGGTACTTAATAAATGCTTGTTGATTGATATATTGAGTAAAGGCTAGTTGAACTGAAATGAATTTTTTTACTTTAGGCAATATGTCCAACACCTCAGTAGGCAAGAGGTCTCTTTTCACCAGTCCTCTTAAGCTTATAATATAGCTCTCTGTGGGTTGATTGCTGCCTCAACAACTGGCAGACAGCCAAAGTTTAGGTACTGAGTGACCAGGAATAGAAAATGGGAGATAGTATGGAGGCCAGAGAACAAAGATGGCATATTTTAAGTGCATCAGTGATCTCTTCTACAGATGTGAGACAATTTTTTTAAAATAAAGAATTAACTTTTCAACAACACAGCTGTAAATAGCCCTCTTTTGTTCTATACAATGAAATCCAGTCCCTTATTGCTGATTCCAATAGAAAAATCCCCTGGATAGTTTTGTTACTGAGTCAGCCTTAGGGAATTACCTTCTCTTAACCTCTCTCCTTGGTTTACCCATTTAGAATGGAGAAATGATTATAATAATTACTCACTTCATAGAATTGTGGTGAGGTTTAATTAATGTTGAGAAATCCCTTTGAAGTCTTGAGATGAAGGGATTGTTGATAATAAAATTACTAATCTGAAAACTGCTTCAGCAAGACAAAGGTTGAAAAAAGGTAGAAAGCAGGCTCTACCTCTGAAGGTATCCAACAGGACCAGGCTGCCTCTTGACTTAATTAGAATTTCCTAGGTGCACCCAAGCTAGCACAGAGTAGGCAGGTATACCACACCTACTGTCCTTAATTAATGCAAACTTGAAACTGTGTTACAGCTGGGCAGATAGTTGCATAGAAACCACAGGCTATCTGCTCATTTATGTTTGCTGATAGAGGGGCTTGTCTTTGTGTACAAAGTGGAGTGGTATTATAGTCTCAGTTTGAAGTCATGGGAAAATTGTCCATTGTATTTTATGAAAGTTATTTTTATCCCACTTCTCTTATGAGAAGAAAGAGGGAAATTTTTCTATCCCTAAGAAATTGGTAGTCATATTGGAGGCAGCCTGAATTTGAAGTAAGGAGTCCAGATTTCAAATTAATTTGACTATAGCCAAATCATTTAGCTTGTCATAATCCTCTATTTTTCTCATCTATAAAATGTACATAATAATGCTTGCACTGCTAATCTCAGAAGAAGTGAAATGATCTGCTGGATAAAGAGCAGTCCTTAAAGACTTTGTTTCAGGTCTCTGCCACATACAGTCTGTGTGACCCTCAGTAAGTCACTCAACTTCTCAGTGTTCTATGCCCTATGCAAGCCCGGAAGTTGTAAAGAAGGTGCTTAGACTAAGAGGGAATCTCTGATCCCTACTGTATTAAGGTTCTAGATCCAAACCCTATCCCAACATAGCTCACTGGTTTTTCTGTGAGGAAAGACTTTGTCAGCTTTACAATACTATTATATGTAAGTAAAGAATTGGAAATTGAGAGGAAGTGCATCAATTGAGGAATGATTGAACAAGATATGATATAGGATTGTGATGGAAAACTATTGTGCTATAAGAAAATGACAGGGAGGATGGTTTCAGAAAAACCTGAGAAACTTTATCTGAACTTAGATGATGCAAAGTGAAATGAGCAGAACTAAAAGAATGTTGTACACAGTAAGAGCAACATTGTAAGCATGATCAACTGTGAAAGAATTAATTATTCTGATCAAGACAATGATACAAGGCAATTCCAAAGGACCCATGATGAAAAATGCTATCTACTAAGAGAAAGAATTGATTAATTCTGAAGGCAAATTGAAGCATATGTTTATTTTCTCAACTTTTTTTTGAGGAAAGGTTTCTTTTGCAATATATTTTGAATGATGTCACCTGTATAATGGATTTCATATTGTTTTCTTTCTCAAGGGGTGGTGGAGGAGGGCAAGAGGGAGTGATAGAATTTGAAGCTCAAAATTTTAAAACATGAATGTTCAAGTTTTTTTTACATGTTATTGGAAAATATTTAATGGAATGAATAAAAAATATATTTTTAAAGAAAGTAATGAGGTCATTCACTGAGAGCTCTCTCTTCTCCTTTCTTCTTTAGTTCCCATCAGTCAATATCTTCCCCTATCATCTCTTCCTTCACCCCATAACTGATAAAAAGGTAGTCCTTTCTCTTGCTAAGGCAAATCCTTGTTTTTACATACAGACTTTATACAATTTTCTCTAACTTCCTCCTCACTCTCATCCCTATTCTTTCTTTTTTTTTTTTAGGTTTTTTTTTTGCAAGGCAAATGGGGTTAAGTGGTTTGCCCAAGGCCACACAGCTAGGTAATTATTAAGGGTCTGAGACCTGATTTGAACCCAGGTACTCCTGACTCCAAGGCCAGTGCTTTATCCACTACGCCACCTAGCCGCCCCATATCCCTATTCTTTCAACATATTTTCAACATCTCTGTTTACTGGTTCCTTCCCTGTTTCCTTCAAGCACACCCATTCTTGAAAAACCTGACCATCCCTGCTAGCTTATTATCTTCTATTTTCTTCTCAGTTAAACTCTTTGAGAAAGATTTTCTCTACTTCCTCTTATAGTCCTTTTTTTTCTAAATTATCTCCACTCTGACTTGTGATCTCATCATTCAGAATCTCATCATTTAACTACAACTATTCTCTCCAAAGTTACCAATGACTTCTTGTTTTTTTGTTTTCCAAATCAAATGGTCTTTTCTCAAGACTCATTTTTTTTTTGGATTTTTACAAGGCAATGGGGTTAAGTGGCTTGCCCAAGGCCACACAGCTAGGTAATTATTAAGTGTCTGAGGCGGGATTTGAACTCAGGTACTCCTGACTCCAGGGCTGGTGCTCTATCCACTGTGCCACCTAACCATCCCACAATCCTCATTTTTTATAACCTTTCTTAGATCTGAAAAAGTTGATCTATCTTCTCAACTAAGTGGGTGGGGAGCTGGTGGAATTGATTTTTATTATATATCCAAAAATAACAACATTATTTCAGTAAACAGTACTCAATATATAAAATGGGTATCATCAATATAAAAGTAATTTTTTTTACAGCCACAGAATCTATGAGGTAAAAGACCATGAAGAAATTGAGATAATACTCATAGCCTATTACATACATAATATTAAACAGATATTTTACATTTACCTCTTATACTATTCAGATAACTCAAAAGGTTCAAATTCATAGCTGACTAGCTATAGGATTATTGGGAGGTAGTTATCTTTTTCACTGAGAAGTATACTGCTAAAGAAATTCTCCTTCCTCTGGTTGAGTGATACCTAGATACCAAAATCAAGAACCCACGAGATTATCACCAAAGGCTAAAAATGTCTATTACAAAGGATCCCTGTTTGTTGACCTGTATGAAGGGAAAAGAGACAGGAAAGGGCAGCCAGGGATCAAGATCTGAGACTGTGGCAGGTCAATGGTATTATGCATGCCAGGGTTACAAGCTGTCATTGCCCTAGGGCTCCATTTGCTGGATGTTCCAAGGAGACAAACAGATGTGCAAATAGAGAGAGGTCTAAAGGAGAAAGGTGGTACCCTTTCCACAGTTCTTGTAGACTCCAAAGAGGGAAGGTTTCTCAACTAGTTTGCCCACTCTGAATCTCAATAATCAATCCTTTTCTAGCCAATCCCTGGTTGCTAGGGTGGGACAAGAAGTTCCCCAAGTAATCAGAGAAAGGCACTTGCCCTTGCTAAGGAATCAGAGCACAAAGTCAACTTCATGGAAGAGACCTTTGTCCACAAAATCACCTTAAATAAATTAAATCAGTTTCCATAAGGGGAGAACAAAAGTCTAAAAAATAACCTTAATCTGCAAATACTTGATTTATCAATAAGACTTGTATAACAGCCAAAGGCAATGTCACTTCATAATATAAACTCACTTATAAATCTTAAGAGATGGATGCTAAAGACAATTATTTACCTTCACAAGACAGAAAGAAGCAATGGAGAGAAAGCCAGCTTGGAGAAAAACCTTAAAAGAAATCCCAAAGCATTTAAAGAAGATATTACAAGGCAACATTAAGGTCCAAAGAGATTTTTATCAACAAATTCTTTTCACCATCAAGGAAAATGGAGTACTTCATTTGAATTCTAATATTACAATCCCAGATGTATTTCTAGAAGAGGAAATGGCACTGAAGATAGCAAAGATGGAGAAAAGCAATTGGAGTAGACCACCCATACTAGGGGTGACATAATGTTGAGGGCATTAAGGGTATCCTTTTTCAAGGTATCTGAAAGTAGGAAACAAAAGCTTTTTAAAAATCTTGTACCTTATTATTAATAGAAAAAAGCAATTGAGAGGACATCAATAATTATTGGCCCATTTACCATTTGGACCATTTCTCAACTATGAAAAAATATTATCAGAATCATTCACACATGAGTCAAAGATACTGACAATAAGAATATATTAGTAGGGAACAGGTTAGGCTTTCCCAAACAATATTACAATCTTTAATTTACATAACTTAGACAAATGTTACATAAATTATTTAAAGAGGTAGAGAATATAAAATCCCATTAATGCTTATTGTTTATTGATTTTAAAAAGAATTGAATTCAGTAGAGCTAAACACTCTTAGAAGGTTTTTACCATGTCAAAATTATATAAAATTATTTGTGATATATAACAGCATTATTAGCCTTGTTTGATGACCCTCTGTTCATTAATATCAAGCAAGGTACCCAAAAGCAAGATATCTGGTCACTAAAGGTATTCACTGATGTCAAGATCTAAGAGGCACACCATAGAATCTTAAATCAAAGAAAGATTTCCTGTAGGTGATAAGATCTTCCAGATACTCTTAATTATAGGTGATCTTTTTCTGATTGTGTAAAGCCCTGAACAAATGAGTCTAACAATCTGTAAAAGAATGATAGTTTAATGGAAAACCTAAAGAACTCATCACTACACATACACACTTGACATGACTGAGGACCACAAAGGCAAAAAAAAAAAATCTACATATAAAAACACTTCATTCTGCATCTGCAAGCTTTACCTGGTTTCAACTCTATGGACACCCCACCCATCCACACACACCTTTCCCGGGGAGACCTTTTGGTCTCACTCATCTTTCCTGCCATCCTCCCCCCCACCTCATTAAATTGTGATTAATTGTATCCCCAGCACTGCCACATAATAGGTATTTCATAAGTTAGATTGGATTGAACTCTTTAATGTCCCTACTACCTTCTTAAACTCCTGGGGTAAAAATTCCCCACCTTCCCCCCTCACTTCACAGACTTTCTTAGATAGTACAAATGCACAAAAAAGTGTTAGATTAACAATTTAACAAGAAGAGACTAAGAAACTGCCTTTTTTTCCCTGATGACACCAAGCTTCTCCCTCAAGCAAAGGTCCATCTTTTTAATATCATTATTCTTTGGGTATGCTTTTAATTCTTCAGATATTCTTTTAATACTTACTATGAATGGTTGGACTCTTGAAAAGCATGGAATGAATTACAGGAACTGATGTTGAGTGAAGGGAGCAGAACCAAGAGAACATTGTACACATTAGCAACAACATTGTGAGTTGATCAACCTTGAATACTGAAGCTCCTCTCAGCAGTTCAGAGAGCTAGGATAAGCCTAGGAGACTGGCTATGGACAATGCTATCACTATCCAGAGGAAGAAAAACCAAACCAAACCAAACTAAAACACCCTACAGAATCTGAATGAACACTACATTCACTTTTTAAAAATTTCTCTTATGTATTTCTTTCCTATCTCACTAATTTCTTTCTTTTCCCTTAATCCTAATTCCTGGTACCTAAAAAGACTTATCTGTAAACATGTTAAATTCAAATGTATATGTACAATCTTCACCTGACTATTCACTGCTGAGAGGAGGGGGTGGGTGGAAGAAAATATAACTTAAAATGTGAATACGCATGTGGATGAATAATGTAAACCTTTCATAACATGTAATTAGAAAAATAAAAACTTTCATAACATGTAATTGGAAAAATAAAAATAGAAATTGAAAATAAATACTGATAATCTTATTGCATGTTGGTGAGTTTGGAAACACTATTGTCTTCCAAGAATTTAAACTATCTCACCCAAAGGAATATGCTTTGGTTGACTTGAGTAGAATACAATACAATACAAAAAAATTACATAAAGGATGCCATCAAAATAATTTAGGAATGAAAAAAGAACCTTGTCTGGTTATGTGATAAAAGCTAGGAATGACTAATAGAGAGTCCTCATACTCCATTGGTACTTCATTAGAGCAAAGATAGTCTGTCCCTAGCATGGTCATTGTTCACTTACTTACAATTAACCAGACAAAATGTATTTATTAAGCACTTAAAATTGCCAGGCTGATTCTAGATTTTGGAGATACAAGTACAAAAAAATTAATCCCTACTCTCAATGAGCTTTCATTCTATTAAGGAAAAAAGGAAAAAATAAATACATGTAAAAGTATATATGCTATAAATATAAAGTTAATATAGAGAACTTATGGAAGGACAAGAACAAAAGTTGAAGAAGATAAATAGGCATAAGTGATGTAGAGGGAGTACATTGGAACTGTGACTAAAATTCCCTATGAGTATTTCACTTGAAGTAATGGGGGAAAGTCAGGATATAGACTGAAGTCCTCTCATTCCCAGCATTCTACTAGGTGAACACCACCAAAAATTAAATGAGCTAAGCAATAATAATAATAATAGCTAACACTTATATAGTGCTTTAAGGTTTACAAATCACTTTACAAATGTTTTCTAAGATGATGCTCATAACATCTGGGAGGTAGATGATGCTATTATTCCCATTTTACAAATAAGGAAACTGAGGCACAAAGACATTAATTAAGAGACAAGTTCAGTCGAAAATTTAAAATATCTGAGATAGGATTTGAAATCAAGTCCATTTTGATTTGAAGTCTTTGTTCTATGAACTACACTACCTGTCTGCCTAATTCATACTTTCCTTTTGTTTTCTTTAGTATCACTTAAGGCTAGAAACAAATGAGGTAGTGAATTTGGGGAAACCTGGGACAGCTTCCAAGTTCCCTCTAAAGAATGAAAAGTTCAGAATTGAAGCCTCCTATTCAACTACCACATCTCAATGTTAGAACTCTATATAAACATTTGGGAGAATTTTTATTAATATATACAATTCCCCTTCTTTGTCAACTTCATTTCTTCAATTTCCAATTGATTTCATCCAGTCAGAAATATCTGCAAAAAGGGAAAGGAGAAACTGAAGGAATAAGAAAGGAGCCCCTCCTCCCCTCCCTCTGAAAATACAATGGATAGCTTTTGACCCTTTGGATTCAGTGCCTAGATCCAAGGCGTCATACTGACCATTTCTCTATCTAGTGGGAGATTATTTGCTCAGAAAAAATATTAAAGAGCTAAAAATATCTATATAGGGTTTTTCTTACATAAGATTCAACTGCAGTCAAACACATAGAGGAGTTCTGCTGAGGGTGTTTGCTGGCATTATTGACTCTAGTTCAGTTTCACAAAGAAAGATATTTCAATATGTAATTAAATGAAGCTTTTTAAAATTCAAGTTTCAAAGAATAACAAAAACAATGATTGATACCTTTCCTTTTAATAAAATATCATATTCACCTGTCCTTGTTTTGCGTGAGATATTTTAAGCACAGTGAGGTTACTTGTTCCTTGAGGGTCATAATGCATTGATGGATGGAACTAATGCTATTTATAGTTCCACATTGCCTGGAAAGGAAGTAGAAGCAAAGGACAATTAATGAACAAGCATTTATTGAGTGTCTGTATTGACCTGCCACTGTTCAAGGGTCATGGGATACAAAAGAAAAAAAAAATGAAACAAGTCCTGTCCTCAAGAAGCTTACAATAGGAGGAATATATGCACATATAAGCATATAAAATATATGCAAATTAAATATGAGTTAACTTGGGAGTACAGAAAGGGAAAGTTGACCTCAAGAAAGGTTTTCTGCAGTGGAGGAGATATTTCAACTGAGTCTTGAAGGAAGCTAGGAAGGAAGAGGCACAGTGAGTGGGGAGGGCATTTCAGACAAGCTGAAGCTGAAGGTGACAGAGGCAACATCAGAGAAGTGCTAACTCATTGATGTCCTTACTGTTTCCTGAACTCCTGGAGTGAAAGTTCCTTTTTCCCTCCCTCCATCTTCCTGACTTCTTGACTCTGCCATAGGGAAACTATGTATAAAGAACTGAAGATGTTTAGCATAGAGAAAACTTGGCATAAATGTCAAAACTGTCTTCATAAGAGAAAAAGATTAGTCTTGTTCTTATGGGACCCAGAAAAGGGCAAGACTAAGAACAATAGGTAGAAATTACAGAGGTAAATTTAGTTTTGAGCTATAGAAGCAAAAAACCTTCATTAATAATAAGAGCTGCCCAAGGAGGATTGGGTTGCCCTGGGAGGTGGTAGATTTCCTCCATTTACTAGAGGTTTTCAAAGATAGGATGGTCCAACAGGTGTTAGATATGTTGAAGACAGTGGTGTGTTAGTAAATGATCAACAATTAGTTTTCTGGATTGGGTGGGGAGAAAAAGTTTAATCTTGCATTCTAATTTTTTCTATCACTTTCTTAAGTCTAGAGATAATAAAACATTAAATTAAATTCTGATTTGTAGCAATTGCAATTTTCAAGGTACAAATGCTTATGCTAAAAATTTAATAATCAGCTCTCATCATTTGGTACATCACTTGATGCAGAGATTTTTTTTTCCCCTCTAGGAGTACGTCCCTTCCAACTCTGTAATTCTGAGATCTGTTATGTGATCCCTATGATCAGGTTTTGTTTTCGGTGTATTTACATAACTGACAGTTGATACACCGTCTAACTATTTGGGCTTAAATACTGAGGGAAGATTAGAATTAATGACTCCAAGTTTTCCAGAGAATAATTAATGAAAGCAATGAGGAATTTAGAGACAGGAAGGATAGATTGGGGTGGATTGCTCTATAGAAGCCCTAAACCTGGTGTGGTCTATTATTGGGGAGAGATGATAATCCTAGTGAAGGTGTATGTTATCCTGAGTGGGGGTGGGGTGGGAAGAAGGCGAGTGGATAGGAACTGAGAAGATTACTTAAGAGCAATAGCTCCAGGAACCTCAGGCAAAGAACAAAATTTGGTTCAGCTAAGTAATCTTTTAGAATTAGCATCTAAATTAGAGAAGCACTAAAACTAGCTTGTAGCAAAGTAGCTTTTAAAATTTTATTATTTTTAATTGAAAATAAGTATTGACATTATGTAAAAGATTACAACAATAAAGAATTGGGAAAAAATTGAGTTCATTGGGAGGAATCCCAAATCCTACAGTAGTTATATCAAGGTAGAGGTGAAAACAGAGAACTTCTTCTTTTGTCATAGATTCATCTGTGCTTGAAGACCTAGTGAATGGATAATTCTCCTAGAGGATAATTCCCTCCTAGAGGGGCTTCTTGAGGGCAAGAAGCTGTTATAGCTATTTTATTCCCAAATTTTAGCACTAGGCTAATTTGTTGTTAATGCCTAATAAATTGTGGAAACATGAATAGAAAAGCTCTAATAACCAAAAATTGAAACTGCAAGTTATGTTATTATAAGGACCAAGCTTGACCTTTAAGAAGAAATTCAAAAAAAATGTACCTCCTGAACTTTTTTTGAAGAGTTGCGGGACTAAGGGGGTGGGGTGGGGAACTGTATAGTTTATGTTGCCAAATTTGTTCAACGTTTTTAGTTTTGATTCTTTGTTATAGGGATTACTATAGGGGAGGGAGCAGAGAAAAAATAGTTGATGTAGCAACAAAAAGTGATAATTAAAAAAACAAAAGATGTCTTAATTCTTTACTCTCTTATTTATCTGTCAGAGACCATTTTTATATATATATCTTTTGCAATGGGAATGTAAGGGGTCACAATAATATCTGTGCATTCTGTCATTCAGGAATTCATACATATTGAAAACTAGAAATAGATTCCCCCCGCCCCTTTCTTTTCTTTCTGCTGTTTCTTGAGAAGGAGGATTTTATATTGGATACTTTTATCCTTCTGGCTTAGAGAGTGGGTAAGGATACTTGTTCTCCTTTCTTTCCTCCCTTTTTTCTTGGAGATATTTATTTGTTTATTTTATTTTACTGAGGACTGAGAGACTCAGAAACACTCTTACTTTTTCTACCTAACCAGGAATTTAAAGGTATTCTAATAAAAATTGCCCAATGGCATCTCAATATCTTCCCAGAAGTATATCCCCTAGAAATTATATTCTCCTTTTCAGCTTTCTATTTTTGCTTTTGTAAATGTTTTCCTTTCATGAACTTAAGCCTCTTCATTTTCTTGGTGTGTATGTCTTCTGTGCCTGACTGTGATACATGTGATTTGGTAGTTGATAATTCAGAGTGACTATTTGTTTGAACTGATTGTTATTTTTATGAACACTGATTTGAATTCTTGTTTAAATGAGATAAAATTTCCTTACTGTGGAAAAAATGTTTATCTAATTCTCTGTTTGATAAATGTATGGTCCTGTTTTCTTTTGATTAATTTTTTTCAAACAGATTTTCTATTTTCTATTTTCTATCTCTCTCCCATTGAGAAAAATATGCATAGTCTGCACTGTTAGAACAGTACCTCAAGGTCCAGATCTTCTGGCCAATCAGATCATGACTCATGCCCATGGTGATCATCATCTTTTCCTCCGAGAAGAATATGATTACAACCAGTCTTTTCAGTTCATGGAATTCAGATCTCTTGAAGTCTTGAGGTAGTTTCAAGGCTAGAAATGGTCATATCAGGATTGCTCTTTGGTTACCTGTGTGATCAGGACAAATCACACAGTGCAGAAGTGATAGCTAGGAACTTGAAATCCAGTCTTAGGATAATTTAAACATGTACATGCATTTACTGCTATGTTCACAGAAGTACCCTATATATAGGTCTACCTGCTTACTAGAGAGGAGGAAGAGAAGAGAGATCCCCTTTCATTCAGTAAAAGTTCAAGAGAGAGAGCTATAGAGTCCCATGTGACCCTCTCAAAAAAGAAAAAGAAAGATCCAGGGCAGAAGTTACTTCCCTTATTTACAGCTTACTGAATAGATTTTGCTTTCTGCTTAGTTATCAGTCTCTTTTTTGACATAATCCACAGTGTTGGGAACTAAAGAAACAACTCAAAATTTCTGGTCTCATATCACACATATACACACATGTGTATATATGTATATATGTTTATGTATACAGACACATATCTATTTCTTATCTGTCTATCTAGTTTGATATCGATATCTATATCTATTCTGGGCTGGACTAAGGGGTTGAACAAAAAGGACCAGATTATAAACTTGGCTCCTAGGAAGTACCTTAATTCAACAGATCAGGAAGAAGGATGATTTCATTTTTGGTACTTGTATCCTCCCTGCCTATAATGCTTGGCACATCAATAGTAGGCACTAACTGCCTACTCTTTCAATCAGTATTTGTTGGTTGTTTGATAAATGTCCATGTTGGTACCTTTACCATGGTTTCCCAGATTGAATATCTATTACAGGAGTCTATGTATCTGTGGTTTTATCAAGTCCATGTAAGTTTATGTGGCTAATCAGAGGTTCTTTTGAGCAAAGTAGTTTGATACAAGTAGTATCAAATAGACAAATATACAAATGGTAGTTCAAATATTCAGTTGCCTGGATAAGAAAGTGTGGTATGGTAGAAAAAAACACAGGATATGTGGTTAGATGACCTGGGTTCAGGTCCCAGACCTATTATATACTACCTTTATGATTTGATTATTCTTCCCAGGGCTAGAGTTAGAAAAGAATGAGAGAGACACATGCATATGGCAGAAAGACCAATTTCAAGATGCCCAAGCTGCATGACTAGATGGAATATGAAGCATGATTTAGGACTGGTTAGATTTAGTGGGTTAGTTAGGTGAGTTTGTAAACACTCATTCACCAACTTGGATAGCTCAGCCCCAGGATGGGAATCTAGAAACTGAATAGACAAGAGGGCAGGATGATGTTTAGAGATCCTGACAAGATGTCTGATTGGGATTATTATACAATTATGGAGTGGTTTGAGATTTTTATTAGCTTTATTTTGGAGTTATATACTACACACAAAGAAGATTTTAATTTTTTGTGATACAATATTTAGTATAATGTTACTTTGCATTTATATAACTCCTTCCATGGAGTTCAAACAATGTGTTAATTTATTTAATTTATAGAATCACAAATATGGGATTTCGATGGCTATCTAGTCCAACCCATTCCTAAAAGAAATCTTTACGATATATCCTGAGAAGTGATTATCCATCCTGAAGACCTCTAATGAAGAGGAATCCACTATTTTCCAAGGTTGTCCATTCCAGTTTCGGATGGCTTTAAGTATATGCCTATGAATCAAGTAAGTATAATTCTAAAAGTGGCAGAAACTTGGGCATAAGAGGTTTGGAACATGTGTGGGTTTTCTATGTTGACCTACCCTATGGTCAGAAGCATCTTTTTTCCATTGACTTTGTAGCTAGAACTGTAGGGTTCTTTAAAATCTCCCAACTCAGCACTTGCTGTGGCTTTTGTGGCATACACATCTAAGGGAGGAGGCAAGTCCTTCACTCACACTATGGATCTTTAGAGCCTCCTCTCCCCTCTAGAGGTCACATGACCCCTTTGACTTTAGACTTTTTGTTCACTCTGTTCTTAGGAGCAAAAAATAGAATCTTTGATCTGGGCTGGGAGTTTGAGCCACAGAACTGTGGGAGTCCAGGAATTCGGGCCAGGTATTGCAGCTAACCCATCATCAAAGTCCTGATGGGAAGGGTCCCAGTAACATGAACAACTGAAGTCTGACAATTTTGAATGTGAATTTAGCATGACTAATGCCATATATAAACTTAGCTAAATTGTGAACTTAATCTCTCACCCCACTTAGACTGTATTTTGAAGTAAAATTATGCTCCTTAGGAGTTGGGAGGAAATATTTATAATTTTTTTTTGCTTTATCTTTAAAGAAAATGAATATCCCATTATAAAAGCTAATTTAATGTTAAATAATCAAAAGCAAGCGGGGGAGCTACTTAGTGGGCCCCCAAAATGGGGAGAAAAGAACCAGATGGGACTCTAGACCAGGACCTCACTCCATCCTTTCAGGGGCCTGAGAACCCCAAATTGGGGATGGGTAAAGTATAACAGGACTGACTTGAGAGAGTGGACCCAGAATCATTCATGTGATACCATAAGAGAACAAGATAGGCTAGGAGCTAAAGCCTGAAGAGGAGTATTCTGGACCTTGCACATGACTACTCCTTCATCTACTTAATTGATTCTTACTATTCTTGAAACCTTTCACCTTCTTCAAATAGATTTACAAGGGAAAACTTCTGATGTTTACAGCAACAACCTTAAGGGCTCCTCTACTTATCTAGAAGGAGACGTCCTGTTCTTTCTGGCTGGAATGCTGTCCCTCCCCATTCCACCTGTCCCAGGCTGCACTACATACTCAGGGAAGCATGTCCCGTTCTTCAGTGTGGGAAGTGATCTTTCCCTACTCTGAACCAGAATAATACATTTTTCACTTACTACACTTTCATAATGGATCTTGTAAGTATCATTTTTTTTTGTGAGCATGACAGCTCTTTTGTATAAAACTATTTACTTAGTTGGGGGGTGGGGTGGAAGACCCTTATCTGGTTTCTAACATTTCAACATCCATGGGAAAGTGGAAATGGCAATCTATTCAAAGATGAAGATGGGAAGGACAAGGCATTAGAGAAAAATATTCTAGAGGCGACATCATTTTGAAAATATTAATTGATCAACTCTTAAGATATTGCAGAGGGGAGATATCAGGTTTTTTTTGGGGAGGGGAGAAGATTCTGAAACTATTATTACCAAAAGAAGTGATCATACACAAGAATTATTGCCCAATGTACTTTATTATTTCTATAAAATATTTCCAAGGATGAGTTATAGGTGGGGATAGGTGGTTGCAGTGGATAGAGCACCAATCCTAGAGTCAGGAGGACCTGAGTTGAAATTTGGCCTCAGACACTTAATAATTATCTAGCTGTGTGACCTTAGGCAATTCACTTAACCTCAATGACTTGCAAAAGCAAAAACAAAACAAAACAAAACAAAAGAATGAGTTACAAACATATTTACAACATATCATGCTTGATGAAAACATGAGATCAGAACAGGCAAGCTTTTGTAAATGAATTTTTAAAACCCGGCTATAGAGGAAAAAAAAAAGAAAGAACTTCCTATAACTTTGGTGTTTTCAATATCTGGCCATACTCTAATCACCTCTCAGCACCTATTACAGCTGCCTTCATGGCTATTGGAATAAATTTTTCTCATTTCCCCATTCCACCAAGGAAAGTCTTCTTATACTTGGGATAGACACTTCTCCAGCTCACTTGGTTTGAGACCTGTCAGTTACCTTCAACCCTGTTTTGCCCTTCTGCTAAAAGAGTTTATTGGAATGTGGCCACTGTGCAAGTTAACAGCTTCTTGGAACCATTGGTGAGAATTGAGTAAAGGTGGACACTTAAGGTGGATGAATAACCCTGAAAAAGAACTATTATGAAAAATATTTGATTGAATAAAACAAAATACAGCCTTACCTTGAAGACTCTCCCTTAACAAATTAACTGTATCTGAGTATGTACTGTACAGATTCCAAATGGAAATGGAATGATTGTGAAGTAATCTCAATACTCCTGTTTGTCAAAGATTTACTTCTACCTCCTGAGTGCTATAAAGACCTCTTCAATTAAATCTACGACTATTTTAAAGCTAGCCCATAATCCACAAAGAAAAAGCAAATTACTAAAGAATGCTTACTGACCAAATCCTGATGTGCAATTAGGATAGCCTCTTGAATTACAGATATACATATATAATACATGTATCTTGGATGGATATGTGGAGTGTTTGTACTATCGAGTCCTTTTTTCAGGTTTGCTCATCTACCTTGTCTCACTTGTGGCTCCAAGAAGCTGTAACATGTACAGTGACCACCCTGGTAAACTGTCTTAGCAAAAGACAAAACAAGGTTGAGGGTCACTGACAGGCCTCAAACTCAGTGAGTTAGGTTTTCTACCCCAAGCATAAGATTTACCCTGGTGAAATGGACAGATGAGAAAATTTTGTTCCAACAGTCACAAAGGTGGCACTGTGGAGTGCTTAGAGCTTGATCAGATACAGAAGATACCAAGATCATGCACTGTATCCCTGCTCATTTATCTTCACTTTTGTCTTGCCACTGAACTTTGATGACTCTGAAAGAGAGAATGAGATTAAGGAATTTGTGCAATTCTGCTTCATTTAAATCCAACTCATGAATGAGTTAAGATATCACTCTATGATTTTATTGATCCTCTTCAAATTTGAAGGACAAATATAACAATATCTTGAATAGATATCACAAATGACCTAGAATAGTACAGGAGGAAGATTATGGATTGGACTATGGATTATGGATGGACATTTGGGCAATTCTTTCCATGATTTGGAGCTGTTTCTTTGAAATAAAAAAAATACATCTTTTAAACACAAATACATTCTCCTTGTTTTAATATGTTACTTAGTCATGGAATACTGAAGAATCAAAAATTACAGGTGTTTCAAAAGACAATGAAGAGACTAGACTCTTGGAATAGTTGACAACAGATTATTGACATGAAGTGATGGTAACAGATACCATACAGGGTATATGATACAATAGAACACAAAATTATTATTATTATTATTATTCCATCTCAGTGCCTCTTTGGGAACATTAATCAACTCAACTCAATATTACAGTTCCTGGAAGGATCACATCAATTTATTGTCCATTAATCCACTTGCCACTTCATGACTTTCAAGTCCAAATACCCTTTCCGAGTCACAACTTGCTTAAAAAATATACATCTCTTAATAGAATTTCTGTTAGTGAGTTTGGAGGTTATCTTTATTTACTTATTTATTTTTTTGTGACTCAGAGTTGAGCACAGGGGGCAAGCACAAAAATTTAATTATTTTTTAATTAATATTTTTAATTAATTAATATTTTAATTATTTTTTATTCATTTTTTCATTTATTCATTTTATTCATTCATTTACCCATAAACACATGTAAGATGCCATCATTTTGAGTCTTTTTAGTTGGAATAAAAAGGAATGATGTCTATTAAACTTACTTTAAAATGATGAGAATCAATGGTACTAAATTTTAAATCCATGACAAACTAGTAAATTTAATCCCTAGAAATAATTGTGGATTAATAGACACTGCTATCAATGGAGAAGATAGAGAGACCTATGTGACACTGTAAATGTGAAGTTTTCAGAGTCTTAATGTTGTGAGGGAATGGGGAAGTGGAAGGAGCAACTGGATTTGGAATCAGGATACACATTTCAATCTCAGTTCTATTAATTAGATAAACATTTATTAAACACCTACCCAAGTGCAAGATACTATGTTAGTCTTTGAGGATATAAACGGAAAAGAGCTCTTTTCTGCAAAACATTTCTAGTTTAGGAGTAGGTAAGGATTCAGCATATGATCATAGATTAAGAGCTAGATGGGATTTTAGAGGTCATCTAGTCCAATGCCCCCACTTCATGAAACACAAAAACTGAACCCTAGAGAGAATAAATTACTTGTCCAAAGTAAGGTAGTAAATGACAAAGGTAGGATTTGAATCCAGGACCACTTTCCAGAGCTAATCTTTTTTTGTTTGTTTTGTTTTTTAGGTTTTTGCAAGGCAAATGGGGTCAAGTGGCTTGCCCAAGGCCACACAGCTAGGTAATTATTAAGTGTCTGAGACTGGATTTGAACCCAGGTACTCCTGACTCCAAAGCCGGTGCTTTATCCACTATGCCACCTAGCCTGCCCGCTAATCTTTTTTTAGAAAGATTTTATTTATTTTTAGTTTTACAATATTTCCCCCATTCTTGCTTCCCTCCCCCTAACCCCCACAGAAAGTATTCTGTTAGTCTTTACATTGTTTCCATGGTATACATTGATCTCAGTTGAATGTGATGAGAGAGAAATCATATCCTTAAGGAAGAAAAATAAAGTATGAGATAGCAACATTACATAATAAGATAACATTTTTTTTCTAACTTGAAGGTAATAGTTTTTGGTCTTTGTTCAAAGTCCACAATTCTTTCTTTGGGTACAGATGGTGTTCTCCATTGCAGACAGCCCAAAATTGTCTCTGGTTGTTGCACTGGTAGAATGAGTGAGTCCATCAAGGTTGATCATCAACCCCATGTTGCTGTTAGGGTGTACATTGTTTTTCTGGTTCTGCTCCTCTCACTCATCATCAGTTCATGCAAATCCTTCCAGGTTTCCCTGAACTCCCATCCCTCCTGGTTTCTAATAGAACAATAGTGTCCCATGACACACATATACCACAGTTTGTTAAGCCATTCCCCAATTGAAGGACATTCACTTAATTTCCAATTCTTTGCCACCACAAACAGGGCTGCAGAGCTAATATTCTTTCCATCATGCTATGCTGTCAACAAAGACACAAATAAGTAAATATAAGAATATATAAAAATGAATAAAATATAATCAATCATTTTACTTGTACATAAATAGATGTAAAGTAAATGCAAAATAATGAAAAGTAATTGTAATAGAGAAAGTATGTTAGTAATTGAAGTGGGAATGTATAAAAAACATTATTTGTACAAAATAAGAATAAACAAACAAACAAATAAATAAATGATTGAAGTGGGGAGAGGGACCAGTAAAGGTATTGTTTGAGGAGTTTGTACTTGGGTTGTGATTTAGAGATCTAAGTATTCTAAGAGGAGGCAGCTAGGTGATACAGTGGATAAAGTGGAAGGTCTGGGATCAGGAAGATTCCAAATCCTGCCTTAGACACTTACTAGCTGCATGATCCTAGGCAAGTCTTTTAACCCTAGTTGCCTCAATTTCCTCCTCTGTAAAATAAGTTGGAGAAGGAAATGGCAAACTATTCCAGTAAACTCCAAATGGTGTTAGGAAGAGTCAGGCACAATTGAGATGACTGAACAACAGCAATATTCCAAGAGGTGGAGAAGAGCAAGGTATGCATTCCAGACATGGAGAACCAAAGACACAGACATGGGAGAGGAATTATCATATGTGGGGAATAGCTAACCAGTTAGTTGAATGAAATGGAAAATGTATGACAAGAAGTAATGTGAAAGTCGAAAAGGTACATGGGATCAGAATGCAGGGTACTTAAAATACTAGATTGATGACATCCTAATTTTATGTTAGAGGCAATAGGGAGCCATTGCAGATTTTTGGATGATGGTGTTGATGGAAAGGGGATGACATGGTTTTAGGAATATTGGTTTGTCAGTTGTGTGTAAGATGGATCAGAGAGGAGAGAAACTTAAGACAGGGAAATCAAGTAGGATTCTATTACAAAATCAGCTCAGGTATCGTTGTAGATCTGACCAGAAATGATGTCAATTAGCAATCTGGCTGGATTATTCTCATGATCTGTTTAGGCAGCTTCTGGGAAACCAAAGTCTTTGGGTTCTGGAGGAGAGTATAGTTGAAGACCTGAGAGGAAAGGCCATATTGATGCTTGGATTATCGAGAGACAGGTTTGGATTGCTGTGTTATCACTAATTTGTGCTAGAAAATCACATTCTGGCACTTTTCCTGGAATTACTGGGCTGCCATGGTGCCTTTCTGATATATTCATAAAGCCAAGGACTCCCATAGCATCCAGAAATCACCTGAAGTCCTGTTTCCTATCAAATCAGGTCATGGGGTGAAATGGTTCTGGTATAGACAGTGAGAAGAATGTCTTTGCACTAAACGACTCCCATAATGTGGAAGTAATATCATCCTGTATATGATGACATGGTCTTCTTTGATCACAGAGGACAACTTCCCCAGGATCAACACTATTGGCAGGAGTGAGAGGAAGGGACAGAGATGAGAGATGAAACAAAACTCTAATAAATGCCTGAAAGCTGATTAGTTATGGTGAGGAGTGAAAGGCAACAGTGGAAAGAAGCAAAGGACTTCTAGTATGGATCTTGGGCTTTTCTCTTGGTCTCAGTTTCCTCATCGGTATCATGAATGACTTTGAAAATCATTTCCAGCTTTATGTCCAATGGAGAGGGGTTTTCATTGAATGAAGATTTCTCTAAACTACTCAAATTTACTTTGGAGCTCCAGGGAAGGTGAGGGCTTTTAGAGGATAGAATTGGAAGTCAGGTCTAAGGAGGATGAAAACTGAATTCTAATTGAGATGAGATTATAGGTCAGCTCAAAGAATACTTATATAGGTTTATCTGTTTAGGTCAGAGAAGAGAACTAGAATTTCTTTGAGCAAAGTTCAAGAGATGTTGGTGAGTCAAGGTTCATTAGGTCAATTGCATGATATAATTGGAAACAGAGAGATTAACCTGGAATCTGGAAAGGAGTGGACCTTTCAGAAGTCACCCAAGTAGTGAGACCGATTGCTCCCTAGATCTTGAAGAGTGAAGTTACATATAAATGATCAAAAAAGAGGCCCTGAAGTCTGGTCTAAAAAAAGTACAGAGAAAAAGGAAGCTGAGAAGAGTGATTAAGGCTTTAAACCAATCTTAAGGTAATCAAATGTCAGACTATATGTCTATAGTATGTCTAATCCCTGAGAGTCAATCACACTTTACAACAGGAGCTAATTATATCTATTATAATACAGGGAATGAGGAAGGCTCTGTAAGAAAGGTCAAAGTTGGTCACCTTTGGGTGAGAGAAATCCTTTTGGAAGAGAAATCTTCCTAGGCTGAAGTGATGTTATGGGAAAGCTATTCAGATCATCAACTTCTGAGAGACCCAAGATGGATCCAGAATTGGGTTAGAATTTGAGATTAGATTATCAACTCAAAAGATTCTAGAAGAATTGTTCAAATATGTGTTTGCCAAACTGAAAAATCATCACTTATTGTGTCATTGACTTGGTCCATTTTGATTCTGTAGACTATGAGATGAGTTTTCCTACAATTAAGTACTGCTTTAATAAAGATTACTAAGGCTGAGATAAATATTGATTTAATTTAATGATCTAATAGACAGATTGATTAACAAATAACTTTTAACCAAGTGCTGTAGAAAAGAAACTTTTTTCTCCCTAATGTTTCTGAAATATTCAAATTTAAATAAAAACCTATCTCTTGGAATTAAATATTCAGTTGCTGTTATCTCATCATGTAAAAGAATAAACATTGTACTCTCTACCTTCTTGATTTATACGGTTTAGTAATTTCAATGGTCTGTAGAATTTCAATTTAGGGTCAGAAAACAATCTTTTCTGTATCTAAATTCCTTAGCTCTTTTTTTCTAAAGGACTAAAAATACTGTGTTCTTTTGATTTCAGGAGATTAAAGCATTATGAATTACATACTAAAAAACACCCTAGAATGATACAAAGATAAGCCAAGAGAGAAATATTAACATTCTCTTAGGAAGTATTTTTCTCTCAGTATTACATAAATATCTTCATGTTTCTCCACTTTCTTTTTGAAACCAATTTACCTTGTGACATTTGTAAGTGAAATAACTAGATGGAAATAATTTATATTTAAAAGCTTAGATAACTTATTTTTTAGAACCAAGCACAATAATCCACATGTGATTCTTTATGTATTATCCTTTGATCTTTGTGATTTCATTTCATATTCTGAAAATGTTTGCAGTTAAAGTTAGTTACAAAAATGATCTAATTGTGCTCATTTTAGTTGACCTACTATTTAATTTTAAAAATACTTTTTTTCTTCCCCTCCCCAACACACATAACTTGAAAAATATAATAAAAGATTTACTAAGATGAGAGGAGCATCATCTAATTTCAAATTGTCCTAATTAAGTATGTTAATAGGAACCTGCTTTTCTCTGTTAGAAAAAGGACTCAGGGTTGTTGACTATCAATTACCCAATAGGAGGTTACATCTTAAAACTCTTTATCTCGGTATATTTATGAGTCATGACTCATGGACTCAGCCTTCACCCATCAGCCACTCCTATTCTTTTTAAATCCCATCTTTTTTTTAGTCACTTAAACCTTAAGGTGATGGTTAAATAAAAGATTAATAAGAGAATGGTAAAACCAAGAATCATTAGCCAATTTTATCTCAAAACTTTGATATTCCAATCAGTTCCCAGCTTTTCCCTCTCTTATGTCTTCCAAGCTTTGAGAAAAGGACTGAAAGTTTCATTTGCTGAAATTAAAAAAAAAATCCCAAAACTTTTTTGCTTCCCTTTTTAGCAGAAGTGAGGAAACAGAATAGCATCCATCCCAGATAAACATCTATGTAATAATATGGCAGTCTAATAATGTCCACTTTCATTTTCACTAGACTTTGCACCATCAGCCTTCATCTTCTTGCTGAGTGTCCTAGGCCTTTTTATTGCGGTCAGTTTGTTATCTGGTTCCATTGTTCATTCTAATACACATTTATACTTCTTTGTAGTGGAGAGGAATGGGGAATTTCCTAGTCCAGAATTGCAGATTAAGAAATGGGGAGAGACGTCTTCATTGCTGCCATGCTATCTCCTTCCCTCAGTTTCTAACTTTAGATGATGTGCATACCTTATTCATGGTTTCCAAGGACTCTCTCCCAATGAATTCATTCTTTGTTCCCAAGGCTTTCTTAGAAGTTTAGTTCAGAGAAAGGCTGCTTTACTTCACAGACATAAGTCTGTCCTAAAACCTCCAAGATGATATGGTTTTGCCATGTTTACCAATACAACTTCAGAAATCTTGGAATAAACACTTTGTGTTTATTTGAACCCCAATTGGAGGCTTTCTGGAGATTCTCAAGTCAATTTACTTCCTTTGAAATATCTCCACTGCTCTGCGCTAATCTTTGATTGTAGCAATTTCTCAGACGTTAGGCTACTCTCTGCAATGGATAGACATATGGAGTCAGGAAGACCTGAATTCAAATACTGCCTTGGATTAGCTGTTTGACTGAACAAATCACTTAAATTAACTCATTTTCGTTATCTGCATAGGAGCTACCTTATAGGGTTGATATGTGGATCAAATGGGCTAACACATTTTGCTATTGTTATTGTTCATCCTTCATTTCTGAGGTGATATTTTGACTTGTGTGTGAATTGGATTTAGATGAGGCAGAGTTGCACACAAAGCTGTCAGTCTCACTCTCTCCCAGAGTCATTGAAATGCACTGGCAAGACAAAAGTGAGGATGATTGGTGATAGCTCAGGATGCAGAAGACCCTAGCTTGCCTCTTTGATATGTCTAAGCTCCAAGCACTCCACAGTGCCTGCTTCAGTCACCAATATGAAAGAATCATAGCATTTTTGACTATTAGATAAAAAACAAAAGATTCCTATGCAGAAAGCATCCTGAGACTGGCCGAAGGGATCAAGTCATACCTCTAGAGTTTTGTAGAAAAAAAAGTATTGACATCATGGATCAACTCAGTTCAGCTGTGAGTCACTTTCCAGGTTCAGGCCAATGACTAGGGAGCTGCAAATAGGAAATATCATTGTTTTGAATTTTTAGCTCTCTGTTTCTCATAAGAAGAGTTATTTTTCCTCTCAAAAGACTGTCCCTAAAGTTCTATCAAAAAAAAAATCTCTTAACTCAAAGATTTCAAATCCACAAATGCCACTGAGCTTGTTAAGAATGAGATGCAATGTTTTGGGTGTTCCTTTGCAATATCCTATTGTCAGAAATAAACCAAGAAACAATCCTTCTTTTGTCTTTACAGAAAAGCCTGCAATAGTAACTCTGACAAATGCCCCCTGTTATGGAGTGGCACTGAGGGATGTACTGTGTGTGAACACAGAAGGGTTGGGGTGGAGTGAGTGGTACATGGTCTGTAAAGAATATAAAAGGCCAGTAATCTCAAGGTTATTCATAGCTTTCCTGAAGCAAAATTTGCTTCATTTGCAAATATTAGAAAGGCAAAGAGAAGTTAAAGATCATTGTACTAATTGTTCCCATTATGTCAGGAGAGATAGCTTGGTATAATGGACAGAGGGCTGACTTTGGAGACCTGAAGATCTGCGTTTAAGTATAAGCCAAAGACCCTTAACTGTAGGTATGATCATGGGTAAGGCATATGACTCTTCAGTGCCCAGCAGCCAAATCTAAAACTACAAGTTGTGGACAATTTGTGGATTTTAATTGGTGAAGGGAGTTTCCACTCTGGTTGTTTACCTACACTGATACAATATTAGATCCATATTGCTCCTCTGTGCCCTCTACCTGCAGCGATGTAGTTGTGCTAGACTTGGGTCAAACTTTGAACCCAGGTTCAAATCCTGTATCTGACACTTATGAGTTGTGTAATAACTTTTTAAAGCAGCTTCAGGCAACTTTCTCAGACTTATTTACCATGTTATTATATGCAATCTTCAGTCTTCATTGATAGAAAGAGTTCTTACATCCATATAATCAGAGATCCTTATGGTAAACAACACAAAGGATAAAATTTCAAGGCAGCAAAACAATATTTGTGCAAATGTCTGGCAGTTTTTCTCTGTTCTTATTTTCTGGCACAGGCAGTAAGATGAACCAAATGCTGTGAGAGGCAAACGATTACATTAAAAGACAGTGCTGAATATTTCCAGTATTTTTATATAGTTATCTTATAAGCAAATCTACCCAAAATGTTCTTTGACAGCAAATGATATGGTCAGATAGAATGGCAACACAATATAGGGCTAAACAAACAGGACAGGCACATTTCCATAATTTTGTAGAGCTAACTCTTTTTCTCCTGGAAAAGTGAAGAAAGTCCTGGTTTGCACAAAAAGGAATAGGGAAATGTTCTTTTGCTTTGAGGATTTTTTTTTCTGTCAGTTTACTTCTAGAAATATCCCACTTCGCCCATATACACACTCCTTTCCAATTAGCAGAGCCAATAGACCATCAGAAAGAAGAAACTGAGAAAGTTTAACCTGGAAAAGGGATTTAGGGTCAAAAGATAGTTGCCTATATAGCTCTCCTCCTTCAGGCTACTCTACTAAATTCCCACTCTCACTTAAAGTTGTTCCCTAGGGAATGACTCTATTTTCCTTAGGTGTAATCCTGAGGGTTTCTTTCTAGTACAGTCCCCATAGGTGTAATTCTCACTAATTTATCAAGTGGCCTCGATTATATTTTAGTAAAGGTATTTAATAAAATGGTATAATATGAACAGTTATTATGAAACTTCTCAATCTTCCCCCCCCCAAAGAATGGTGTATGCTCTCCAATAAGTACACAAAACTGAGGCTGAGACTTAAAGAACAGTGTTAGTGAAGACCATATGTAGAGAATAGTACATGATTAGAGGAACCCCACAACTCCTGATTATAGGGAGTGCTCTCAAGTACAAAGGTGGCATTATCTGATGCAAGGGGACATATTCCTTAAAGTTGCTTCCTTCCTCTGAATACATTCCATTTAAATGTATTGTGTCTGTGACATGGTGAGAAGTCCTGTCCTTTTTTTTTTTTTTTTGTTTTTTTTTTTTTTTGTTACCAGTGATTGCTTCTTTGGAATTCTTCTTTCGTTAGATTGATGCGTTGATGAACTGAACTCACCACTGGGTTATATAGTCTCTTTTTATACTTTGTCCAAGAAGTGTGACTTCATCTTTTTAACTAGTTAAAAGATGTTTCTTGAATGGCATCATCTGCCTTTTACAAAACAGCCCAAGGTTCTTTTCGAATTGGTTGTGGTTTTGTTTACATATTATGATGAGGCTATGGGAAAATTCCTTAATATCTAATTTTCTCTGTTGATTGATAACTTGGGATTGGAGATGGAACCATATCCTTATCCCTGGAAGTAAGTATATGAAGGCCTGTCATTGGAGGTATCTGACTTATTTTGTTTTGCCCTAGAAGCCAGAATAATGAGTAATGGATAAAAGGTGGAGTAGAACAGTTTAGGTTTGATATAATGGGGGAAAAGTCCTAGCAATTAGAGCTTTCAAGTAAAATGTGTTATTATAGTGAGTGGTAAATTCTTCCTCATAAATGTTGTTTAGAAACTGGATGATTGATTGTTGATGATATTGTAGAAGTGATTCTTCCTGAAAGGACGTATGCCCTTGAAAGGGCAAGGATTTTTTCTTTGTATTCTCAGCTTTTAGCATAGTATGTCTTATAAAAAGTAACTTAGTACATTCTGGTTTGGATTGGACTAGATCAGTTGGGGTGAGGTTAGATGGTCTCTGAGTTTCCTACCATCTCTGAGAGTGTGATTTTTTTACATCCCCATTTGTAGGACCACCAGGAAGAAACTTATACCTCTCCACACTTCTTGGACCAGAATTCAGTTATATTTATATATAATTGTATTTAGTTATAATCCATTTTCTTTTTTTCAAGGCAATGGGGTTAGGTGACTTGTCTAAGGTCACACAGTTAGGTATATAATCCATTATCAGGAAAGTGAGGAGTAGTAGAAATGAGTTGGGTACAAACTATATCACGTAACACAGTATTATTGTGGACTTTGAAATGAAAGAAATGAGGAATCTAAAGAAACATATTAAATTTTGTAAGAATAGATGCAAAGTGAAATAAGTAGAACTAGAATAATATAGTTGGTTGTTATCCTTTGTTCTTTTTTTTCTTTTCTTTTTTTAGATTTTGCAAGGCAGTGGGGTTAAATGACTTACCCAAGGCCACACGACTAGGTAATTATTAAGTGTCTGAGGCTGGATTTGAACTCAGCTACTCCCAACTCCAAGGCCAGTGCTCTATCCACTGCGCCACCTAGCCTCCCCTATCCTTCATTCTTGAAAAAGATCAAAATGACATCGCTATGTTTGGATTTAGATGCATTGTTTCTGACTGGAACTTATTAGAACTTTGTGCTGGGTCTAATGTTGCCAAGTCAGGTGGACTTGAAATTCAAAAAATTTAGGAGCTTTTTAGGGTGAATTAATTAAATACTTGATCAAACATAACCCATGAATAATGTTAGCAATATCAAAATGGCCCTTGACAGAAAAAAAGATTCCTCACACCTGGATTAGACTAACACAAGCTTGGAAGCCCCTACCACAGGTTGGGCACAATTGGTTCATATGAACGTTTGGATTGGAGAAGTCTCTAAATTTGCTCATCTCACCTTTCTTTTGAGCTATTGCAATTCTGCTTTGCTAATAGAGTAGTGTCTTCTTTGATGTGGGCATGTCATGTTGGGGGGGGGGGTCCTATGCCCAGTATCTCCCATGTCACACAATTGATATTAAAGATCTTCAGAGTAACCTTATGAGTGTCCTTGTTTTACTTCTTCTGACCATCATATAAGTGCTTGTCTTGTGTGCATTTTCCAAAAAATAATCTTTTAGACAAATGTACATTTGACATTTGAACAATGTGGCCAGCCCATTGGAGTTGCCCTCTCTGCAGTAAGTTTGAATATTTGGTAGTTAAACCAGAAGAATGGCATACATATGATACAGAGGCAGCTACTTGGCACAATAGAAGACTTGAGTGCAAATCTGACCTGAAATACAGTCAGTTCTGCTATAACAGGATATATGGATAAACGTATTCCTAAAAATCACTATTCTGTGCAAAAATCACACAATAAAAACCACAAGACTTATGGGAAAATAAAACTAAGAGCATAATACTTAAAACCTTTGTCATTTACGTTAAAAAAAACCTATTAAAATGGTAGTACAACTTTTATTATTAAGTTGTGTGTGACCTTGAATGACTCCATTTGGAGTTTTCTTGACAAAGATATTGGACTGGTTTGCCATTTCCTTCTTTAGTTCATTTTACAGATGAGGAAACTGAGACCAACAGGGCTAAGTGACTTGTCCAAGGTTACACAGTTAAGTAAATGTCTGAGGTTAGACTTGAATTCAGAAAAATGAGTCTCCTGATTGCAGGCCTCACTCTCTATCCACTATGCCATCTAGCTACCCCAGCTTAGCATTAATCATGTTAAATGGTTAAATATTAGGAAATATACACATACTACAATAAATAGTACTGGCATCTGAAGGTTTGGGCTGTTGCTTGACTTGTACAAAATTCAGAATTCTATATACATTGTCAGATGTGGTCATTATGTCAATTTTTTTGATTAATTTTTGTTGTTATAACAAGCAAAAGTTTAGTTAATGGCAAAGGTATTCAGAAATGACAGTAATAAAAGGACAAAAGGTCTCAATAAAATTTGAAAAGCAACATGGTATAGGGGATGGCAAATTGGACTAAAATAAGGAATGTTTGGATTTGAATCCTGCTTCAGATGCTTACTAGATCTATGATTCTAAGACTCTTAACTCCTCTGATTCTATAAAATAAGGCAATTGGAATTGATGACTTAAAAATTCCCTTCAGTTTCTAAATCTATAAAATTTTTAAAAGTGTGTTGACTTTGGAGGCAGAGGATATCTGAACTTGAAAAAAAACTTGACTTTTGACACTTACTAGTTGTGTGAGCATGGTGATGTCATTTGACCTCTCTGAGCCTTAAGTTCTTTATCTGTAAAGGAGACTAACAATGTTTATAATATTCACATTATGAAATTATTATGAGAGTAAGTGATAGGATGTATGTAAAGCTGCAATCCTTGAAACAGGAGTTAGCTATTTTTTTATCATAAAGCTTTTCTCAACCCTGGTATTAATTCTCATTCCTTTTAGTTGACCATAAACCAATAGCACAGTACCTGAACACAGCTGGGTTTTATAAAGTTTTATTTGAATAAAACTTAGTTGATATTAAATATTTTCTTTCAAATGTGAATTCATCAGTTTATTTGGGGTAAATCTTACTCTCACCATGGTCTGTCTTTGGATCTCAAAGTCTCTTGATATCACTCTCCTTTTACTCTCCTCCCCATCCTTTCAGCCTTTCTTCCAGACTCTGATGATGAAATTATCCTTTTCCTAATAAAGACTAATATAGTTTAGTTTAGGACTTGGACTTACTCATATTGCCCTCCTATGTAGGTAGTGGGCCAAATTTTCATAATCCACTAAACTTTATAGAAAATAGTTTTCTTAAGAAATAAAAGATAACATTCTCATCCATTCTATTTGTCTGTCTTGAATCCTTTTGGTATGATAGTAGACACAAGTATGTCTCAGAACTCTCCTGTTCTCTTTTCCCTTCAGTGAATCTTCTTTCTTTCACCGATTCCATAAGCAATAGCATTTAATTATTCTAGTCATTCCTTTTCCTTTCCTCTTCCTAACACAGCCTCAATTTCTTTATGACTCCCTCCCCAGTGTTTACAATGTTCTTTTTATCTAATCTGTTATTTTGGGCCCCTGCTTCTCACTTCTGTCCGCTCCACCTGAACCTCTTGTTTTTTCCATTCTCATACCTTTCATCACTCATTTCCTCCAGTGGAAGGCTACAGTTTCTGGCTTCCATTAGCCCTATTCCTGCCTATTTTCTGTCCCTATGCTAGTGAACTCAGTGTATGTGGGCCTTGCTCTTCTAGATTTGGCAAGTCACAGCAGTAAGATGCTTCTATCAGTCATGCCTAGGCCTTGATCACTCATCAAATATCCCTGTCCTTAAATAATACCATTGATACTGTTCCAGCCTTAAGAACACTATGAGACTGTCTTCAATTAACAAACCTGTCTTCTTAGAGAATTATTAATTGAATTATCACTGTACTAGAAAATACTAGATTGTATTAATTATTGTTGTTATTTTTGTATTGAGCAAGAACAAGATAGGCAGAGGGGTTGGAGTAAAAGCAAAGATAGCAATTATAAGGAACAACCTCCTTAGGAGAGAAGATAAATTTCCTCTCCCTTTTTTGCAGGCATGGGGGACTATAGATTTCAAACATTGCATAAATGAAATATAGTTGATGTTGTTTCACTTTATTGATCTTCCTTCCCCCCCTTTCCTTTTAAGTCTTTGTTATAAGGGATGGCTCATTGTGTAGAAGAGGGTAGAAGGATATATTTGGAAGTGAATGTGTAAAAATAAAAGATAGAAAATTTATTTTAAAAAGAGTAGAGAGCCAAGAGGAAAAAGTATTGAGAAGTGGATGGGGGTAATTAAGTATTGAGACTCCATCTGCACTACATACCTGATTTAAAAAACAACAATTGTTTGGAAATAATGGTTATAATCATTCCCTGCACTCTTTGCCATGCTGCCTCTAACCTTTTCTATTACCTTTCTGATAATACCTTTATTCTTTTAAATTTATTTTTTTAAAAAAGAGCAGTTCCATATTTAAGAAACTTATTTCTAGGAGAAAAAGAGTACATAACCAGGTGCCTATTAAAGTGCACATCTGTTTTCTTTCTTCTTTTTTATACTATGATCATTCTGGATATGACCCTAGATCTTACGCATCTTAATCCTGCTCTTTCTCGCCACTTCCCACTTAAGAAAGAGAAACAGCTAAGCAAAAACCATTGATACAGTAACTGTCTGATAGTATATACAAAAGCTTGCTCCTGTAATTTCCTGGAATATTTCATCATCTGCTTTCTGTGACTGAGATTAATTATTACAATTGTTCAGAGTTAGTCTTCCTTTTAACATTCTTGGCCCTTACATTACTGTAATCACTGTGTATATTGTCTTTCTACTTTACTCACTATATGCCACATCATTTCATACTAATTTTCCAGGCACTTCTATTTTTTTGTAAGACTTTTTTTGTTCTCTGGTGTTTTGTTCATAATCGAATCTGTCTTTGGGGAAGTTGACAACTTATAAGGGACCCTCCCTTCTTCAGAAACACCACCATGAGACTATTCCTAATTTCCTCTGCCAAACTGGATCATCTGCTTTCCCTGCCAATTCAAGTCAAATTGCTATGGCATTTCAAGGAAGAAAAAAATGAAATATATTTTCACCTTCTAGATATTAGGCTCCTTTTTCTTCCTTCATTTTACACTAGATTTTCTGAGTCAGATTAAAAAGTTGAGGGGCAAAGAGTGACATCTATGTGTGTATGTGTATTTTCCCCCCCAACTTTCCTGGGTAAAATAGCAGCCCCACAAAGTTCCATAGAAAATCTTTCTCCCATTTTTGTTCTAAGCCTCTGTAACATTGTCAGAGGTTATTAGTCATGTGATTGTTTTTGAATGCATGAGCTTTGGAGATGACAATGGGTTCACCAAAATTATTTTACCATCAGGCTATGTCAGATTTAATTCTAGGCCTTATTGAGAAAGAAAAAATATCTAGTTGGTTTATCTTTTGCCATTCCTCCTAAGTCCCAGAGTGAAAGGCCATATTATTCCACTGGCTCTGACTTTAGGGTTGAATAACTCTTTGGAATCACTCTTCCTGGTACTTATAAGGGTCTTAGAAATCACTTGGGTTATAAACACTTGAAGAGGAGAAAAGAGCTGCTAATTTTCTCAGAAACAGAATAATTTTGGTACTTTGATATTGACTTGATTTGAAAAATTCCTATTGTCTGTCACAATGAACCACACTCATGTTTGGTTTGGTGTCCTAGGGTTTATTGAAGGATAAGAGTGATGGACTTGGCATCAGGAAAACCTGGTTTCAAATTCTGCCTCAGAGACTAAATATCTATACAAACTTGGACTAGTTTGCTTGACTTTTCTATATCTCAGCTTCTTCATATAATGGATTTTATGATACCTTCTGGCTCTACAACCACAATCTATAAAATAATAAGGAAAGGAAACAAGAATTTATTAAGCACCCACCATGCCAAACATTATCCTAAGGACTTTCCAAATATTCTGTTTGATCTTCAGGACAACCCTTGTGAGATGAAACCTTAATAGTTATCTCCATATTTTATAGTTGAGAAAACTGAGGTAAACAGAGGTTAAGTGACTTGTCTAAGGTCACACAGTTAATAAAGTACTTGAGGCAACATTTGAACTTATGTTTTCCTGATTCTAAGTCCGGCTTGCTATCTACGGAACAACCAGTTGCCTGGAAGATCAACATGCTCTCTAGATGGACCCAGGTAGTCATGGTAATTTTCAAGTAGTTTTCCTGCCCCAGACAATCTCAGAATCCAGGGATACAATGGCCAACCCTGGGAACTTAATTCTATTCAGATCAAGACCTTTGTTAGAGCTGAGGGATTCACACCCTTAGGGGGCATTTGTGACTTAAATAGGGTCCCTGGGTATAGCTGGTCATGTGCAGAGTGGACTTGGCTCCAGCTCAGCTTGGTAGGTGGTGTTTACTTCACAGAGTATTTTCTCCTCTGTGGGAATATTCCCAGGGTCAGTGATGCATGTGAACTTGTGGAAAGCTGTAATGTTTCCAGATCTGTACCTGATATCTTCGTAGTCTACATCATTCTATCTCTGAAAGGACAAGTAGAAGTAGTCCATTGAGACACTGGATGGGAGGCATTTGAAATGTGAGGTATTTCCAGAATAAGAAAAACATATTTGGACATGGCCATGAAAAGAATTTGTTTTGCTAAACTATATATTTGTTGTGATAGTTTTTATTTTTATTTTTCTATTGTGTGGTCTTCTTAAATTTATTTCTGCAGTACTGTGTGTTTTTAATTCTCTTTGTTCTAACAAAGTGAGAGCATACACAAAACTAATGCTAGTTTTTAAAGAAAAGCTCAAAAATCTAAACAAACCAAAGTCCAACATCTCACACAAAACTCGATTTCATGGCATTAGGAAAAATCCCCCTCCACTGTGTTGTTTATTTTTTTTCCCCTCCCTTTTTCTCTAATGTAAACTTTTCAGATCCTGTTTTTCTTCAAAGCAATTTAGGCATGCTATCATTGAGAGAGGAATGGCAAGTTTTTTTTTTTTAAGGGTTGAGGCAAATAGTTTTAAATGTAAAATTTTTATGATGCTTTTTGTTTTTCTATCACCTTTATTTCCCAATGTATACCTCATCTTTTACCCTCTTCTCAGAGAGCAATATCTTATTCAGGAAAAGAAAAAGTAGTCCATAAGACTAACCAAATAAATCAAATAGTCTGCCAATGTGTGTAGATCCATAATCCCATACCCTTAACCCCTTCCTCATGTCTGTAAATAAATGGGGGCTGATACTTTCTGATATGACATATTAGACTTTAATTTATTTTTTAAAACCTGTTTCTACATTGTCCTGAGGAAAAAATAGGTTTTGGATTGCATCTGCAATGTCTTACCTAACTCATTGCATTATCAAAGAGAAGGAAAACTGAGGGGTGGTCTGTTTTCTTCCTTTTGGCTTATGAACCTTTAGGACAAAAAGAACTCAAGCAATGAAATGCTGTAGATATGTCTTATGTAAAGTCATAATGATTGTAAAATTTCTGACTTGCAAATATGATAAAATTGTCAGTGATTTGCTTTGATTAGAAAAAAATTCAGCCCTTTAGGAATTTTTAGGATGTATTACAGAGTATGTTAATTTGGGGAATGTATGATAAAATTGTGTTATCTCCTCTCTGAGTTCATTTTAACTCTATTTCCCAGAATGCAGAAATTATAGAGATAGAAATCTAGGTTTTGTTGTTATTGTTGTTGTTGTTGTTTATCATTTGTCTTCAAAGAGGATCAGTGACTTCATGAACTGATGTCTTGACTCACTCATGGATTGGATTTGAGCCAGGTCTTACACAAAGTTGTTGGCTTCAATCTTTCTTTCTGAGTCACCAAAATCCAGTGATAAGACAAAAGTCAAAATAACCAGTGATGGCCCGGGATGTAGTCACTAAAGAAGTCTTCCCATGCTTCCCTTATCTTATCAAGGGGTTTGAGGTTATCCTCAGCTTGATTTAGCCCTTCAAGAGGCTTGGGTATGACTACTGTGCAAGTTACAGATTTTTGAAGCTACAGGTGAGGTGCTTTGTCTTTTATTGTACTTGTTCCTAAGGTCACTGATGACCTGCTCTGTCATGATCCCTCATCTAGTCCTGAGTCTCCATCCTCAGTAACTTTTAGGACTGCATTTCAATGGGACTATTCTCTTGAAGCCTACCTTTTCCCTCTGGTGTACCTCTTTGCCTTTTTTGGAGGGGGTTGGGATTTGGGATCATTGGTTGTGCTGAGGGAATACTGTTCCAAATCTTTGGTCATTCTCTTTCTGAGTATAACCTGAACTTGGAAGAAGGACCATCTGGGAATGTTACCCAAAATCACATAGCTGTCATAACTTGCATTGGAACTCTTAAATTTGGAGCTCCAGTTTAGGGTTTCTTCTACTATACTGCATTTTCTTCATTGGGAAAATATTTGGGGAGGGGTGGGGAAATCCTTCTAGCTATAAGATTATTTAGCTATATATATATATATATATATATATATATATATATATATACATACACATATATATATATACATACATATACACACACATAAATATATGTATATATATATATATATATATATATGTATATATGTGTGTGTGTATATATGTGTAACAAGGGACTGGCCTTCTTTTACCCTGAGCTACCATGAAGCCCAGAGCTAATCAAATACATGAAAGACTGATCAATACTTAGTTTTTATGCACATGTGCACAGTGCTCAGCTGATGCAATACCCTCAATTAACTTTGGAGCACATGTGGTTATTCTGTAATTGGTTCTGATGCTAACCATATGATAAAAAGGAAACTCTATGATTGGCTATGTAACCAAAAAGGAAGGTACATTCAAAAGGCATTGAGTAACCAGAACTACTCCTTCTTTTGGTTTGACTCTTTTCAACTAGGCATTCCAGTGAGAGATAATGAAATAAGAGGAGAGCCCTAGCAACATCCCCACCTGAAGCCAATATGTACCTCATGAGTATGGACCTTGGTTTTTGGCTCACAATTTGTTCTTTTGTATATCTTCATGATCAAGAGGGGCTTGACCTGGAACCTACTGGCTAATCAATGAGACCCAGATTGATTTGAGTTAGGGGCAGGGACCATCTAAACTATGGTCTGTGTAAGACCAGTGAAATTATTTGGTCTGGTGCTTCCATGGCAACTGCAGGCAGGACTTGAAATTCAGTAAATCTAGCCTTTTAGGGGTGAATTAATTAAATGATAGACCAAATATAGTAGGCTAATTTTTAAGTTGATCATTTTGTATAATCCTCGAAAGATGTTATAAATACCAAATGACTCTTGGCAGAAAATAGTTCCCCCACTCCTGGTTTAAAGCTTAGACCTTAAGAAAGAAATCTAGCACATAAACTTAAGTTATCTTGAGAGATTTTAGCAATCAACATTTATATTCCTTTGGACAAAGGTAAGGGTGAGGCATTCTTTATGGCATTTCTTGCCTAGTATCACTAAATTGTTATTGCCTCAATCAAACTAAGACCTATTAAAGATCCTAGCTTATTTCCCCAATTGATAAATGGTCAAAGGATATGAACAGATAGTTTTCAAATGAAGAAATTGAAGCTATATATAAGCATATAAAAATGCTCCAAATCATTGATTTGGAGATTAGAGAAATGCAAATTAAAACAACAATGCGGTATCATCTCGCACCTATTAGATTAGCCCAGATGAGAAAAAGGGAAGATGATTAGTATTGTAGAGGTTGTGAGAGGAGTGGGACATTGATGCATTGCTGGTGGAGTTGTGAAAGGATCCAACCTTTCTGGAGAGCAATATAGAACTCTGCCCAAATAGCAATAAAGTTGTTCATACCCTTTGACCAGCAATTCCAATTCTAGGACTATCAAAATATTCATAGTAGTTCTTTTTGTAGTGGCAAAGAATTGGAAATTGAGGGGATGTCCATCAACTGGGGAATGGCTAAACAAGTTATAGTACATGAATAACTATGAATATTATTATTTTAGAAGAAATAATAAATGGTTGGACTCCAGAGAAGCATTATGGGACCTATTGCTGGGTGAAGGGAGTAAAGCCAAGAGAATAATTTACACATCAACATTATGAGATGAACAACCTTGATGGAAGCAACCCCTCTCAGCAGTCCAGAGAGATAGGACAACCATATTTGACAGATTATGAACTACATTATCCCCAACAAGAGGAAGAAAAACAAAACAAAACACACAGAAAAAAACACCCCTACCGAATCTGATGAACACTTACTTTATAAAAATTATTTCTAATATATCTCTTTCCCTTAATCCTAATTCCTCATGCCAAAAATTACTAATTTGTGAATATGTTTAACAAAATATGTATGTAAAATGTTAACTTGACTGTTCCCAAATGAGGGGACGGGGGTTGGGAAGGGAGGGTGGAGGGAAACTTTGTAACTTGGAAATATGCATGTACAAATGGATGGAAATAAATAAAATAAAATAAAATTAAATTATAATCTTCCAAATTAAAGAAAAAAAGATCCTAGCTCAAAAATACCGGGGTCTCCCACTGCATCCAGGGTCATCTCCATCATCCTGATCCACATCTGGCCACTTGACCCAAATGATCCTGGAGGAGAAAGTGAGACTGCTGACTTCACCACAGAACCCCCCTCACTTAAATCAAGTTCACTTGCATGTCATAGCATCACTTCCCAGATGTCATGGGCTTCTTTGAGAATGAAGAACAAACATCATCTTCATGATTTGAGACAATGAGCTTATGAGTTTTGAAAGGTCAGTGGAATGACTCACCAGGAAGGTCTGGGAGTGGAGTCTATTTCAGGATTTTCAGTGAGTACAGCCCAAGTGGCCTTTGAGACCTAGTCCATTGATAGTTGAGGTAAGGACTCATCCAACAGTTATACCACATTTGAACTTGAGCTTAGTGGACCTAATAGTATGTAAAAATTGGGGTGTCTGAGTCCACTCTCCCCAGAGACTGAAATAGTACAAAGGATAGGGTTGAAGAAAATGGTTTGTACTTTTGTTTTTGTTTTACCTACAAAGTAATTATCCCTTTGTAAAAGCTGATTGATGCAGTGACATGCATTGAGGTGCATGACTGGGGAGACATGAACAGTCAGAGTCAGTATTTATACTGTATGAGCCTAATAGAGGTAGCTTAAATTCACCATTATTTCTATTAACTGTTTCTGGTAGGTTGCTCACTAAGGTTTAACAACCATGTATTTCCTAACTCCTATCTGCATTCTTTGCACACACACAGAACTTAAAACTAGATAGCCCTTGAGCCAAGAGAGACAGAGAAATGAAAATATATACTACAAGTATGCGTGATCTTACCTTTGTTTGTAAATGAAGTCCATTCCAGTATCTTTCTAGACAAAAATCTATGTGAGTTTGTTGTAGAAGTCCTCCTTTTCTCTTTTTTAGTGTAAAAGTCACTTGTCCATGGTGATGACAACAAGAGGTACTTAAGTGCACTTGACTCCTTAGTTTGGTCTTGCCTTATTGTCTCTTTTTGTAGAAAAGGAATAAGAGCAGAGCAAGTATAAATCTGATGTGGGCACACACACACACACCCCTTGCGGTGAGGCAGATGTACAGATCATTTCATCTATTTGGAGTAGTTAAAATCAAGATCAGCAATACTGTCTGTCTGTCTGTCTTTATATCTATCTATCTATCTATCTATCTATCTATCTATCTGTAATGTGAAATGCATCATCAAAACTATGGAAATTGAGCATATATAATAGAAGGGTCTACAAACATCGTGACATACAGAGAAATAGCAATAAACACATGCTTAATGTGTGGCTCAACCCAGTTTGTGAGGGATTGCACAAACTGAGGTGAGTCATAACCCCTCCCCCTCACATCAGGTCTTTCACTCTATTTGAGGCTAAAATATACAAGTTCAGGTGTTTTGTCTATGAAAATGATGGGAGTCATAAAGAAATTACATATTTAACACAGATTAGTGAGCAAGTATTAATATTTATTTTATTTTATCATTATTGTCACTTTTACTTTCCTGACTTCATATCCCTGGATTGATATTAATTGGATTACATGACCTTGAGTGCCAATAAGTGGTGTCTAACATTGGGAGTGAATATATCAGTAGTGGGTCTAGTTGTGAAAGAGGGATTAGTTTTCTAACTTCTGAAACACTAAGTCCAGAGAACTTACTACATATGTAAGCACAGAATTAGTATTTCTGATATAATGCAATGTTTCTTTTTTCATCTTTGTCTTTCCCCTTTTTTGTGCTTTTCCTCACTTTCCCCTCCCTTTTCTTTCCTTTCTATCTCTTATCCTCCTTTTTTGCCCTCCTTGTCTCTCTTTCCCTCTTCCCTTTTCCCCCTCTTTCTTTACCCCATTTTCTTCATTTCCTTTTTCTTTTTCTTCTTCTCTCTCCTCTGTTTCCCCCTTCCTATGCCCTCTGATGTCCAAAGTAAAGGTCCTTAGGGGACGAGGAAGTAGTCAAAGTGAAGTCAGTTTGAGGGGAAGGGAAGAAAAGGAGAATCATTTTGACTCCTTTTCCCCATCTTAAACATTACTCTCAACCTGCATCATTCTCGCTCAGGACCCCCAGTATTTTGACATATTTGGTGCCCGAAATTCTTTAGACTGAAGGCTCTGTTTCTGTGAAAGCTTCAAATCAATTATTTCAGATTATTCATTTTCTGAGTTTTGTTATGTAGTCAATTAATTAGATTGTGCAATGATCTGAGTGACCAGATAAATAACTCTTCTCTATTTTTTTCTATTGAAAGTCTAGGTCAGGGGCGGCTAGGTGGTGAAGTGGATAAAGCACTGGCCCTGGAGTCAGGAGTACCTTGGTTCAAATCCGATCTCAGACACTTAATAATTACCTAGCTGTGTGGCCTTGGGCAAGCCACTTAACACCATTTGCCTTGCAAAAACCTAAAACAAAAAGTCTTAGGTCATCTAGATTTGTAGTAATCTACACAGTAGCAAAATGAGCCCTGTATTTGGAGTCCAAAGATGCAGGTACAAATTCTGTCCCATGTAAATAATTTTCCCTAGATTTCTATTTCCTCGCTTGGAAAATGAAGTAATTGAATTAAACATCTCTTCTCTCACTCCTAGGGTTCTTATAAGATTGTTGCTCCTGAAGCTCAATCAATTGCTAATGATATTACCTATTGAACTCTGTGCTCAGCAGAGCATTTTCATTCATATAGAGTCATCTGGAAATTAATGCAGGTGAGCACACTCTATTCATAGGCTCATGGATATGGAGCTGGAAAGGTCACCTAATCCAGCTCAGAGGTACCTAGTCCAATCCCCTCATTTTAACTGAGCTCTATCAAAGTGACTTAATTATTGTTACAGAAGCAAGAGTCAGAGATAGAATTAAAACCTAAGTTCTATGACTCTTAACTTCACTTCCTTTTCTCCTGATCTTGTAGCCTCCCTTTTCTTTCCATCTTATATTAATAACTCTATTGACACTGACTATAAAATTTTGAAGGTTTTGGTGAATGGGTTTCCTATGACCTTGATTTTACCATTATTGGTCAACATGAGAGGTTGAACCTGCTCAAGAAGCTTCAATGACTCCCTGTAGAACAAAATACAAACTCCTCCACTGGTCATTAAAACCCTTTGTGTTCTGACTTTAGTATGTTTTCTTTCTTTTTAAAAAAATCATTTGTTTTCCAATTATATACAATAGTAGTTTCTACCTACCATTTTTTGTAATTTTATAAGTTTTGAATTTTACAATTTTTCTTCCACCCTCCATTCCCTTCCCCCCCCCCCCACAGAAGGCAGTCTGATAATCTTTATATTGTTTCTATGCTATTTAGTATGTTTTTCTAACCTAACTATCCATTTTTATCTTTATTTCCCCAGTATCCCACTGGCACACAGTAGTTGCTTAATAAATGTTAGTTGAATTGAATTAAGTTGAACCTTGAAACACTAAAAGCTCCATTTTACTTCCTTCATTCAGAGCTCAGAAGAAATTTGGTTAGAGCAGTGTCCAGAATTATCTGAGCAAAGATTTAGATGGAACTAATTGGAGGCATTATTGCTTTAATTTTGAAATTCAAGTATATATATATATTGCTAATTCAAGATCAGGATTAAATAACAAAACAAAACAAAACACCAGTCTATTCTTAAAGAAAATCACCAAATATTTCAGACTCAGTGAATAATTCAATTCTGTGAGTAATCTAAGGTACTAAGCTTATTTTTTGTCTTACATGACTGTTGTTAAGTTTTTGGGAAGAAAATATCTATTCATTTACAGACTGAAATGAAGAGACTGTCATTCTCTCCTCAAGTGCTTGGTGTCATCATTAGAAAGTCCTCAACTCCTGGTGCATAAGCTTTTTGAGGTCATCTAATCCTTAATCATGCATGAAGAATTCATGCATGATTATCCTTATGCATGCTTATCCTTCAGCCTCAGCTTGATCACTCTCAGCAATAGGAAATTCATTAGTTTACAAAGCAGTCCATTTCACTTTGGAGTACCTCTGTATTGAAGAAAAAAATTGCCTCCTTGTACCTTCTGTCTATTCATTCTAGTTTTGCAGTCTGGAGTGGCATATAATAAAATTAATACTTCTCAGTGACAGCCTCTTAAATATTTAAAAACAACTGTTACGTTGCCTGTGCAAGTCTTTTCTTCTCTAGAATAAATACCCCCCAGATCTTTGACTGTTCTTCAGGGGATCTTGTTTCCAGACTTTAATCACTTGATCTGGAATATTCTAGTTTGTTAGTATCTCTCTTGAAATGTGACACTCAGGACACAATATTCCCTATAGGTTTGACCAGCAGCAAGTTCCATCAATCTATAACTTTTCTTGTTCTGGATACTGTAATTCTATTAATTTTTTTTTTCAAGATTGCATTTACTTTTTTTTTAAACAGACATCACAACATTGACCGTTATTGAGCTTTCAGTGTATTAAAACCCTCAAATATTTTTCTCATAAGCTGTTGCTAAGGTCATATCTTTCTCATTCTGTATGCATTTAGTCTTATAACTTAAGTGCTGGAATGATTCCTATTAAATTTCACCTTATTAGTTTTGGCTCAGTGTTAATGCCACTTGATATCTTTTGGGATCTTGATTCTGTAGATCCTGCATATTAGTGCAACTTTATGAATTGTATGAAGCTTGCCATTCTTGTTACAAATCACAACAGAAGAAGGGAGGAACAGTTAAATGAATTGTGGCTTACAGGTTCTCTTGGATAAGCAAATACAAGAGCTGGTAGAATTGGTTTTATTGTGTGTTCATATAGGCAATAAGTATACTCATTTGGGACATGGGACATATGGTCAGGATAATTATTTGCAAAGAGACCACCAGAAAAATGATTATACCATACAACAAGTTTAGAAGTGAAAGAGGTAGAGAAATTCTGTGAAGACCTTGATAAGACCCTCCAAATTAAGTTGATAGATTCTAAACAAGTATCTAAGAACAATATAATCTGCTTGATTCAATGACCAACTAGTATCCCATAGTACAAATGATGGTTCTATCCACTTTCTAACAGAGAGGTAATGGATTCAAGAAGCAGAATGATAAACACATTTATTTTTAGAAATGGTCAATATCTATGTTTGTTAAAATGGTTTCTTCTCAATGGGAGGGGGGAAAATAGAAAGGAGGGATTGAAAATTGAAATTGAAACAGTATAATATGCCAGGAAAATGTCAAAGATGGCTAAAGGAAAAAAATGGGCAAAAAAAAGTCAGAAAATATAATTCAAGAATAAAGAATGAGAGAGATCAAGATCTTCTGTGTAGACTAAAAAGACATTTCATGCCTCTATATCATGCATACTTTCTTTCAGAGAAATCCATTGAAAGATGTTAGGTATGGTGAGATCCAGATATCATCACCAAAAATGATTATTATTTTTTAGGCCCCCTTATTGACATTGGAGTCATTCCTGAATCAGTCCTCTGCATGCAAGCAAACTACTGACTTAATAGAACAAAGATCAAAGTTATCCACCAGTCAGTCAACTGATTAGCAAGCATTTATTAGTCACCAAATAGGAGGTTATTATAATGGTAATGATAGACTGAAGTAGGATGGTGGCCATGTGAGTAAAGGGGACAGATGGAAGAGATGCTCTTGCATCTTATGTTGTAAGTTGAAATTCACTTTTTCATAGAAAAAATTTTATAAAAGCTTTTTTAGGTAGATATGAACTCTGTTATTAGTATGGCTTAGTCTTAGGACCATATATTTTATAACACAGTTCCTTTGAGGAATTTTCAGTCATCCATATGGGATCCAACTTCCATATGGCTATTTGACAAACTTTTCAAACAAAACTGGGCTTAAGTTTGGAACTGCCTTATATAGGAAAAAAACCCCCTATAAACAGCTTAGGACAGGAAATGAAGAAAAATCCCACAACCAACCTAAAGGAATGACTAAAAAAGAAATTTTTTAAGACAGAATATAGCTAAGGTTTTAGGTTGAGTTTCTTTTGATAGTAACATTTTTTTTTTTTACTTTTTGTTTTTGCAAGGCAATGGGGTTAAATGACTTGCCCAAGGCCACACAGCTAGGCAATTAAATATCTGAGGTCAGATTTGAACTCAGGTACTCTTAACTCCAGGGTTGACACTCTATCTGATGCACCACCTAGCTGACTGATAGGAACAATTTTTAATGGCCACATTAGAGCTGAGACAGTAAAGATTGATCTTTTTCAAAGTTGAATATCAAAATTGGCTTAGTTATTTTTTTGTTCTATGATGTCTAATATTGAGAAAATAGAAACAAAATAAGAAATAACTAGCTCCACTTGTTCTTTGTTGCCATTTATTATCCTCTTTTTCTTTACCCCAACTATAGATACCTGTCTTAAATATTAGCACAACTGACAATATTTTTATAGGATTGTGATACGCACTTATGATTATCCTCTGTTACCTTTCCTTCTGCATATAGCTTTAAAAAATTAGTTTTCTTTTCATATCTTTTAACAATAATACCTTTATTTTTGAATATATACTTTATTTTCCAGTGAACCATTCTTGAAAAAAATGAAAAAAAAAGGAGGGAGGGGGTTGGGAGAGCAGTACAGCAAAATCAACCAATATATCAAATGCTTCTGAAAGTATAGGCTGTATTTCATGTTCTAGGTTTCCTATCTAAGTAAAGAAGGGAAAGAGCACATTTGAACTTTAGAATTAGTCAGGGCTGGCTAGGTGGTGTAGTGTATAGAGCACTGGCCCTGGAGTCAGGAGTACCTGAGTTCAAATCTGGCCTCAGACACTTAATAATTACCTGCGTGGCCTTGGGCAAGCCACTTAACTCTATTGCCTTACAAAAAACCTAAAAAAGAATTAGTCAACATCTAGCTTTAGTTTTTTTTCTGGTTGATCTTTCTGTTTATACTTTATAGATATATATCTCTTTAAAATTCAAGTTGGTAGGTGAATTCCTTGTTTATCTACACCTATCTCTTCAGACAACTCTCAGTCCTCATTGGAATTGTTTTCCATTGTGTCTTCAGGATTTTCATTCTTGAGGATTTTCTATTTCCCTTGGGCTGATTTAAATAAAATTCTAGTTCATGGAATCCTACCAATATTTCTTAAGTACTTTTTGATTGCTCTCTTCAAATCTAGGTTGCATGTAAGAAAATGCTCAGCTTTGCTCTCTTTCTTGATTACAAACTCAAGGAGAATGTGGTCACCAATCAGCACCCCTTACAAAGATTTCCATAATTTTTGCCCTGGCAAGAAATTCCTCCTTTTTTGTGTGAGAATCAGATCCAGAATAGAATTTCTTCCTATTGATTCTTCCACTTTTTGAAAGATGACATCTTGAAGGCAAGTCAAGAATTTATTAGCTGCTATGCTTTTGTGAGAAGAAGCTCCAAAAAAATTCTTAATAATGCAAGTTCTCCATCATCATTATTATGTCATTCCTTAGTACTCAGCTTGTGATAAATTTTTCAAAGTCCTTATCTGACTCCCCCCCCCCCCCCCGCCAGATGGTCTGTGGTATTTTACAGTGACAAAATTACTCAAATGTTCACCACCATGGTAGTCTACTCTGATTTCCTCATATGAATATATCTATTTAATATCTAAAGCTATCTCACCTCCTATTTTACCTATCATATTTCTTTTGAATAAAATATTCATATCTGTAGTTAAAACTGCAGTCTTGGGTTTCATGTCTCCATGAAACTTATATAATTTGACTAGCTCTATTCATTAAAAACTTTAGTTTATTTTGCTTACTGCCTAATATAGAAATTATACATAGAATTTGATGCCCTGGGTTTTATTGCTCCAACACTTCTACTGAACTTCTACTCCAACTTGAATTTGCATTCACTAGTTGGGTCCCCAGCAGGTGACTACTATCCTGTGATTCTTCTAACACTCCAGCTCAAAAACCTCCACCAGTTTTGTTGTGTTATTTTAGTCATATCTGACTCTTTATGACCCCATTTGTAGTTTTCTTGATGGATACTGTAGAAGTTTACCATTTCCTTCTCCAGTTCATTTTACAGATGAGGACACTGAGGTCAATTAGGGTTAAGTGATTTTCCCAGGATCACACAGCTGGTAAGTGTTTAAGGTGAGATTTGAACTCAGGAAAAGGACCCAGTATTTTATCTCAAACTTCAGAGTATAATGATAATAAGGCTTATGTGCAAAATAAAATGTTATCTAGGCTTATTCTTTTTTTTTTTTTTAGATTTTTTTCCCAAGGCAATGGGGTTAAGTGGCTTGCCCAAGGCCATACAGCCAGGTAATTATTAAGTGTCTGAGGTCGGATTTGAACCCAGGTACTCCTGACTCCAAGGTCAGTGCTCTATCCACTGTGCCACCTGACTGCCCCTAGGCTTAGTCTTTATAAGGCATAGCGTTCCAGTTGGTTGGGTTGGACTCCCTGGTTCTTCTTTGAAAGGTAGTTGTAGACTCTAGCATCTCTAACTTTAATCTTTGGGTAGGATTCTGTTCTATTCTATTCTGTTTCAGATAGAGCAAAAAATTCTCAGCAAGGGTTGGCAGGAGCCTCTCTCCTCTCTACTTTCTTTACTTCAGGGATCTGAGGCTTAGCATCTCCCAAGTTAAAGGTAAGGAATCAGGGACATTCTAGAAGGTCAATAAGTTTTAGACTTAAACTTTTTCTTTTCAAAATCTCTTTCCAGCTCAAGACCTGGGTCAATAGGTAAGAGATTTCTTCCTTACTTCCGGTGACCATCCAATATATATGTCTTAAATTTTCATCTCCATCAGCTTCGCTATTAGCAAGCAATGACTGATCAATAATTAGAAAAACTGCTCTGAGGTTGAGAATTTCTAATTTTTTTGCAATTCTAAATTATTCCTGATCTATGCAAATGAATGGTTGGGAAAAAAATCATGGGGGAAAATTTATGCTGGAGGTGGGGTGGCAAATTCATTCTCTCTTCTAAGCTACTCAGATGCTTTCTTGAACTTTAATTATGACTCAAAACCTTATAACTTTAACAAGATGCAAAAGAGCTTACTCAACATTTTATAAGCTTTTTAAAGAGAGGTATTCAGACACATCCCTAGGAAGTTTCAGTGCAGCTAAACCAGATTAAAATGTAATTGGGAAATATTTGACAAAATAAATAAAAACGAAATAGAACATAAATAATATTAATGTGTGGTTTTCTAAATTAAAATGCAACCCACTGGGATTCTTAGGTATCTTTTAGAGTCCCTCATTTCTATTTGAGTTTGACATCACTGCTTTATAATATGCGAGGTACATAATGATTCTCTCTTCTGAAGGTGACACACCCGTAACATCTCATGCCTCTGTTATGGCCCCTTATTTACATCATGCACTTTTTACCAGAGTCTGAAAGGATCACACCCTTTTGCTACTCTTTCTTGGACTTTGTCTTCTGTGTTTTTCTGGATATATATCAAGTACTATTCTTTGTCTTTTATTGGAGCTGTTCTCTCTATGTGGCTTGTTGGCTAAACCAAGGAAATTTTCTTCTTCTCTCATCCTTATAATTTTAAAGCCCTTTTGTTTAGATTTATGTCTAAGCTGATATTTAAGATTAAAGGATTGTTGAGCAAGGTTATTTGTTATGTTTTACAAGGAATCTTAAATTATTGATTCACGAATGAGTTACATCTTGTAAAAGAGACTATTGAGTGGAGCCAAGAAAGTGGAAACTAAATCAAATGATTTTTCAAAATCAAGAAACTATAAGCATAAGAACTTATCTTCTTTTTCTATTGTTATTTTATTTTTTCCAATTATTTGCAAAGATAATTTCCAACATTTATCTTTTTGTGAGCTTTTTGAGTTCCACATTTTTCTGCTACCTTGCCTTCCCTCCTCTTCCCCATGACAGAAAGTAATCTGATATAGTTATACATGTACAATCATATTTCCATATTAGTCATGTTACAAAAGAAGAATCAAAATTAAAGAAAGCATTAAAAAAGTTTTAAAAAGTGAAGTTAGTATGCTTTGGTCTGCATTCAGACTCCATGGAGTTTTCTGTGGATATGGGTGAGATTTTCAATCACAAGCCTTTTAGAATTGCCCTTGATCACTCATCTGCTGAGAAGAGTGAAGACCATAATAGTTGATCATCACACAATGTTGCTATTAATGTATATAATGTTCTCCTTGTTCTGCTCACTTCACTCAGCAACAGTTCATGAAAATCTTTCCAGGCTTTTCTGAAATCTTCCCACTTATGATTTCTTATAGAACTATAGTACTCCATCACATTCATATGCCACAACTTGTTCATCCATTCTCCAGTTGATGGGCATCCCCTCAATTTCCAGTTCTTTGCCATTACAAAAAGAGCTGCAATAAATATTTTTTTTATAGTAAGTCTTTTCCCTTTTTTATGAGCTCTTTGGGATACAGACCTGATGGTGAGATAGCTGGATCAAAGGGTATGCACGGTTTTATTGCCCTTTGGGCATAGTTCCAAATGAAAGTTTATACTCTATATCTTTCAATTATTTGTGAAATGATAAAGATGTGGTGCATTGTTAACATTATTTTCAAAAGCCTGTTTGTTCTTTACAGCAACCTCAAAAAGACATTCTCAAGTTGAGTGGAGATGACTCTCATAAAGATTTTATGTAGATAGGGGAGCAGACATACTGGTTGGTAGTTATTGATATTGATTTGATTTTCTTTTTCAGTATTAGTAATTTATGAGATTTTCCATTTCTTCCATACTTTTTATATTTTCTCCTCCTTTAGATATCTGTTATTAATACTCTCACAATTGTGTCATCTTTAGCATTATAGGTATCTTCTGTATATACTTGAACCAATATAGCAACTTTCCTCTTTCAATTCATTTTATCTTCTCTAAGTACATCTATTACTGTGATATCAGAAGCCAAATGTACTAGTGTTTGATGTATAAGACAGTTTATTAGAATGTTTTTTGCAAATCTTGTAATTTGTTTTGTTTATAATCTTCATTGAGTTTTCATCCTAAACTGCCTTTGAAATAATTTTGCTTAGTTGGCTATCTAATAAAAATTTTTTTAAACTGCTTTTACTATCAACGTCTCTCTTCTGTTTGAAATAATATTTCTTATGATTATTTATTGTCCTCTTTTGGTAAAACTTTATAACCCAATTTGTTTTTTTAAATCTGGTGAATATTTATTGCTAGAATTTCAAAATACATTTGGATGGGCAGTCTATGGAGTTTGTCCATCAGTATGTATTACGGGGACATATAGTTTAGTTTGACAATGAGTTGGACCCAGAATTGATAGGAGAAAGGGACTAGGCTGAATTGCTTTCAGGACTTTTCAGAGTTCCTTTTATGACTTCATGTTTCCAATAAGAAGTCTTATCTTTTTAGTGCCAATATATTATTGGTATTGCTATATGGAAGTAAGAAATGGATACAGCTACCCCAGGAGAATAAAAAATGAATATCACATGGAGTAGAAGGAATTGGCAAACCACTCAGTATCATTGCCAAGAAAACCCCAAATGGGTCACAAATAATTGGACATAACTGAAAAAACAAGTATAGTATTATATAGAGAGCAGTGGAAGAATGGGAATTGTGTCATGAAAAGAAGATAGGCTCATTACACACTGAGAGTGAGTAGTGACTGGTGGATACCAGTGCTCTACTAGTACCCTCACAATGTGAGGAGGAATCAAAGAAGGCCTTTGGCATGTTCTGTGAACATCCTTTCTCCCTATTGTAAACTTTTGAAAGGATATAAACAAGTTCATATTGGATGAGCAGGGGGTCTATACTTTTAGAAAGAAGTTCTGAATTAATGAGATCAGAAATGTACTTTAATATTTGAGAGTTGATTAGATATGAAAGAAGAAGGAAAATACTTTCTTATCTGTTGGGTACACTTCAACCCTGATCAGGATCCAGCTATCCTTACATTTTAAGCTATGATCTCCAATACCTTTTTATCTAGCTATTCATATCTCAAATCACTTTTCATTTTTCATATTCTTTGCTTTCACTGAGAATAGTTAAAAACAAAACAAAAGAAAACAAAACCTTTACCCTTATGGTCTTCTGTTTCTTTCCCAAATTCTTGTAGTTTTTTGCCCAAGTTTCTTCTGGCTATATCATCTGTGTCTTTGTGAATTTCCAGAAGTGGGTAGTCATAATCCATTTTGATAAGTCTTGGGAGGTCTGTTGTTTTTTGGAAATAAGCCCTGGCATTAGAACAAAGTTCTACTCATCTTCCTTTTGTTTACTGAAGACTCAATGGGTAGATCACTACCTACTGAAAGAGCAACTTGCAGGAAGTACATTAAAAAAGAGGACTCTGTGCCCATTCAATGGGTAAAGACAAAGTTTAAGGCTGAAAAATTTGTCTTTTGAGCACTCATTTTATCCATGTAACAAATCTTTCTGTGCTATTGGTAATCCTTTCCAAAATGCCCAACACCTTGACTATCCAAGTCTCCCCATTATGAAGTTCCATCCAGATATTCTTTCCCAGGGTAGCACTCCATTCTTATGGTGGCCTAAAGGCTTTGATTTTTTTAAAAAAAGCATATTTTTAAAGTTGGCTTTGCAAAATAAACCTAGCCTTTGTCAGAGCATGTGTATACAGATTCTTAGAAAATGTGATCACTGTAGTCATGTTCCAGACCTACCCTTCATTTTTTTCTAGCCCCTCCCAGGAATGTATGTGTTTGTATATTTTGAGTAAATGACTGGGAAGATAGAGGGACATTATCAAAATTTCAGTTAGCTCTTGTGTAAGGAAAACTATAAAAGAAAAGTGACCAAATAAAGGAAAACCAAAATAATTGGTCTAACAACCAATATTCCTCAGTGTCTCAGAATAATAAGTAAAAATGATAATACTTCCCAATTTGGCATATGTATTATAATGCCAAGTAAATTAATAAAGGACTTCTTTACAGAGCTTGAGAAAATCTAAAGAAATGTACATCAATCAACAAACATTTATTGAATGCCTACTATGTACCAAGCACTATGCTAAGCATATTGCAAATATTGTCTCACTTGAACCTTTCAACAACCTTGGGAGGTAGATGTTATTATCCCCATTTTACAGAGGAAGAAGTTGAGGCAAAGATTTAAGTGACTTGCTGAGGTTCACAAAGCTAGAAAATATCTGCATTTGAATTTGAATTCAAGTCTTCCTGCCTCTAGTTCCAGCATTGTACCATTGTGACCACCTAGATACCTCCTATATAATGGAATAATAAAAATGCACACTGAAAATAAAAGCTAATGAAAGGAGTTTTCATGAATTTATATTAATTTAAAAATAGATGTAATTATTAAGGATGCCATAGATGTACTTGTCTAAATATAAATATTTTTAGAAACCTTTCATGTTTATAATTATAGTTTATAATTAAAGAAAAGGAAAAATATTTATGAAAAATATAAAAGATAAAAACTTAACACATAAAATATGTAAGGAATATATTGCATAATTAAAATGACCTTAGCCCTGAAAAAGAGTTGAGAACCTTCACCTTCCTCCCTTGATCATAGAAGAGGGGAAATAAAAGTGTGGCATATTGCCTATACTGTCAGACAATCCGTGTGTTGGTTAATTTTGCTAAACTTTTAAGTCTTAGCCTGTAGAGCAACCCAAATAATGTTGAATCACTCTGATTGCCAGTGGTTAATTTATAATATTGTTAGAACTCACTGGCCCTTATAATACTATTTTCCCTAATTCTCATTCTCAAAACCATGTTAGTCTGGTTTGTGAAGGCTAAACACTTTTCTCTTCAAAACAACACTGCTTTATTTGAAGTGAGTGCTAACTTGTGGTGTTTGTAGAAGGACATTTACTTTGAAGATTTAATAATAGCATAAACTTTTATAGATGCTGTTATAAAATAGATCCAACAACAGACACAAAAAAATTCTGCTATAACCCAGGTGGATATTTTACTCTGTAAAGCACATGTAACTATGTGAAATTTTTGATTTGGTGTTAGAGGCACTTTTGACAGAGAATTTTTAGTTAAATTTAAATATTTTTCTTTGGGAAAGATGCATTTTCACCATCATGGTCTTATAAAAATTTTTTCTTTTTATACCTTTTACCCCATATGAACACTAACAAACACCCTTGTACTAAAAAAAAGGCTTAACAAAAATTGATCTGATGGAATTTGATGGTATTTGCAACTTAAGAAACCTATTGTTTGGGAACAAAATTGGCTATTAAAATGACAACTTTTTGTGGTATTAAATTATATTTTGTATATTTTTATATATAATATATGTATGTATATATTATTGCAGTTGGATATATTATTCTCCTGATTCTGATTACTTCATACTGCAACTGTTCAGACAAGTCTTCTGCTGTTTATCTCAGTTCCTCATAGTTATTATTTCTTTACTCTAGTAGCAACTCATAGTTTCTTAAATTATTTCTCAATAAACTTTTTCTTAAACTATTCCTCAATAAATTTCTCCTTACGATGATCAACCTTGATGGACTTGCTCATTCCATCAGTGCAACAATCAGAGACAATTTGGGGCTGTCTGCAATGGAGAATACCATCTGTATCCAGAGAAAAAACTGTGGAGTTTGAACAAAGACCAAGGACTATTACCTTTATTTTAGAAAATAAACCTTCTATCTTATTGTCTGATCTTGCTATCTCTTATACTTTATGTTTCTTCCTTAAGGATATGATTTCTCTCTCATCACATTCAGTTTGGATCAATTTATACCAGGGAAACAATGTAAAGACTGGCAAATTGCCTTCTGTGGGGGGTGGGGGAAGGAAAGTAAGATTAAGGGAAAAATTGTAAAACTCAAAATAAATAAAATCTTTACAGGGGCAGCTAGGTGGTGCAGTGAATAGAGCACTGTCCTTGGAGTCAGGAGTACCTGGGTTCAAATCCAGCCTCAGACCTTAGCTGTGTGGCCTTGGGCAAGCCATTTAACCCCGTTGCCTTGGAAAAGAAAATCTAAAAAAAAATATTTATAGAACTTAAAAAAAATTTCTCCTTAAACTTTTCTGCTTGTTTTTTGCTACCACAAAAAGTACTTCAGTGAATATTTGGGTATATATGGCATTATTTTTTCCCCCCTGACTTTGACCCATATATCCAATAATGGTAATAATGGGAGCAGAATAGTGGGACCATTACACAGCTCTAAAAACCTTATATTAATATGCCTCTTTCTAAAGCCCCTCTAATATTGATGTATTATTTGCTATCTTTGCTAATTTGCTAAGTGCAATGCAAAAACTCAGTTGTTTTAATTTTTATTTTACTCATTAATGATTTTAAGCATTATTTCATGTGATTATTGATTTTACTATTAATAATTGTTTGGCCATTTATCTGTAAGGGAGTGACTCTTAGTCTTATATATTTTTGTGAATTCCCCACATCTATGAAATTAGACTTTTATCAGTGCTGTTTGAACATCGTGATTTTCCATAGTATGCTGTAGCATACTGTCTGAACTTACTGTCTATGTGACTATGGGCAAGTCACTTAACCCTGATTGTTTCTATTTCCTCACCTGTAAGAAGAACCAGAGAAGGAAATGGCAAACTGCTCTAATATCTTTGTCCAAAAAAACCCCAAATGGGGTCACAAAGAGTATGCTGATCAAAGCTCAAGTTTTCTGACTTTCATCTAGTTTTGGATCAATTTATTCACTTTAGTCATAAAAAGACTATAGATTAAGGAAAAATTAGGAAATCTAAACTCAGTTTAATTATTTATCAGTCTATTATATATTACTATTATATTTAATATTTTGGTGCAATTTTCCAATATTTCATAGGAAATAAAGTTGACACTCAACTATACAAATGGACAGAGTCAAAATAAATTATCAAAAGCAAAAAAAAATATAGTTCTATCTCTCTTTCCTGCCTTTAAAATCTTTACCCCCCCCATAGTATTGAACTGATATTGTTATTCTATCTGCTACTTACTAACTATGTGACAATTTAACTTCTCAGGGTCACTGGGCAACTCCTGGTCAGAGGTGTCCTGTGTATAGTGATCCATGGTCTGCTAGGGGCCTATAAAACTCCTGAGTGAAGACTATGCCAGATTAAAATGTATCTGGAAAATATTTTTCTAAATAAAATTAAAATGCATTGAAATACAGATAATATTACATTTTAAAACTAAGTCATCATGCAGCCTGTTGAGATGAATGAGACCCTGTTCCTATTTGACACTTCTGCCTTAACCCTAAAAGTTGCAGGTTTTCTGGGAGTTTCCATGGGGGCTGTTATGTATACTTAATAGAATCATAGGTCTATGACAAACACTATCAAATATAACCATTCATCAGTGACAAAATTGATTAAATATGCATTCAAAATAAGGAATAAAATCATATGCAAATCTTTAACTTGATATGCTAAACATTTAAAAAAATTAAAATAGAACCAAATTAAGAAACAACAAAGAAACAAATACCACATTTGCTCTGGTTCCCCTCTTGCCTGTTTTTCAATGTAGTTACCTTTGACGTAGTTTTTTCTGTTTCAAATAGAGCTGTTGCCAGAATTTGTTTTCTGTTTTTGCTCATCCTACTTTGTATCACTGCTTATGAGTTTTTCTATATTTCACTCTTATAAAGGTAGTCTGGTGTGTGTTGGATACAAGAACTAGGAAGATCTTGGATCAAATCTAGCCTCTGACATATGCTTTCTGTGTGATTCTGGGCAAGTAACTTATCCATGGATTTCAGCCAAGAGTCTAGGACTTGCCCCTAAAGAGAAACAAAAAATTGATCTATTATTGGAGAGAGTACCCATAGGCCAGTATCAGAGGATCATGGATTTGGAGATGGAAGGAACTTCAGATCACTAACTACCTCATCACATAAGTAAAGAAACTGATGCCCAGAAAAGTTAATTATCTAAAGTTGCCAGGATAGCAAGTGGCAGAATTTGTATTTGAACCCATGTCATTTGACTTCAAATGCAATGCTCTTTCCATTGTACCTTTAAAATTTGGCATATTCATATATTAATCCATTTCACATTTGCATATACCATAATTTAATTAGAAAGGGGAGGGGTAACAGGGATAGAGCTCCAGTTTTTGAGTCAAATGACCTAAGCTCAAATTTAGTCTTGGGCACTTACTAGTTACGTAACCCTGGGTAAGTCACTTAACTTCTGTTTGCCTCAAATTCCTCAAGGAAATAGCAAACCACTCTAGAATCTTTGCCAAGAAAACCCTAAAAAAAAACTCCACAGATAGTCAGACAACTGAAAAATGACTCAACAACAACAATAACATAGCTTATTGAACAGTCTTAGACTTGGTATCAGAAGATGCAGATTTAAATCTTGTCTCTGACACTAACTGTGCGGCATTGATAAGAAATAACTGCTCTGAGCCTCAGTTCTCTACTAAGTTAGACCTGGGTTGTAGATCACGACGGAAGGTGTGTCTTTACCGCTGAAGTCATCTATATCTATGCCCTCTGCTCTAGTCATTGACGACATTGATTGTTTCTGTTTTTTTGCTAATACAAATAATGCAGATATGGATGTTTTTGTAGTGACAGTTACTTCCCCCATCCACCCCTCAATGCATTTTTGCCAAAATTCTGATAATGAAATAACCAAAGGATATTTTGAATTTTATGATTTTCATTACAATTGGTCTTAATATAACTCCAAAAAGTTTATACTAGCCCACTGCTCCTCTCATTAGTGATATAATTAGGGCCTATTTCCCTGAAACCCAGTGAATGTTGATTGTTATCATTTAGGGAGCTATTTTTGTTATTACTGTGGGTGAAAGCTGGTATCTCAATGTGTATTTCTCTAATCATTGGGAATGTGAACATCTTTTCACATGATTATTAACAATTTATACTTAATCCTTTGAAAATTGCCTTGTTTTCATTATCTTTTCAATAGTTTCTTAAAATGAAACGTGTTTTATAAGTGAAAACATTCTTAGTTCTCCAACCTGTTGCTAGAAGAGAGCTGTTTATTCTATCCTGAGTGATGGCTACAAAAGATGATGGATTCAGGGTGAAGAACTACACATACCCACACCCATGTACACCCACCCAACCCATCTACACACACCACACACACACACACACACACACACCATCTACTCCCTGCAACGTGAACAAGTTATGAACATGGTCAATGAGGGAATTTGTTTTGCTTGATCACACTTTTTATTACATGGAATTTCTTTGTCTTTTTCTTTTTTCTAGTGTGGTGGGGTGTAGTAATGAGATAAAATCAATTTCTGTTCACTAAAAATTAGTCTTGGTGGGAATAAATGGTATAGTATAGTTGAAGGCCATATATATTGTGACCTTAATATGTCACATGTAAATTTCCTTCTATAGTCTTAATAGTAAATAGGAAGGAGTTTCATAAACTTGCATTATTCCATTCTTTTCATATGTCACAATTTCTTCAGCTATCTCCTATTAGGAGAGTGCATCTACTTTGTTTCAAATTTTTGTGTTACCAAAAAAAGAGCTGTTGTGAATAACCAAATGATGAGATGATATTTAAGTGTCATTACTTATATTGGATCAAGCAAGGTGTGGTTGAATTAGAGGGTCTGGTCTAAGAGATCTGGTTCACCAGTCATTGCCTTAAAGGTGAGGTCATGTTAGGCAGATAAAGATTTGGAAATGGGTCTAGCTGTACTCCTAGATGGAATAGGGAATGCTGAGTGTCACAAGGTTCCACCTCATCCCAAAATATTTTACTCATGGATCTGTTGTGGCACTTGAAATTTCTTCTACTTGGATTGCTTCTTTGGGTTAAGTCATTGTTTCCCATTAAAAGATTAAGGCCTCATTAGGCCTCATTTTCCATTAAAAGGCTAGAGACCTCATTAAAGCTTTGTTCTTGCAGTACCATATTAGCATGGATTAAATTATCTTATTGGCAAACTGGAAAGCAAGTAAGTGCCAAAGGAATTCCACACAGGGCAAATATTCTCCAAGTTCCCTACCAGATTAATATTATTTCATGTTGCTAGAAAAGATTTAATAGGGAGCAAGATGGACTCATTGCCCAGACTTAATGTGAGCCTGGGCAATAGGAATTTGGAAGGGGTGGAAGTGAAGATAGGAAGACTAATTTCTACTTCATGATATGCCTGCTGTAAATACTGGTCTCACAACTCTCAGGTAAACTTAAAGGGTCAATCTTTTTTTCTTTTTCAATTCTTTTTTGATGTTTTTAAAAAATGGCTGTCCTTGCTGTCACTTTTCCCCAAACTGACCCTTTACTTTTAACAAAGTACAGCTATGTTAAACAAATCATAGTATTTGGTGGGCATCAAATCAAACTTTCTGACTCATTCTATGTCTATTGTCCACTACCTCTCTGGGAAACTTGCTTCACTATAGTCCTCTGAAGACATGATTGGACACTACTGAACAGAATTCTTATTTAATAATAATATAGATGATAACTAACAGCCCAGCATTTAAGTGCTTTACAATTATCATTCCATTTGATCCTCCTGCTATTTTTATTTCCAGTTTACAGTTGGGGAAACTGAGGCTTGGAGAAATTAAGTTACTTACCCAGGGCCATACAGTTAGTAAATCAGGATTTGAATTCAGATCTTCCTGATTCCAGGCTCAGTTTTATTTTCTCTTATGATGTGGTTATAAACTCTTCAGGAATTTGATTAGACCTGCCATTCTAGGTTTTGAACTTTCTTCTGTTTCTCCTTCTTTTTTTTGCCCCCCCCCAATAGTAACTTAATGTTTTGAGTCCCTCTTCTTTCAAAGTTCAACTGGGAGAGTGAAGAAGTCTGGAGAGTTAAGGGATGGAGTTAGATTATTTTAGCATTTATATAGGTTTTCAGGTTTGCAAGGTACATTATATATATATATATGTATACACACATATATATATATATTATCTCATATTCTCCTCAGAGCATCCCTTTTATGTGGGTGTTCTTATCACCCCCATTTTACAGATGAGGAAACTGAAACCAAGGGGGATTAAACAACTTGCTCAGTATTAACATAGGAAATATTTGAGGTTGAAACTGACCACGGTCCTTGGCCTTGAAAATTTAGTATTCCATCCTCTGCTCTACCCAGCTGTCCCAATAATACCTTAAGTTGAATTTATTGATCAAATTAGTTCCTGTTACCCAGATGGTCTCTCAAAGAGTGAGAACCTAGAATATTAAGTTATTTGGGGAGGGAGGCAAAAAGGAGTAGAAGACAAAGGAATGTACAGAATATAGAAAGGCTGTTGAAGTACAGGAACAGGATGATCTGGGCAGTTTGTAACTATTTCAAAGAATCACAGAAACTCAGAGTTGAAAGGGTCTGCAGAAATCATCTAGCCTTTTAATTGGTCTCCCTATCTCAGGTCTCTTCACTACTCCAAACTTCCACTTAACTCTCAAGAAGATTTTTGTAAAGTGTAGGTCCGATCACGTCACCTCCAACTTGTTGTCTTGCTGGCCTCCAGGAGCTACAGTGACTTCCTAGTATCTTCAAGATCAAATATGACCTCCTCTGTTTGACAATTTAAGCTCCTCATAGCTTGGTCTCTTCTCCTCTTCTACCTTAATAGACTTTTTACAGGTAGCTTCATTCCACACATTCTCTATTTGAAATATCCTCGGCACAACCCTCCATCTCCCCACTTTATGACTCAGTCCCGGATGTCCCCAATACCTGCAATACTCTGCCCTTTCACCTCTGCTTAGTTTTCCCGACTTTCTTCAAGACTCAGCTCATAACCTACTTTCTTGGAGGTGGAATTTTCCATTCCCTCAGCTCTTACTGCCATCCTTTCTTAACTCACTTCATCTACTTTGTAAACATCTTGTAGGTTCCTAAGTCTTTATATGTTGTCTCCTATTAAAATGCAAGATTCTTGAGGGCAAGAGAGGGTTTTCTCATTCTTCCTCTTCTCCATGCTTAGTTTAGCATCTAGTACATATTTGAGAAATATTTGTTGACTAACTATACCTGAACAGGAATGCCCTCTGCAGTAACACTGATAAAGGGTCCACCTTTATACAAAGCATGGGGATTTTTAGAGACGAGGTGCCAAGGAAGGCAGAGGTAAAAAAGCACCAAGGCTTATTTCATCCACTTCACAATTTTGCCTTTAGCTGGGTTTGAGTAAAATATACTGAATGTGGCCTTGTTATCCTTGGACAAGTCACTGTGTTCCAAGGAGGAAGAGAACACACCCAGAGCTGTTCCTGGAGTCATAAAGACTCTCAAAGAGTACTCAGTACAACTCCATCATTTTATATATAAATTTCTTTTTTTTTCATGGACTACCATAGCTAAAAAGATTTTGTCACCAGGAGATCAGTCTATTGGTGATGTGTCTTTCTGTAGTTTTCTAGGAGTATTTTCAGAAGACAGTCTGTTGCTGGGGCTGTACCGATAGTCTTTACCATAGAGTTTACACTCCACTGCCCTAACATTTGAGGGTCTGGTGCTATTTCTATAGCATGAGTTATTAGAGTCAGACTTTGGAGGCATGTTTGCCACTTTAAAGGAGGAGATCCAGCATAGAATTGGACAAAAATTTTCCTGTGAATGGTACTTCTGTTTGTCAGTGATGTGTCGATGGAAGGGTAACAATCCAGGGATAACAACTGGAGAAAATACACTACTGGGGACTTATGAGATATATTAGAAGAAATACCCCAGTCCTTCAGGTTCCCTTTGTTACTTTTGGTGCTGCCTTTATTTATAAATTTGTTGTTAATATTACCACAACTTTAGTGTTCTTTTGGTTCCATTTTATTTGAATCCTTTAATATGTTTTCCTATGTTTCTTTTAATTTGTTATTTCTTATGGCACAATATTATTCTATTTATAAACCACAATTTTTTCAACTATTCCCCACTGATTGGATACTGTTTTTTCTTTTTTTCAATTTTCCCACAATATAGTGAGTATTACTGATAATATTTTCATTCAGGTAACTTTTTTCCCCCTGACGAATTACATACTCTTTTCTTTAGGGCTTTGGCCCTTAAGCTATCTCTGATCTTGCCTTACCAAGACTCAGTTTTGAATTACTTCCACTACCCCCTACCTTCTTTCTTACCCATTTAATGACAGACAAAACTTGAGAAAAATCATAAAACTGGGATAATTAGGTGTACTAAAAATTTATTTTATATAATTTCAATTGTATTCTAACTGCAACAAGAGAATCTTCTTATATCTCCCTATCCCATTCACCATAATGACTTTTCCAAACCTTTCCAATTAAATTTCCTATGACTCTAAACTTCACCCCCTGCACTGAGAAATTTGCCTTATAGTTCACTGAAAAACTAGAGCAATTTGCCAAGAGCAATCCCCTTCTCATCTTCACTTAAATGCCTTTCCTCCTCTACCCCTTCTCATACAACATGGCCTGGCACATAATGGCTACTTAATAAATGTTCATTGAATGACACAAAGAGGGTACCTTTACCCATGTCAAGGCAAACTCCTATGCATACACAAGTGATTCTATGTCTTCTCCTGTTTTCTCCAAAAGTTCACCCTCTCTATCCAGCAGTTTATTCTCTCTATCATCCCCGCTGTCTCAATAATCTTCAATCTCTCCTCCTCTAATGATTGCTTACCTATTACCTACAATCCAACCCATTTGCTTCATCCTCAAAAAAACCCTCACATGATCCATCCATCTTCACTAGCCATCATTTCTCTTTTTGTCCTTAAACCTAAGGAACTTATCTATAATTCTGCTTTAACTTCCTTTCCTCTTAATCACTTCTTAAATATTAAATAAAAATCAACATGATTTGTTTTTCCATAGCCTTTCTGGGGTTGAATTTTATCATCTCCTACTCTTCCAATCAGATACAGATAATGTATGTTTCTCTAATTATTATCAATTTTATTGCTTTTTTTTCCTAGTGATAGTTGGTAGTTTTATTCCTTCTTTCAAGAACTGCTTATTCATGTCTTTTGATCTCTTGTCTATTGGAGAAAGGCTTTTACTCTTGTCAATTTATGTTAACTTTTTATTGACTTGGGATGTCAGATTTTCCCAAGAAATGCTTAACTTGAAGATTTTCATCCAAGGTCATAATTTTCCCTTTTTATTCTTAATGAACTACTTTTAGTTGTGCAAGAGATTTAAATTTTTATGTAAACAAATTAATTTAATTTTTTTAAAGTTATGCCTATTTTGAAACATGATCTCCTCTAGCAAAGAGCTGGAAACAAAATAGTTGCCCAGAAATTGGGGTATGGTTAAATAGGGTGTGGCACATGAATATAATGGAATATTATACAACATATATGTAATATAAGAAATAATGAGCATGAGCATGATGAAAGAAGCATGGAAAGACTTACCTGAACTGATAAGAAAATAAAGTGAGCAGAGATAAGAAAGCAATATACATAATAATTATATAATTTTAAATAGAAACAACAAAAGCAAAGATTAACTGAAGATGAATTTTGTGAAATTAGAAAGAATGGGGTTCACCTCAAAGAAGAGGTAGATGATATCTCCTCTCACTTCTTAGTGGTAGTGGGAGGTCCACTGGTGTGTGTAGCATCATGTAGAGAATTAGGGTTTTTTTTTTAATATATTGATTGGTTTTGATGGTTTTTCTTTTTTTTCTTTTTTATTTATTTTTATTTTCCTTTTTATTTTTCCTTTTTATTTGTTAAAAGGAATGACTCTGTAGAAGGGCAAAAGATACAGGGGGAAATCTAGGCAATGTAAAATATATTAAAATAAATTTAAAAGAATGATATTTTCTCCATAGTTACAAAACATAGAATAATACATTTTTTATGATTTAAAAACTATTTAGATAACCAATTTACTCAGATTTATTGTCATGTATGGTGTAAGATAATTATTTTCATTTTCCTCTTCAAACTGTTATACATTTTCCCCAGTTATTTGTGTGGAATATCATATTTTTTTTAATGTTTTATATTATGGGGTTAATTTGATCCTAAGCTAGTATATTTATTTTTTCCTTGAACAAGACTCTTAGACCAGATATTAATTTCCTTATTTTACAAAATGAGAAGATAGGACTTAAGCTCATTCTAGCTCTAGACCTATGAGTCTATGGTTTTACATGTTTTTATTTCTAGATCTCACTTATCTAATCTATTCTACTAATTGACTTTTCTTTTTTAAATCCAGCTCCAGATGGTTTTGATTATTTATAGTATTTTATATCTATCAATGCTTTTCCCCATTCATTTTCCTCATTTACCTTTAGATTCTTGACCTTTTTCTACATTAATTTGTTATTATTTTTATATAATTTTAGTAAGAATTTTTTATGTTATTTGATATAATGTTAAATCAATAGAGTAATTTAGGTAGTATTGTTGTCTGTAATAGCTACGTGGCACAGTGGCTGTTAGAGTGATGGACCTGAAGTCAGGAAGAGTTGAATTCAAATCAGATACTAACTGTGTAACCCTGGATAAGTCATTTAATCTGTCTGTTTTCCTATAAAAAGGAGATAATAGCATCTACTTGTCAGGGTTGTTATATGACCAAAGGGCAGCTAGGTGACCTAGTGGATAGAGCACTGGTTTTTGGGCAAGAGAATGGGAGTTCGAATCCAACTTCAGACACTTGACACTTAATGTGTGGCATTGGGCAAGTCACTTAATCCTAATTGCCTGGCAGATAGGGCCATCCCCCAGTCCTCCTGATTCATATTTGGCCACTGAATCCAGATGGATCTGGAGAAGAAACTGAGGCTGGTGACTTAGCACAGCCCCTCCTCACTCAAATCCAATTCTTGTGCTTCTCAAGGCATTACCTCCTGGATGTCATGGTTTTCTTTGAGAACAAAGGACAAACATCATCATGATCAAATGAGATTCTTACAACGTACTTTGTAAATATTACAGCACTATATAAATGTTAGTTATTATTATTATTATTATCTTTTCTTGATTAACGAGAATCACTCTGAGTACTGTCTCTTTAATTAACTAAGCATATAGGTGGAATACTGATTAGAATGTTAGACTTTGAATAAGAAGGACCTCAGTTCAAATCCAGCCTAGAGCATTTATTAACTGAGTGACTCAGCAAGTTATTTAATCTGTCTGCCTCACTTTCTCAGCTATAAAATGGGGGAACTACTTCCCAGGGTTGTTCTGAGGATCAAATTAAATTATAATTATAAAAAAATCTCATCAGTTTAGTGTTGCTCACATAGTAGGTGCTTAATAAATACTTCTCTTTCCTTACCCTTTCAATATTGAGCTTCTGTAGTTCTCATTCCAAACCCAGTGCTGTTTCAGTTTTATAACAGTGCTTCCATTACTTCTTCTCAAATTGCTTTGTATTTGTTTGTCAGTGGAAGTCCTGTATATCCAGTAGAATGTAAGCTTCTTGAGATGAACAAATAGATCAAAAATCTATTTAGCTCAGACACTATTCTAAATGCTGGAGATGCAAATACCAGCAAATAAGAAAGTCCCTGCCCTCAAGCAGCTTACATTTTAATGGAGGAAGGCAACAGATGAAGGGATGGTGGAAAGCAGAGGTGAGGGGCACATACAGAGCAACTTGAGATGACCAAGAGAGTGACATGGAGGACCTGAACCTCGATGAGATAAGACTCACCTGTCAAAGCCAGGTGTCCTAGAAATAAAGTCCAAGTTTCTGGTAGGGTGGAGATAATAAGAGAACAGGGGCATGTGAGTAGACAATCAGTCAATTAATGATCAATCAAACATTTCCTAAGTACCTACCATGTGCCAAGCACTATACTAAATGCTGGGAAATGTCATGAAGATATTGATAAACCTTCAGAGAGGATGGGGTACTTTGCTTTTTTTCTTTGTATCTCCAGCATGTGGTACAAATGTCCCTTGTATAAATGTGCCCTTAATAAAAATAAATGTTCACTGAATTGAACTGAACACAACTGAGCTCAATAGCTACAGGGTAAATGCCAATTTAGCAGCATCGGTCTAGAGGACTGGTCTCTTATTGATTTTTATGTGCTGCTTGTAGGTAGTTTAAGAATAGGAGAGAGGATGATTCCCTAGTTAGGGAGGGCTATTGACAGCAGCTTCTCTTCTCAGTGATCTATACTGCCCCAGCTCCCTAATTGTTCTAATACATTCAACCTTACTAAACTGGACTGCTCAGGATTCTAGAAATGTACCTTATCTTTTACTGTCTCTAGGATTTTGTTCCCATCATTCTTCCCTACATTAAATATCTTTTTCTTTTGTCTAATTCCTTCTTATCTTTCAGAGTTTAGGTCATATTCCATCTTCTCTGTGAAGCCTTTCTCTGAACCTTAGAATCCCTAAATGAGGGAAGTTCAGAGATCATTTATTTAGTCAAGGGGTGTGTGTAAGGATCCTTTCTCAGAATAAGGTTTTTAAATAATTGTAGAAAATATCAAATTTCAATTTTGTTTCAGGTTAGTGATAATATGTAATTGTATTTCTTATCCACATTCATGCTTCCCCCCGCCAAAACCTACCTATGGAACTTAGATTAGGAATCCTTGACTTGCCTAGTCTAAGTTAGACATAAAGAGTGAATTCCAAAGGGGTGGCTAGGTGGCGCAGTGGATAGAGAACCGGAGGCAGGAGTACCTGGGTTCAAATCAGACCTCAGACACTTAATAATTACCTAGCCATGTGGCCTTGGGCAAGCCACTTAACCCCATTGCCTTGAAAAAAAAATCTAAAAAAAAAGAGTGAATTCCATAGATGTTAATTGACTTGCCAAGGTCACAAAGAGTTAATGATGATGAACATTAGAGAGCTCCTCCCAGATCTTCTCTTTAAGGAGAGGGTCCAGGGCAGATACCTCATCAATTCCCATCTGACTACAGGACTTCATCTTCCCTGCTCTCTTCTCTTCCTCTCTATCTTCTCCCCTTTCACATCTTCTTTTTATGTATTATCTTCCCTTATTATACTATGAGTTCCTTAAGGGTAGGGACTGTCTTTTGCCATTCTTTGTATCCTTATCATTTGGCTGGCACGAGGTAAGTGCTTAATAGATATTTATAGATTAATGGTGTGTTTAGGACTTTGGTTTTTCTATTATACTTTACCACTGCCTTACTTACATTTGTACAACTTAATAAGTTTTTATCATTTATTGCTCAGTAATGTTATTTTTCTTTTTATGTGTTAGTCTTATCGCCTCATTGTTCTCTAGGTTCTTTGAGGATAGGGAATGTGTAAGCAACTCCTGTGTCTCTATTGCAGGCTGACACAGAGCTTTGCTCCCTGAAAGAGCTTAATGAATGTTTATTGATCAGCTGATTAAAGTCCCTTCTTCTAGGTCTTCACTGCTTATATCAGTTCTCCTGAGATGTTCTTTCCTTATCCGCTATCACTGAGCTAGTTAATTTATTTTCACAGCTGTGCCTGGAGCTGCTCACTGCAGTCCTTGTTGCCCTTGGTCAATTCATCTCTCTTTTATATCTGCCAAGTTTAATCAGATCTTAAAATCAACATCTCTTCCTAGACTCAAACAGGTTCACATTTCCTAGTCTCTGCTTGCTCTGGTTACTTATCTTTTTCATGTTCTTGTTCTACCTACCCCAACCCTAACATCATTTGTTCCTAGGAGACAACTTTTAGCAAATGATAAAATTACTCTTCTCCACAAATGAATTTGTACTACATTATATTATGTCATATGTCATTATTATTTATGTTATATAATAATAATAACAATAACAGATAGCACTTTAGGGTTTGCAAAATGCTTCAGAGACATTATATCAATTTATCCTCCCAACCTTTTACAGGTGAAGAAACTGAAGTAGACAGGGTTTAAATGATTTGTGAAAGGTCATACAGCTAGAATATGTCTGAGGTTGGACTTGTATTCAGACCTTCCTAACCTTAGATTCAGCATTCTATTCACTGTGTCACCTTTTCGTAGAGTCATGTTTCAGGCATATCTGACTCCTTGTGACCCCATTTGCAATTTTGTTGGCAAAGCTACTGGACTGGTTTGCCATTTCCTTCTCCAGCTCATTTTACAGATGAAGAAACTGAGGCAAACAGGATTAAATGACTTGCCCAGAGTCACACAATTAGAAGATGTCTGAGACCAGATTTGAATTTAGGAAGATGAGTCTTCCTGATTCCAAGCCTAAATACTTTATCTAACCACTGTCCTACCTAGCTGTTCCACTGGGCCCCCTAGCTAGTCTCTATATATTACAAGTGATATAATATAATGATACAATTTAATATAATATGATATACTGTGTTATACAATACAATGCAATATATTAAAGCATAGCACAAAACAACATGACATGACTATAATGATGTGATATAATATGATGAACTATAATAGCATAACACTGCAGTGTCAGGAGAAAGCAGAGAAAGCCTCTACCGATATGGACAAGACTGTATGGTATGGTCAGGAAAGGGTGAGTTGAAATCCCCATCACTGGAGAGAACTCCTAAACTGATGAGATCATAGATCCGTTTGAGCATCTGAGGACATACCATAAGCTCTAACAGGAGGAACAGTGTGACATGGTGGAGAGAGTGGAGAGAGACAGCAGGAGCCCTAGGAAGTCAAGTTCCACTCATGACAGGTTCCCTGGACAACTCTCCAAGACTCTTAAAAGGCAAAGTATGTTCCTCTAGGTATTGGTGAAGGGAGTTTCCTCACCTAGAGTTACCTGTTCCAAAGAAATCACAGGACTTCCCACTACTCCTGAAATGTTTAACATATTATGGTCCCTAAAACAATTTCTACTTCTAGGAGAAGGGGAATGGAGAAGTTGGTCAGCTAGAGAGGAATGCTAAATTTGGTGGGAGGCTGGAGTAGATGAGAGATGAGATCTCTTCCAATAAATCCATTAATGTCAGTCAATAAGCATTTATTAAGTGCCCACTGTATGAAAGACACTGTGTTAAGTTTTTGGGGAAAAAGACAGATATAAAACTCAGTCCTTAAGAAGCATTGGAAAAATATGTAAATATATAGATAAATCCAAAATAGTTAAAACATAATGAGAAGGCCACTGGGGAGATAGAGAAAGATCTCATGTAGAAAGTGACATTTGAACTAAGAAAGACTAGGGATTCTAAGATGCGGAAGTGAGGAGGAAGTACATTACAGGTAAGGGAGCAGAGGGAAAAGGAATAAGCATTTATAAAGAATTTTTGATGTGCTATTCACATCAACCCTGTGAGGCAGGTGTTGGTCATGATTCCTCTTTTTATAGATGATGAAACAGGCAGAGATTAAGTGAATTGTCCAGAGTCACATAGATATTGAATATCTGAAGTCGCATTTGAATTTGATCTTGTTCCCTCTAGGTCAAGTGCCTATCTATTTTACCACTTAGCTGTCTGTCCCACTATAAAGGTTGAAGATGGGAAATTGAATATTAAGTATTTTTTTTTTTTACATGCAAGAAGGGTAGTTTGATTGGACCATAGGAAACATGAAGGAGAGTAATTTATACTAAGGCCAGAAAGGTAGGTTGAAGTCAGCTTGTAAAAGGTTTTGAATGCCAAAGATTTTATGAGAATATTTTTCTATCAACACCTAATAATGGAGGAGAGCATTATTTATCACATTTCATTTGACTCAAGCTCTGCTATCTTATATCCTGCTTTATAGAACATACATCTGGGGTCCTTCTGGTGATAAGGAATGCTGTGCTCACACAAGGATCAGGAAGGATAAACTAATGTGTTTTGATCCTCAAACCTGAAGTCCAGGGGAAAAAATTCCAGTGTTAATTTAAGGCATTTGGGAATAAACTAGAATCTGAGAGCAGAATTCTATTGCTCCTGGGAAAGGTGGGTAGGCCATTCTATAAAACTCTTTTTCTACCCTCTGTAGCCTTGTGATTCTGAGTCCAAAGTTCCAAAGGTCATCCTCTCCACCTGTACTCTTGTTAATTGTTATTATTTTTTAAATTTAAGGCAATGGGGTTAAGTGACTTGCCCAAGGTCACACAGCCAGGCGATTATTAACTGTCTGAGGTCATATTTGAACTCAAGTCCTCCTGACTCCAGGGCCGGTGCTCTATCCATTGAACTACCTAGTTGCCCCTCTACCTGTACTCTTAATCCTAATCCTTTCCTTCTTCACAAGTTGATTCTCTCTTTGGTCATCCCCTCTCTTTCTAAAATTTATTCTCTTTATATTCATGTCATACATACACCCATGCTATAAACTTACCCAAATCTCTCCCATTTTTAAAAATAAAAACCTTTCACTTGATCATGTTTTCAAGATATAGAACAAATTATTTTCCCTCTGTTTCATAGCCAAACTCCTAGAAAGTAATTTATGCTTCTTCCCTTCATACTTTCTTGCAATTCATGTTACTTCTCTTGTCACATTTTGCAATCTTTCTTTTATTTATACCATTTAGTGAAACTACCCTTTCCAAAATTACTGACAGGTTCAATTCAATGGCTATTTCTTAGCCTTCTTCCTTCTTTCATTTCCATAGCTTCTTTTTTTTAAATATTTTTGATGTATTTATTATTTCCAGGTAGAGATATGAAATACTTTATTTCTATAGTTTCTTAAGCCCCTTCTTCCTGGGTACTATCTCCTTCCTGGGTTTTTATGATCCTTCCTTTTTATGGTTTTCCTACCTGTCTGACTTCAATCTCCTCTGTTGTCTCCATACCCTATGGGTGGGTAGACCCTAGAATTCTGTCAGATCCCATGGATCCAATTAGCTCTATGTAAATTACTCCTAAGTCTGTTTTTAACTGTCTAAACTTCATTTCTTCCCTGAGTTTTGATTTGCTTGCTGACATTGGCACATCTGAAATTAGATGTTAATAGGATAGCCATTTCTTAGCCTTATTCCTTCTCGAGATATCCCACAGACATCTTCAAATCAATGTATCTAAAATAAAACATTAGTTTTCTTTTGGAACTCATACCCTTTTTTCACTTTCCTATTTCTATTGAAAAGACTATCTTGGTTTGAAATCTTGGAAACCTCCCTGATTCTTCCCTTTCCTTTAACTCCTTTATATAGCTTATTTCTGACTCTAGTAAATACTCTTTACATAGCATATCTCATATCTTAATGATCATAATGAAAATGACAACAGTAATATTAGTATGGACACAATACCTACTATGTGCTAAGTGCTTCACAAATATTTTCTCATTTGATATCTCTACTTATGGACTTAGTTGGCCCTTTCCTCAACTATATTAATGTTGAGTCTACTAATTTTTATCCTTGCCTTTATTCTTTACCTTAGTCTCAACCATGCAGTTGTTCAAGTGATATTCCCAAAATGCACATGTGAAGATATCATTCCGCTTTCCTCAAAGTTTCAGTACCACCCTGTTGCCTCTAGAAAAAAAAGAAAAACTCCTGTTTGACATTTAAAACCTTTCACAATTTGACTCTGATTTAGTTTTCCACACTTCACATTATTGCCCCTCACAATCTATTTTTCAGATAAAGTGAGCTTACTTTCCTTTCACACAAATTCCAATCTCTCACCTTGATGCCTTTGCAGTCTGTTGTGTTCTCTTCCTAATTTCTTTAGTTCCCTTCAAGTCTCACCTCAAATTTCCATTTTTTATGGAAACCTTTCTTCATTTCCTCCATTCCCTTTCCAGCCCCTTGACCTTCACCACACAATCATTTTGTATTTACTGTTTCTTCCCAAGAGAAGGCAGGAACTATTTATGTGTTTGAATATCCAGAAGCTAGTACAATGTCTGACACAGAGTTAGTATTTGATAAGTGCTTACTGAATTTAGTTGAATGGAACTAGCTGTTGCTTTAGTGAAATGGGCATTGGAGTTAGTGCTAGAAGATCTCTGTTCAAATCCTAACTTTATTTCTTATGTTTTATATGACCTTGGGCAAGTCATTTCCTTTTTATGTCTTATCTGCCTCCAGTTTCCTCTTATGTGTAATTTGAATGTTGACTTCAGATCTAAATCTGTGATACTTTCATAACACTCTGGTATACCATTTAACTTGCTTAAAGCACAAGGGCCATGTAACAGTTCCTTAGGTCCACATAGTTCTCTTGTTTTAGGGAGTTTATATTAGGAGAAAAGTTAGAAATATAACTTCAATCAATCCAAGATCCTAGTTAGGTAATTTCCTAACACTTAGTCAGAGGTTTAGTTCTCTGTCTTAATTTGCTCCAATATCTATCTCTAGTTAGCCCCTTTGGGCAGCTAGGTGACATAGGATCAGGCTTGAAATCAGGAAGATGAGTACAAATTTGTACTCAGGTACTTATTAACCTTGTGACCCTGGGCAAGTCATTATCTCTGTTGGCCTCAATTTCCTCATTTATAAAATGAATTGTAAAAGAAAAAGGACATGTATCTTTGCCAAGAAATCCCCAAATGGGGTCATGAAGAGCTGGACAAGATTGAAAAATGATTGACCAACAACAAAAAACCTTTGTCCTCTTTGTGGTTGAGGTAAAATTCAGGTTACCAGGGAGGTTTGAGTAAAGAAGCCACATAGTATATTGCAGTGTCTATTGAGAATCAGACACTGAAAGGGGAAGTTAGAGAAAGAGCAGATTTTTTTTCTTAAAACCTTCTCAAGGGGCAGCTAGGTGGTGCAGTGGATAGAGCACCGGCCCTGGAGTCAGGAGGATCTGAGTTTAAATCCATTTCAGACACTTCATAATTATCTAGCTATGTGACCTTGGGCAAGTCATTTGACCCCATTGCCTTGCCAAAAAAACCCAAAAAAACCTTACCTGAGGAAGTAGATAAGACTGGTAGCATTAGCCCAGTCTCCTCCTTTGAGATATCTATAGGGTCAATGACCCTCCTCTATAATTTCTTTCTCAGAGTCTCAAATATTTGAGGTATGGATGTTCAGCATTTTGAAAAATTTAAAAGTGATGTATAAATGTCAGTTATTGCTGTTGTTGTTATTATATTATTTATTGTCATTATTATTGCTTTTACTAGGTCTGAAGATGACTTTTTGTTTTTATTTTCCTGAGTCTTCTGCCCTCCTGAGCTCAAGAACTGTTCAAGAACTGTGCTAGCAAATGTTTAACAACCAGACTCTTCCCCATTAAAAAATGTGTGAGCACAAACATAAGTGTAATCTGCATTATTAACAATGACTTAAATCTAGACATCAGGCTGAAATTTGTAGCAATTGACACTCTGAAAATTTGCTCACTGAAAATTTAACAATAGTTTTCTCTAAAGCTGTTTAGACCTAGTTCTAATATACTATTATCTTTTTCTGCTACAGCTGAGTTCTGCTGTCTATTTATCTGTTTGGTAGTTGCTTCCAACAGCTCGTTGATGTTCTCATCACTTTTCTCAATTGTCAGTCCCTTGAACTCTGTCCTTCTTTCCTTTGTTCATATAAGCTCCTCGGTGACTGTACAAACCCCTAATCAATTGGAGAACTCTAGTTTTGATTGATTTAATAAAGAAATGTGCAAACCTAACCAAAATAACTATCTTCAAGTAGGAGAGAGAAATCAGCAATCAATGAAACCTTGTCCTTATACTGTAAATTATTTGAAATAATTTATGAATCATCAAGTGGTCTTAGGGTGTTTTCTTTCCTTAGCATGAAGAATTGCCACAAAAAACAGAGACCAATTGAAATCATAATCCTAGACTCTCATAGCAAGCAAGAAGAGAAATAAATAATCCTAGGTTTTGAGGAATAAATGCAATTTTTTGTTTTGTTTTAGCTTCTAGTCCACATTAACTAATGCTGAAAGTAGTGGAAATGCCTCAGAGGAAGACAGTGCTAAATAATAAATATAGAGCTGCAAGCTGCCAAGAGCCTTGGGGATGCTTAGTCCTACTCTCTACCTCCCACCCACTTGAGCCTTAATAATTAATGACAACTTGACCCAGCATTTCTTTCCAGCTGATTCTCTCTTTACTGCTGACCTGGACAGAAGAAAGCTTCTCCTTCCCTCTAAGTGGGCTAAATGAATATAAATCTTGGTTGGGGATCCTTGTCATTACATATTATCCCTCTTTTAGGGGCAATGAAATGGTGATCCCTTAACAAACATATCCAGCAATCACTCTGATTACCCTGATAGTTCCCAAGCTCCTTTTAGGATGTAATACTTGACTTTCTCCCTGTAACTTGGCAACCTGAGCCCTTAACAACTGGAAAAAAATGCTCTTCCCCGCCCCCAAGTAGTACTTTCCTTTTTGCAACTAAGGGAAGCCTAGTCACAGAAAGGGAGAGGATATAATAATAAAAATGTAGAGGTTGATCAACTTGATGGGATCTCAGGTTTGCAAATCTTTGGGACTTTTCCTTCTTTTCTTCATTCATTCATCCATTCATTTACCAAATATTTATTAGATGGATATAAAAGTGCCAACAATCATGTTAAGTGCCTGAGTTATAAAAACAAGAGCAAATAAAACAGTTCTTGTTCTATAGGAGCTTATATTCTACTGGGCAGGAGCAAGGAGAGGACAATATGTGCCCAGAAAGTAAATACAAAATATATTCATAGTTAATTTGTGGGACTATGAAGAAGGCATTTCTGCTGTGGTTGGGGAGGGAAAAACAAAGGAGGGGAGAGATCAGGTTAGGTTTCTCAACAGAAGCTAAGGCTAAGGTAAGGAAGGATTCTATTCCAGACATTCTATATCCAGATAAGATGGATATAGGATGTCATATATAAGGATACTTTGATTATATCTTTCTCTGGAAGATAATTTCAATTTATCTTCCTATAAAGATGGTTTGATATGCCTACTGACAATCATGAGTTTTTTAGCATCTACTGGACATGTTTAGTGCCATTTTGTAGACAGTGAAGCCATTTCCTTTACTTCCTTTTTTGGGGGGATAGGGGAAGATGGAGGATTGAATGGCTCACACAAAATCATTTCTTTGATGAAGGTCTATAAAAGGAAATCTTCATTACAAACTTGGATTTTTTTTTTTCCTTATTGAGAACAAGTCAGAAATCAGAGTCCTGAGAGGAAGAGTGGAGGGGATAATGTCTGAGCTTTGTCATAGACCCTCAGGAGACTAACTGACCTGAGGATGTGATATTAATTAATGAGTCTTTGAGCTCCCCCCTCTTCTCTTCCTCCTCAAAAGACATTAATGGGGCGGCTAGGTGGCGCGTAGTGGATAAAGCACCGGCCTTGGAGTCAGGAGTACCTGGGTTCAAATTTGGCCTCAGACACTTAATGACTACCTAGCTGTGTGGCCTTGGGCAAGCCACTTAACCCCATTGCCTTGCAAAAACTAAAAACAAACAAAAAAACAAAAAACAAAAACCACATCAACAATAACTAGGAGAAATAACTATATCTTTGAAAGAGCTTGACCACCAGGCAAGAAATATCTTCCCTTTAAAACTCAACCTATAAGTTTGTCGATCAAGAGCAAAGCAAGGTGAATTTTTGAAAGCCTAATTGGGTAAAGAGTAAGAGAAAATTCAGTCCTGTGTAGTTCTATAGCATCTAATGTGAGATGAGGTCAAACAAGTGATTGTACTAGCATTTTCACAATGCTGGAACTTCTCAGATGAAGACAGCAAGCTATTTGCATTTGCTTCTGGCTACCAGATGGTATTGACTATCAATTCATATTTTGTTGGAATTATTATTTGTTCCTGCTTATGAGACTTTCTTGGTCTCATCTGTAAAATGATGGGGTTGGCCTAGATGAGTTCTAAAGTTTTTTTCAAATTATAAATCTATGAATCTTAAAGAAAAGTCTTGAATCTGTCTCTTCCTTTCCATTCCCATTACAACTGCTTTGGTTTGGGCCTCTTTTATTTGTTATAATAAAGTATTGTACTAACCTCTTAGCTAGTTTTTGATCCCTAGTCTCAGCTAAAATCAGGTGAAACTTAACAAAGCATAATTTTGATCATGTTGCTACTCTCTGGTTGTTTCCTCATTGTTTATCAAATAGAGTCTAAATTATTGCCACAATTTGAATTTAGAACTTCTAACTCCTGCCCAATAGGATATATGATCTTTGAAAAAGTAATTAAATTATTCATTTCTTAGAATAGAGATTCTGCTGCTAGGCTTATGCCCCAAGGAGGTTGATGAGAATAATAAAAGAACTCTATCAAAAAAAATATTTAGGGAATAAAGAATTTCCATTTGAGAAAAATTCCTTTTTACCAATTCAGGTCAGCTTAGACAACTTAGAGAACTGCTTAAGTAGAGGTTTAAAAGAGTCCACTGTCCAGAGTGGGGCTAAACCAGATTAAAATATACTTGAGAAATATTTAACAAAATCAAATGAAAAATAGAATACATTATAGGATTCATTTGTGGTGTTCTACTGCAACCAACAACCCATTTCTGTCTGAGTTTGACTCCACTGAGAGAGGTTAAGTGACAGTATCACATAGCCAGAATGTGTCAGATGACAGGATTGAACCCAGGTCTTGGAGATCAGATCCCTATTTATCACAGGACAAGAACTCCAGAAAAAAACCCCATAACATTATTATTTATAACAAGAAAAATTGAAAATAAAATATATGCCCAACAATTGAGGTTTGTAAACATAATGGGCTATGACCATAGTATAAGGAATAACTCAACTCAATTAAGAGAATACATTGATAAATCTGTGCTTGGCACTATACTAAGCATAGGAATGCAAAGATAAGAATGGTACAAGGAATTTGCTTTCTTTTGGGGAAGATTAACCATATAAAGAAACATGGGAAATACCATGACTTGGTGATGATGGAGAAAGCAGAACCTAAAGAATAATGCACATAGCTTTAGTGAGGATTACCCTTGTGTGACTCAAAGGTAGACAAATAGATATTTCTAGCTTTTTCTTCTCCTACTCTTCTCCAAGGGAGACTTTTCATTTTTACCAGATAGGGAAGCAGGAGGTTGGTATCGGAGTTCATTCTATACTCCTCAGAGAGACATGGGGTACTAGGCTAGATGTATAGCTACCTTCTCTCTTAAATTCTTTTTACAATATTTATTTTTAATGTTCATTAAAAAATGTTTTTGAGTCCCAAAATATATGCCTCCTTTTCCTACCCCATTGAGAAGGCAAGCAATATGATATTTATACATGTGAAATCATGTAAAACATATATCCATATTAGCCATATTGCAAAAAGAAAAGTAGGAACAACAAAAAAAGTAAAAAAAAATTGTGCTTCAATTTGAATTTAGACTTCATCAGTTCTAGCTTTGGAGGTGGATAGTATTTTTCATCATAATATTGTCTTGATCAGAGTAGCTAGGTCTATCATTGTTGATCATCACAAAATATTACTGTTACTGTGCACAATGTTTTCCTCATTCTGATTATTTCACTTTGCATCAATTCATGTAAATCTTCCCAATTTTCTTGGAAATTACCTACCTCATCACTTCTTATAGCACAATAGAATTACATCTCAATCACTCAATTGATGGACATTCCTTTGATGTCTAATTCTTTGCCTTAACAACAACAAAAAAAGAGCTGTTTTAAATAGTTTTGTACAAATAGAGCTCTCCCTCCCCCTCCTCTCCCCTCCTCCCTTTCCCAATCTGATAAGTATGAAGTGGTACCTTATTGGTGTTTTATGTGCATTTCTCTAATCATTGATAATTTAAAACATTTTTATATGACTATAGAGAGCTTTGATTTCTTTATCTGAAAACTGCCTGTTCACACCCTATGACCATTTATTAATTGAAAAATGATTTGTATTCCTATATTTTTGATTCAGTTCTCTATTTGAGAAATGAGGTATTTATTAGAATCACTCTGTAAAAATTGTTCCAAATTTTCTGCTTTCCTTTTAGTCTGGTTGCATTGATTTTGTTTTTGCAAAAAACATTTAAATTTAATAAAATCAAAATGATCCATTTTATATTTTGTATTTCTCTCTATTTCTTGTTTCATAATTTCTTCCCTTTGTAATATGTAAGATAATTTAAAATCTTAGGCCATTTTCCTTCACATTTTTTAATTGACTCCCTTGATATTTTCTCTTTCTTTTCATTTCTTTAGGTTCTTTCATTTTTTCTTTCTTTCTTTCTTTCTTTCTTTCTTTCTTTCTTTCTTTCTTTCTTTCTTTCTAGACTGAGTATACAACATGAAAGAGTAAATAAATTAAACTTCATAGCCTAGTGTACAATAAACTCAAAGAAACTAGGTCCTGGGATAAGAACATATTCTTCAATTAAAAACTTCTCAATAAGCTAGACAGCAATCTAGCAGAATTTAGTTTAAGACCAATATCTCATATTAGATTCCAAGATAACCTCAAAATGGATATATGATAAATATAAAAACAAAGGAAATAAATAAGAAGGAATTACTTTCTGATCCACAGATAAAGAATTCTGAACTAAACAATAGATAAAAAGGATTACAGAGTCTGAAGTGGATAATTTTTATTATATAAAAATTGAAAATTTTTTATACAAACAAAATTGACACAAATAAGATAAGAAAATAATTGATGGTAAAATTATTTGCAGCAATTTTTTCTGATTAATGTATCATGTCAAAGATGTTTAAGGAACTGATTCAAATTTATGAAAATAAGAGCCATTTCCCCTTTACAGTGATCAAAATATATGAACAAGGAGTTCTAAAGAGAAGAATCAATAGCCATATTAAAAATATTACAAATCACCAATAATTAGAGAAATAATAATAATTAACATCTACAGAACACTATGTATCAGGTTTTGTGCTAAGCATTTTGTAATTATTTTTTTATATGATCCTCAAAACAATTATGGTAAGTGGGTACTATTTTTATCTTCATTCTATAGCTAAGGAAACAGAGATTGAGACATACCTAGGGTTACACAATTAGAAAGTTTCTGAGACTGAATTTAAACTCAGGTTTTCTAGATTCCAAGCCCAGTATTCTATCTACAATGTTGGAGGTACTATAGGAAAATAAGAACATTATTGTATCATTTGTGAAACCATGAACTCATTTAGTCACATTGAAAAGTGATTTGAAATCACACCTAAAAAGCTGCTATATTGTGTTTCTTCATTGATCCTGCAATATCTCTATCAGTTTCATTCCCCAAAAAAGATCAAAGAAAGAGGAAAATAGCTTTCATGTACAAAAATGTTTTTTTGTATATGTTCTTTTTATGGTATAAAACAATTGGAAACTAAGGTGATACTTATGGGGACAAACTGTATTATATTCTACTACTACTACTACTACTACTACTACTACTACTACTACTACTACTACTACTACTAAGAAAACAATTTATAACAACACTGTTATAAGAATCTTATCAACACAATGACTAAGTATAATTCCAGAATATTGAAGATGAAGCATGTCCCCAGCTCTTGACAAAGAGGTTATGATGTACTAAATATGCAGAATAAGGCATATTTTTGCATATGACCAATGACCTTTTCCTGACTATGACTATCTATTACAGAGGTTTTCTTTTTCTTTCTTTTTTAATGTTTTATTGTGGGATGGGGCAGGTAGATATAAGAAAAAATTCTTTTTAATTAAAAAAAGGAAATTATTTTTTTAGATTGTACCAAAAGTTAAGTGAATTTTTCTGTCTAGTGAAAAGTGTAGTCACAATAATTTCTATTCATGCTACATAATAATATTTTATCTTGTGAAATTTTATGGGGTTTTTTTGGCAATAACATAAATTTTGAGAGGAAATGAGTTTTCAGAAAAGTATTTTCAAAGGTTTGATGGATTTTTATTTCCCTTGGATTTTTTTCTCATTAAGTAGAGATGCTTTGCTTAGAATTAGAATAATTTAGTTGTTATGATATTTTCAACTGGTTTATATTCAAAACAAAGAATATTGAAACTTTCTTCCATATTGGGAGTTGTTAATTGGGTATTTAATGGGAAATGTCTGCAAAAAATTAAAGTGGATACAATCTCTTTGAGAGTAGAGACAATAGCATCCTGTCTGCCTTTCTAACTTTACCTTCCTCTTCCCCCTTACTGTTGTTTTATGCTTCAGAGATTAGACATTCACAACAATGACTTTGATTTTCCCTCTTTTTGATTTTACTCATGTCATCTGTACCTTCATCTTTTCCCTGGTTTTAAAAGTCAAACTCAAATGCCACCTCATTCTTCATGAAGACCTTCCTTGATCCTTTAAGTAGGAAGTGATATTTTCCCCCTTATTTTAGTCCAATAACAATTTGTACTTTCCTTATGGTACTTATAAAATACTACTTTGAGTTAGAGTCATATCTGTACACATCTTTGATTTACAGAGCCAAATGTTTTTTTTTTAAATATAGTCAATTCACACTAAACACAGAGATCTTTTTTTTATTCTTCGTGAATTTCATTCAATTGTGTGATTGTGGAAATATTATGCTGTGGACTATTGTTTGTGGAAGTCTGCCTGTTCCCTTCTCACATTTTCATTCAAGCTGTTGCCCTTGAGATGTTCATAAATTATTCTCAAACATATTGTGAAGATGAGAAAAAATCAAATGAGTTGGTAGTCCTTGATACTGACTCATTCATCTTTTTAAATAGCACTAATGCCAGCAATTTTCCTCCAGTTGTTTAGTAGCTTCTTTTCTTTCAGTTATCTTTAAAAGTGATTTCCCCCAACTGTCAAAATTGTCAATTCCACTGATGACCTCTTTCCATACATGCATACACACACACACACACACACACACACACACACACACACACACAAACATACATCATCAATAATGGACTGGATTCTTGTCTCCTGATCGTCTGAAATTTATAATATCAGTTTCCAATCTGTTCACACAAAAAGGAGGAGGACAAAATGCAAGGGCAGAAGGACTGGCCCATTTCTATAGAACCATTTGTTGACCTCATTAAGGAGAAAGTCCAGGGGCTTTTTGAATGCTATAGTATTGTTTCTCAGTGACACTATCAGTGGAGTCAAACCAAGAATGAGTAGCAATAAAAGACTAGGGCTTCAGCCACTAATCATATATCTACACACATGGATACATGTACACAGGTATGTTCATTTATGTGTGCACAAACATATATGTGTATACACCTGTGTGTGTACTTGATCTGATCCAGTGGTTCATTCCAATTTTATTTTTAAGGTCATTTCCCCTTCCTCATGTAGCACATATGGGACTCTGTTGCTCTCCTTTATGAAGGTTTCTGCTAAGCATAAGTTAAGATCATTAAAAAAATGCCTTTATACAATAATGTAATGGGGACAATGTACAAGAGCATCTCTGACACTCCCTGTGTGAAAAGCATCTAGAAGCCTGCCTTCAAAAGAGTTGTAATGTTATATAATGGAAGTTCTTTGGAGAGACATGGGAACATTGTAGATATTTGGTAGCCAGTTCTGATCAATGACCTCATCATAAATAGGAAGCTTTTTGACTGTCGAGACATTCAAATAGGACTAGTACCAGAGTCCTGTCCTTTGTTGTTTGACTAATTACTCTTGATTTAATTCCATTGAAGGCTCCACTGAGAAACAAAAGCATAACATTGTGAGAGGTCCTTCTTCTCAGAGATCAACAAGTGGTCCTATGGAAATGAACTATAGTCCTTTTGCCTCTCCATTGTGTTTGCTGCCATTTTAAGTGAATGGACTGGAAACACTGATCTTGTAATTTCAAAAGGTTAGGAGAGCAAAAGCCTTACATTTGGGTTTTCTGTGCAGCTCATGATAGATACTTCCAAGAGCAAGGATGCTTTTGGGGAGTGGCATTCAACATCCATCCCAGCAGGAACTGGGATGAAGGGAACTCATTTGTCAGTCATGCCACATATGACTGTGAACTTGGTGGGACCAATAACTAAATTCAAGTCTCCTCTCTCAAGAGACCAAGGTGGTTCAGAGAAGAGTGTGCCTCCCAGGTGCTGAGAAGAAATGTTGACACTTTGCTGTTGTTATTATTGTCTAATGAAATTTCCTTTGTAAAAGTAAATTGATGTCAAATTCCATTACATGAACTGATGTGCTACTGGCTAATAGTAGTGGCTAACATGACTGGCAGGGGTTTGAACCAATGGTATTATAAAGAAACACCCACCAATTCCCTCCCTCCAGTATTTCCTAAGAAGACAGAGGAGGGAATATAGCTGATTTGACTCTGGGAGAGTTAGCCACAGCATACCAATGACCAGTTGATGCAATAATAGAGAAATGTTAAAAGGTCTTCTGTGTAACTTGTGTCCTTAAGCACAGAATGTGGACATATGTACAAATCATCCCCTTGAGAGAAGGGGAGTTATTTAATTTTTTGTTGTGTCTGAAGGACCTAAAAGAGTATATGGCACACAGAAGGTAATAAATACTCAAGCACATTCACATAATTTGATTATTTGATTTGTTTTTTCTTCTGGGCTCAGTTAGGCTAAACTCTCTTGAGTGATTATGGATCTCATTTAAGAAGCTATGGCAGTGTCCTAGGGCTTGACATCTATTAGCATAATGTCATCATTGTTATCATCATAGCTCACATTTATAAAGTTCTTTAAGTTTTACAAAGTGTTTCACATATATTATCTCATTTGATCCTCCCAACAACTCTGAAAGGTAGATAGCTTTAAAGAAATTTTCCTTGAGCAGAAAACGGGAGGTCTTAACATAGGATTCATGAACTTTAAAATAAAAATTTTTTTTAGGTTTTTTTTTTTTGTAAGGCAAATGGGGTTAAGTGGCTTGCCCAAGGCCACACAGCTAGGTAATTATTATGTGTCTGAGGCCAGATTTGAACCCAGGTACTCCTGACTCCAGGGCCAGTGCTTTATCCACTGTACCACCTAGCCTCCCCTAAAATTTTTTTTTGATAACTATTCTTCAATATAATTGGTTTCCTTTGTAATCCTATGTGGTAACCACAAAAATAATTTTATTTTCTTTTAAGCACTTAAAGCCATTATTTTGAGAAAAGAGGTCCAAAGGTTTCATCAGACTGCCAAAGAGGATATGACCCCTCCAAAAATTAAGAACACTTAATATAGAAGCATGTGACTTCTATTGCTGTTTGAAGAAAGAGAGAGATTCTATGAGACAGAAGTAAAGAGAGAGAGAGCATTCTAGGCGGAGGGTATGGACAGGACAAGGGTACAGAGATGAGACTTGTTTGAAGGATGAGAAAATAAGGCTAATTTTGTGGGATCATACAGTACAAGTGCAGGAAGGGAAAGGGGAATGATGTAAATTGAGGCTAGAAAGATAGGTTGGAACATTTGACCTTAGAGGAAATAAAGGGCCACTTGGAGATTATTGAGTAAGATTGTGACATGATCTGATGTGTACTTAATGAAAATCACTTTGGCAGCAGTGTAAGGTTTGAATTAAAGTACAGACTTTAGATAGGGAGACTAATTAGGTATGAGCTGGGCCATGTAATTTAACCCAGCAATTTAAAAATTTTCCTTATGAGCATTTGTAACTTGAAAATTGTTAAGGGCTTCCAAATCAAGACTTTAGTTGTTATTTAGTTGATAAAGTGTTACAGAAAATGTTATTAATGCAGATTAAACTTAAAAGTTTATGATATATACACTTTACTTTTCAATAGCTTGTACTCCTTGACTGGACTCCACCATAACCCCAAGAATATTCATCATTAGGCAAGACTGCATCAGCAGTACCATTAGTACATTTTCCCTTTCTGGTTGGTGATCTAGAGGACAGAGTGAAGAATTTCTTTCAAAGCCTCCATGTAAGAGGTTTCCCATACCAGATATCTTTTCATTTGCTATCAGTTAGCATTCCTTGGGCTCGACTCTCTCATCTGTACTCCTCACTAATTTCCACTCTCCAATATTTAGCTTCCAAGGGACTGTCTGTTTTTGGTATCCCCAGTTCTTAGTATAGTTCCCGGGACTTAGTAGATGCTCAATAAATGTTTATTGACAATTGATTACACACTCTCCTCCCTGCCCCCCCCAATATGTTTGTTAAATATTTATCAGCCCACTCATGGGGAAGAGTCTAGGATGGTCATAATGAAAGTCTGAACTAACATAGTAGCTGTTTGAATAGAAAAGATTAGAAAGTGGGAGGTATTGTGGAGGTAGAAATTGATAGCTGCTTGAATATGTAAAGTGAGGGAAAGTGGGATGAAGAAGATAATATTGAGATTATGAACCTGGGAGACTGAAAGAATAATAATAATATCTTAGAAAGAAATAGGTAAGTTTGGCAGGGGGTTATGTTTTCAGGGAAAAATAATGAGGTGGTGTTTTTTTCTTTTTCTTGACTGTTGGGTTTTTTACATCTTGGTTTCAGTCTTTAGGTTTGAAAAACTACCCACAACATTGAGATCATAGATCCATTCAAGTGTAAGTACCCCTTTCATCTCCTGCATAGAACCATAAACTGTTCAGGGGGAGGGACCTATTTCTTGTACATCTTTGTATGCATCCTAGCAACTTGCTTTGAACAAGTTAAGTACTCAACAAATATTTCTCACATTATGCTCAATAAAGAGAAAAGGGAAAGTGAACCAAATGAGCAAATCACTTAGTTCTTCCCCTATACCTGATTTTCCCAACTTCATTTTTCTCCCTTATCAGATAAAAACTTACATGATAATTTGAGTTGAGGGTTGGAAAGAATTAGACTCAGAAATACCTTTCCAACCCAGTCTCAGTCTTTGTCCCACAATGTTTATTCCCTCTGAGCAGAAGGCCTCTTGTTATTCCTCCTTCTAGAATGCTATTTGGCTGTCAGGAATTGTGAAGATAGCCTTCATGTTAAAACTATAAGTCACTGGCAACCACTTTTTTGGTTCTCTTGTTCTTTGGGGGGGTGAATACACAGTATGAATGGAGAAATTAAGCCCTGTTTTGCCAGGGCCTTGAGAAGGACTAAACAAGACATGGGATGATAGGATTCAGAATTGGCAGAGACCTTAGAAATTGCTCATCCTAACCCTTTATTTTATAGCTATAGTAACTGAAGTCTAGAGTTCAGGTCACTTGTCAAAGGCCACATGGGAAATACAGAGATAGATTTGAAACCCAAGTCTGAAATCTTTATTCTTTCCATCATTCCAAGCTGCCTCTTTTTTTTTAATGAATGAGGATATAGAGCTTCCAGGGACTTGAAAAAAAAAATATATATATATATCTGAGGAGGACTTCAAGGGCTATCTGGTACAGCTCATTTATTGTACAGATGAAATAGTCCACTGTGGGTAAATAACTTGCACAAGGTGATATTCGTGTTAGGCCTTAGAAAGGGGATTCAAACCCAAATTTTCTGACTCATAACTGCCAAACTGAGATTTGAATTCAGACTCTTTGACTCCCACTTCATTGCTTTCTGTTACAAAAGATTATTGCTGAACTGTTCTTAGCATATGCCTAGATTTTACTCTTGGGGACATTTATGATAAGACCAATAATTATGTCAAATTATCTTTTCCCACTTACAGGAACTGTACAGCTCCCAGGATATGTCCCTAAATTGCTTTTTTTCTCGGACTTTACAAGAAAAGAAGCCTGTGCTATTGCTGAGATTAGAACAGCTGCAAGATAACTGAGCAGAGTTTTGGTCTATGATTGTGATGGAATACTATTGTGTTCTAAGAAATGACAAGCAGGATGCTTAGAAAATAGCTATATGAACTGATGCAAAGTGAACTGAGTGGAGCCAGGAGAACATTGTACTTGGTAACAGCAATATTACATGATGATCAGCTGTGGGTGACATCTATTCTCAGCAGTACAGTGTTCCAAAACAATTCCAAAGGACTTATACTGAAAACTGCCATTCATTTTCAGAGAAAGAAATGATGGAGTCTGAATGGAGATTGAAAACCTATTTTTTAAACTTTCTTATTCTTGTTCTTTCTTTTTACTGGTCAGGGTAGTCTTTTGCAATATGGTTAATAATGGAAATAGTTTTGCATGATTGCAATGTATAATCTATATCCAAGTTCTTGCCTTCTTGGTGAGGGGAGGGGAGGGAGAGATCTTGAACTCAACAATGATAAAAAAGAGTGTTAAGTTTTTTTATATGCAATTGAGAAAAAAATAAAAACATTTTAAAAAAAGAACTGAGTAGAGGAATTTCACAAGTAATAATAATAATGGCCATTATTTAACTTTATCATCACAACAACCCTGGGAGATAGGTGCTATTATTGCTTTCATTTTACAGATGAGAAAATGGAGGTAGAGAGAGAGAGAGGTTATATAATTTATCCAGGTTCACCCAAATATTAAGTGTCTGAGGCCAGATTTGAATTGAGGTTTTCCTGATGCCACATTCAGTGCTCTTTCCTGTGTTTCACCCAAGTTAATTTATTTGATTCTCACCACCCCATGAGGAGGTTGGGAGAATGTAAGGAGATGGGAGGGAAGTTTGGGGAAAAGATGAAGAGTTCAGTTTTAGATATAAAATTTATATAGAAAATATATGGACTTTAGGAAACAGTGAAACAGTTAAGTGGAAATGTCCTATGGATCAATGGAGAAACATGACTTTGAGAGTGAGGTCAGGTTTAGATTTGGGGAGTTGTCACCATCAAAGTAATCAATTAACCATTACTTATTAAGTGCCTACTATGTGCCAAGTATTTTATTAGTCAATGGGAATACAAAAGAAAAATATGAAGCAGGACTGGGAAGGATGGCAGAGGTCATTTACTATAACCCCCTTATGGTAGAGATAAGGAAACTGAGGTCCACACCCCTCACTGGTAAAGTGATTCACTCAAGGTTATACAATACACAACACAATGAAAGAAAATACATCATTCTTTCTCTACTGCTATGCTGCCTGACCAGCATGGCACAACTTAAAAATACTGTCTCTATAGCCAAAGGACCAGAGTTCAAAATTTTACCTATGCCACTACCTGTGTGACTTTAGCTGTCTTTTCATCTTTCTGGTCACTGATTTCCCCTTCTATAAAATGAAGGGGTTGGGATAGATCTTGGGCAGCTTGCAGACTCAGTGGATAGAGCTCTAGGTATAGGAAGACTCATCTTACTGAGTTCAAATGTGGCCTCAGATACTTGACTGGTTGTATGACTCTGGGCAAATCACTTAATCCTTTTTTTGTCTCAGTTTATTAATCTGTAAAATGAGCCGGAGAAGAAAACAGCAAACCACTCTAGTATCCTTGCCAAGGAAGTCCTAAATTAATCACAAAGAATTGGATAGGAATGGAAAATGACAATATGATTATCCATGAGCTTATGATTCCTGTCCTCAAGGAGCTCACATTCTATTCTGAGGGTAGCTGGTACTCATATGATATTGTTGTTCTGTTGTCTCAGTCTTGTCTAATTCTTCATAACCCCATTTGGTGTTTTCTTGGTAAGTGTCTGAGGCCACATTTGAACTCAGGTCTTCCTTACTCTAGGCTGGGTGCTCCATCCACTTTGTCACCTAGCCTATTCACACATATCAGTGTTTATCAAAATGAATACATGGGCAGCTAGGTGGTGAAGTAGATAGAACACCTGGCCTGAAGTTGGGAAAACTCATCTTCCTGAGTTCAATTCTGGCCTCACATATTTACCAGCTGTGTGACCCTAGGTAAGTCACTTAATCCCATTTGTCTTCAGTTTCCTTATCTGTAAAACAAGCTGGTGAAGGAAATGGTAAACTGCTCTAATATCTTTGCCAAGAAAACTCCAAAAGAGCTCAGAAAGAATTGGAAATGACAGAAAAACAACTAACAGCAACAAAATGAATGCAAGGAAATTGTAGGCCTGAGGAGTTATTGGGAAAGGCTCTCCTATAAGAGTTTTGAAGGAAACTAAGGATGGAGGCAGAGGTGAGAAAAGAGAATCTAGGTAGCCTAGAAAAGCAAGGAAATTGAAGATAAAATATTAATCTAGTATAAGTAATAGTAAGAAGATGAGTTTGGCTAAACCACAGAATGTATGAGGGAGATAATATAAAAAAATAGGCCAGAGTTGGATTTTTAATACCAAAGGAATTTGTATTGGATCTTGGAGGTCATATCTGTTTGGTGTCTGGAATGGAGTTCTTTCTCCATGTCTGATGGACTCAAAAAGCCCATAATAAAGAAATTATGGTTTCCTTGGAACTACTAATTAACAGTCTCATTAGAGAAAAGAAATGATCCTCTCCATCTCTCAGCACTGCCTTTTCCTGGTCCTTTGTTTTGGTTTATTTAGAGTTGGGTGGGGTAGACTCACCTGGCTGGTTCTTCCTCTCTAGGCTACCCCTGACTTCCTTCACCAAGGGATGTTTCCGGCAAAGCAAGTCCTACATAGTCTGACATCCTCCCTACCCCCACCTACATTTTTTTCCCCCTGTTACTTTTACCTTTCCACCATTTCTAACAGCTGTTAATCTTTTGGGGGTGCTTGGATGAATTCCCATTATGATGAATGAGTTACAAGCTGGGTGTAAGAAGAGATGTATAGGTTTAACAATCAGTTTCTCCAGAAAAAAAAAATGTATTTACACATACTTTAAAATTTGGTCTTCATTATTTATACTTCCTAAAACCTGGAAGATCAACAAAGCAACAAATCAAACACTGATCTGAAGCTGATTGCCAATTTCTGGGATGTAAATGCTCATACTCAGAATTAAACAATGGTTTCTCAAAAGCCAGTTAGTACTGGCTCCAGTTTGCCTGACTCTTTCAGGGGACCAGTGATAGGGAAGCTTGAGGGTTTAAATCCTGCTTTTCAGGGATGGGGAGAGGAAAAGTGGTGGGCAGAGAAGGAGCAGCAGCATATTCGTTTTCTCTGGGAGTCAGGAGATGAAATACTTCAAGGGTTAATTAAATCCTGGCCCAAAGCTCTTTGCCATATATGGATATTCCATGATGGAATGCAGGAACCTTGTTTACAAGCTTGGCTTCTCTCTGAGCTGTAGCCAAGAGATCTAGAAGTTTGCTGGGCCTGAGGTAAGGTCCGGAAACCAAACATGGATGGGAGAAAAGGACTATTGCCACATCTAAGGCAATCTGCAAAGGTTAAGCAAGGCAGAGGAGCCTTGGATAGATGAAAAAAACTGTGTGTTTGTGTGTGTGTGTGTGTGTGTGTGTGTGTGTGTGTGTTTTGGGGGAGGACTGTCTGGGTCTGTCCCTTTAAAGGAAGCATTGATTTTTATCAACAAAGGATTCTCTGACTTTTAGCTGGATTGTTGCTATCTCAGCAGGTGATGCCATGTCATTCAATGAATTGGAATTACACGAGGGAGGCCTGTGCAAAGTCACCAGCCTCACTCTTTCCTTCAGAGGGTCCGTCCAGTGGCCAGATATAGTTCTGGATGTCTGGAGATGGCTTCCGCTACATTGGGAAACCTTGACCTACTCTTTGACTGGGTAGAGTACAAAATTCCCTTCCTTCTTGCCTAGGCAAACTAGCTGGTCACTTAGAGATGACCTATCAGAAAAGGAGGGTAGCTAAGTAGATGAGTACCACTGGACCTGGAGTCAGGAAGACTCATCTTCCTGAGTTCAAATCTGGCCTCAGACACTTCTAGTTGTGTGACCCTGGACAAATCACTTAAACCTGTTTGCCTCATTTTCTTCATCTATAAAATAAGTTGGAGAAGGAAATGGCAAATCACTCCTGTATGTTTGCCAAAAAAAAATGACTGAACAACACAGGAAAGAACTCAGACTTCCATATTATAGGAGTCAGAACCAGAATTAATCCAATTCTCTAGTTTTACAGTTGAGGAAACTGAGGGTAGATAGTCATTAGCAGAGTCAGGATCATGGTTAAAGTGGAAAACTGACTGGATTTAAAGTCAGAGAAGTGGGATATAAATTCCCACCTAGGCTACTTGGCATTATGAGTTAAGTACTAGAGTCAAGAAGAACTGAATTCAAATCTTGCCATAGTAGCTATGTAGTCCTGAGAGGATCACTTAACCTCTTTTACCTTAAGTTTCCTCATCTGTGAAATATAATTACTACAGTATAATTGTTGTGAGGTTCAAATAAGCTAATATAGATATGTAAAGCAGCTGGTTACTCCGTCAGCAAAGATTTATCAAGGAATTACTGTATATTAGGCACTGAAAGACAAAAAAAGAAATCAAGTATTTATTGAGTTTACTCTATGCAGGAAACCTTAAAAAAAGATAAAAAAAGGAAAAAAAAACAGTCTATGCCCTCAAGAAACTACATTCTAAAGGAGACTGGGGGAGAGATTTGCAAATCAGATTGAAGATTTATTCTTTCAGGGAGTTTACACTCTTAAGAATAATATGACAGATTAATATGTGAATGTGCTCAAGGGCTGTCCCCTATGTGTAGCACATTTTGTGGGTCAAAGGGAGGCAAAATAGATATCTCCAGTCTCTTCTCCCCCCCACCTTCTCCAAGGAAGACTTTATTTCCTGTCAGGAGGGGAAGCAGGAGTTTGAGGCTAGAAACTTGGTTACTCTGCTAGAGAGACAGGGAATATGGGGTTGGAATTATATTTATCTGCTTCCTTAAATGTTATTAGTCTAGGGGATGTGGTATTTCAGGTTCACTTTAACTTCTGGTTGCTGTTTCATTAATGAGGGAGAGCAGGACCCCAAGCTCTATATCTGAGGCTTGACCCTTTACTCACCAAATACTGGTTCCACAATGAACACACATAGTAATTAGTAAAGAAACTCATTTATTCAATTTGATAACTAAACAGAAATCAGAAAAGGTATCCATGGGAGAATAGATAATAGACAATGCATAATGAAGGAGTTATATTGGGAGTAAAATAATTGAGCTCCAAAGAACTGGGAAGAGAGACAGAGACAGAAATAGAAAGACAGAAGAGACAAAGACAGAAATGGGGGAAAAAAGAGACAAAGAGAGAGACACTGAGAAAGACGGGGCGGGGGAGAGAGAGAGAGAGAGAGAGAGAGAGAGAGAGAGAGAGAGAGAGAGAGAGAGAGAGAAAACATGGTACTGTACAGTTAAATTAACATGGGGGACATGGGGGGGTAGAGGGCAGGAAATGTTCCACTGTTGCTTATTTTACTCTTTTGTTTTGAATTATTGATGTCCTTCAGATTGCTGAAGAAAAAAATGATCATATTAGTGGGCCCTCTTGAGTGAATGAAGATCCACAGAATATCTTTAACCTGGGGTGGCAATTCTGGGGTACCTCAAATGCCATATTTGGAATTTATAAATTCCCTCTCATCTCCATTTTTCAGAATGCCTACCTTTTCAAGGCTCAATTTTCTGGACTTCTTTCTAAGTAGAAAATTTCCTGATCCCCTTAGTTGTTTGTACTTTCTCTTTAAGTAAATATTTTGTTATTTGCTTGCATCTAACACTTTGTGATCCCATTTAGGACTCTCTTGGCAAAGAAATTGTAGTAGTTTGCCATTTCCTTTAGCTCTCTTACAGATGAGGAAACTAAAAACAAACAGTGTTAAATGACTTGGCCAGGATCACACTGCTAGCAAGTGTCTGAGGCCAAATTTAACTTCAGAAAGATGAGACTTCCTGATTCCAGATCTAATACTCTAATCACTATTCCATCTAGCTGCCATAAACTATTTTTGACTGTCATAAAAAATTTTTCTCCCAGAAGTCATGTAAGAAAACCAGAGGTACAAGTATCATTGTCCCCATTTTACAGATGAGGAACTTGTGATCCAGTGATTTTGAAGATAGAAGAAAATGGCCTTCTGAGAAGGTGAGGCTTAAGGATCTATGTGGATTCCTTTTGGGAAGATTTCACTAACTTTGGCTCAAGAGGATAAGAAAAGGCTTAAATTTTAATTCACAAGTTGCAAGTTACTACATAGAGTTCATAGATGACTACAAAAAGTTCACAGATGACTACAAATAGTTCAGTTAAGTTCTTTGGAGAAGTAGCAAAATAGGAGTTTCAGTAGAAGTAGTGGAGGTAAGTAAAGAAGAACAATCACAAGCTGGGCTGTGGAAACATTAAGGACAGTTAAAAGGGAAGAAAGTTATGAGTTTATTTGGGTGATGATGCTCCCCAAGAATGGACTAGCTTCCCATAGGAAGGTTATCCCAGAAGGGATATGTAGGAGAGAAGAGCAAAGGGGAAGGGGTCACCTCTCCCCCCAGGGAGGGCTCCCCTTCAAAGGAAGACAAGCAGCTCAACTGAAGAGTGAGCTGAGCTTTTAAGGAAGACATAATAGTAGGAGGGGTTAGGTAGATCCATATTAATGTTTATCTTTCATTTTTTTTTTTTTTGGTTTTTGTAGGCAGCGGGGTTAAGTGACTTGCCCAAGGTTACACAGCTAGGTAATTATGAAGTATCAGGTCCTCCTGACTCCAGGGCTGGTGCTCTCTATCCACTAAACTATGTAATTGCCCCTATCTTTCATTTTTGAAGAGGAGAATGACATCAGGGAAGTGATACCATGACAAGCACATGAATTGTATTTGAGTGAGGGAGTGCTTTCCTAAGTTACCAGTCTCACTTTCTTCTCCAAAACTATCTGTGTCCAGTGGTCAGATATGACAGATATAAATCAGAATGACTGGAGATGGCACGTTTATGAGGTAATCAGGGTCAAATGACTTGCCCATAGTAAGAGTCAAGTATCTAAGGTCACATTTGAACTCCTCTCCTCCTGATTCCAAGGCCAGTGTTCTATCCAATGGGCTGCCCATAGCTCAGAGAGCAAGAGTTGAGGTAATGAGAGATATATAGATGAGGGGCAGTAGGTCAAAAGAGTCAATCCTTTCAGGTTAAGGCAGGGATCTACTGTTTTGTTGATCAGGAGTTTTGTGGGCAGGAATTTACTGAGTCCTTGCCAAGGAGGTATAAAGTACTTAACTAAAAGTTCATTGACCTCTTCTCATAGCTTGGACAATGGATTGGGGTAGGGGGAAGGAAGATACATGGTCAGTATAGAGGGTACAGATGATAATTATAAAACTTATTTTTCTTTCCAATATTTCTCCTATTTCAATTTGACCAGAGTTACACAAATAATAAGAAAGCAAGAAGTCAGGTTTCCTGATCTCATATTTGGATGGGACACTGAAGGGTGTTATTAATTGAAGGGTGTTAAATACATAAAGGGAGGAGGAAAGAACATTTAGATAAATAGAAGGAAGACACTTGAGGATGATGAGTCTGATGGTAGCCAGGGTTTGTAAAAGGAAACAGTGATATACAGTAGGTTGGCTAGGATGGGTATAAATTATGGAATCCTTTAAAACTTGGAAGAAGAGTTTGGACTTAATGCCATAGGCAAAGGAACCATTGCTTATTTTTGAGTAGGGGAGTGACAGGATGAAAGTACTTATTCCTTTGACCTTCTATAAATTGACTTCATCCTTACCATTGAGTAAAAATCTCACCAACAATTTAAAAAAATCTCTACCTAATGCTAAATTTAGGGATCTTTACTCATTTCTGAATATTGTCAAAAATATCCATGCAGCATTAAATGCAATTGACCACTCTCTTTTTTTCTTTCCTTAAATTTTTATTAATTCAATATTTATTTGGACTGCTTCTTTCAAATCCCATGCCTTTCCTAGCACTTCCTGAGGAAGGGGAGGGGCAGGTATATTCAGAGAGAGTGAAAGGTAGAGAACAAGATTCTTCACATGAGGAAGAGGACTAGGAAGGACAGGCACCATCAGGCAAAGAAGGGCCTTGATCTCAGAGAGGGCAAAGACCAGGATCTTGCATGAGAAGAGCAGCTGCTTCAGGGAGAGAGTCCTTGTGTAACTAATGATGTGGTTTTCAAATACAGTCTCCATCCCAGTCCCAGAATCAGCTGTTTCCAAAAGTAGCTTCAGTCCCACTGAATTTCACTTTTTTATCTTTTTTTTTTAAGATTTTTCAAGGCAATGGGGTTAAGTGGCTTGCTCAAGGCCACATGGCTCAGTAATTATTAAGTGTCTGAGGTCGGATTTGAACCCAGGTACTCCTGACTCTAAGGCCCGGGCTCTATCCACTGCACCACCTAGCTGCCCCACTTCTTTATCTTGATATTACTCTGATGGGAAGTCACAGCAGGGGATGAATGAAGTCAGGGGACCTGATGCTTCCAAGATGCTGAGGCTCTCATCAATTCAGATTTCTGTTGGAGATGACTGTGGACTCAGAAGCAGAGAAGTGTTCCTCAGGAAGGCAAGGATAAAGATGAACTTGGTCTAGGCCTATTTCAGATGTGCTATAGGAAAAAAACAAAGATGCTCTCCAAAAATCTGAGATGACAAAGAGGGACTATGGGGAAAAAATCCCCCCCCTTTTTTTTTGCAAGGCAAATGGGATTAAGTGGCTTGCCCAAGGCCACACAGCTAGGTAATTATTAAGTGTCTGAGACTAGATTTGAACCTAGGTACTCCTGACTCCAGGGCCAGTGCTTTATCCACTGTGACACCTAGCCACTCCTACCTCCTCCCCTTCTAATCTCTTCCTCATACCCCTTACATGGCAACTTGCTCTCCTAATTCTTTATCCAGTAATTTTTTTTTCTCTGATTTGTTTACTGCTCCTATTTTATCCTTTCGTCCTTTATCTGGAGGCAAGATTTGCCTCTAGGAATAATACGTCACCAAAAACTTGGTAAGGCAATAGTGGGAATGGGTTGAGCTGAAGGAACTATTAGCGGACTGTCCACAGCCTTTAAATGCTAGCTAGAGCAGACCAAAGGCACAGATACTACCTGGGGAGAGGGAAGAAGAGAGGGCATAGCTTGGCAGAAAGAAAAAATGGGCTGCCTCTCTTTGGAAGGGCAGGACCTAGCTCAGATATGGTGGCTCTCTTTTACTTCCAGTTCTATTTTGAGAAAATGATCCTGCTGCTAAGGGGGCAGAAGGGTGTTGTTCACTACTCAACTAAAAGTGAGTCAATCTTTATTTAGCTCACTGCTGATGGGCATGGAATCTTAGAGACTCTTAGGGAACTTAGAGAGGTTCAAAGAAAATCTTTCCCACACTCTAGTGTTCCTGCTCATTTTTTTTTATTCTTACCCTCTTTTTCCTTCCCTCCCCCTTTCCCAAAGTTGGAACAACTTTCACTTATTTGGAGGAGAGGGGATAAAATCATAGAATCATGATTTTAGAGCCAGAAAGGGTTTTATAGATGGGGAATCTTATTTTACCAATTTAATTTTTGGGGAAATGGAGATCCAAAGAACTAAGGTGATTTGTCCAAGATCACACATCTCTTTGTATAATTGTCATGAAAATTCAACCTTCCAGCCTCCATTACCATAGACTTTTTTTTTTTTGCATTCATTAGAAACCTTTATTCAGAATGAAAATACCATCAATAGCTCAGGAATAACGTATTCAGTTGTCAGATTTTTAAATTCAATGTCAGAAGAAATTGTTAAAATTTAATAGCTTTTTCCTTTGGTCATGGCCTAATTACATGATCATTTAAGTTTGACCCCCCAAAAAGACCTGAAATGATTGAGGACATGCAAAGGCTGAATATATAAAGGTGATAGGATACGATGGAAGCTCCTTGAGAATGGAGATTGTTCTCTTTGTATTTGTATCCACAGCAAATAGAACAGAGCATGGCATGTGTTATTCAATTATTTGAGTCATATTTTACTTTTCATGACCTCATTTGGGGTTTTCTTGACAAAGATACTGAACTGATTTGCTATTTCCTTCTCCAGCTCATATTACAGATGAGGAAACAGAGGCAAACAGGGTTAAGTGACTTGCTAAGGGTCACACAGCTAGTAAAGAGCCTGAGTCTGGATTTGAACTCAGATCTTCCTGCCTCCAGGCTTGGTACTCTGTCCACTATACCATCTAGCTGCTCTGACATGCAAGGTCCTCAATAGCTGATTGACTGAATAGATTTAAATATCAGTCATAAGAAAATTAACTTCTCTTATTATTTCGATGTCAAGGATTTCTGGTCATTCTTTCCTAGGGTTACATAGGGTTACATAGCTGGACAAGAGATGGGATCTGAGCCATTGACAAAAGCCCATCAATTCACCTCTGCAACCTCTCTCCAAATATGTTCCCTTCTCTCCTCTGACACTGTCACCACTCTGGTGCATAACTTCATGCTTGGATTATTGCATTAGCCTATTGCTAGGTCCTCCCCACTTCAATCTATCCTCCATTCAAAACACTAAAGTGAAGTTCCTAAGTCTGATTTTGTCACCACCACCACCACTCAATTAATTCCAAATGACTTTTTTTTTTCTTGGTAAAAGCTACTGTTTTATGTAGTTGGAAAACAAATCAATAAAATATTTTTTTTTTCTATTGGAGAATAGTTTTATTATTATAAAATTGAATCAAGTCCCTGTATATCATGGATGTGAGATCTTTATTCTAGTAACTTGCTATAAACTTTTTCCCCCAGTTAATTTCCCTTCTAATTTTAATTGCATTGCTTTTAATGTGAAAACTTAAGTTTTATATAGTCAAACTGTTTATTTTATCTTATATGATCCTACCTATGGGACAGCTAGATAATATAGTGGATAGAGTTGTGAGGTCTGTAGATAGGAATATTTATTTTCTTGGCTATTTCAAATATAATCACTGACATTGAATGCCACTTAACTCCGTTTGCCTCAGTTTCTTCATGTGTAGAATGAGCTGGAGAAGTAAAATGAGTGTAGAAGGCAAATCTTTGCCACGAACACCCCAAAGAGGCTCGCAGAGAAAGACATGAGGGATACGTGACAATGACTGATCCTCCACATGCCTTGCTTGGCGGCAATTCCAAAAGCTATCTGGCTGCTCCTGCTTCTAGTTTGCTGTACGTCTCATCAGTTGATCCATTTGAACAACCTCATACACTGCAACTTCGTCTTGTAAAAGGTTCAAGGTCAAGGCGTCCTACAGAGACTGCTGCAGTGACACAAAGAGAAGAAGATGGCCTGGGCCTCAGTTCTGCCTGGCGGAGACTGGAGCAAGGAGAGAAGAGGGGGGAGGGGGAGGCTCCGCCCAGCTCGGCTCGGCCTGGCCCATCCCCGCCGGCGCGGCCCAATTAAGCCCGGCCCGTACCGGCTCGGCCCGTCCCCGCCTGGCACAAACCAGCCCGGCCCGGGCGAGCACAACCGAGCCGAGCCGAGCCGAGCCGAGCCGAGCCGAGCCGAGCCGAGCCGAGCCGAGCCGAGCCGAGCCGTGCCGAGCCGTTCCGGGCCGGGCCGAGGTTCTGTGCCGAGCCGTGCCGAGCCGTGCCGAGTCGAGCCGAGCCGAGCTGAGCCGAGCCGAGCTGAGCCGAGCCGAGCCCTGCTGAGCCGAGCCGAGCCCAAAACAAGTATAACATATTTAAGATGAGTATACACATCTTATATATATATTATATATATAATATATATAGGTATATATATATATATATACCTATATATATATTCAAATATTTCAGATGTCAACCATAATTGGATGTAAAACAATCCTACCTTTTGGTCTCAATTTTGGAAATCTTCAAAATACTTTCTGTGACTCAAAGTCTTTACTATGCTCTAATTTATCTTATGCGTTTCTTCTATATTATTTCTGGATATGCAGATTAAATCTTCCCATAGCTCTCTCTTATTCTGTAATTTTCCTCATCACCTGGAGCCTTCTCACCTTGTAACATCCCAACTTGTCCCCTTCTAACATTGGTGAGTTACTCCTGGGAGCCAGATTTCTTTTCCTTTCAACTTTGCTTCAGACTTTTTGGATTTCAATAGCATACCATAACCTATCTCCTGCCATTTTTCAGCTCCCTTTTGTGTTTTCTCCCAGTTATTTTCTTCCATTAGAATGTCAACACCTTGAAGACAGTCTTTCTTCTTTGCTTGTATTTGTATCCCCATCATTTAGTACAGTGTTTAGTACTAAACAGTGCTTTGTAAGTGCTTGTTATTATTGATTATCCCTATCTATTTAGGCTAAAAAATCTTGGTCCTTTCTTACTTCTTTCATGATAAAGTAAATACTCCTTAGTTTGTTATTCAAGGCCCTCCACAGACTTTCTCCAACCCACCTTTCCTGTCACATCTCTCACTATTCCATTGTACAAGATAGACCTTGGAATGTGTGTGTGTGTGTGTGTGTGTGTGTGTGTGTGTGTGTGTGTGTGTGTGTGTGTGATGGCTCTTAGCTTTCACTACACATCCCTTCTTATTATAGAGAGATATTTGGTTTTGGTGGAAACCAAAGGGAATCTTGAACAATTTTACTTGGGGTGTTGAAGGGGACATTTGTAGAAAGCTGTCAGGGAAGAATAAACTATATGATTAGTAGAGAGAGATGGTGAGTCTTTAACCCTGTGGAAGAAATGGGGGGTGCCCTCATTTCTAAAATTGGACAATCCAAGAGAAAATGTCAGATGCCATCTGCTGAGAGCTGAATGATGATTGGTATAGAGTACATAACTCAGTTATAAGAGGTGACCACAGGAACCTCTAAAAGAATAGGTACTCAGGAGTTAAGGTGGGAACATTACAAAGGAAGTTCTATTTCTTTCATGCATAAACTTCTTGAAATGGAGACATCTTATTCAGTTTTGTATTTTCACAATTGCCTGATGCAGCACATGACTGATGCATAGTTATATTTGTTTATTTAATTCTGCATATATAATGAAGGATTTGAAAAAACTTTGGAATTTCATAGGATTTTAAGTCAGAAGAGACCTTAGAAATCATCTAATGCGACTTGCTCCTTCTACAGATGTGGGAATTTATTTAACTGACTTTTAGACATGTCCTACTATTTGGGGTTTTCTTGGCAGAGATACTGGAGTGGTTTGCCATTTCCTTCTCCTGTTCATTTACAGATGAGGAAACTGAGGCAAACAGAGTTAAGTGACTTGCCCAGGTACATCCCTAGTAAGAATCTGAGGCTAGATTTGAATTCAAGACGATGAGTCTTCTTGAGCCTAGTGCTCTAGCCACTGCACCACCTAGCTGCCCTATTTAAAGCCCAAGGAAATCAAGTGACTTGTCCAGGGTTACACAGTTGGTAAGTGAAAGAATCAGGATTTGAAGCCAGAACTTTTTAAAACTATATCATGCTTCCTACTTTAAGACTACAATTATTCATTTCATTATGGAAAAGAATAATTTCTAGTTCCTGTAATAATAAATTGGGAAGATGTAAACAGATTATTCTAAATGTTTGTACTTTTTTTTCTCTAATTCCCCAGCATGTGATGCTTCACAGACAGCAAAGGTAGTGGGATTAATAGGTTCTATAGCCTTGCAAGGAAAAGTCTGTAATTGTAGGGCAGGGCAAAAGACTCTTTGTTATATAGTACCCTGGAGTACTAAAATTTAGAGAGTGGCAAAAGCACAGTTTGGGTGCCAAAAATTCCTAGTTAGGGTTCAGGTTACTTGGACATACTTGACTTGAAAAAGACTTTTATCTCATTGGGGGAATCCAATGCTCCATAGCAGGTTGTTCCTTCAAATCTGATGTTGATTTAAAGAAGATAGAAAATCTGCCACCCAAACATTTCCATTAGAATGCAATAATATTGCTATTAAGGCATCTCCTCTCTCAGGACCTCAAAACTGCTGGCTTTGGGCTAGGTGACATAGTGATTAGAGAGGTAGATTTAGAATTAACCTGAGTTTGAATCCTGCCTCAGATATACTTATGAGTTGTGTGGCCTTGGACTCAAAGCCTTTTTCACTGATTCCTCTTGTAAAATGGAGATTAAAATAGTGTAATATATGTGTATATATTTATTATTATTAAATTATGTCAAATCTATGAGTTATGCTGGTAGTAGAAAAGAAAAACCAAACCCAAAATACTTTGCCTGTTTTATATGTCACAGTCCTAGGAGTCTTCTTTATTTATTGTCTTTAGTTAAAATCGGTGACCCAATCTCTAATTTTCAACACATCTAAAGTGATAAGAAACCCCAAACAATGAGACATTCTCAGCAAAGGGTAAAAGGAGTAGAAGATGAGTCACCAGACAGCAGGCAGGGACGAATCCACGGGTGACCTTGAAATAAATGACTGTGGCTTTTTCAATGCCTGTGTTTGACTGAACCTGCCTAACTGTGCCCAAGTGCTGAGCCTATCATTGAACTCAACAAGGAGATTTAGAGGAAGTGGACCCCAGCTCAGACACCCTGCTGTTTGGCTTTCATACTAGGGATTAATATTGGAAGTCAGGAGATGGTGAGTCACCCTCCATCCTGTTCAACCTTCCACTCTCCTCCCCTTTTATACAAGCATAGATCCCAGTTACCTGAAAAGGTTAGCCTCAAGGAAAATTGGGAAACAAGGGAAGTCTGTGTAAAGTTAGCCCCCTCTCCCCACTCTTTGGCACATATATCCTACAGTTTGAGTTCTCTGCCCCGATTCTCTGTGCTGGTACCTTGGGTTCTTTCTGCCTTTCAAGGCTCCCTAGGACCAAGCTTTGTACCCCATGCCCCACTCATTCAAAGGTGTTTGTTTCAGAATTCCGAAGATGATGGCTACCTGAACAGAGGCAGACTGTTAAGCTCTCCCTACCTGCTTTAGCAAAAACCTAACCAATAAAGAGTTATTGCATCATCCTGAGGTGCTCTTTAGGCAGGGGACCAAAATATATATCCCTCCAAAATGAGGCAAAGTGCATGCTTCAGCAATACAGGAGATGCTCCAATCCATCCCTGCCAAATACTAAATAAAATCATCTGCACATACACATACACACACACACACACACACACACACACACACACACTCACTCACTCACTCACTTTCTTTTTTTAGATTGAGAGGCAATATGATGGAGAAAAAGAGCTTAACTTAAGGGTTCAGAAGACCTATGTGGAATTCCACAGAGGCTACGTGTGTTATCCAAAGTCTTACAGTACCATGTCTGCTGGCATTAGTATCCAGAGCCTCTGATTTTAAAAACAGTATTTTTTTTTAGTACACTATATTATGTTGTATCCTCATAATAGATTGTAAGCTCTATCAGGGCAGGAACTGTCATGATTTCTATTTCCATAAGGGAGTTTTGCTTGTTCATCAAAGTTGTAACTCAGCTCTGACCTTTTCATTAGGAATGATTAGAAGTCCTTGCTTTTATTAAGTTCTTTCTCCCTCATACCTCGCCCATTCCCCATCCTCCCAATGTAGGATTATTTTCAGTTTTGTTTTCTAGAACAGTATATTCCAATCTTTACTTAATAGTGGCTTTTATATTGTATGTGATCCTGATATGATTGTGACGCCTTGGTACTTGAATTCTTTCTTTCTTGCTGGTTACAATATTTTTTATTTGGTCTGGAAGCACTGAATTTTGTCTATGATATTCCTGGGAATTTTAATTTTAGGTTTATTTCAACAGTGAATTGATGGAGTCTTTCAAAATCTCCTTTATTCTTTGATTTTAAGATATCTAGGCAATTTTATGATTTCTTATTGCTTTTTTGTTTATTTGGTTTTGCTTTCAAGTAGGTCCAATGATTCTTATATTAGCAATACTTGATCTGTTTTCCAGGTTGTTTGTTTTTCCTATGAGATATTTTCACAGTTTCTTCAATTTTTTTCAGTAACTTTGATTTTTTTTGAAATTAAAATTTTTCTCCAATTGCATGTAAAGATCATTTTCAACATTCTTTTTTTTTTTTTAAGATTTTGAGTTCCATGTTTTTTTCTTCCTTCCTTTCCTCCCTCTTCCCCTCCCCAAGACAGTAAATGGTCTGATAGAGGTTATACATGTACAATTATGTTAAATATATCTCCTCATTTTGACTGTTTTTAATATTAATTGTTATCTCTAGAGTCATTAATTTCCATTCTAATTTTCAAGTTGTTTTTTGCTTGAGCAAGGTTTCATAACTTTTTCTACAAAGGTATTAATTCTATTAAAAATTTTTCCTATAAATCCCTCGTTTCTTTTCCATTTTTTCCTTCTAGAACTCTCATTTTGTTTTTAAATAATTTTTAAAACTCTGTAAAGAAAGAAAAACCTCTTGTTTCACCTTTCTCAAGAATTCTAGTTGAACTTGTACCCAAATTGTGTTTTCCTTTGAGATTTTGCTTATAGAGATTTTAGAGTCATTCTCTTTTTCTGGGTTTGGTAAGTGTTCTTATCATCAATAGTGATAGGATCCTTTTTGTTGGCTGATTCATTTTTTCCAGTCTATTTCCTGACTTTAGCCTTTATATTAGAACTGGGCTATTTACACTTCTGGTGGGAATTTTTAGGTTGGTCCTGTTGCTTCTTTCTTGTATTATTCCAGGGATCTCAAGGACAGGTCAGACTGGGGACCTCCAAACAGAGACCAAAGGCAAAGGGCAAATTCCACTCCTGAATTTGGGTCTGAGCAGCATACCTGTGGACCTGCCCTGGTGAGAGTTGAAGTAAACTTCTGCTGGACTCTACCACTGTCAATGAACTAGAAAACTCTGCTGATTCAGAATGCAGAATTGCAGGTTTCTCTGAGATCTGGAATTCCTATCCTGATTATTCCACAGCAAGTTCCCTAATGGTTTGGAGGCCAAAATTGAGATCCCACTTCATTCTTAAGATCAGACTCACATAACTTCTAATTCCTTCTGAAATTGCTCTTAGCTTAAGGCCCAGTCCAGGGCTTGCAAACAACCATTCTTTATCCTTGAAATCATCCCTTGGCATAAGACATAATTGGATAGAGAATAATAGAGCCTCCATTAAGGCATCTTTTCCTGCATCTTATACAAAGTCAGACCTCTGCATGCTGGATCTAGAATATCTTCTTGACTGGTGACCAGCCTCATCCCAAGCTAGCATATTCTGCATGGCCGTGGCTGACCAGACCCCATCCCCAATGTGTGTTGATCTCTTCATTTTCCTGCTGTCTGGGGTTGGAAAAATGACTCATTGTGATTTTTTCCTTGAATTTTTCCATTGGGACTGTATTTATGCATTTTCTAAGCCTATGTGGAAGAGTTGTGGTCAAAATCTTAGTCTCACTTCTTCCAGCTACTCTGCCATATTTTATATTTTGTTTTGAACTATAATTATTTTTATATCACACAAACATGAATATTTGTGAGTAACAAGATGGCTTTCAGTTGCTATCAACTTTTTCCCTCTCCTTTCAATTTTCCTAGAGATATATTGAAACTTCTCTGAACTTTACCTGATGATAATCATTCAATAGAAGAAATTAGAGAGGTGAATGAAAGAGTTTCCCCTGAAGAACCAGAAAGGCTAAATGGGAAGTATACTATGTGTGTATGTAGTAGTGGGATATGAAGAATCTCTGACCAAGGAAGCAGCATGTATTGGAAAGAGAACTGACTAAAAGTAAAATATATCAACAAAAAATTTTTAGAAGAAAACGAATTGACTTTTGGAACAGAAAACCAGGGGTTCAAATCCTTATTCTAATGATTATTGGCTATACGATCTTAAATTTGTCACTTAATCATCCCAGGACTCAGTTTTTTCATCTTTAAAATAATAACTTTGGATTAGATGGCTTCCAGAGTCCCTCCCAACTCCAGAGCTATGATCCATGAGGCAGAGAAAAAGTAAAGAGAAATTAACTGCCCTAACTTGGAGCAACTCAAAGGTCTGAAGGTTAGATTATAGAGTATTTATAGAGTAAATATATTTACCCTAGAGTCAGGAAGATCCGAGTTTAAATTCAGTCTCAGCTACAAGCTGTTTGATACTGGGCAAGTCTCTTAATTTTATCTGTTTCAGTTTCCTTAACTTCAAAAAAATTCTGACAATAATAGCACTTTCCTCCTAAAGTTGTTATAAAGATAAAATAAGTAAATATTTATACAATGCTTTGTAATCCTTGGTAGGAAGGAAGGAAGTAAAGAAGGAAGGAAAAGAAGAAGGAAGAGAATGAAAAAGGAAAGGAAGGAGGGAGAGAACAAAAGACAGATCAGCCACATGCCTGAGGTTGGTCTTTACCCCCATCAAATTGATGAAGGAGAGGCAAATGTTCAGAGATTGGGCATACATATAAATCATATTCATGATGGGAAAAGTGATTGAGTGGTTAGAGAAGACTGTTGGGTATCCCTAGAATCATAGTTCCACCATCTAAATTCATCTACTGCTCAAAATGATAATGTTCTCTGAGAAACGCCATTGCCTTGTGAAATTCCACTATGCTAAGGGCCTTTCATAATGTAGGCATTGATGGTGCTCTGTCCCTAACTTCTGTCACCAACATATACATCAAGACTAATTGCTGCAGAGAGGAAAGACAGAAGAGACATGGGGTAGACAGTTGATTAAGGGAGAGACGCAAACTTTATTATTTATATATGACTGAAAGACTAAAAGTGATTTCATTTCCAAGTTCAGCAACCAACTTTAGTTGACTCTACCACAAATGCCTTAAAATTGCTCTTCATGCTCATGCTCTGTAAGTGACCAATCTACCAAAGAAAACTGATCTACCAAATTCATTGGAGAGGTTATTTAGAGCTGGAAGGGACCTTAGGGATTATCTTGTTCAGCTCACCATTTTATACTCAAATGTTATATTTATTTATTTTCCCAACTACACGCAATGGTAATTTTCAATCATTTTTTGCAAGGTTTTGCAAACATTTTTCCTCCCTCCCTTCCCTCAACAGAAAACAATCTACTAAAGGTTATACATGTATAACCACACCAAACACAGATCCATATTAATCACTATTTTATTATCGAAGAAATAGATTCCCAGAGAGAGAGCCCAAGGTTTCATATATAGTAAGGAACAGTGCCAGCAACAGTAAGCAACCTTCAAGAGTTGCCAATATCACCCTTACTATTTGCAAGGACTTGTAGTACCAGCTAATTGAAGTCTCTGAAACTCAGCCTGCCTGTTACCCAGCTAGGTGTTTTCCTGGTTCTGTCCCTCTGATTGCATAACTGGGATTGACCAGGCTGGAAGCAAAAACAATGCCCGTCTGTCATACTCTTTGTTTGCTTTTGAACATTTTTTTTGGCTTGGTACAATGCCTTCTCACCCTGGATGTCAGACTTTTGTTTCAATGTTATTGAATCTTTTCTATACCTGTGTAAGTTGGATGAAATCATCTTACTTTGCCTATGCTCAAACTGAATATGGGCACAAACAAATGGAGGACTGGCAATGTAACCAGGCTAGTGTGTAGAGATGATTTTAGCCTTAATGGGATTGTATGACCTTTTGCAAAATACTGTTTTTATCCTGTGATTTCATTTCCACAGTAGGGAAAGGACATTTTCTTTCTGAAATGATAATCTCTACTCAATTCTCCTAATTCCTCCCCAGTTAGTTATTTCTTAAACCCTACTATTCTCAAACTATTACCTTGTTAGTCTTTGTAGCTTTTGATGACCCTAAAGTCATCCTTGGTACTCAGGTCAGTAGTCTTTTTCCCATAAGATGGTAGGATTGAAAGTTGGAAAGGACCTTAAGGGTTATCCAGTCCAACTTGCTCTATTTTATAGAAAAGAAAATTGAGAGTTGTAGGTTTAGTTCTCAAAAGGAATGTAGGATCATCTAGTTCAATCTTCTCTTTTATAGATCAGGACACTAAGAGAGATATTAAGTTATTAATGGTCATAGGGGAACTAGTAAAGTTGGAATTTGAATTCAAGTATACTGACTCCAAATCCCTTCAAAGTACCTTTTAATAGTCCCTGGTCCCTGCCTTCTTATATAGACCTTATGTCCTTTGTTTCCCTTACATTCTCTGAACTGATGATAGTGTCCTTTTTCTTGTTACTCAAACAAGACCTTTCATTTCCCAACTCTGGAAATTTTCAGTGGCTGTCTTTCTTTAGAGCTGGAAGGGACTTGTTCAGCTCACCATTTTAGGGGATACTCAAATCTGGCCTCAAATCTTCTTCAGCTCACCAGTTTTGTCTCCTGGCTTGCCAGGGTTCGTTCTATCCCAGCTAAAATCCTACCCTTTTCCCCCATGTAGTCTTTCTGAATCCTTCTTAATTCTAATGCCTTCCCTTTAGAGATTACTTTCAATTTGTCCTCTATTTAGTTTGAGGGCATATAATTGTTTACTCCTTGTCACCTCCATTAGACTAGTAGCTCTTTAAAATCAGGAACTTTCTTTTGCCTTTCTTTGTGTTCTTTACTTTGCCTGGCAGAGTAGGTCCTCATTCTGCCCTTAACAGTCCCAGGTTATTATTCTGTTCACAGATCAGAAGCATATTAAGACAGGACCTCCCTCCCTGCACCCCCCCCCCCCATACACCTTCTGAAGGAGATGGAAGAGTAGGCACAATCCTGTCACACAAAATGGTCCTAAATAGATTTTAAATAAGCTTCCCTGTTTCTATTGAGGGTACTAACTTTCTTTTGTCACATAGGTTTGCTGTCTTGGAAAAAACATTGACATTTTCCTCTCCCTCACTCCCAGATCAGTTGTCAAGATTCAGATTCTATCTTCACAACAATCCCTTCACTTGCCTACCTTCTTTCACTCATGTAATCTTTAGCCCTCAATCTCTTACTGTCTCAGACTTGTACTGACAATAGATTTCTTTTCTTTTTTTTCTTTTCAAGGCTTGCCCAAGGCCACACAGCTAGGTAATTACTGAGTGTCTGAGGCCACATTTGAACTTAGGTACTCCTGACTCCAGGGTCGGTGCTCTATCCACTGCGCCACCTAGCCGCCCCCTGGCAATAGATATCTTTTTTTTTTTAGCTTTTTTTTTGCAAGGCAAATGGGGTTAAGTGGCTTGCCCAAGGCCACACAGCTAGGTAATTATTATTAAGTGTCTGAGACTGGATTTGAACCCAGGTACTCCTGACTCTAAGGCCGATGCTTTATCCACTACGCCACCTAGCTGCCCCGCAATAGATTTCTAATAGGCATTCTCTCCTTTCTCCAATATGTCCTCCACATAGTTGCCTAAATATTGCTAAAATGTATGTAAGCGGGAGGGGATGAGATTCCCACACCTCACCCCCCATACCCCTCACCCTCACCTCAGTTATTAATAGAATATGGAAAGACTCAGAACACAAAGTGTTAATGAGACAGTAAACTAAAGGTAAAAAAAAATCATTTTATGTAGTGCTACTACTTCTTTGATAGAGTTCAGAAGGGAACCAAGTACCTAGCTATGCAAACATATTAGCCTTGTCTTTGGGGGTTTTTCAAAAGTACTTTGAATGTGAGAGCTGGAGAATTTGTAAGGAAGGAGCTGACTATGGAGAAGAACCCTGGGGAAGGGAAAGGAACAGAAATATGAAATGTCTTTCTCCTCTTCTTCCTTCTCTCCCCTTTCATTGATTGTGTAACTTTAAAGAATAGCTACCTCTGGAATTGGAGTGTAACTCTAATAATAGTAATAGCTAAAATTTATAAAGCATATATAAATAATTTAAATATACATATTCAAATAAATAAATAGATAAATGTTCTATATAATAATTTATAAATATCATCTCACTTAATCTTCAACAACCCTGGGAGGTAAGTTGTCCCCATTTCATAGTTGGGAAAATAGGCTTACAAAATTTGCCCAGGGTCACACAAATACTAAGGGGTCTGTAGGGCCTGTACCATCTACCTCACTACCTAGCTGCTTGGAAGCTTTAGAGGATTAGAGTAGACAGGGAATCATGTTTATCAGCTAAAATATTTTCCATCATGAAAGTCTTTCATATTCATTTCTTATTTCTAAAGGTAAGAGAAATTCATAAAAAATATTGGAGGAAAGGACCAATTTATTATTGTCAAAGCACAATTTAGGAGATTTTTTAAGCTTTCATTTTATAGATGCCAAATCTCAGGCCATCTAATGAGGCAAGAGGCACTAGAATCCATGAAGCTTAACACTTTGCCAGTCTCCTTTGATTTAAAATCTCCATCTTTAGAATGGTAGATAGCTTGGCATTGTCCCTGGAAGTCACAGTTAAAAAATATGTAAAACTGGAACTCAATTTCTTGAATTTGTCTGTTGGATTGAAATTAAGGAAATGGTTTCTAACTAAGTTTCAGTGGAGATAAAGCATGGCAGAAGAAGATGATGCCCATGCCTTAGATTTACGAGGGAAAAGAACTTTTATTTTGATTCTCATCAACAAGAGAACATATCCAACAAGGAGCAGATACCCACTCCAAATGACACAGATACAAAAAAAGTTACCTGAAAAGGAAATAGTTTCAAGATGTTAGTCCTGGCCATCAATATTCAGTTATGGAGAAGAGTAAATCCTACAAGTCCCATAGGGCAATCTAAGATATTGAACACAAAGAGTCTTGTCAGGACTCCACAAAGAGAGCAAAATCTTTTAGGATTTGGGGGTATCAGGAGTTGTGAGTTACATTTGCCATTTGTATATCCTACATGTTTTTGCCCCACTACCATTGTACTTACATTTTAAGCCCATTTCTCTCACTTTACTTGTGGGAGAATAAGTCCCCAGAGGAATGTTTGTAACTACTACTCTTAGGGCAAGCTAGGTTGGTGCAGTGAATAAAGCACCAGCTCTGGAATCAGGAGGACTTGAGTTCAAATTTGACCCCAGATGCTTGACACTTACTAGCTGTATGATATTGGACAAGTCACTTAACCCTGCTTATCTCTAATCCAGGGCCATCTCCAGTTATTCTGATCATATCTGACTAGAGGGTTAAGTGAAGTACCTCCTCATTCAAATCCAATTCAAATGCATGTCATGGTATCACCTCCCTGATGTCATGGTCTTCTTCGAGAACAAAGGACAAACATTTCCTAGGTCATTTGAGTAAAAGTCTTCGCTAGGAGCTAATTGAATCTATTTACTGATTGTTAATAGGAAACACTTAGGTGGAGACTTGGAAACTTAACTAGTAGGAGTAGCTCTACCCATAGAGTTACCTCTTAGATAGTATACATGCTCTGGGGACCTAATTTGCTAGTATAGGCTGTGGAAGTAGACCAGAAGAAGTATCATACATAGATTTGATCAGGTCACTCTTATACTCAAACTTGATTTTCTTTGGTGTCTAAGATAAACTATATTTTACTTTCAGACATTTTATTTGCTGAAAAGGACAGAAAAAGGCTTAAGAGAGCTGCTTGTCATGGAAAGAACTAGAACTGCCTTAATGCCCAGACAAGAAAGCAGACCTAGAAAGTTACAGACCTTAGACTAGGATCTACTGCTTCAAATCCAGCCTCAGACACTTAATAATTATCTAGTTGTGTGGCCTTGGACAAGCCACTTAACCCCATTTACCTTGCAAAAACCTAAAAAAAAGAAAGAAAGAAAGAAAGAAAGAAAGAAAGAAAGGAAGAAAGAAAGAAAGAAAGAAAGAAAGAAAGAAAGAAAGAAAGGAAGAAAGAAAGAAAGAAAGAAAGAAAGAAAGAAAGAAAGAAAGAAAGAAAGAAAGAAAGAAAGTTGCTGCTTAACAAAACTTTAGTAGCCTGAAAGGAGTGGAAGAGTCACTCTGGTTACCAAGAGACTAGGGAGATTCAGATATTGCAAATTGTTCTCCCAAAGAGAACAAAAACATTCAAGTCTACAGCTGACAGTTGTGTCTGGAATGCACAGCCTTCTCATCTTTGCCTTCTAGGCTCTCTGGATTCCTTCAAAATATAACTCAACAGGATATTTTCAGAAAAACCTGAAAAGACTTATGTGCACTGATACAAATTGAAGTTGAGCAGAACCAGGAGAATAATGTACACAGTAACAGCAACATTGTATAATGATCAACTGTGAATGACTGCCATTATCAGCAATACCAAGATTCAAGACAATTCCAAAGGATTTATGATGAAAATGCCATCCACTTCCAGAGAAAGAACTGACTGAGTCAGAATGTAGATCACAGCATGCTATATTTTACTTTTTAAAAAAAAATCTGTATTTTCTTTTACAGCATGACTAATATGGAAATATATTCAATATGACTGCACATGAATAACCTATATCAAATTACCTGCCATCTCAATGACTAGAGAGGGAAGGGAAGGAAGAAGAAAATTTAAAATGCAAAATTTTTTAAAATGGTTGCTAAAAATTATTTTTATATGTAATTGGAAAAAAATAAAATATTAAAAAAAGTCTATGGACATTGCAAAACAGCAATAAAACACAACTCAGGTCCCATTCTCTATATAAAACTTTCCTTGATTCCCTGTTACTAGTGTCCCTCCCTCTTGAAATTAATTTACATTATTTTTACATTGTATTTGCTTCCTTATGTACTTGTTATATCCTCTTTATTCCCATTAGTGTGTATGATATTGGACAAGTCACTTAACCCTGATTATCTCTAATCCAGGGCCATCTCCAATTTATCTCTTCTGTGAAGGCAGAACTGTTTTGTTTTTCTTTGTATTACAAGTATCTAACATCGTGAAGATACTATAGAGAAGGCAGTTAATGATTGTCTATTATTGTTACAGTTAGAGAACTCTATTCTGGGGAGGAGGTAAGTAGAACACTATGGGAGGGCAGGACCTTGCTCACAGGCAGAAACATTTGAGTATAAGTTGACTTTATGGTCCCCCTTTCAAATTACTGAGCATTTATTAAACACCTTTCTATATATCATATTCCATGGAACCATCATGGTAAACTCAGAGGACTTTCTTTATAACAAGATCTGCAGTACCATAGAATTCAGTCAAAGGCAAGTCTGCCTGGGACTCTATCCAAAGTGGCTTATTATAGAAAGTGCCAGGAGAATCTTGTTCTGACTATTTCATTGTCTCAAAGCATGGTCCCCAAGGACAATTGTGCAGGCAGTGTGTTCAGGGTGGTTAATCGCCTAGGTTGAGAGAGAACAAAAACAAGATTTGTAATTTTATTTGCTTGGCTCCTGCATGGCTAAACCAGGAGTTGACCAAGTCTTTGGACTGGATAGATGTTAGAACTCATCTGCAAGGCTGTCTTATGCTAATTTGCTTTCCCTTCATGCATTCTTTGATAATTTCCCTGGGGGTGAAAGTTGGAGAAGGATTCAACCAGCAATATGGCAACTCCTTCCATTTGTATTGCCCAATCAATTAAAGAGAAAGGGAGGGGGAGGAGAGGTGTGTACTGGTCTGACAAGGATGCTGTTCTTGGCATGGCATTGAAAGTAACTTTCTTCCACACCCCTGCCACTAAAACTGAGTGGGCCAATGAGGAGCCACGGACAGCTCAAGATAGAGAGAAAGGGTGGTAACAACCAAGGGCCAAGAAGACCAGGTTTTGATCTAATGGCAGGTATCTTCATCTTGAATCTGCACTCTAGGAATGCCCAGCTCCTGAAGTGATGAAGGATGCTCTGAACTCTTGCCTGGAGTCTGCCAGAACCAGGTCTACCATTGTTCAGGCTCTGTTGTCAGTGTTAGTAAATAAATGATTCCTATACCATTATTTGATAATATGCACCTTGAGAACTGATTTGGATATAATATTATTGTTGATGAGCAAATTTGATCATCAGTAGCCTACCAGACATTAAAATTGTATCTGTGTTGGAAAGATCTTAGATACAGATATAAAACTATAGATAGATACAGAATCTTTATCTACATAGATATATATCATCTAATTCTTGGAATTACAGATGGAGGAAGCAGAAACCAAAGAATTCAAGTGACCTGCCCAAGAGCACACATGTAATAGAATAAGAGTTAGGAGGGTACTTTGAGGTTTGCAAAGCATCAAAGATGGGATATGAATCCAAGTCTATCTAATTCCATAACTAGCATTCTTTCCACTATACTTGGCTACTTCAACAGTTCAGCCAACAAAGCATAATTATTATGTGCCAGTCACTTCCCTGTCCTGTATCAGATTTTATATAGTGATATGACCAATAAAGAGAGAATTCTGTTTTTCAAAGGAGATAGCCATTGAGGATATCCCATGCTCATTAGGAGAATATTTTGGTATATGGCAGTCTTCAGCCTAATGGTGTTTTGTCACCCCTTAAATAACTAGCTTTAATATATGTGTTCATGTTCAGAAGCTTCTCAGTGAAGTGTGGCAAATCATTTCACAGCCTTTTAAAAGGTTACAAAATGGTCTCTGAGGATTGGGAGGTTTGTTTAGTTGAAGGATGAAATCAAAAGGGAGGACACTGCTCCTTCCTCCCACCCCCACCCTTGGAATGTGGGTATTTGAGGCTGGATACTTCCCTTTCTCCTCCTACCTTGCCTGATTTTCACTCTCTACCTTTGACTCTACACCATAAAGAAATTTCTTTTGGCATGCTGAGTAGAGGTAAGGAAACCAATGGAGATTACAATGAAACCAGTTTAGCCTTCAACCACATAGTAATGGTGATTGACCCCTGGGTGATTGAGCCTTGGGCAATTTCACCTAAGGGCAAAAGGCCAGGTTCAAACTTTTACTTTGGGGTGTTTATTAAAATGAATGCATAAATATAATTTCTCTCATTTTTCTTCTGAATCCCCAGTTGGGATCAGATTTACTGAAAGTTCACTTTTAGCTTGTCTACCAAGAGCAAAATATCTTTGCTACCCCCTAGCTACAAATAATGAAACTCACGTGCAAAAGCAATTGTGACCAAGCATATCTTTATCTAAAATAAGCTGGTATTAAATTGCTAATTAAATCAGTAATTAATAATAATTAACATTTATGTAATGCTTGCTAAGTATTGGGTATTGATTAAGCTCTTGACAATTATTATCTCTTTTATCAATTATTACATCTCTTATATACCATATAGATGATATATATTTTTTATAGATATAGATGTTTTTTCTATCTATCTACATTCTACCATTTTATCTATTGTTCTGTATCTATAGCTAAATCTCATTTGATCCTTACAACAACCCTAAGGAGGTAGGTACCTTCTTATAGATGAGGAAACTGAGGCGAATAGAGATTAAGGGACATGTCAAGGATCTCACAATGGAGTATGGGAGTGAAATTGTCAGAACTTTCCTTTAGGTAGATCACTTTGGTGACTGTATCCAGACTGTGGGTGAATGTGTCTAGTGAAAAGGATTTTGCTCCCTTATTTCAATTTCTTTATTAGGAACTCCTAAATCCTAGAATAACCCAATACAGAGTCTCTGAATCCTCTCTAGTTAGGTAGTGAGTAATGCTAAAAGTTCCAAGACAACATGGACATTAATTCGCTATAAGTGTGAGTATGTGTATTTGTGTGTGAGAACTGGATTTCAACCTAGGTCTTACTTATTTCAAGTTCAGTGTTCTATTTACTTGACCACTTAAGTAATAGCAACAACAAAAAAATTAGATTAAATGTCCACTATTTCAGGCAGTGAGAAGGAAGGGGAGGAAACAGTCATTTATATATTTTGTCTAATGACAACTAGGTGGTACAATGGATCTTGAAAGTTAGTCTGGAACTGAGTTCAAAACTTCCTCAACTACTTTTGCTAGCTATGTGACCCTGGGTAAGTCAATTAATTTCTCTCAGTCTATTTTCCCAAAATGGGAATAATAATAGCACCATTTCAAAAGACTGAAGATCAGTATAAGATAATGCGAAGTCCTTTGCAGGTCTTTAAATGCTAAATAAACATTATTTTTTGATATTATTAAGTGTCTAGAGGACCTAGAGCTCTGACAGCAGCAACTGTTCAGCCTCCTTTTCTCAACTTGCAACCTCAACTTGCAAAGGAAACATCTGCATTCCCACCTCCACCCCCACCCCGAAGTGTCTTTGCCCAACCCATTGTGTTTGTGTATATTCTATCTCTCCTGAGAGTCTCCTAGACTCTCCTAGGACTCAGTAAACACTGTTGCATCTTTGGAAATTCTTCAACCAGAACAAAGTCACTAATACCCTCTTTTCGCTTCCTACAAAAGAATCAGATGTTCTCAAACTTCATTACAATTTCATGAAAGTTCCCCCAATTTACAGCTTTAAGAGAACTTTCCTTTTAGTCTAATCCCTCCTTTTATAGCTGAGGAAATGGAATAATAGAGAAGCAAATTCCTTGCCTCAAGGATTTGAACCTATGTCTTCTGGTATTTAAACACCTTATTGAATTAACGTTCATTTTGTCTTAGTACTAGAGAGAACTTAGAGACTCTGTATTGGGTTGTTCTAGGATTTGGGGGTTCCTAGGAAAGAAATTGAAATAAGGTAGCAAAACCCTTATCACTAGAAACATTCACCCACAGTCTGGACACAGTCACCAAAGTGATCTACCTAAAGAAAAGCTCTGATAATTTCACTCCCATACTCCCTAAACTCCAAGGCTTCCTTTTGACCCTAGGATCAAACAAATATAAACTCCTTTGTTTGCTATTTTAAAGCTTTTTACAACCAGACCCCAACCTATCTTTACAATCTTATTAGAAATTATGAGAATCACAGGCATTCTATAGACCTGCCAAATCTACTTACTGATCCTCAAATGTGAAACTACATCTTCCTTTATACTCTTGCACTGGCTTTCCCTTTGCCTTTACTCAACTGGTCAACTTCTTTTGTTCAATTTTCAGTTAAGGGTTTTTCTTGGCAAAAATACTGGAGTTATTTCCTTCTTCAGTTTATTTGATAGAGGAGGAAATTGAGACAAATAAGATGAAGTAACTTGTCTACAGTCACACTATTAGTGTTATGTATAAAAAGTTGGAGAGAAATAATTTCTGGGTAATTAATCATTTTATTAATCATGCTAGCATATAATTAATAAAAGGGATCAGTGACATTCTGAAATGCCAAAGACCCCCTCATGGAGCCCACATAATGCTTATATGCCCTGGTAAGAGTGGGTCGTTCCTAAGAGTAGCCATCTACTGGACTGGTTAATAAGTAATGGAAGAGAATGTATATTATAGTAAGAGGTGGACCTATTCTAACAGGGATTGGGGACTTTTGATCATGTCATTTACTGCCAAATCACTCTCAGCCTTGGGTAATTTAGGCAAAGATTCTGCTTCCCTGACCAAACCTGCCTGAGTGGAATATATTGGGCTGGAATTCACTTTAGATTAAATTCTTTGTAAGGTTTTCTAGGTGGGTGAGGCATCATCTCTACCTAGATAAGATAGTCTGGGTGGGAAAATTTTTTAAGAAAGTTTAGGGAACTTCCCAATAATTTGTTATTTAATAATCTTTTCTTTCACTAGACCAGATTTGAACTCAGGAAAATGAATCTTTCTAGACTAGGTCTAGCACTCTACTGTGTCACCTAGTTGTCTCCTTACTGTGCTGAAAGAAAGGACAAATACAATGAATAGAGAGGAACAGGAAGATTGATATGAATTGATACCTCCTCAGAACCCCCCCTGCCCTTGGTTAAATATCTGAGACCTTTTTCCTGATCCTTTATTGTTTAAAAATGGCATCTGGGGAATTCTCATCATTTCCTACCTGGATATTTTCCTGGAATTCAAGATCTCCAAAAACTCATCATTCTGCAAAATGAAATCGACTCTGAAACTCTCAACTCAAATCATTTCCCACTCCAGCTATAGAACTCCATTATGTCCCTGTTCCAAGTATTCTTTTGCCATCCCTTTTCAGCTTTTTAATATTATTTTTTCTTTTCTTCTATTAGACTGTGAACTCCTAGAGGGCAAGGACTGCTTTATGTATCCCCAGCACTTAACATTGTGTCTGGAACAAAATTTTTATTTAATGTTTATTGGTTGTGATGCTGATGCAGAGTGAAATAAACAGAAAAAAGAAAGCAATACACACAATTACTACAACGATGCAAATGGAAAACAGGCCAGGAAGCAATCCAAAATGAATGTAGCAAAATTACAAAGATTAAAATTTTCTCCAAAGAAGAGATTTGAGAAGATCTCTTAATTACTTCTTTACAGTGGGAAGCCCACAAGTCTGAAATGTTTTATATATTTTTCAAAAAATTTTCAATATATTTGTCCAATTTTCCAGGTTTTTTTCTTTTCTTCTTTTTTTTCTCCTAAAAATATTCTTTATAATATGAAATGACTCTCTGGGATGAGGGAAAAGGAAGAATGATGGAAGAAATTTAGATGACATAAAAACATAGTATCAATAAAATTTTATTTGAAAAAATGACTAAAAAGACATCACTGATTGAACTTACTTGAAAATGGAACATGAAATTGCTGACTTGTTCTATTCCAGGTCTCTGCCATTTCAACTATCTCTTTGTATTAGTTGCTTGTCCCTCAGATGCTTTCATGGACCTTCTTGAGCCCCCGTAACCTGTTCTGGAATCCTCTTCTTGAACCTCATAAGTGAGTGGCTTTGGAGTGGCATTTCAGGGTAACAGCAGAAGTCTGAATATATGGTCAGAAGCCAGGAATGCCAGCCAACCCCCTGTGTCTTCAGCCAGGACTTGAGAGCCAGAACCCAGCTGTTGTCACCATGGATGAGTTAGAGCAAGTTGACAGCTCTGTGTGAGCAGAAAAACTATTTTCTGGTTGACTGGAATTGTCCAACATAAGGTGGGTTGCTGATATGGATGGAACAATAATCTAGGGTTCCTAAACTGAGAGGTCACAATGAGTGTACAGTATTAGGTGATTTCCCTTTCATTTAACTGGATTCAACATACATTTATTAAGCATGGGCAGCTAGGTGGCATAGTAGATAGAATACCAGACCTGGAGTCCGGAAGACTCCTTGTAAGTTCAAATCTGGTCTCAGATATCTCCTAGCTGTGTGACTCTGGGCAAGTCATTTAACCCTGTTTGCCTCAGTTTCCTCCTCTACACAATGTATAAGAGTGAAATAAGAAACCATTCTAGCATCTTTGATCAGAAAACCCCAAATGGAGTCACAAAGAGTTGAACATGACTGAGTAATATACACCAGTTACCATGAAGACACTAAGACAAAAAAGGAAACTGCTCCATCCTTAAGAAGTTACATGTTGGGAAAGGAGGGGAAGTAGCTTGTACAGAGATAACAAACATATGCTAAATTCAGAGTAATTTGAAGAAAGCAGTAAGAGGTGGGGTGGTGAAGTGGTGGGGTGATGGTGGTGATGGGGTGGTGGTCGGGTAGTGGGATGGTAGAGTAGTGGGGTGGTGGATCAGTAGTGCATGGGTTGGGGATCAAGCCAGGGACCTCCTCTGGGAGGTGGCACTTCAGTTAAACCTTGGAACAAGCTAGGAATTTCAAGAAACAGAGATGAGGAAGGAGTGCACCCTATATAATAATTCTCTTTGAAATTCAAAGGTCAAGAACCTGGCCCATGCTTCCTTAGGAATATTGGAAGACAGGAAGAATTATAGCTGTAATTAAACAAGTCCATTTCCTCCCCATTTATGTCAAGTATGTTGAGATCCATCAGTGGCCTTCTTCACATCATTCCAATTATATAAGCCAGTGAAACAATTAAGACTCCAAGGGTCAAAGGAGAATGTATGCAAGAGCTGCCTCTTTGCTTTGCATTTCTTCTGATGATTTTTAATTAATTTAATCCTAGAGGAAGGAGCTGAGATAATAGCCCTGGAGACTGAATAATGAATGATGAACACAGACACTACACTTTATATTTTCTAAGAGCCTTCCAATCATCATGTACTTAATTGAGTCAATGCTTTTCTGAGATAGGCTAGAATTAACCCCAATTGATAGGTGATGGACCTGACCCAAACAGGTTAGGAGAAATTTTTTGTAGTCACAGAATGTTAAAAGTTCAGGAGGGTACATCTGGAATGTTTTGGTTTCCTCTTTATTGTATGAGATGACTAGATTCAGAGAGCTGGTAGCCTAGTTTGATGCCATCTAGTCCCTGAGCAGGGTAGAATGAGTCAGAACACAAGCATTGGATTCCCAGTCTTGGACTGAGACTGATGAGCAATGCAGCCTGTTTCCTGGGGTGGCCATTTTACATTCAACTCCCTTTTATCCAGTGCCACTGGAGAGAGGCAGAATAGCAGAATGCAACAGGATTCTGTATTTTCTGCTCTTTGTATCCCCATGGTTTAGCACAAATTCCTAGCACATAATGACTGGTCCTTAAGAACCTTGTTGCTTGTTGACTGACTGACACAATGGATAGACTTGGGGTCTGCATTACCTGGATTCTACCTTGCCTCCGAGGCTTGTTAGTTTTGTGATCCCAGTCGAGAAGAGAATGGCACCCATAGTACCAACATCATAGAGGCTGTTTTGAATCTCAAATTAGACATATAGACATATGTGAGCATATACATATATATTTGTATACATATATAGACTCAAAGACATATGTACACATACATACATGGGGAGAGAGACAGAGAGACAGACAGAGAGAGAGAAAGAGAGAGAGAGAGAAAGAGAGACAGCATTTCAAACTATGCAGTACTAATAGTTAGGAATTGTATTTGTCTCATGAATATCCCAATGTATGACTTACTATCCTGTATTCTAAGTTTGAACCTACTATTCCCATTGATGCTGTGTGTATATTTGCGAGAGAATGTAATCCAGGTTTATGAGGGTAAAGCTTTGTCCTCTTCTTGCTAATTATTAATGGATTATATAATATGTGTAGATATAGATATAAAACACATATACTATAAAATATAGTTATAATATACCTCAGTGTTAACCCTAAAAGTCAAGGTAGTTGTTACTCTTTGGGGATCTCAACCATGAGAACAAGTATAAATTGTAGTTATAGACAGAGGGGCTGCAACACTGGTACAGAAATGCCGCAATCAATTCCAAAGGCACCATAAAGGGAGGGAGGTAGGCCATATAGTTGACTTGAGGCAGAGAATAAATGAGGAGGAAGAATTTGAGATGAGGAGAGAAATCTAGATGGAATAGAAAAGTAATTTCTCATTGAGGTACTGTCAAAGGTATGGTTCCAACAACTCTTTTAGCAGATTGAGTGCTGGCTCTAGAGTCAGGAACACCTGAGTTCAAATATGGCCTCAGACATGAGCTCTGTGACCTTGGGCAGGTTATTTAACCCTGATTGCTTCCAAAACAAAACAAAAAAGTCTCTTTCAATTCTTGATTAATGAATTCTATGATTCCTTACTATCTAATTCCTATTGGAAATCAAAATTGTAGCTAGTTATTTTGAACTTAGGGAAGGGATATTTTTTATTAGGATCTGATACTTGTCCCATGTCAACTTACCATCCAAAGGATCTTGCCTGAGGAGGAGATGACACATGTATGACCTATGTAATGCCTTTTCCCCAAGCACACATCCACTGACCTCTTATGCTAAGGTTGTATCGTCAAGTTTCAAAAGAAGTAACTCAACATGTAGGTTAATTCAGCTAAACAAATAGCATTAAATATTATAGAGGCAGGAAAATCAGTTTGCAATGCTATCACTTCATAACAAAAAAAAAAACTGAACAGCAATACCAACAACAACAACATGTATTAAACACTGAGAATTTAAATAGAAAAATGAGAGAATCTCAAGGAACTTCCCTCAAGGAGCTCACAATCAATATAAAGAAGAATCAGGGAAAATCTCAGGGAGTGCTGATACCACATGTCCCAATTTTAGATATAGAAATGCCAAAACCAATTTTCATGCCTTTTGCTTTTATATTGCAGTTGTTTTAAAATATACTATCATCTCCCAATCCCATCTAATGAAACTTCCCCTCTAATAGCAACAAAACAAACAAAAAAACAATTAAGTAAAATAAGCTGAAACAATGATTACATCTGATAGCACAGGTAGTTTCATAACTATAATCTCCTGAAGCTAGGTGGTGGAATAAATAAGAATGCTGGGCCTAGAGTCAGAAAGATCTGAATTCAAATCCGAGCTTAGACACTGTGTTCACTTAACTTTGTTGACCTTAGCTTTCTAATCGATAAAATGATTTGGAGAAGCAATGGCAAGTCACTCTACTATGTTTGCCAAGAAAACCCCAGTGGAGTCATGAAGAGTTGGACATGACTGAAAAATGACCGAACTAGAACAAAATTATTTTGTTCTGCCTTTTTTCCTATAAAGATTGTTTTATAGTTGTATTCACATTATCTTCGTGTGTGTGTGTGTGTCTTAGGAGATCAACTCCAAAATACACATTCTGTGGTTATTTTAAATGGAATTTTTATTTTTTCTGTTAAGTTTTGTTGGTAATATACAGAAATACTGATGATTAATATAGATTTATTTTATTAACTGCAACATCACTGAAGTTAATGCTTTGACTACTCTTATTTTGACTCTAGTGTTTTCTAATGCATTATCATATCATTGATAAAATTCAATAATTGTATTTCTTCTTTGCCTGTGCTTACTTATTTCCTCAACTACCTTTTCTTGTCTTACTATTATAATTAATATTGCTAGTACAATATCAAACAGTACTGATGACAGTGGATATACTTAATTTATCTCTAATGCTTTGAAAAGGCTTCTAGTTTATTCTCATTACAGGTGCTGGCTCTTGGTTTTAGCTGGATAATGCCTAATATGTTAAGAAAAAGTTCATTTAGTTCTACATTTTCTAAAATGTTTATGTATTTAAAAATGGGTATTGTCTTTTATCAAACATTTCATCCAGGGGTGGCGTAGTGGCGTAGTGGATAAAGCCCCGGCCTTGGAGTCAGGAGTATCTGGGTTAAAATTTGGTCTCAGACAATAATTACCTAGCTGTGTGGCCTTGGGCAAGCCACTTAACCCCATTTGCCTTGCAAAAAAAAAATAAAAAAAAACATTTCATCTATATCTATTGATAGGACTAAGATTTTTGTTGTTCTTGCTATTAATATGGTTCATTATATTTGTCATTCTCCTCATATTGAAGCAGTCATTTATTCTTGGCATAAATCTAACCTGGTCCTAGTGTATATATAATCTTTACAATTTGTTGTTGCTAGCTGGGTCAATCTTGGGAAAATCACTTCACATTTCTAAGTCTCAGTTTCTTCATCTGTACAATGATAATAATAAATTTCATTTATACTGCTTCTGGTTGTATGAAGATTTGCTTTATAAGTGGTAAAGCACTATAGATATGGGAATTGTTTGTGTATGTGTGTGTGTTCATGTGTATTATTAGCTCAGGTTTGTGATTTCATCTATGCCAGGGAATTCCTTATTTAAAAATTCCTTCCAACAATGCTTTCAATCAATAACTTGTTGGTGACTTCTAGTCTTAAGAAAATTTCTTGAGGGGTTAACTGACTTGTCCAGGGGGGCCACAGAGCCAATATGTGTCCAAGAAAAAATTTGAACCAGCTGGTGTTCCCAATCCCATATTCAGTTCTTTAACCACCAACATTTCCTGTCTGTTGATTCTGTATAATTATGAGTTCTACATATCTTAACTCCATTACAGAAAATTTAACTTATTATTTACAGCATTAACCAGCAAGGTAGTCAGATGAATACCATAGGACATGAGGAAAAGGACAGGCTAGACCCATGGGGCCAGGATGAAGAGGATCTGCTAAACAACAGGGGGCATAGGCTATAAGGTTTCAAGTTTGAGAAGTTATATGGGAAGGATCAGGATCCCAGACTTGAGAAATAAAGGACTGAGGCAAATGGTTCAGCTAGCAAAGGGACAGAAACCCAGGCCAAAGAATTTGGGCAAGTAGAAGTCAATACTTTGGCAAGATGGTTGAACTACAGGACTGTGTTCCAAGAATATTGCTTAATACTGAACCCAAGTGCTATGTTAGGTAGGGTTTCCTTATGTAACTCCAGTTCAGAAGCAGAATTAATATCAGCATATGGCCATATAAAATATATATATATATATATATATATATATATATATATATATATATATATATATAGGAATGTAGCTGGGTCCAATTGGAGTGGTGAAGAGGAAGGAAAGAAAAAAAGGAAAAAAAGACATAGTTATTATAAAACAAACTTGAAGAGGGGAAAAGATTACCAAAAAACAATTAGGTAATCTTTTATCCTTCTTCCAGAATGAATTTTTCCATGAATTTGACTTGACTTGTAGTCAAGACTTTTCTATAGTTTGTAGGTATTTCTGAGATTTCAGACAGGTTTAAAGACCTTTTTGACTTACCTCTTTACTGCCAGCTGTGGGTAGTTCAGCTTAGAGAATCATACCTAATACAACCTTCTTCTAAATTCATCAACAGGAGAGTCAGTCAATATGCTGACTTGATTAAGCATGAACCATGTGCCACTCATTGTGGTAAACAGTGGGGATACTCAATCAATAATCATTTATTAAACCAGACAATGCTCTAAAGTGTTGTTATTCAGTTATGACTGATTCTTTGTGATCTCATTTGGGGTTTTCTTGACAAAGATACTGGAATGGGTTGCTATTTTCTTCTCCAACTCATTTTACAGATAAGGAAACTGAGGTAAACAGGGTTCCTTAAGTGACTTGCCCAGACTCACAAAGCTACTAAGTGTCTGAAGTCACATTTGAACTCAGGTCTTTCTGATTCCAAGCCCATGGCTCTATCTACTGTGTCACCTGGTTGCCCAGTACTAAGTACATTTAGAGACAAAAAATGAAAAACAAAAAAAGAGACACTGCCTTTAAGGAATTTACAGTCTAGTAGCAGAAGATAATTTATAGGGAAGCTGAAAAAAGGTAGAGAGGGAAGGTACCCCTTGGCAGGGGGAAGAAGCTATTGGAAAAGTCAGAGAAGTCCCAAGGTTTGTTTGCTTGCCCTTTATTTTTGAAGAGAGTCAATGATATCATAGGCTGATGTCTTGACTCATGTGTAAAATGGATTTAAGTGAGGCAGAGTCATCAACTTCACTCCCTCTTCCAGAGTCATCAAAGTCCAATGGCAAGAATAAAGTCAAGACAACTGGAGATGGCTTAGGATGCACTTGATGGCCTTGGCATCTTCAATGTCTGACCAAGCTCTAAGTGCTCAGCTAGGTAAGATGAGGAAATATCCTGCACTGAACTTCCTCCTTAAATAGAAGTTTGGGGTTTCATGGCTCTACTATCTACTCAGAAGGATGGAGACAGGAGATGAGGTGGAATAACAAGGCTGATGGGATTTTGCACAAGGAAGAGCTTTTCCCAATAATGGACTTCCTGGGGGCACAGTGAAGAAGTCAAAGATGTCTCACAAAAATGTAATCAGGTGAGAAATGAGAAGTTATGAAGATAAAAAGACAGGCATGTTTTCTCTGCTTTCAAGGAGCTCACACTAATTCAGAAGACAACATATTAATAACAAAGGTATACAAGGTATATAATAATACTAGTTAAAATTTATGTATTACCATGTGTCCAGGCACTTTACATTTATTATATCATTTGATTCTCACAACCACCTTGAGAAGTAGGTGCTACTATTATCCACTTTTACAGCTACATTTACATTCAGGTCTTCCAAACTTCAGGCACTCTACCTACTGTATCATCTGAAGAATATATGAAGATAATCTCAGTGGGGAGGCACAAGAAGGAGGGAAGGGGCCAGGAAGTCTCTACAGAAGATGAGTTTGGTGCTAAATCTTGAAGGAGACTGCATGTGAAAGGAGAGTCTCCCAGGCATAGGGATAGCCATTATGAATCAAGAGATGGAGGGCCATGTTTGAGGAATGGCAAACTGGACAATGCAACTGGATTGTAGAATGTACAGAAGGGAGTATGTAGGAAAGGGTCAGGCTGTAAAAGACCTTAAATGCTAAAAGACTAGATTTGTTCCTCAAGATAATAGGAAGCCAAGGGAGTTTATTGAATAAAAGGATGATGTGGTCTAACTTGCTATTTAGGGAAATCCCTTTGCATAGGTTACTTTTAATCAATTATTTTTTTAATTACCTGTAAAGATAATTTCCACCATTCACTTTTTTGGTTGAGTTCCATATTTTCCTCCTTCCCTCTCCCTCCCTCCCCAAGAGTAACTTGATATGTTAGACTTGTTCAATTCTGTTAAACATGATTCATATTAGGAAAATTACTTTGGCAGATGAATGAAAGATGAATTGGAAGTAGAAGAAACTTGAGGCAATAAGAAGTTTATTCCATTCAATTCAAGTAACATTAATTAATCTCCTTTTATATACAGGACACTGAGCTGGTGTTAATTTCTCTAATGCTTCCTGCTCTGTGATCCTTAGCTTGTTTTCTCCATAAATAAAGCAAGGAAAAAATAAAAGTATTATGTAGAATATTTCCAGAATAGGAGAGTCCATTGTCTTCTACTTTGACTATTTTCCCACAATGAGTTTAAAGTTTTTATATTCTGAACTTAACAAACAGAAAATTTTCCATATACAAAGGACAAAAAAGAAGACTGAATATGAAATCATGACTCTATTACATATAGCTTGTTTCTATATCTGTGTATGTGTGTGTGTATGTATTCTTATAGCACAATACTATTCTATTATATTCATATGCCACCACTGATGGCTTTTCTACATTCTTATTTATATCCTTTTTCATCCCTCAAGTAATTCTTTTTTTAAAAAATACAAATAGTATTTTATTTTTCCAATTATAAGTAAAGATCATTTTCAACATTCATTTTTCATAAGATTTTGAGTTCAAATTTTTCTCTCTCCTTCCCCCCCTCTCCTTCTCTCCCCTCCTCCCCTCCTCCTCTAGACAACAAGCAATCTGATATAGGTTATACACATGCAATCATGTAAAGCACATTTCCACATTAGTCATGTTGTAAAAAAAAAAGAAAGAGAACAAAAGAAAAAAACCAAACACAAAAATCCCCCAAAGAAAATGAAAGTAGTTTGCTTTGATCTGCATTCAGACTCCATCAATTCTTTCTCTGAATGTAGACAGCATTTTCCAACCTGAAACTTTTGGACTTATTTTGAGTCTCCTGAGAAGAACTAAGTCAATCATAGTTGGTCATTGCACAATGTTGATGGTACTGGGTACAATGTTCTCTTGGTTCTGCTTGCTTCACTTAGCATCAGTTCATTTAAGTCTTTCCAGATTTTTCCCCTTCAAGTAATTCTAGTGAAAATGTTTTAAACTTAGAGAACTTGCAAATAATAGGTGTTCAAAAGATAAATAGGGTATTCCTAAGTCTTAGTAGCACTTAAAACTTTTGGAACACCCTGAATATTGACTGTAATTTTATACAATCTTACAATTGACTGGAGTAATTCAGTAAAAGGGGAAGCTAGGTGGTACAGTGGATAGAGTGCCAACTCTGAAGTCCACCATCGAACACTAGCTGTGGGTAAGTCACTTAATCTTATTTTCCTCTGTTCCTTATCTATAAAATGAGCAGGAGAAATAAATGGCAAACCACTCCAGTAACTTTGCCAAGAAAACTCCAAATGTGCTGGAGAGAGTAGGACATGATTAAAATGATTCAACTACAACAATTTAACATAAATATATACTTTTCTTTGTTCTGGGAATCCATCTACCAAGATTTTGAGATACCCTAGAGTTAGGACTGTGTAATAGAAAGAGCCCTGACCCTAGGAAGGAGAGTCAGTCAGTCAATCAACAAACATTTTAATCAACAGGCCTTTGCAGTCCCACTTATGACATTTCCTAGTTGTGTGACCACTGGCAAGTGACTTTATTTTATTAGTTTCAGTTTCCTCATCTGTAAAATGGAGTTAACTACAAGGGCTATCAGGAGGCTGAAATGAGATTTTGGATGTAGAAAATTTGTACCCTTTAAAGTGCTAAATAATGTGAATTATGATTGATTATATTATTACTAATGACTGATTCAGGCATAGGATTTCCCCAAAGGTACTATTTAGAGAATAAGCCAATTTTTTTTTTATTCAAAACTAAACATTTCAAAAGAAACTTTAAACGTTTCTGAGCTGAGATGGAAAACTGTTCTATGACATAGTCAGACCAGTGTTTTGGCATACTACAGGCCCAAGGTTGGCACACTTTCAAACCCATGTGCCAAACTACATAAAAATTCAAAACAAGAAGTCAACAAAAAGACTCTATAAGAAGAACACAATTTTAAACCAATAACAAGACAGCCATTCATCTGCTTTCTTTCCCTGATCTCTGGGTCTCTAGAGTCTACTCTTATACATATCCACTGCAAACAAGCCTCTCCCCTTCTTCCTGTCTTAGTCTTGGCCTATGGCCATATTGGCCACACCCCTGGACCCTCTACCATGAGCTCCAGCCTGCCATTCAGGGTGGAATCCGGGCCCTGGCTGGGGACTAGGATGGTTAGGGTTTAGACAACAGATACAAACAGTAGTGGGATTGTGAGGTGGCCTTAGACTCTGCCACATCTGGGATTACCTGAGGAGCCTCACCTTTCCAGTGGGGTTGCCAAAATAGAGACCAACCCTTGTCCATGTTCACAGGGTAGGATGCAAAAGATGGGAGCCACACAAAAAGCAGCCTCTGTGCTTGGATCAGTGGTCAGGACCTTTTATTGGAGCCCACTCACCTGTGAGGACAGCTAGGTGACCTAGTAGGTAGAGAACAAGACTTGGAGTCAGGAAGACCTGAGTTCAATCTGGTCTCGGATACTTAGCAGCTAGCTATGTGACCCTGGACAAATCATTTATCCCTGTTTGCCTCAGTTTCCTTCTCTATAAAATGAGCTGGAATAGGAAATGGCAAATCACTCCAGTATCTTTGCCAAGAAAATTCAAAATGGGGTTATGAAAAGTCAGACATGACTGAAACAACTGAACAACACTTGTGAGGAGTGTGAACAAGGTGTCTTCAGTCTCTCTGTGTGAAATCTGCTCCAGGCATGTACCCTTTTGCTTGGCCTGATTCTCTGGATGTTGACTCTGGTCTATTTAACTGAAGCCAGCTTTTTATTAGCTTTGCGGTTATTGGATCCCTCCCTATCCCCATGGAAGTTATGGACTCTGATCCTGCCAGACCAATGTTTGGAATAGAAGCAACTGGCCACTTCATAATAAAAACTTGCATTTATATAGTGCTTGTGAATTGCTTTGTAAATAGTATGCCATTTTATTCTCACAGTAACCCTGTTAGGTGCTTTTATTATCTTTATTTTACAGATGAGGAAACTGAGGCAAACATGGTAAGTGACCTGCCCAGTTTCACACAGTTACTAAGTGTCTGAGCCTGGATTTGAAGTGAAGTCTTCCTGACTCCAGGCTGAGCTGCCTTTTAGTTGATGATTGATTTCAGAGATATCATGGTCAGATTTGTTCTAGGTGTTTGATAAATCCTTAACACATGCCAATATTAATCAGAATATATTGGTTTTTAATATAAGCTACATCCCTAAATTGCTTCATAGAATTCAGCATTGTAAGGAGCACGCGGGACCATCAAGCTAACTTTGACCCTACTTGGAATTCTTAGCATGATATTCCCTATCACCTGACTCCCATCCCTATTCCCCATTCCTGGATTGCTCATCCTCTTCATCTCTTTCCCGATTTTCTTCCAGACTATGTTAAATCTCACTTCCTGTAAGAGACTTTTTTCAGTACCCTTCCTTCCCTTGTGCTTTCTTGTTGATATTAACTTCCTTTTCTTCCTTCCTTCCTTCCTTCCTTCCTTCCTTCCTTCCTTCCTTCCTTCCTTCCTTCCTTCCTTCCTTCCTTCCTCCCTCCCTCCCTCCCTTCCTCCTCTCTTTCTTTCTTTCTTTCTTTCTTCTATCTTTTCTCCTTCTTCCTTTTCCATCCATCATTCCTTGCTTCTTTTCTTTCTTTCTCCCTTCCTTCTCCCTTTCCCAACTCCCCCCTCTTTATGTATTCATATATATATATATATACATACATATATGTGTGTGTGTGTGTGTGTTTGTGTGTGTGTATGTATGTATGTCTGTATCTTAGCATCCACAGTTTACTCTGGCCTCAGAATCTCCAGGCTTTTCAACCTTCTGGTCACTCTCTTCAGGGTGTCCTCTATTTGTGAGAGTTTTTCATAAAATGTGGCACACCAGAATTCTTCACAGAACTCCAGATTGAGTTTGATTTTTTTTGAAAGAAAAAACGTCTATATACATTGAAAAATAAAGCCAATTATAGTTGAACCCAGTTTTCATGCAAGCCAGAATTAAAGGAAAGTTTAAATATAGACTTGAACCTTCTGGTCTGGATATGTAATTTTATTAGTGTATTTGAACTCAGTATGGAAATTCTGTTCACTATTGCAGAAGAGCAACCATCTATAATTTACAGTCTTAGAGAGTTGATAGACCCTGAGGATTAAGTAACTAGTATAGAGTAAAAGAGCAAGCATGTGTCAGAGGAAGGATTTGAACCAAGGTCTTCCTGACTCCAAGGCCAGTCTGCTATCCACAATATCATTTTGCCATTTGGACCATTGCACATATTTTATGTATCTAATATAACATGCATAGTAAAAAGAGTGCTGAACTTGGATTCCAGAGACTCTTGAGCTCAGTCTCACTCACATCCCCACTTTTTATTTAGCTATATAATTATGTGCAAGTCACATAACCTCTCTGACCCTCAGTTTTCTCTTCTGTAAAATGGGGATAATAATACTTGTAGTCTTATAAAACTTTCATTTTGGGCTTTATTTCTCCAGGGACCAAGTCTTACTGATGTTATTTCATAGTGCTACTCTGAATCTTAAATAAGATAACAAAAAACTTTTCAACCATAAGGAAATGTATACATTTCTATTATTATTATTATTATTATTATTATTATTATTATTATTATTATCATATCATCATTGCTATCTGTCTCATAATTAACTTTTTTTTTCAGATAGAAGTGATCTTGTAACCAGAATTCAGCTCTTATTTTTTTATATTTAAAATTCTGTGGAGTTTTGCAGAGTTGGATAAAATTACTACATTATATAATTGGAGTATTAGGGTATAAGCTCATCTTTTAAGTTCATTAAACAGTGTATTTGGGACATTTCCAGGAATATATTGTACAACAGTATGCATGTGTGTGTGTATATACATACACATATATTTATGTATATTCACATATATGTGATATATATATATATATATATATATATATATATTTAGCATGATGAAATCTGTTAAAATATTGCTTTTTTTTAGGAATCGGTGTTTTACCTTGATGACAATGAGCAATAGTTCAGTCAGTGACAATGCTACTGGTTGAGTCCTCGAGGATATTTTGAGGTCTATATTTATTGTATGGAGATTTGTCTGTATCAGTTCATGAAAAAGAAGAGATTTTTAATGTAACATTCTAGCCCTTGGGTCTAGATATTTGGTGCATGCTACATTTTTCCAATCCACAGGTTCTATTTCCTTGCATAATCTGTATTAATTATCAAATCTGGGTTACTTAGGGCTATCCCTTCCATGATTTCTCTTGATAACCTGGTTTTGAATTGCCCATGTAAAGCTTTCTTTTTCCATTAACAAATCCAAAAAATTCAGTCATTGTTTAATGGGTCTTTGTTGACATACTACTGGCTAAGTTCATAAGGATATCTCCTATGGAGGACCTTTTGATTTCACTTCTGGATTTTAACCAGCTAGAAATAGGGATATAGTTGTTAAATCTCAGTGTGAGTATTTATGCCTTAGAAATCTGCAAATGCTACAAATCAATTCTTGATTTATTATTTTGTGGATTATCTAGTCTTAAGAAAAGGATGGAGTATATATTAATAACGCAAATTAGTTTTTGAAATGCTTAATTTTCAGAGAAGCAGCTGTTAACATTTATCTGCCTACAACTGATCTTAGGCATTTCATGAACTCCATCTGTGTATAAAACACTTTTGCTTACTTCTAACAAATTCAATACTAATTGTGTGTACCTTTTCCCTTTTTTGATCACTGTTCAGTGAAATGTTTTCTGCTTTTTTTCATATGGTCTGAGAATATCTATCAGTTTCCTTCTTTCATCATAGTGAAGAACTATTAACCTGCTTAGGATCCTTTGTTTCATTGCTATTGCATAATTTTTAAGAGCATTTCCAAATTTTTCATAGTTTATTTTATGATTCAAAAAACCATTAGTATTGCATAAGTACTATAGCTTTAAGTATTCTTACCTTTGAGCTTTAATTCAAGACATCAACCAATTAATCAACTAATATTTCACTCCTTAGTGATGAGATCCTCAAAATTTCCTAACAAACTTTTCACTATTAAAATAACCTAATCCTCCACCTCCCACCTCTGTGCAAAAACCAAACCAATACAAAACTAGAGAAGGAGCATAAAACAAATTAAAGTAAATAAACAGATACAGTAAAAATGATAAATTGAAGATAGTGGTAAAACATCAAGTTCAGTTCATAAAGATATTCTAGGATAAAACAATCCTGGTGTCTAGAAGCAACACCAAAAACATCAGAGCACCAAAAAAATTATATATATGACATTATCACTGGTCCTCATCATAGATCTGTATTATGTTATTTTAAGAAGTTAAATGGCCATAAGTCTCTTACATGAAATCTATCCTAGGACCTAAGTTGATATCAGGACTTACTCCTTACTCCCATACATTCATTTATCCCAAACTCTTCAACAAAAGCATCTGCTTTATAAGCCCCATCATAAGGATAACACCAAGTTTTAGCCCCTTTAAAGATCTCTACTGAGGACCTACCATCTCTGTTCATGGGAGCTGGATTAAGAGATCCCTTCATCTTCTTTACTACTAAATAGATTAAACCCCTCTATTCATCTCAGTTATGAAAAGGTAAATTTTATCTTCCCTCTATCATTTAAAAGCTAAGCTCCTTTTAGCAACTCCACCCTTTGGTACCCTAAACTCTTTCTGGGTAGGAGCTGAGCAAATCTACTAGGAAAAGTAATTTTCCAATGACCTTGTGTTGTACAAATCTTTCTGAGAAGACAAAAACCTTGAGATCCAGGAGACCCTACTCAGAGAATCAAATAAAGAAAAATTGGGGAGAATCAGTTGGGTTTTTATCCAAGAGTAGCCCATCCTGCTCTAGCAAATCTTCTTAAAGAGAGGATCCAAAAAAAAACTGCTGGAAAGAAGAGCCTACCATCTCCTAAGCATTGTTATATCAAAAATATATTCTTAAGTACATCAGGGGAAAAATTGCTGGATAGGAGACTTTAAACTTCCAAGCTACAATCCAAAGATTTCCATTCTTTGGAATTCAGGACATTTATCTCCAATAATAAGGGATGTGCTGATGAAGCTCATTTTTTTGATATTTGAATCTAGAATTTTATTACTATGGGGTTAATAACTATAGTAGATGCTCTTTTTTCCAAAGCACACTGATAACTCATCTGAAACAATCTTTTTTTCCTCAATTGATATTTTATGTTATTTTTCCAGTAACATGTTATAAAAGTTTTTCTTCATGTATTCACATGCATATGCATATTTACAGATTCCATAATTTCTTTGCATCCTCCATTCCCACCCCACCCCTTCTCCTCAGTGGCAAAAACTCTGGTGAACATTATATATATCATTTTCTATATGAGAAATTAGGATTAAGGGAAAAGAAAGAAAGCCATGAAATAGGAAGGAAAAATATAACAGAAATTTTAAAAAAGGGGGAACATAGTATTCTTTCAGATTCTGTAGATTTTTTGTTTCTGTTTGTGTTTTATTTTTCTTCCTCTGGATGTGGATGGCATTGTTGATAAAAGGTCTCCTAGGTTTGTCCTAACTCTTTTTTTGTTGTTTTTGGGTTTGTTTGTTTTTTAGATTTTTGCAAGGCAATGGGGTTAAGTGGCTTGCCCAAGGTCACACAGCTAGGTAATTATTAAGTGTCTGAGATTTGAACTCAGGTACTCCTGACTCCAGGGCTGGTGCTCTATCCACTGCGCCACCTTGTCACACCCCCTAACTCTTTGAACTGCTGAGAGGAGCTGTGTCCATCAAGGTTGATCAACTCACAATGTTGTTAATGTGTACAATGTTCTCTTAGTTCTGCTCCCTTCACTCAACATCAGTTCCTATAATTCATTCTATGAGTCTGACCATGATTCTTTAGAGTCTGACATTCATGGATTCTTATAGTACAATAGTACTCCATAACATTCATATCCCATAACTTGTTCAGCCACTCCTCAATTGATGGACATTCCCTCAATTTTTCAATTCTTTGCCATACAAAAAAGAGTTGCTATGAGTATTTTGGAATATGTGGGACTTTTCCCAATTTTTATGATTTCTTCTGGATATAGGTCTAATATTGTTATGATTGGATTGAAGGGTATGATCAGGTTTTTTGTTTGTTTGTTTTGTTTTGATTCTTTTGGGTTTTGCAAGGCAATGGTGTTAAGTGACTTGCCCAAGGTAACACAGTTAGGTAATTATTAAGTGTCTGAGGTCAGATTTGAACTCAAGTCCTCCTGACTCCAGGATCAGTGCTCTATGTACTGTACTCCTAGCTGCCCTGGAGTGTTCAGTTTTATTTCTCTTTGACTGTAGTAGTTTATTGCTCTCTAGAATGGTTGGATTAGTTCACAACTCCATCAACAGAGCATTAATGTCCCAATCCTGCCATAACCTCTTTAATATTGGTTGTTTTACCTTTTTTTTGTCATCTTAGCCAATCTAATGGCTGTGAGGTGGTACCTCATAGTTGTTTTAATTTGCATTTCTCTAATGATTTGGTGCATTTTTTTTCCACATAATTCTACATAACTTTAATTTCTTAGTTTGAAAACTGCCTGTTCATATCCATAGACCATTTATTAATTGGGGAATGACATTACAAATTTGATTCAATTTTCTATATATATTTTAGAAATGAGACCTTTTTCAAAACCCCTAGCTGTGAAAATTGTTTCTCAGCTTTCTGTATTCCTTCTAATCTTGGCAGCATTGGTTTTATTAGTGTAAAACCTTTTAAATTTAATATAGTAAAAATCATCCACTTTTTTTAGGTGTTTGTAAGGCAAATGGGGTTAAGTGGCTTGCCCAAGGCCACACAGCTAGGTAATTATTAAGTGTCTGAGACCAGATTTGAACCCAGGTACTCCTGACTCCAAGGCTGGTGCTTTATCCACTATGCCACCTAGCTGCCCCAAATCATCCATTTTGCAATTTATAATGTACTCTGCTTCTTGGGTTACAAATTTCTCCCCTTTCCATAGATCCAATAGATAGAGTATTTCTTGATCTTTTAATTGGTCTATGGTATCACCTTTTATGTCTAAATCCTGTACCCATTTTGATCTTATTTTGGTCATGGAATGTGAGATCTATGCCTAGTTTTTGCCATACTATTTTCCAGTTTTCTGAACAATTTTTGTACAATAATTGAGTTTTTATCCCAGAAGCTAATGTCTTTGGGTTTGTCAAACTAGGTTACTGTAGTCATTTACTTCTTTTCTTAATCCACTGGTCCATTACTCTATTTCTTAACGAGCACAAGGCAGTTTTGATGACTGCTGCATTATCGTATAGTTTTAGATATGGTAGGGCTAGGTGATAATGGGCTTCCTTGTTTCACCTTGATCTTATTGGAAATGTTGCTAGGTTATCCCCATTACATATAATATTTGTTGATGGTTTTAGATAAATATTTCTTATTATTTAAAGGAAAATTCTATTTCTTCCTTCTCTGAAGTTTTTAATAGGAATGTATATATTTTTCAAATGTATGTATTTCTTCAAAGGTTTTTTTTTCAGCATCTATTGAGATAATCATATGATTTCTGTTGGTTTTTGTTACTGATATATTCAATTATGCTGAGTGTTTTCCTTATATTGAACCATCCATGCCTACCTAGTATAAATCCTACCTGATCATGGTATATTATTCTATTAACAACTTGCTGTAATCTCTTTGCTAAAATTTTATTTAAGATTTTTTGCATCAATGTTTGTTAGGGAGTTTGGTTCACAATTTTCTTTGTTTTGGTTCTTCCAAATGGTCAACATCATATTCGTGTCTTGAAAGGAATTTGGCAGAACCCCTCCTCATATTTTTAAAAATAGTTTATGTAGCGTTGGAATAAATTGTTCCTTAAATGTTAGATAGAATTCACTAGTAAATTCATCTGGATCTGGAGACTTTTTCTTAGGGAGGTTATTGATGATTTTTTCAATTTATATTTTTGAAATGGGGTTATTTAAGTATGCTACTTTCTCTTCTGTTAATTTGTACATTTTGTATTTTTGCAAATATTCATTCATTTCATTCAGTTTATCAAATTTATTGGCATTCATTTGGGCAAAATAGCTCCAAATTATCTCTTTAATTTCCTCCTCATTGATGGTGAGTTCACTCTTTCATTTTTGATACTGGTAATTTGATTTTCTTCTTTTTTTAAAAAAATCAGATTAACCAAAGGTTTATCTGTTTTAATGTTTTTTTTTATAAAACCAACACAGTGTTCTTTATTAGGTCAATGATTTTCTTGTTTTAATTTTTATTAATTTCTCTTTTGATTTTCAAATTTTTTTATTTGATATTTAAATCGGGATCATTAATTTGTTCTTTATGTAGCTTTTTTAGTTGCCTTCCCAATTCATTGATCTCTTTCTCTATTTTATTTGTATAAGTATTTAGAGATAAGAAAATTTCCCTAAAAACTATTGTGACTGCATCCCATAAATTTTGGCATGATGTCTCATTGTTATCATTTTCTTGGATGAAATGATTGATTATTTCTATGAGCTCTTGCTTGATCTACTAAATCTTTAAAATTAAATTATTTAGTTTCCAATTTTTGATTTATCTTTCCATGGCCATTTATTACATGTAATTTTATTGCATCATGATTTGAAAAGTATCCATTTATTATTTCTGCCTTTCTACATTTGACTGTAAGATTTTTTTATACCCTAGTATATAGTAAATTTTGGTAAAAGTGCCATGTACTGCAGAGAAAAAGGTATATTCCTTTCTATCCCTATTCAGTTTTCTCCAGAGTTCTATCATATATAACTTTTCTAAGATTTTATTCAACTTCTTAACTTCCTTCTTGTTTATTTTTGGTTTGATTTGTCTAGTTCTGAAAGAGGGAGATTGAGGTCCTCCTTTATTGTAGTTTTGCTGTCCATGTCTCTCTGTAATTCATTCAGCTTCTCCTCTAAGAATCTGAATGCTTGGGGTGGCTAGGTGGTGCAGTGGATAAAGCACCAGCCTTGGAGTCAAGAGTACCTGGGTTCAAATCCAATCTCAGACACTTAATAACTACCTAGTTGTGTGGCCTTGGGCAAACCACTTAACCCCATTTACCTTGGAAAAAAAACTAAAAAAAAGAATTTGAATGCTATACCACTAGTTGCATATATGCTTAATATTGATATAGTTTCATTACTTATGGTGCCTCTTAAGATGTAGATATCTTCCTTATCACTTTTAATGAGATCTATTTTTGCTTTTGATTTGTCTGAGATCAGTGTCACTACCCCTGTTTTTTTTTATTTCTGTTGAAGCATACTATATTTTGTTTCATCTTTTTACTTTTACCCTGTGTATCTTTCTGCTTCAAGTATGTTTCCTGTAAACACCATATTGTAGGATTCTAGTTTTTAATTTGTTCTGCTATCCACCTCTATTTAATAGAAGAGTTCATCCCATTCACATTTACAGTTAAGATTACTAATTCTTTATTTCCCCTCCATGTTATCTTTCCTTTCCTCATTCCTTTTTTTTTAAGGTTTTTGCAAGGCAAATGGGGTTAAGTAGCTTGCCCAAGGCCACACAGCTGGGTAATTATTAAGTGTCTGAGACTGGATTTGAACCCAGGTACTCCTGACTCCAAGGCAGGTGCTTTATCCACTATGCCACCTAGCTGCCCCTCCTCATTCCTTGTTACCAATATTTTGCTCCTTTTCCCCTTTACCTTTTCTTTAAAAATTTTAACTTTCAGTTGCTTTCACTTATACTTTCTTTCTCTTTTCTCAGTTCCTTCTTCCCTTTTCTTTCCCTTCTCCTCCCCTCCCCCCCACTTCCCTGTAGAGTAGAATAGATTTTTTTTAACCCAATTGGGAATGTATATTTTATTCCCTCCCTGGACCAAATCTATTGAATGAGATGTACTCAATGTTCACACCCTTATTTTTTTTAGCCCCTCTACTATAATAGGTCTTTGTGCCTCTTCACCTGATATTGTTTATCCACTAATGCCTAGCCTTCTTTTTTTATTTTTTTATTTTTATTTTTAACCCTATTTTGTACTTACAACTTTTTGGTAAAATTATAAACCTTTTATCTGAGAGAAGTACAATCAAAGTACTATCAAAGTACAATTAATCAAAGGTTGATTAATAAGCTCAAAGTATTATCAATCAAAATATAATCAATCAAAGGTTAATTGCTTGGTTGCTTGATTCATTGATAAGCAGCATTGCCTCATAGTCACTAAGTACCATCCTCTCTTCTTTCTCATTAGAAATACACTTCTCAAGAGTCATGATTCACATCAAATTAAAATTTCTTTATACCTTACCCCTTTTCAAGGACCCTTCAAGGACACACTATCATCAGGAGTCAAAGCATAATGAAAAACTAAATCATTTATGAACCATTTGTAACCCCTCTCTCCCAAACATACTCTCTCCCACACTCCACACCTTTAACTCCCCAAACATGGCACTTAAATTGTTGTTAACTAAAGTATAGATTAAGAAAAGATAACTTCCTAATGTCCAAGTCTAAGTAAGTTCCCACCCTCCATCCCTATTGTACTACAAATCTCTAAGTATCTAGTAAAGTAAAGTCACTTCTGATTTAATTAAGTATAGAGCCTCTAAGTACTCTTAAGTATTGGGACACTCTGAAAGTATCTTTTTAGAACTTTATAATTGATTGTAAGGTATGGGAGACACTGGTACAGGACCACCCAGCATAGAGCCCTCATCATAGAAAGTACTGAGCTCTATGACCAAGACAGAATTAAAGTAGGTCAAAGAAATCGTGAGACACATAAGTTTAGAATAAACACGCCAGTTTTTCACCTGAACTATTTGTGTAAGACCTATGGTAGAGCATTCAGAGCTCATATTGACCTGATCAGCCACAATCGGACTCTTGTAATTTGTCTCAAATATAATGATGTCATTTTGGTCTTCAATAGAGAGACAAGAACCTGCTCTACCCATATCCTCTAAGTACAATCTCTTCAACTGTGTTCAATCCTTTAACTATTCTAAGAGAAATACAATTCTCAAGAGTTACTAGTGTTAACTTCCTTCATAGGGTTGTGTGCAGTTTAATGTTCTTGATTAACATTTATTTTGTTTTTTCCCCCTTTCCTTTTACCTTTTTATGCATCTCTTAAGTCTTGTATTTGAAGATTGAATGCTTTGTTCAGTTCTAGTCTATCAGGAAAATTTCAAAGTCCTCTTTCTTTGTACATCCATCCCTTACCCTGACAGAATTTGCTTAATTTTGCAGGGTAATAAATTCTTGGTTGTAATTCAAGGTCCTTTGTCCTCTGAAATACCATATTCCAGGCCCTCTGATCCTTCAGTGCTGAAACTGATGAGACCTGTGTAAGTTTAATTGTGCTTCCTTTGTATTTAAATTGCTTCTTTTTGGCTATTTTCAGTACTTTCTCCTTTATCTGTGAATTCTGGAATTTGACTATGATAGTCTTTGAGTTTTTATCCTGGGATCTCTTTATGGAGGAATCTGTGTATTCTTTCAATGGTTATTTTTTTCTTCTTGATCTAGCAGATTTGGGCAACTTTTCCTTGATAATTTCTAAAAGATATTTTATACTCCTTTCTTTGATCTAGGCTTTCTGATAGACTAATAATTTGTAAATAATCTCTCCTGGATCTATTTTCCAGGTCATTTGTTTTTTCTAAGAGGTACTGTACATTTTCTTCAATTTTTTTTCAGCCTTTTTACTTTGATGGAATCTTGGTATCTCTTAGATTAATAAATTTCTATTTGTCCAGTTCTAAATTTTAGGGTTTTATTTTCTTCAGTTAGCTTTTGGGTTTGCTTTTCCATTTGATTAATTTTACTTTTTGCTGAGTTACATTGCCTTTCCAGTTGGGTGATTTGAGCTTTAGATTGAGTTGCATCCCTTTTCCAGTTGGTTGATTACATTTTTTTGAAGAGTTACATTATTTTTCCAGTTGGTTATGTTTACTTTTAAAGTAGTTGATTTATTTAGCCAATTTTTCTTAATTTTCTTGCATGGCTCTCATTTCTTTTTTCCATTTTCTTCTTCCTCTCTTCTTTGGTTTTTAACTTCTTTTTTAAACTCTTCTATGAGGTTTTGGATTTGAGTCCAATTCATAGACTACTTTGAGACTTTCCAGGTATTTGTCACTGTTATCTTCTTGTGAGGTGGAATTTTTATCATCTCTATTTGCATAGTAGCTTTCTATGGTTAGTACGCTTTTAGCTTTTGCTCATTTTAATTGGTTGCTCTGCTGTTTTTAAAAGAAAGATTTTATTTATTTTGAATTTTACATTTTTCCCCTAATCTTGCTTCCCTCCCCCTATGTTGTTCTTCTTTTGAGGTATAGGGAATATAAAGCCAAGCTTTTTGTGCTGGGACTGGGGTCTGATCCCTGGCTTATCGTTGACCAAGATGTTGTTTATGCAGCCTAGGTGCTGCCAAACCCATAACTATTGTCAAGGAATCAGTATAAATTTTTTAAAAAAAATTATCAATTCTGTCCCTGAAGCTTTTGCACATGAGCCAACCATGCAGCTTGTCTTCCTGAGAAGGCTTGCTAGGACCATTGTCTTTAGGTTATCCCTAGTAACCAGTTAATAACTGCTGTAGTCTAGTTTATAGGCATATATAATCATCAATAAACCAATCAAAATAATGTTATTTAAGAGTTATAGCCTCACAGACAGAGGCCTATTGGGCCTATAGGGACCCTATCTATAAGGGGGTAAAGCATTGGATTGGTATTGGAAGTCTCAATAATTGGCAATGTCATAACTTGTTCACAAAAGGAATTATTGACTGAATATGATGTTGGATATAGCATTTCAATTTGTCAAGGGTATCTCTTATGCTCTACCCAACTTAGAGGACCTATCTTGCATAACCTATATTCTGGGTGAAGGATAATCATAGGACTTTGTGTCATTTCAATAGCAACCAGGGCTATGAAATTTATTGAGTGGCTGGTTTAGGGAGTTTTGCTGCAGAAGACCAATGATCATTTAATCCATCCATTTTTATTGTGCCTGCCAAAGCCTCCATTTAGCCTAGTCCTCAAGAACAGAGATTTCCAGTGTAATAAAAGCCAAACATTTAGGTCCATGCATTTGAGCCTCTGTTCATCAGTGGAAATCAATGTTCTGTACTTACAGGGGTGAGCCAAAGATGGTGTGAGCAGGAGAGAAGAGAGATCCTATTAAGCACTCTCTTGGCTGCTAACTTCAAGAGAATGGATGCATGCTACCATGTTCTCTCTTCAAGCCATGATAGGAGAAAGGACTCTGGAAAGAAGCTGATTTGAAAGGAGATGGCAGCTATTATTGTGACCCTCTCTCCAGCTTACTACACTAGAAATTTTGGGATATTTTTCCCCAAAGAATTGCTGAAGTAAAAGATTTTATAAAAACATGAGAGGAGCTAGCAATCTTCATCAAATTCTCATTCTTGCTTGTTATGCTAGGCACTTTAGATCCCCTTGAGATCTAGAAGTCTTTCTTTGTTGAACTATTTCCTTTATCCTAATGGTAGAGCTTTTTCATTATGTTTTTTCATACACATTCTATTGTGTATACTTTCTCTGATTTCTGCTTTGCTATTGACTTGGATAAATGGGTTTCTTTGCTATTTGCTATGTGGGTGTTTGTTGTGGAAGTAACATTTGGTGGAAATGGCTAAGCCTTGAATATAAAGGTTGGAATGTCCCTTTCCTATTGAGTAGTGATAGAAGTTTAGTTTGAATCTGCAAAGTACATCCTCTGAACCATAAATATTAAACTCATAGTCTGTGGGCCTCAAGCAACCTCCAAAATTCTCCAATGTGCCTAAGTCAGATTAAAATGTAATTGCGAAATGTTTAACAAAATAAAATTTAAAAGTAGATCATATATAATGTCAATTTGTAGTTTTATTAGTCAATATTAGACCCACAAAGGTCCATTTCTATTTGAGTTTGACAATCATCACCCTAAGCTAATAATATTTAAGGGAAATATAAATCCTATCTTAGTACTTCTTTCTCTGAGGAGAGCAAAGCAGTGGGCTTCCAGCCCCAAACTGCTGCTTCCTCTCCTGGCAGGAATTAAAGTTTCTTTTGGAGAAAGGTCAGGGGAGATATAACTAGAGATATCTATTTTGCCTTGAGTTGAGCCACACAATGGCAGTCTCATGCTATATATGGAAGACAGCTTTCCTATAATGGAGTTATAGGTCCCAGTATCTTAAGTGACCCAGGGAAGAGTTTGTTGGACAGGATCTTCCAAGCCACAATGTGTCCTAGTCCCCACTCAAAATAGGCAGACACATCTTTTTAATGCAATAACTAAGAGTTATTAAAATACCCAAACATGAAATGGGGGTTCTTCAAAATCTGAAGAATCTTATAAATATTTGAATGTCTTTCCAAATCTAGAGGGAGAAGGTGTCTGTAAGTTATTGTGGATCACATTTGGAATCATCTGAATTCTCTCCATCTAAATGTATCCCTAAAAAGTTAACTGAATGTGATTAACTCTAAAATTTCTTTGAGTTTATCTCTCACCCTTTGTCTCTCATGTCAGCCTTTATTTGATCAAAGACATTTGTCGCCACATCCAGGAAACCTCAGAAAGTAGGATGTCTTTTAAACTTGTCCATAAAACAATGACATTATGAAGGGTAGTTTTCCATCCACTTTCACTTGAAGAAGGTTATTCTTTTCAATGATGTGTCCCTCAAAACCCCAGTAGAAACTGGGATACTCTGATGAAGCTGTTGAGAGTTCTTTGGTATAATTTTAGCCTGCCTATGTAACAACCTCTTATATTCTTGGTTCTCCCCTCCTCATGTAATAATAATTTGGGTATGGACCCAGTTTTGCCCTAGGAGAATTGATTTCCAATAGTCTCGTAAATATGGACACAAAGACTCGAGTGGTTGCCAACAAAAATGTTGGGTGGGAGACTAACCAAATAGGGTAGGGAGACTGACCAGGTAGAGTTGGAGTTTTTAAGATTAACTCAAATTTTAGTGTACTAGAAGAACCCTTTCTATCCTATTCTCATATATACTGATATATAGGCTATTTGTCCTTCATCTTTTTATCCATTCTATATATGAAAATCAATAACCAAAGTTATGGTCAGAATTTTATTCCTTTTGTCCACCTAACATGATCATGAGATTCATGTCTCCTCCAATCATCCCCAGAATTTCGTTTTGCGTGACTAGCTCTGTTTATCTGAAGAGCTACTAGGGCTAAACTAATCTCCTCAAGTTTTGATAATTGATTTGCCTAGGCTGATATGGTGGTCTGACAATGAAAAAACTCTAGAGCCCAATGTCATTTAGAGGTAGTTTGGGGTAAGGGTGGAGACAAGGGGTGAGAGATAAACTCAAATGAAAAAGTATTGTACCTGAAACAAACTGATCATAAAGAATGGGCTGTCATGGGGAAGGGGCATCCAGTCCACTAAATTTATCTTTTAAAAAAGAGATAGATTTGCCATCCTCCTTTGCCACTCTCAGTTCAAGAATTTTATACTTTATACATTTGAAAAGGAATAAAACATAATCCTCATCTGGGGTCTTCAATTGATTCAACTGATTTTGTAGGAGCAAATCATATGTAAATTAACCCAATCAGTAGAATTCTTCCACTGACAAATAATCTAAATTTTTTTCTATTAAATCATATCTTCATTAGCCATTGTTCTGCTGGGGTTTTTTGCAAGGCAATGGGGTTAAGTGACTTGCCCAAGGCCACACAGCTACGTAATTATTAAGTGTCTGAGGCCAGGTTTGAACTCAGGTCCTTCTGACTCCAGGGCTGGTGCTCTATCCACTGTGCCATCTAAGCTGCCCCTAGCCATTGTTTTGAAATTTCATAAATATATTATTTCCATTTCTCTTATCATTATCTTAGTTCCTTAATGTTAAAAGCCTGGGAAGCTAGGTGGTACAATGGATAAAGCACTAGCCCTAGATTCAGGATAGACCTCAGTTCAAATTTGACCTCAGATACTTTCTGTGTGATTCTGAGAAAGTTATTCAATCCTGATTGCCATCTCCTTGATGAAAAAAATTAAAAACCTGCCTACTTGCTTACTCAACCACACTACTCTGTCCCCCAACTTTATGGGGAGTAGGGAGAGAGAGGTAGTAATAAGATGAGCTGGAGGCTCTTTTACCACCAACTCTAGTTCCAAATTATAATTACTCTTATTTTCTTGTTTTATAACTCTCAATTTCATTGAATCTAAGATGTTCTTCAGAGCAGCATTTCCCAAATTTTTTGGTCTCAGGATTCCTTTACAATTTTGAAAATTATTGAGGAATTCAAAGAACTTTTGTTAATGAGGGTTTTATCCATGAATATTTACCATGCCAGAAATTAACTCTGACAAATTTTAAAATACTGCCTGCATTTTAAATTCAATTTTAAAATTAATAAAACCATTATACATTGACATATAACATTTTAATGAAAAAAATCTTTCCAAAGGAAAAAATTTAATGAGAAGTGAGGCTTTTTTACATATTTTTGTAAATTTTGTTAAAGTTTGATCTAATAGAAGATAGATGAATTCTTATATTTGTTTCTATATTCAAGCTGTGATTATATGTTATTTGGGTTTAAGTATTTAAAGACAATCTGGTCTCAGGTATGTAGCTGGAAAGAAGAGTATTATAGTAGACAAATTATATTTTAGTATTATGAAAATAGTTTTGACATCATGAACCCCCTGAAAGGGTCATGGGAACTATACTCTGAGAACTACTGCTCCAGAGAAACCTCTGGAGTAAAACAAACTTACATTCCTCAAGATATTCTGGCTATCCCTCATGCCTGGAATATTCTTTCTTTTTATTTCCACCTCTTGATTCCCCTGGCTTCCTTCAAATTCCATCTAAAAACACATCTTCTACAAGAAGGCTTTCCCAACCAATTTTAATTCTAGATCCTTCCTTTCTTAATTATCTGTTAATTATGGTGTTCATAATTTGTACATATTTGTTTACATTCTGTCTCCCCCATTAGATTATAATCTCCTTGAGGGTAGGTACTATCTTATAAAATTTTGCTTTTAATTTATGGGATCAAATAGGTATTTCCATAATATAATACAATATAAAAGATGATTGCACATGAAACTACAAATCTATTATGCACAACTTGCTATTTCTTTTGAATATACAAAAATTTCTATATAAATTTATTTTTTCTCCCTCCTCCCCACAGATGGTTATCATTAGACACAAGAGGTATTTTTTATATAAATTATGTATATGTGTGAGTGGAATATTCCCTCTTAAGAGTTAATATTCCTAGTGAAGTCCCCTTAGGGTTAAAAATCATTAAAACAAAGACAGACTATTACTCTTAGATTATTCTTAGAAGAAAGAGGGAGAGAGACCTTGCATTCCAAGCCAGGCACCCTCTTGATTCTGTTAGGGGGGGAAACAGTGGACTATTTCCAGAGGGAGAACAGTAGACTGCCTCCTCTTGTTTGATGATAAGTACTAAACTATGAAGATAATAGATTTTTCTTGTAAGACTTGTATACTCAGGGGCGGCTAGGTGGCGTAGTGGATAAGGCACCAGCCTTAGAGTCAGGAGTACCTGGGTTCAAATCTAGTCTCAGACACTTAATAATTACCTAGCTGTGTGGCCTTGGGCAAGCCACTTAACCACATTTGCCTTGCAAAAAAAAAAAAGACTTGTATACTCAGACATTAATTCATTTAGTTAGACAACAAAAGGTCATTAGAAATCTTCTTCTGATACCCTTGCCATCTGGATGGTGAGGTAATATTCTATGAAAACATTTTATTCTTCTCTTTGTTACTGGGTAGATTTTTCACGTAAAGATTGTAAATATGAAAGTTCAAAATATGAGAATTCAATCTTGACTCTCAGTGGACCAGTTCAACTCTACAGTATACTCCAGTATACAGTATACTGAAAACCTTAACCAATCAGGTTGGAAGAGAGGGGAATGGGAGTGGAATCACACTAGGCCATATAATCTTGCTTGACTGTCACCTCAGGGCAGCTCCTTGATCTTCACTACTTTGGTGAGACTTGGAGTGTGCCCTTTTCTTAGAGAAAAGAGAAAAGTCAAAATAAACTTTCTTTTTTGTTTAGAGGAGTCTCTATATTTTATAAATTGATTTTTATCCCACACATGTGTATATAAAATTATTCTAAATTTATCACTTCATTCTCTGGGTGCAGATAGCAACTTTTTTTACATGTTTTACATGTCCTTTATAGTTCATTTGAATATTCATAATAGTCAAAATAACTTATTTGCTCAAAGTCATTCTCAAAGCAACATTGTTATTACTTTATATAATATTTTCTTTGTTCTGTTCATTTCACTCTTCATTATTTTGTGCAAGCCTTTCCAGGGTTTTCTGAAATTATTGAGTTCATCATTTCTGATTGCCCAGGAGTATTCCATCACACTTGTTAACCATAACCTGTTAAACCATTGAGTGCAGGGACTATCTTTTGCCCCCTTTTGTATCCCCTAGCACTTAGTACAGAACCTGGAACACAGTAGGTGCTTAATAATTGTTTATTGAACAAATGTGAAAATGCAGATCATCCCAAATGGAGCTTCAACTACAAAATCCTAAATAATGAGTGGGTTAGTGAACAAATCATAGAAATAATTAATAACTATGTTCAATAAAATGATAATGATGAAACAACATTCCAATTTTTTTGGATGCAGTTAGAGCAGTCCTTGGGGAAAATCACATCCTTACAAACATACATTAAAAAATAGAAAAAGAGAACATGGATGAATATGTATTTTTTGAAAGTTAGAAAGAGAACAAGTAAACAAACCTAAAATAAGAACAAATAAAGAGATATTAAAAGTCAGAAGAGGAATAAATATATTAGAAATGAAAAGCCCATAGAAATGAAATCTAGTTCTTTGAGAAGACTAATAAAATTGATCAGTCCTTAGGTAAAATGGTTAAAAAAAAAAAAAGAGAGCAGAAAATCAAACCAACAAATTAGCAAATAAACTTAGCAAAGTGAGAAGAAATGAAAAGAAAAATCAGCACATATCATGCACAATTAAATGTTAACTAAGCTGAGAATATGAAAGAAAGAGAAATGTCCTCTAAAATAAAAAACAATGAAACTATCACAAGACCTGGTAGAGATCTTAAGTAACCCCATCCTCAGAAAAGGAAATAAGTGTAGGAGGAACTGCTGAAGGGGGGAAAATATCAACAACTTCCAAGACTGATGAACACACAGGGGAATTCTATCAAAAAAATTTTTTTAAAGTTTTTATTGATATCTTTTTAAAAAAATGACTCCATAGTTTACTCTAGTATCGCTTTCCCTAATTCTTCCAGATATTATCCTATTTAATAAATAGTATCTTTAAAGATTAAAAAAAAGAGAGAGGAAGAAATCAATGTTATGACCAAACTTTTAAAAATAGGTTAGTACTCATGCTCCACAAATTATTCTCAAAAATTGAAAAAGCATCCTACCCAAATACTTTTTTGAAACAGCTACCTAAATCAAGGAAAGATAACTCACAGAAAGAAATGTTTATTGACTGAACAGTAGTCCTCATTAACTGATCTCTTCACCTGAATTATCAATAAATTCATCTGTGCTTCTCTGACTATTTTTTTGATGATTATTTTTTAAGTTAAAAACTCATTTACTTTTACTTCTGTTTAATCTTTAAAGACAATTTATGGGGGCGGCTAGGTGGCGCAGTGGAGAGAGCACTGGCCCTGGAGTCAGGAGTACCTGAGTTCAAATGTGACCTCAGACATTTAATAATTACCAAGCTGTGTGGCTTTGGGTAAGCCACTTAACCCCACTGCCCTGCAAAAACTAAGGAAAACAAAAAGACAGTTTATGATCTTTTTCTTTGCTTTAGCAATATAGTTTTCCACAGATGACAGCAGGAACCAGATATTATTTCCAGCATTTCTGGCACCACTTTCTTCTATGTATCTTAATAATTCTGCTGCATCAATAGGAACCTTCTCCTTATTCCAAAAAGGAGGCTCTCCATATATTCTAAACAAGACAATAAAAAAAGAATTTGTTTCTAACTAATATGTATAGAGCTCTCTTTCCTCTATAGCATCTTTTCTCCATTAAAAAAATGAATTTAAGCATACCATTACAAAAAACAAAATGAACAACATTTTTTTTAAAGTTCTCTAATCAAAGCATCAAATAGTGTTGGCTAAACCTGAATTTGGTTTGTTTAGAAGGTTCAATTTTTTTAAGATACTATAGTCACTTATGAATTACAAAATCCATTTAAAACTACTTTTATAATTGTAGTTTAAAAACACATAATACAAGAATAAAAAGAACCCAAAACCCAAAACACAACTTCCCTTACTTAGGAATTGAAGAAAGTGCCTTGCAAAACTGTATGATATTTGGAAAATATTTCTTACAAATTTCTTATTTCTGCCCTGAAACCAATCTTTTTTTAATCATCCAAATCATTGGACTTGAAAAGAAATAGGTGGGAGCTGAGACAGGGGTAAAGAAGAGTATGAACTGTATTTGCTGCAACTGCTCTTTGGAGTATGTCCAAGCTCCCTCTTAATCTCCTGATTTTCTGATCATGGTAGGGAAATTGGAAACTCCTTGTTTCCCATTGTTATTTCCAGATTCTTTCTCTAACACTATCACTTAGCAACATCATACTTGTTTGAGGGTCATTCAATCCAAATTTATCATTTAATCCAGATTGTTATAGTAGTTATTTAGCCCCAGGAAATAGTCACTTCTCACACAGTAATTTCAGTGTTTCTTTTCCAGATGTTCTTTCAAATATCCTAACTTCCCAAGTCCTCAATCTCCTCATTTCTTATGATTTATTCTCTACTCCAACTATATTCAGAGATGATTAATAACCTTGATCTTGACATTATCCACAATAGTTCTTTTTTCATGTCCTCTGAAATTTCTTTACCTTATCATAATCCTTTTCTCTGTTCATCACTCCCTAGGCCTTCCCTTAATTAATCTTCGACCTTATAATCCTTTCATCCCTTAGTATCATCCAAGACTGGGGTGTATGGGATGTTCAGCAGGTGTGATTGCTTGCTTACCACTTTTCAGGGCTACGAATTCATCTTTAGTATCCCCTTCTCATCTGTGACTTCAATAAACCATCAAATAAGCAGAGACCACACCCTGATAAAACCTAGACAGACAGACCTTTAGGCTAAACTAGGTCAAGTGTAAGCAACAGACCTCAAATCTTGTTGAAGAGTTAGGAGGGCATCTACTCCAAGCATGTGAAGACTTCCTCTGGTGGAATGGGTAGATGAGAACAATTTGTTCCAACAGTCAGGGAGGTGCTGGGAAACACTTAGAGCTTGGTAGGACATTGAAAATGCCAAGGTCATACATTGCATCCTGGGCCATCACCAGTCATTTTGACTTTTGTCTTGCTACTGGACTTTGGTAACTCAGGAAGAGATAGTGAGGTTGATGACTTTGTATAATTCTACCTCACTTAAATTCAATTCATATGTAAGTCAAGACATTGCCCTACTATTTCATTAGTCCTCTTCAAAAACAAGAATCCAACTATCCCAGACCATCATCTCTTCTCTGGCTATAAACTCTCTATCTTTCCTAATCTTGACCCTCAGTGGATAAGTTCAAATCTACAGTATACTCTACTCTTGAATCTCTTGGTTCCTTGTACTGTTATACTTAACAAACTCCCAGGGCTGCATATTCTAACCATGTACCTCTTTTACTCCAACTCACATGAACAGAGCTAAAGGACATTTCTAAACAGTACTGAGTCCATTGCATATTTATGCTAGGTAATCTTAAACTGAGTACTCACTACAACAATACTATCCTTCTCTCTGAGTTTCTATCTCACTCATCACAGCAGTTATTCCAAATCTTTTCTCTCTTCAATCCTTCCTAGCCTTTCTCTTCCCCAACCTTATATTTACACACATGCATATACATATATACACACACACACATATAGTATAGTTCTCCAAAAGATTGAGGTCATTAGCTAAGGGTTCTTTCTTTTCTCTACTTCCTCATTTCATATCCTTCTAACTTTACTGTCCACTTTCTCCTCATAACCAAAATCACAAGAAAAAATTGTCCCTTCTTAGCAATGCCAATCCCTTTTCATGTACTCTTGAACACATCTTCTGTGTTCTCTAGGAAAATGCCCCACCAACATCCCATTGTCTCTCTTATCTTCAATTTCTCATCATCTACTGCTTCATTCCCTTTTCTAAGTCTCTCTGTCCTTAAACAACCCTCTTCAAATGCTTATTGATTTTATATCCTACAAAGCCTGCCAGTTTTTGTCCTAGATCTCTTGCCACTCCTCAGCTAAACTTGATAAAAGCCATTTACAATCAATGCATCCATTTCCTCTCCTCTCACTTGCTTTTTTTTTTTTAGGTTTTTGCAAGGTAAATGGGGTTAAGTGGCTTGCCCAAGACCACGGAACTAGGTAATTATTAAGTGTCTGAGGTTGGATTTGAACTCAGGTACTCCTGACTCCAGGGCTGGTGCTCTATCCACTGAGCCACCTAGCCACCCCATCTCACTTGCTTCTAAGACAAAACCTCTGCAATCTAGTTTGCAACTTCATTAGTCAAATGAATTTGCTTTCTCAAAATTTACTTGTGAACTCTTCTTGCCAAATCCAATTCTTTTTGAACCTCATCCTTGACTTCTCTGTTGCACTTGACTTCATTGATACCTTCTCTTTAATTTTCCTTTCTGAGTTTTTGTGATGCTTTTCTCTCTTGATTCTTCTCCTCTATGTCTGAATATTCCCTCATAGTCTCTTTTGGGATCTTCATCTATGTCATGCTCACTTACTGTTGGGTGTCCCCCAAAGTTTTGTCCTGGGTCCTCTTCTCATTTTTCTCTATACTCTTAGGTGGTGATTTTCTCAGCTCCTGTGAGTTCATATTTGATTTCTCAGCTTATAATTTCCAGATTCATTTATCCAGCCCTAATCTCAGTCTCCAGTTCTGCATTACCAACTGCCTATGAATATTTTAAATTGGACATTAGTTTGAGATGTCTGAAAGGCAGTTGAAGATGTGAGTTTGGAGGTCAGCAGAGAGGTTAGAACAGGGTAAGTAGACTTGAGAAATGTCAGCATAGAGGTGGTAATTAATTAAATCCATGGGAACTGTTGAGATCACCCAATGAGATAGTACAGGAGAGGAAGTGAAAGAGGGTCCAGGACAAACTACTGTGGAAAACTTGTGGTTAAAGGACATGATCCAGATGAAGTTACACCAAAAGAGACCAAGGTGTAGTCACATGGATAAGAGAACCAAGAGAGAGACATGTCCCAAAAACCTAGAGAGAAGAGAGTATCAAGAAGAGGTTGAGGAGTATCAAAGACTGCAGAGAGGTGGAGAAAAATGAGGATTGAATAAGACATCAGAGTTGGTCATTAAAAAATCTTTGATAACTTTGAGAGAATAGTTTTGAGGTTGTAAGCTGGATTGCTAGGGGTTAAGCAGAGAGTGAGAGGAGAGACAGTGAAAGCAACAAGTATAGATTTTTCAAATAATTTAGCCAACAAGGGCAGAAGAGATTTAAGACAATAGTGAGAAAGGAAGGATGGATGAAGGGAGGGTTTTTTGAGGATGGGGGAAATATGAACATGTTTGTAGAGAGTAGAAAAAAAATCAAAAGATAGGGAGAGACTGACAATAAGTGAAAGAGAGGGATGACAGAAGGGACTATCTGATGTCTGAAAGGCAGTAGGAGATGTTGGATTGGAGGTTAGCAGAGTTTGGGACAAGAGAGGTAAATCTGAGAATCATCACCACAGAGATATAATAAGTGATAGTGAGGATGACAGAGGGGACAATTCATTAGAGGAGACAGAAAAGAGGGGCTAGCCTTGGTAAGGAGAAAGGCTGTTAAGTGAAACAGGCATGAAAGATAAGATAGTAGCAGAAGGCATCTGAGTGACAGAGAAAGAGAAGAGAATTGTTATTAAAGTCCTCACACATAATAAAAGTATTCATGTGTTCAGTCCATTTCATGTACATTGCTGACTTGCCACCTTTAGTGTTGAGTGCCATTTTTCATTGAGGTAAAGTACTGTGATGAGTGCCATCTTTCTGGTTTATCCCAGTGTACCCTGCCTTTTTGTGGTTCTGTTTAGCTGTTTTACAGTTATGTACAATTCTTTGTGACTCCATTTGGGGTTTTCTTGGAAAAGTGATTTGCCATCTCCTTCTCCAGTTAATTTTACAGATGAGGAAACTGAGGCAAACAGGGTTAAGTGACTTGCCCAGGGTCACATAGGGAGAAAATATCTGAGGCCTGATTTGAATTCATGAAGACAGGTCTTCCTGACTCTAAACCCAGAGCTCGATCCACTGTGCCTTCTAGCTGCCCTTCCTATCTGTGGTATCAGAGCACAAAGCAGTGCCACCCAATCTATTCCATCTCAAACTGATCCTCATTGTGATTTTAAATAGGGCCAGCCTACAATCCCAAGTCACCCCATCACTTTCTTTGACTCTTAAGAATAGTGGCATTTTACTGATTAGGTTTCTAAAGTAATCATTAATATTGCTAGGTCTCAATTTGACTCAGGCATCCTGCCAGTTCTTCAAAATTACTATAATAGTTTCAGGGTACATATAACCCCCACTATATGTCTCCTTGATTGATAGTCCCCTATTTTGCTACACTATCTTCCCAAATCTCATCTTTCCCCCTTCCCTTGATGGAGAGGAAGGAGTTGAAGTTTTTTTTTGTTTGTTATCATTAGTATTATTATTTCATTGATATGACACTTATTATAATCAAAGAAATCTAGAAATGGTTTCTGACCTCCTAGAGCTCACAATTTAGCTGAGGCCACAATCATACTCAGGAAACAATTTGGGAACAATAAAAGATAATATAATGATTAAGGGCTATCAAGTATGATTAGGATACTGAAAAGGGAGAGAGATCTATCTCAAAAGAGTAGTAAGGGAAGGTTTTGTGGAAAAGGTAAGACCTGAAGAATGGACAGGATATGGAAAGAGTAGGGTAATTACCCCAGGAAGGGGAAAAGGTGACAGCCAAGGTGTGAAAGTGAAAATTTGCATAGCCTAGAAAGAGGGTTTGAAGCAGACCAAGATTAAAGTACTGTGATTTTTCCATTGAAAGCTTTTGTTGCTGTTATTTAGTTATATCTGACTCTACATGGTTCCATTTTGGACTTTCTTGGCAAAGATACTGGAGAGATTTGCCATTTCCTTCTCCAGCTTATTTTATAAAGGAAGAAACTGAGGCAAAAAGGGTTGAGTGACTTGCCCAGGGTCACACAGCTAGTAAATGACTGAGGCTAAATTTGAACTCATCAAGATGAGTCTTCTTGACTCCCGACCTGGTACTCTTATTTACTGACAAGTAAAGGGGATTAAGTGACTTTCCTAGGGTCACACAGCTAGTATGTATCTGAGGTGGGAACTAATGCTAAGTGCATGATGATACCTAATTTCCTGAACTGGATGATCTCAAAAAATTCTTCAGGTACTAAAAGAATCCTATGATCCCATGAAAGAAAAGAAGAAATATGATTTCCTGAATATCTTCAGAGAGCCTAGGCAAAATTTAAAATAAATGTGGTTTCTTAGGATCTCTCACTCCATCCCATTCCCATATGCTCCCCTTTTATCTTCTTTTTGTTCAAATGAAGCTCTTGAGAAAAGACTTGACAAACTCTTTTACAATAATAAATGACTAATGAGGTTTGTTCTGTTATCTTTCCCAGAGATATTTGCTACAAAAATGAAGACCAAAGAAATGAATCTCTTATGGTAGAATTTCAAGAATCAGTTACTGAGCAGGGGGCAAGAAGGATTCTGAGAACCACTGAAATCACACTACACTTTATTTCCTCATAAAATCCCTTTGACGTTCCTTTTAGAAAGGGAACTAATAGTCCTCAAATAGTTACTAGTGTTTCCATCTATGTGACTTCCTTTGTCCCTGAATTAGAAAGAAGAATGTTAAATCATCAAATCTTCTGCCTACCTCTACCCACCACCCCTTTCCTGTGACCTCTCTCAGATCTTTTCATGTTTTCCTCCTCCCTTCCCTTGATTATGGAGGCTGGAGTAAAGTTTAGCATGACTGGAGCAGCTGACCTAATATAGTGGACTACACATGAGGTACTCTCCAAAAATGTCTTAGAAGGTCTCTTCTCTTCTATGTGATGACTGCACATTCTTGTATATAGCTCTCACTTGCAATCTCACTTCCTATATCCCATTGCCATGACCCCTTGCTATTTTGGCTGTCCTCTTTTACCTGAACTCCAATTTGTCAATAACCTTCCTAAACTATGGTATGCTGAACACAGTTCTCCAGACCTGGTTTGACTAGGTGATGTAAGACAGGATTATATCTCTCACTCTTGGCTTCTGAATGTCTGTTAGTACAGTCCAGGAATTTACATTTGTCTTAATTTAGTCTCATTTTATTAGATTTGATAGATCATTTTTACCTGTTGAATTCTTTTTTGAATCTTATCTCACCCACACTGGTTTTATGTATCCCTCCAAGCTATGTCATTTGTCAATTCAATAAGTGTGCCCTCTATTAGTCTTCATCAAAGTCATTGGTAAAAATATTGAACAGCTCAATGCCATAGGCCATATGGCTAAAGAATATATATCCTTGAGACATTATACTGGAATACTTCCACATTGATACCTTAATGGCTACTCTTTGTTGGGATCTGGTTATTCAACCAATTCCAAATCCATCAATTTCAAATATTTTTTGCCCCACATATGTCCATCTTATATATGAGAATAGTGTAGCTTAAAAAAGATAGGGAATGGTTTAACTTTTCTTATTATCTCAGGAATAAAGAACATAGTAGGTACTTAATAAAGGCTTGTTCCTTTCCTTCCCTATGCTAGCTCTTAGTGATCTGTGCTTCTCCTACTGTTGGTTCATCCTTCTCTCTGATACACATACATTATCTTGTACTTGTTATATAACTAGATGTGTTTTTCTCTCCCTTCTTCTATCTATCCATCATCCATCCATCCATCCATCCATCCATCCATCCATCCATTCATCCATCCCTCTATCCATCCATCATCTTTCTATCCATTCATCTTTCTATCTAATCTATCCATCTATCTATCTATCTATCTATCTATCTATCTATCTATCTATCTATCTATCTATCTAGTTTGTATGGGTTCATATTGCTAACTCCATAGAATGTAAGCTCCTTGAGGAGCTTGTTTCACTTTGTATTTCCATCACTGAACCAGGTACTTGCCACATTTAATAAATGTTTGCTGATTAATTTCTAAATGGTTAGAAATCACATCTTCAATAGAACCATTCTAAAACCCTGACAAGTATCAAGGTCCAGACTCTGTCCTATTGTTTAGAGATAGACCTTTCCTTTTCATTTCTCTGCTTCCTCCATTCACCTTCCTGATTTATCCTCAGCTTGAAGACCTCGGATGAGGAAGAATGTTACTCCTCTAGAGATAACCCATTCCTCACCCTTTTTGTCCTTTTCTTTTTTTTTTCTCTCCAACCTCTTTTATTCTCCCCTACTGAGCAATAGATCTTAGTTTTTTATTTTATTTTATTTTATTTTTTTGCTAGGCCATGGGGTTAAGTGGCTTGCCCAAGGCCACACACCTAGGTAATTATTAAGTGTCAGAGGTCGGGTTTGAACTCAGGTACTCCTGACTCCAGGGCTGGTGTTCTATCCTCTGTGCCACCTACCCTCCCTGAGCAACAGATCTTGTACAACCAAAGCAAAGGGTTAAAGGCTCTAGGGCTGGGCTTATGTAGTTCTGGGAGGATTACCTTTCCAGCTAGGAAGATTTTCTATCTATCCCTATCTGAAAAGTGTCCTTTTTCTTAAAGTAGTAGGCTCAGGTTCCCTTTATTTGAGATGGGGATACTCTAGTTTGCTGTTTCTCACTCCCTCCATCCCATATCTTGAGAGCTGTAAACATTTTCAGGGAATTTGTTCTCAGGGGGTTGATTTGGGAAGGGGAGGAGGAAGAAGGGAGGGAGCAGTGAGGAAGAGAGGAGAGGGAGGGTTGATTAAGGCTTAGTCAACTCCTTTGCCTCAAGGTCCCACCCAAGGTAAAGGTGAAGCAGTGCCTAGGTTCCCTCCTGGGAGACCTTCTTTTCTTCAACCTTCCTAAGTAAATTCATAAAAACTGTGCTTAATGAGCATCCTGAAAGTGAAGAAAGGATGGACCTCTGTGGAGAAGTCTAGATGACAGTATGGAAACCAGGAACTCTTGAATGACCCCAGCCCAGCCTGAGAACCAAGATCTGAATTTCACTGTATTGTACAATTGTACCATTGATCCCTAGGAGACAATTCTGACTGTCTGGGGGAGGTGGGGTCAGAAGATGCTGATATGCAGGGAGAAAAGGAAAAATCCCTATGCAAAATTCCTTTACTTAGAATGGGTATTCATGAAGCTGTTGGCCTCCACTGCTTGTGTACAAGTCCAAGGTAAGCAAAGAATGAATGCCACAGGAGATGCTTGACAACACAAGTATCACTAAGATATGTTGTCAGTGACTCAAGAATGGAATATGGCAATGAAAGAGTACCCAGACTCAAAAGAAGCAGTTTAAAGGAGGTGGTGGAATAGCCTCCTATGTCATCACAATAACTAATATTTATATAAGGCTTGAAAGTTTGTAAAGCACTTTATATACACCATCTTGGTTAAACCTTACAGCTGGGGCGGCTAGGTGGCACAGTGAATAGAGCCTTGGAGTCAGGAGTACCTGGGTTCAGATCCAACCTCAGACACTTAATAATTACCTAGTTGTGTGGCCTTGGGCAAGCCACTTAACCCCATTTCCTTGAAAAAAAAAATCTAACCCCCCCCAAAAACAAACAAACAAACAAAAAACCTTACAGCAATATGATGAAGTTCCAGGTAGAATTATCTCCATTTTACAGATGAGAAAACTGAGGATACTAGAGAGGAGAAATGTGGTAATCATATCTCAGTGGCAAGAGAAACAAATGATATTATGACAGGAGTAGAGAACAGACCACCTGGAAGGAAAAAGTGAGAGAAATTCAGAAACAGATCACAATCTTGGCATAGGAATGTTATATAGTAATGATTCAGCAGCATCTAAAATCTGTCTACTCTCCTGTTGGTTTACTCATCTTGGCCAGAACCAGGCTACCATGTTATGTTCTTGCTATTTCCAAACTATTCTTGCTGGATGGTGGGGGCGGGGGCAGTGGGGTATGGGTTTGTGTGTGTCTATCTAAAGCTCTACCCAATACCCTTCTAGCTGTTGTATCCATGTATCCCTTCCTCTATTAGAATGGAAGCACCCTGGGGCAGCTAGGTGGCAGTGGATAAAGCACTGTCCCTGGAGTCAGGAGTACCTGGGTTCAAATCCAGTCACTTAATAATTACCTAGCTGTGTGGCCTTGGGCAAGCCACTTAACCGCGTTTGCCTTGCAAAAAAAAAAAAAACTCTAAAAAAACAAACAAAGAATGAAAGCACCCAGAGAACAGGAACTGTCTTATTTTTGTGTATTTGATTACCAATGTTTAACAAAGTATCTGTCACAAAGTACTTTATAAATGATTCATTCATTTGTTCATTAGGATGTAAAGAGGGGAGCTTTTGCCTAATTCAGACCTCCTAGAAGAAACTAGTTGCTGAAGTATAATCTCCTTGGCCTCTTGGCCTCTTTGGCTACTCTGAACTTGGAATCAGGAGGCCTAGGCTGAAATTGGACACTTCTGACTTGAACAAGAGCAAGCAACTTAACTGCTACATGCCTCAGTTTTCTTATCTGTTAAATGGGGATACCGATTCTTCCCTACTTAGCTCACTGAGTTGTGAGTAAAACAATTGATAAACCTAAAAGTGAAATGGCTTTGGGGTTAGAAACCCAGGGTTCAAATGGTGTTGGCTCTCGATTACTTCCTGTAGGGTGTCATAAAGTCACTGCTTCACCTCTCTGGGCTCTAAATTCATGATCTTATGAGTAGAAAGATAAATATAGAGAAAACTAATCTTAGAAGAAAAAAATGACCTAGGCTAGCTGAGTGAGCATGAAAATGTCACTTAATGTCACTGTGCCTCAGTTTGCCTATCTGTAAAATGAGGTTAATATTATTAGTACCTCATGGAGTTGTAAGATTCAAATGGGATAATGGAAGTGTAACAGCCTCTGATACATGCTTAGACCACCTAAGACCACCTTCTTGAAGTCTCCCACATGGCAGACTGGAGTAGATATGGACATACATTGGCCTCCCCTATGGTTGGGAGAAGCCTTTTACCAATGACTGACTCTTTCTTTAAAAAGCAACCTAGTGGGGTGGCTAGGTGGCCCAGTGGATAAAGCACTGGCCCTGGAGTCAGGAGTACCTGGGTTCAAATCCGATCTCAAACACTTAATAATTACCTAGCTGTGTGGCCTTGGGCAAGCCACTTAACCCCATTGCCTTGCAAAAACCTAACCCCCCCCCCCAAAAAAACCCTAAAAAGCAACCTAGTTAAGCAGCAACCAGGTGCTTTTCCTGGATTTGGATCCGAGTTGAAGGGTTTCTTCACTGTTGTTGCTGATATTGTTGCCTATCATTCAATTTTTTTATTAATACTTTATTTGTTTTCCAATTATATACAATAGTAGTTTTTTGGAAAGGTTTTGATTTTTATAATTTGCCCCCGCCCTCCCTTCCCTCCTCCCATCCCTCCACAGAAGGCAGTCTGATAATCTTTACATTGTTTCCATGCTATACATTGATCAGAATTGAATGTATTGAGAGAGAAATCATATCCTTGAGGAGAAAATAAAATATTAAGAGCAAAATTATGTAGTACATAAGACACTTCTTAAAAAAAAATGAAGGTAATAGACTGGTCTTTGTTTAAACTCCACAACTCTTTCTCTGGGTAAAGATGGTATTCTCTGTCACAGGTACTCTAAAATTGTCCAATTATTGCATTGATGGAATGAGCAAGTCCATTAAGGTTGATCCTCACCCCCATGTTTCTGTTAGGGTGTAAAATGTTCCTCTGGTTCTGCTCATCTCTTTCAACATCAGTTCATGTAAGTCTTTCCAGGCATCTCTGAAATCCCATCCCTCTTGGTTTCTATTAGAACAATAGTGTTCCATAACATACATATGCCACACTTTGTTCAGCCATTCCCCAATTGATGTACATTCACTTGATTTCCAGTTCTTTGCCACAAACAGGGCTGCTATAAATATTTTTGTACAAGTGTTGTCATTCATTCTTTTTTTTTATTCTTTATTTTTCTAGGGTTTTTTTTTTTTTTGCAAGGCAGTAGGGCTAGGTGGCTTGCCCAAGGCCACACAGCTAGGTAATTATTAAGAGTCTGAGGTTGGATTAGAACTCAGGTACTCTTGACTCCAGGGCTGGTGCTCTATTCACTGCACCACCTAGCTGCCCCATTTTCATTCATTCTTAAAGAGGATCATGACATCAGAAAAGTGATGCCATAATTTACTAGTGGATTAGATTTAAGTGAGGGTGGGCTATGCAAAGCCCAGCCTTACTTGGGCCTGGTGTCAAGAAGACTCATCTTTTCTAAGTTCAAATTTGGCCTCTGATATTTTCTGACTGTGTGACCCTGGGCAAATCACTTAACCCTGTTTGCCTTAGTTCCCCTATCTGTAAAATGAGCTGGAGAAGGAATGGCAAACTACTCCAGTATCTTTGCCAAGAAAACCCAAATAGAGTTATAAAGAGTTAGACACAACTGAAAATTACTGAGCATTCATACTATATGGTAAAGCAGAAGACTCAAGACCAACCTCTCTGACACTACCTTCTGTCTGAGGTTTTGGCCTATTCCTTCATTTTTTTTTTTTGGTAGGGGCAGAGAGTATTCTTTCCAACAAGAAAATGTGATACTTGTGGATATAGGAATCCAGATCAGCTGTTATAGCTAGCCTAGTAGACCTTTGAACTTGAACATGTTGGGACTAATGTCTTTTAAGAATAGAACTAAATTGAAAGTCTAACTCCCCCACTTCCCTCCCTAGAGAAAGAAGTGATATTAAATATGCCTCTAGGAGTGTGGTGTGTGTGTGTGTGTGTGTGTGTGTGTGTGTGTGTGTGTGGTGTGTGTGTGTGCGTATGTAGATGTGTGGTGGTGTGTATGTATATGTAAATGTTTCTATTTATTCTTTCTATGTTTTTGAATATTGAAAATATCAAAATAAATAATAGAAATAAATAACAGGAGAGCTTTTAAAATACCTAACCTAATCTGTTGTTAATAGATTCAATTGAATTGTGAAAGTCCTTGAGACCCTAAAATGGAGAAAACAAAATTAGTTAGAGATGGAGTCAAATGCTGAGGGGAGAGAGAATTCAATGAGAAATAAGACATTAAGCCTTAAGAAAATGAGACCAGAGCAAAACCATGTTACACATATAAAGAGTTTGTCAATTAAATAAAAGGCAGCGTATCATTGACTTAGATCTAGAAAGGATCTCAGAAGCTATCTCAATCTTCTTCGTTTTTTCTTTATAAATTCTTTTTTTAATTTATTTTTATTCTCATTTTTTACAAATGTTTCTTTACATTAATAAAATATTCTTGTTTACAAGTAAACAAAATACCCCTCCTCCCCCATGAATATAGATAGACTTGCTTGGGCGAAAAAAGTAAAGGGGAGTGAAAAAAATTAAAATAGAAAAAAAAATAGTAATAATTGTAGGTATGGCCAGGTGGCGCAATGGATGAAGCACTAGCCCTGGAGCCACGAGCACCCGAGTCCATATCCAGCCTTGTAAACCCAACCATCACCCAGCCGTGTGACATGCAAGCCACCTGATCCCCACTGCCCTGCAAAAACCAAAAAAAAAAAAAAAAAAAAGAAAGAAAAAAAGACCCAAAATAAAATAAAATAGTAATAATAGTAGGGGTGGCTGGGTGGCAGACAGAGCATTGGCCCTTGAGCCAGGAGCACCTGGGTCCAAATCCGGCCCCAGACACCCAAATATCACCCGCTATGTGGCCCCAGGCAGGCCATCCAGCCCCACTTGCCCTGCACCCTCCCCCCCAAATAATAATAACAAAAAATGTGCTTGAGTCTTTGTTCCAACACCAACAACTCTGTCATGGGTGGATCTCATTCTTTATGATAAGTCCATCATAAAAGTTATTTCCATATTTTTCCACTGTTGCCATTGCTGATCGCAACTCCCTCCTTTCTTATTTCTCCACTACCATGTACTCTATTTTCTCTCTCCTTTCACTCTGACTCTGCTGTAGGGTTGCTGTAGGGTCGTTGAGTGGCGCAGCAGACAGATCCCTGGTCCTGGGGCCAAGAAACCCTGAGCCCCCCTACCACCCCTTAGGCCCAGAATCCACCTGGCCCTGTGGTCCTGGGCAGACCTTCCAATCCCAGCCCCTTGCAAGAAGTAAGAAAGAAAATGTGTTATATCTGGCCACTCTCCCCCCATGGTCCATCCTCTCCTCCTTTATTCACATCCCCACCCTTTCCCCCTGCTCCCTGCTCCTTCTTACTCCAGATGTCTATACCCCATTGAGTATATATGCTGTTTCCTCTCCTAGCCATCTCTGATGAGAGCAAAGGTTCCCTCATTCCCCCTTGCCTCCCCACTTCCATATCATTGCAATAGCTCATTGTAATAAAAAAGTCTTATGTGAAATATCTTGGACTATTTCCCCTCTCCTTTTTCTTTCTCCCATTCCATTTCCCTTTTTTTCTATTGACTCCATTTTTACACCATATTTTATCTTCAAATTCAGCTTTCTCCTGTGCTTCAACTATAAAAGCTCTCTCTACCTGCTCTATTAACCAAGAAGGTTCATATGAGTATTATCAGTGTCATTTTTCTATGCAGGAATACATGCAGTTCATCCTCATTAAGTCCCTCATATTTCCCCCCTCTCCTCCAATCTCCATGCTTCACCTGAGTCCTGTATCTGAAGATCAAACCTTCTGTTCAGCTCTGGCCATTCCAAAAGGAACATTTGAAATTCCCCTGGTTCATTGAAAGTCCATCTTTTTCCCTGGAAGAGGACATTCAGCCTTACTGGGTAGTTCATTCTTGGCTGCATTTTAAGCTCTTTTGCCTTCCGGTATATTGTATTCCAAGCCCTACGAGCTTCCAATGTAGCTGCTGCTAAGTCCTGTGTGATCCTGACTGCAGCTCCATGATAGTTGAACTGTGTCCTTCTGGCTGCTTGTAATATTTTCTCTTTGATTTGGGAGTTCTGGAACTTGGCTATAATATTCCTAGGGGTTGATTTTTTGGGATCTCTTTCTCGGGGGGATCGGTGGATTCTCTCCATTTCTATTTTGCCTTCTGCTTCTAGAATATCAGGGCAATTTTCCTGTAGTAATTCTTTGAAAATGCTGTCAAGGCTCTTTTCCTGATCATGACTTTCAGGTATTCCAATAATTTTTCAATTATCTTTCCTAAGTCTGTTTTCCATTTCAGTTGTTTTTTCAATGAGATATTTCACATTTTTCTTCTAATTTTTCATTTTTTTGGTTTTGAAGTATTGATTCCTGATTTCTGGTAAATTCATCAATCTCCCTGAATTCTATTCTTTGTCTGAAGGACTTGTTCTCCTCAGAGAGTTTTCTTATCTCTTTTTCCATCTGGCCAATTTTGCTTTTTTAAAGCATTCTTCTCCTCAATGACTTTTTGAACTGTTTTCTCCATTTGACCTAAGCTGGTTTTTAGCATGCTATTTTCTTCAGCATTTTTTTTTTTGGATTTCCTTGACTAAGCTGCTGACTTCATTTTCATGTTTTTCCTGCATCTCTCTCCTTTCCTTTCCCAGTTTTTCTTCCAACTCCCTCATTTGATTTTCAAAGTCTTTTTTGAGCTCTGTCATAGCCTGAGCCCAATTTCTGTTTTTCTTGGAGTCTTTAGATGCAGGAGCTTGTGCTTCCTCATCTTCAGACTGAGTATTTTGATCCTTCTTGGGCTCATGAGTAAAATATTTCTCAATAGTCTTCCTTTTGTTTCTTTGCTCATTTCCCCAGCCTGGGCCTGGTTTGGGGGTGCTTCCTGAGGTTTGGTGACACTCCCACAAGGGTCTCAGTGTGTGAGGCTCTGTCCTCCCTCCTGGTCTGTGAATGACCATAAGCGCCCCCCTCTGCCACGAGGCTGAGGTGGGGGGGGGGCCTGCTGTTCTATGGGGGGGCCTAGACTGGGATCAGGATCTGAATATGGTCAGAGCCCCAGAGTCCTGTTCCAGGGGCAGAGGACAGAGCTCAGCAGTCTCTCTCTTTTCACTCCCCTCCCTCAGCTCAATGGGCTCATGCCCTGGGGGCTCCTGCTTACCAGCTCCGCCTGCTTCTGTGTCCAGGTCTAGGCTGCCTAAAGACCAAGCTTCTTGCTGTGTGCCCTGAGGGCTGGGCTCCAAGTACTCCCTCTGGCAGAGGTCCCCTGCTGTTCCCCCACTTTGTGCCTGGTGCTCTCCGGGGTGCAGCTCAGGAGACTCCCCGCTGCGGTGCCCAGCGCCCTGGGGCTGCCTCCAGGAGGTTGAAGTTTTTTTGCTCTTCTGGGCCACCCCTCTGGCGGCTGCCCCTCCGAAACTGGGGAGCAGAGCCTTTCTGCTCTTTTCCAGGTTACCTTGAGTAGGAGAACTGCCTCACTGGGTCCCTTTGTAGGTTCTGTCTCTCGAAAGTTTAGTTAGAGTCCTTAGCTGATGAGTTTTATCAGAGAGCTCCTAAGACTTGATCCCTTCTTGTCGCCATCTTGGCTCCACCCCTTCTTCATTTTTTAAAGAGAAAACTGTCATTGAGGAAAGCTGAGGGACTCCAAGATAGGGAAATATGGAAGAGGAGAAATACTGTGGCTGGGTTATTTCCAAAGATATATATATATATATATATATATATATATATATATATACATATATATTTATATTAGTTTTTGCAAGGCAATGATGTTAAGTGGCTTGCCCAAGGCCACACAGCTAGGTAATTATTAAGTGTCTGAGACCAGATTTGAACTCAGGTACTCCTGACTCCAGGGCTGTTGCTCTATCCACTGTGCCACCTAGCCACCCCCAAAGTTATATTTTTAAAAAAATATTAACAAAGGCCATTCATTCTGAATTTTTGAGGGAATTTACATCAGGTCAAAAAATAATAATAACATATGAAGCGTCATCTCTGATTTCATCTCTGTGGGGAGTTCCACCCACATGTCAGTGATGTAGTTCATAAATCTTTGGGAGTTATCTGAAGCCAGTAGAAATTAAGTGATTTGCTTAGGGTAAGAAAGCTGCTTAGTGCCAGAGGTGGGACTGATTTCAGGTCTTCTTGACTTTAATCCCAGATCACTGGAGATAATGAGTGACATTTATATAATGCTTTAAAATTATGAATCTAGAGATGTGTATTGAAAGAGCTCTGAATCTTAGAAACTGATGTGCTGGAGATGGTCATGAGCCCAAGTAAAGAGATGCATTTGGAGTCAGATGATTTGGGTTATAGAATCTCAGCTCTGTATGTGTTACTTAGAACAGGTGAATTGACTTCTCTAGGGTGCAGTGTCTTCATCGATAAAATGAGAGGGTTGGATTAGATGGTGTTTGAGGTCTCTTCATGCTTGCAAACTAGAATCTTATGATTTTTGTTTTCACACTCTTGATTGGAAACAAGTAGAAAAGTAAACTGTCTCCTGATCTTTCCAGGACACTAGTGAAGAAATTATGTGTGTGTGTGTGGGGGGGGCAGGCAGGGGTGTCTCAGGTGACATCTCACTACATGATCCTCCCTGTTCCCCCAGGCTTCCCCTCCTCTTCTCTGCCAACCAGATGGTCTGGAGAAGGGCTGCTAAATCACTCTGGCTGAGCTTTTCAAGCCAAGAAGTCTTAATGAAAACAGGTCTGGGGCCAGTTAGAGAAAAGGTATTTTCTGACACTGACTTCCTGTGTCACTTGGATCAAGTTACATCCTTTCCCCAGGCTGTAGGGTCAGAATAGGAACCAAAAACAATTAGGAATAATAATCTGTGCCCTTTATTTTGAAGGGTGGAGCAAATTAGGACTCTCTCCCCCATCCTTCTCTCTCCCTTCTGACTTTTCTCCCCTAGGCTGTTTGTTTTACTTTCTCACTTCCTTTTCCCAGCATTATTTCCTCTACCAATATTCCCTTCCTTACCTCCTTCTCTTCACCCATCTTTTCTTCACTCTCTTCCCTGTCCTTTCTCTTTCTTTCCCAATACTGTCTCCTTCTCCTCTCTCTTTCCCTTCCCCAGACCTTTATTAATTCCTCTCCTTTTCTCTTAGTCTTCCCCCTTGAGTCTATTCTTGGATTCAACCCTTCTAACAGCTAGACTAAATCTCTCCTGTGAGATAGGGAAGTACATGGAGAATTTTAATTGACCCCAGGGAAACAAGAAATGAGGCTGTGGTGAAGTTTGGTTTGTCAGTGCAGGAAACTCTTAGTATGCTGTTTTCTGAATTAGCAAGAAGAAGGAGTGAGGAAAGGATGCAGAAGGAGATCCAAAGATACTGGCTGTTCTAGAGGTAGATTAGTCTTATATTAGTCAATATTAGTCTGGAAAAACCAGACCTCACATGCTTACATATTTAAATATATATATATATGTATATATATATATATACATATATATATATATAATACATACACACACACACACACACACACACACACACACAGATAAGGAATCAATCAATCCCCAAGCATTTAAGTTTCCACAAAGTGATGGACACTAGGTTTAGACCTGCAGAATCAAAGAAAAACAAAAAATATTTTCTGCCCTTAAGGATTTCACATTGTAATGAGGGAGACAATATTCAACAGCAACAAACAATATATATATATATAAACATACATATATCAGCTGGAGAATATAAGATTGAATAGGAACACTTGTGTGTTTAGAAGAAGTGCTTGCTTAGGCTAGGAGAAGTGCCAGTTCTTCATGGAAGACAAGGGAGAAGGAAGAGATAGTGGCAGGAAACACCTGAAGGAGAAACAGGAGCTCTTAGCAAATAACCTTATTTTTTAGTGAGGTATGAGGTAAGGTTCTGCTAAGGGAGGTTTAAGAAGGGATGGAAAGGTTTAGAAAATCTGTTGTGGTGAATGGGATGGTGACTAGATTAGGGAGGTATATAAAAGAATCACCTTAGTGCAGTGAGGGACCAGTTGAGATGATATAAATTTCTAGTGGGTCTAGTAAACTTGGATTTGTTATTTTTCTCCAGTAGCATGTGAGTCAGAGTAGTGGGTAATCCAAGACTGAGGTTTGACTAAGATCAATAAGAGGATAAAGGGGGAGGATATGAAAGGATATGAAAGGAAAAAATAATGTAGAGTTTAACTGGTTCACCAAGAGGTCAAGATAGGGAAGGGAGAAGAGTGTAGCTAGTGTAATGGTGATGACCTGGGAGAGAATTAAGGGATGAAAAGATTAGAATTCTCAATGCAGATAATGAATAGGGTTAGGAGTTGTAAGTTGGAGGGAAAGATAGAATGATAAAATATAATGAGATAAAAATTTCAAGATTATAAATATCGAAGTGGAACACTTGTGGGTGATGGTAAGATCAAAAAAATGTTTATGTGTAGCTGAGATTGGATGGATGACTAGTTCATCCATGGGAAATGAATAAATAAAACAATTGGGAAGTTAGGAGTGTTCATATTAATATACTGAAGCTCTTTAGTATGAAGTCAAGAGTAGGTGGGGAAATGTAAGTCAGTCATTGAACTTAATGAAGGAGTGTTTCCTGGAAAATGGTAGAATTCAATTCCTAGACTTTTGTGATAAATATGATTGAGTGAGTATCAAAGGAATGGTTCTAGAATGATGGTGGTAGAAGAAAAGTATGGAAATGGCAACAAAAAACAAGGAGTATTCCAAATTTCCCACCATGACCAAGCATTTGGAAGGGTAGCCAGTACCAGAAAGGTTAGTTCTGGTAGAAATATATCAGTTTTACAGCAAAAGTAACCAATATGTCCTAATATAATAAAAAGAAGAGCAAAGCCTACATAAACATAAATATTCAGAGAAAAATATCACCGATTTGGGGGAGCTTCAACATCTGAATCAACAGCGGCTGGGGAGTCCCAGGTTACAGCCTCCAAAGTCCTGATCAGGAAGGTCCCAGACAGAACGTCCTCTCCATGGGTGAGACTCCAATTAAGCTAAGATCTAATTAGATTTTAGATAGCTTGAGAACAAAGAAGACTTCTGGCCGATTTTTTGTGGAATAAAAGCAAAATTTCCAGGTTGTCCGAGGAGGGAACCATCCCTCACCAAACCCCAAGAATTATGGTATTTACATTCAGGAATGGCTAGTTCCTGAAGAGATAGGCAATGTTAATCAAGTACAGCCTTGAGAGTCTGGCCAGGACCAGTCAAGGACCCTCAACAGTTCTTTTAAATACTCAAGCTGTTTTAAATATATGCATAAGATCAATACTACTCATCTTCCCTCCCAGTAGATTGGGGTGAATTGGGGGTCAGTAATTCTCTGTACAGCAGAGGTAAATTGAGGTCAGTAATTCTCTGAAGCTAAACTATAAGGCCTTTCTATGGAAAATCTTATATCTTATGCATTAACCATACACTTCCTTATCTTTTTTTTTTTTTTTTTTTTTTTTTTTTTTTTTAGTCTTTGCAAGGCAATGGGGTTAAGTGGCTTGCCCAAGGCCACACACAGCTAGGTAATTATTTAAGTGTCTGAGGTCAGATTTGAACTCAGGTACTCCTGACTCCAGGGTGGGTGCTCTATCCGCTGTACCACCTAGCCGCCCCTCATTTCCTTATCTTGATAAATGGAAATGATAATTGGAGGGAACTTGTACTTTAGCACAGGTCTGATTTCAAGTTTGATTCACTTTCCTACCCTATGGGATCTGCCTCTTTTTTATTCCTTCCCATTTTTCAAGACTGAATTTTCTCCCTCAAATTATTTCTTTTGCTCAGACATCTAGTATATTCATGCTGCCTTTGGGGCTTCATAGACCACCCTTCTACTATAGGACTCTATTTTGGCCTGCCTTCTTCTATCCATGCTCCTGCTTTGGACCACTCTCACCCCTCTTGCCTCCAAATGAAACTTACCTTTTATATCTCTGTTCTTAGTTTAACAAAAGGTAGCTGATCAATGAATTCCTACCAAGAGACTGATATTGGAGCTGGCCGAATTCCTTGCCTTTCCCAGAAGTCTATAAGGGACTCTTTCTTTGACCCAATGGACTGAGGTCCCCTTTAGCTCTCACTTCAGACATCAACTACAGGACAAAATAGTGGGACAGAAATTTTGGACACATGGAGCAGTCTTCCTGTCACCAAGAGTTGATTATTTACTCTTTCTACATGTAGTGCTCCTGTCTGTGACCAAAGATGTAAGTAAGAATAGGATATAATAATTAGGTAACATATGGCAGGTATTTATTGCTCAGGAAAGGTGCTGTGTACATTGAGTATCCAACTGTCTTTGAAGCCCTTCCTGGGAGTTGGAAGATTAGTGCTAAATTTTCTATGTATAAATGAGAAAGTCAAGAAAAGGCAATTGAAAGAAACAGAATCCATTTGACCCTAGCAGAGAAAGTAGAAAAAATTCTTGATGGAATTTTCCAGGTTTCTGGGATTGACCTCTCTAATTCCTGAGTGAAATCAAAAGGATCAACCAAAGGACCAAGGCTTAGGATCACAGATTTAGATCTGGAATAGACTTAGAGGTCACCCAGGAAAAAAAATCTTCATTTGACAAAAGAGAAAGCTAAAGCTGAGGGAGGTTAATATGACTTGCTTAAAGTAATGTGGGTACCCAAGTCAGCAGAACCAGAGATTCAAATCCAGCTGCTCTGTCTGTGAATGTGGTCTCTTTTTATTCTACCATTCAGCCTCCTGATGTATTGTCTTTCTCATAGTTTATCTTCTTTTTGATCAGAGAATTCTTAGAGTTTTAATTCTGGTTTCAATTAAAGAAACAATATATAATAATAATAATAAACAAATTAATAAAAAATAAACAAATTAATAAACATACAGAAAACAAATATAAAAAAACCAGTCCCTTCCCTCAAGGAGTTTACAGTCTAATGGGGAAGACAAAACATCAAAGAAGACTGAGCCTCAGGGATGGGCAATAGATATAGTGAAGAATTGAGTGAGAGAAAACCCAATACAGTGAAGTCAGGTGAGAAATGAGTGATAGTCTTGCAAAAGAGATAGGAAAAAAGCAAATAGAAGTTTTCTTGACTATAAGTCTCTCTTCCATCAATAGTATTCAGGACTCTTGTCCAGTAGAATGCCAGTTCCTTGAAGGTTAGAACTGTTTTCATTTTTGTCTTTAATTTCTCAAGGTTTGGTACATAGTAGGTACATACTAGATGTTCAATTAATAGAATCAAACTTTTCCCAACAGAACTTTTCAGCAGCTATTTGTATGGGCTGTTCAATAGATCTGGATTACATTGTTATTTTCATCATTATTTCAATATTTCAAGGAGCTATGGTGTGGTCAGTGGGTGTACTCCTTGTAATAATGCAGATGTTATTCTTTTAAATCTTGGTGAATAGTCTTTTTTTAAATAAATATTTTATTTATATTTCCAACTACATATAATGGCAGTTTTTATCAATCATATTTTTTGCAAGGATTTGAGTTTTACAAATTTTCTCCCTCCTTCTCTTCCCACCCCCTGCCCTTGACAGAAAACAATCTGATATAGGCTTTACATCTGTAACCATGTCAAACATAGATCTAAATTAAATGTATTGTGAGAAAAGAATCAGATCCAAACAGACGAAAGAAAGCATTAGAGATAACAAAATTATATAATATATTACATAAATTTTAATTTTAAATTTAAAAAATTGAAGGTAATAAGCTTTAGTCTTTATTTAAACTCCAGTTTCCTTCTCTGTCATTTAAACTCTATTCTTCCTTCTGTAATTTCCATCAAGTCTCCCCAAATTGTCTTTTTTACTCCTGAAATGAACAAGTCCATCATGACTGATCCTCACCCTCTGTTGTTGCTAGTGCATATAATGTTCTTCTGGTTCTGTTCACTTCACTCAGCAGTCTTTCCAGGATTTTCTGGATTTTCCTTCATGATTTCTTATAGCACAATGGTGTTCCATCACATACATATACCATAATTTTTTCAGCCATTCCTCAATTGATAGGCATCCCCTCAATTTCTTGGTGGATAGTCTTTAAAAATGTTATGGTAAAACACTTCATCACTCTGTGGTCATATGTTCAGCAAATCTTTGAACTCTGAACTGGCCTTAGATGAAAGATATACTCTTTGTAGCTGGGCTTCTACTCAAAGCCTTCCTTTTGTTTTTCTTTTTTCAAATATATATAAGATCTTAGAGAGAAAGCAAGAAGGTATTACAGAAAGAAAAAAAACTATGAAGACTTAAGATTTCTGATGATAGCTGTGATCAACCAAAATTTCAAAGTACCTATGATGAAGCATATTACCCATTTTCAAACAGGGAAGTAATAGACCCAAGATATTTTTGTTTACATGTTAAGTTCATAGTTTTAAAAAATATGAGGAAAAACCTGACCTTTTTAGGATCATAGATCTAGAGCTGAAAGGAACCCTGGAGGCCAGTTAGTTTGCAGAAGAGAAAAATGAGTCCCAGAGATTAAATGACTTGCACAAGTCACACAGGAGATAAGTATCACAGATAGAATTTGAACAGTGGACCTTTGACTCAAGAGTCACTATTCTTTATACTATACCAAGCTGTTTTATTCATATTCTTTTTTTAAAAAAAAATTCCATTATATCCTAATGACACCCTTCCTCCTCCTACCCCATGCTAATAGATAAGTAAAAGAAATCATCCCATGAGTCATTTGAGAAAATGTTATATCTTATTCTATGGCAACAATCTACCACCTCTCAACTTAGAGGTTGGAGGCATGCACTGTAAGCCAAGATTGGTGATGACATTCATTGAGTTTAGAAGACTTTTGATGAATTAAAGACCTTTACAACTTTGTAGGATCTACCTGTTCTATTCTGGCAGGATTTGAACCCAGATTTCCTTGACTCTAAGGTCAACATTCCATTCACCCTACTACACTGCCTACCTACTACATTGGTAATGTTCATAGGTATATAAAGGTAACTTTGGATTCAAAAAGACCATGCCAATACAGATCCTATCAATCTGAAAAGGCTTCTGCTACAGACTGTGCAGTAGACTTAGTCTGTTATTCAAAAATGGCACTAACTAAATTCAGAGACATAAATATAATACCAGGCATTGATTTTTTGAAGAGCAAAAGAGTTCTGTTCTGTATCAATGAAGAAAGTGCCTACAACAATGAAATTGTGACTCTAGAATTATTGGAGAAAGGTAATATGGTACAGTGGAAGAGGTATTGCCTGTGGAGTCAGGAAGACCTGAATTAAAAGTCTGACCTTGGACATTTACTAGCTGTGTGACCCTGGGTAAGTCATTTAACCTTTTTCTGCCTCAGTTTTCTCCTGTAAAAATGTATATAATAATAGATTCTCCCCCCACCCAGGACTTTTGCAAGGATCAAATAAGCGAATATTTATGTAAAGTTTTCTGACAGCCTTAAAGTGCTATATAAAAAGTATTATTAATTTTTATTAATACCTTTGGATAACATTCTGTATTCTTTCTTTAGTTCTTGCATTCTCTTTTCCTGATATTGGTGGTTTAAGAGATGATAATAATAATAACTTATATTTATGTAACACTTTGGAATGGGAGGGCTTTCTTTACAACAACTCTGCCAAGTAGGGAAATATGAAAATCCCAGTATTTAAATAAAGAAATCAAAGCTGAGGATGCAAAGTAACTGACTAAGTGATAAATTTAGAATTAGAAAGGACTGAAGGTCCTTTAGTCCAAGCTCTCTTCATTCTCTCTCTCTCTCTCTCTCTCTCTCTCTCTCTCTCTCTCTCTCTCTCTCTTTACAGATGAGGATACTGAGGCCAAGAGTTGGTATATGAGTAGAACATGACAGAGCCTAGCTCTCCTCTAACTCTGAGTCAGAGATATACTGGAGTCAACTTGAACCAGCTCACCAGAGCTGATGATTAATTTCTTATTATGAGCATTTACATTTTTTGAAATGGGTAAAGGTTATAAATGAGATCTTGGTTTATTGTGGTGGGCTATTTTTGGTACAAACTTAAGGAAGTAAGGGAGAAAATGTTAATAATTCAGATTAAATTTAAAAGTGTACTGTATTCACATTCTTCAAAAGATGGTTGTTAAACATTTATCAGTACACTCCTACTATTGCCTCCTAAACACAGATGCCTTCAAAGCAGTGCCTTGAGAATTTTGACTGGGAAGGACTCTTTGCTTAAAGGTAATATCTCCCATAGTACTGGGTATTTTTCTTTCTGTTTTGCTTTTAAGTTTCTGTCAGGCCTTACACTCCAAGATTCATAGTGAAGAGCCTGGAATTTTTTGAGAGAGAGCAAAGAAATTTCTTCAGATTTTCCCCCACCCAGACTTATTGATCCAGAGAGAGGCTCTCTCAGGATTTTAAAAATGGGCCTCATATACAAAAGGTAGTGCTGGCTAATAGGAACCAAATTGACTCTTTCCTATTTAGAGACCACCCCATATTCATCATCATCCAAGGACCAGGGATACAAATACAAAAAAAGAAAAAGAAAACAATCCTTGTAAGTCCCCAAGGAGCTTACAATCTAATGGAGGGAAGGCAAAACACACAAAAAAAAGGCTGAAAAGGAGGGAGGAACAAACAATTTATGGTGGACAAGTCTGTCAGAGAAGTCAAAATATAGTGTAACCAGGAGAAATAAAATGAGATATCTTATTTGAGATCTCTCCTTAAATAGAGGTTTAGAGTTCATGACCCAACTCTCCAATCAGGGAAGTAGAGGTTAGTGATGAGTGGAGTTGCAAGGCTGTTGAGATCTTGTATGATGATGAGGTAATCCCATAATCAGATTTCTAAGACATGTTGACTATCAATTAAAGATATCCCAGGGGTGTGCAGCCAGGTGAGAAATGAGGATATGTCTGAGGAGAGGTCGCCTCTGGTTTTAGGGGTATGATAAAGTTCCATTTCCTACCACCAATTTAGGATTAACATGAGTGAACCTCAATTTACATAAGAGATATTTTGTTTGAGAGTCGTATGTCTAGACATGTAATTTTTGTGTGCTAGAGGGAAATAAGAAGATCCCTAATTTATTGGACTGAAAGTCAGTTGGGAACTTCCCATGTCATCCTGAAGTATTCTTCAGTCAGAGGCACATTCTAGTCATCTCCTTGATCTTCCATCTAACCATTCCTGCTTTATATAACGCCTTTACCAGTGAAGAATGATCCTGTTTCTCTTCAAACTGCATTTTGTAGAAAAAGTGGAAATGAGGATACCTACATGTTTGCCTGTCTAAGTGGGTAGAGACTAAAGACACTTGGGGTTTTTAGGAAACTTTGGAAGAGGTTCTGGTAAGCACAGCATTTCTTATGTTCAGCATAGTGCCTGGAACAAATGGGATGCTTAATAAATGTTTGATTGATTTAATGATAAACTAGAAATTTCTCTGGAGCCTGCCCCACCCTCTTTCCCAACAACCCCTGATATCTAGTGCTTGCAACCCTTGAGACTAGTAAGAGGAAATTTCCCCTAGTGAGAGCTCATTCATAATTTGAGTTGAGATGTTTTTATTTTGCCTCTAAGCTAAAGAGCCTATCTATGCTGGTACATTCTGTTGTCTATCCTGCTTTATTTAACTTTCCTGATTTCTATTTACTGCTTACTTTGATAAAAAGATTTACTAGCTATTTTTGATGATCTTTTGTGTAACCAGCATTTGGTGGGAGGCAGCTAGGCTGGCAATCATGAGCTAAGTATTACCCTCCCCTTGAGAGCAGTTTGCCATTTATTCTGAGCCTCAAATATATTCTGAGGTGTAGTAGATTGATAGTGAGCTAGAATCATATCAATAGAGAAAGCTGAGTAAAAGAGCAAGCATCCAAACAGATTATTCTAAACATGTGCAGAAACTGTGATCTCTCCTTAGAGACAGGATTAACCAGCTGCCAAAAAGATATCTTCTATCTCTATAACTAATAAACTCAGCTATATTTATATATCATATGTCCCCTCAAAAGATCTATTTTCATATCTTTTAAATTGAATCGAATGCTTAGTTAACCAGCTCCCAGACTCTAGGCATTATCAGTACCCTGGTGATCAGAATTTTCTAGTTAAGAGAATTTTTGGACCATTCCAAGATCACCTTAGGAGTGGAAAGAGACTGGAGTATGAATATATTTTAATGGCACCATGAGGGTGGTGTTTGATGTGGATTGGAATAAAATTAACATAACTCCCACCTCTTTCTCTAAAACTAGATGAAGAGAAGACTGAGCCAGGCTAATCCAAGAGTAAGGAGGCTCTTTTGCCTTTATTAAAAAAATGTTTTTGTTTTGAAATGAGTTCCAAAGTGGTGATTTCAGAAGACCCAGCCCCAGAATGTTGGCATTGTTCCCTAAGGATTTCAATGATCACCAGACATTGAAGTTAATAATCTGAGTGCTGGCAAGGAATGGATGAGGTAGAGAAAACCTTTGGAGAGTGCATTTTGGAGGAGTTTGACATGAGATAGCTCCAGTAGGAAATGATGCTTAAAAGACAGTGGACATGAGGTTTATAGGGTGCTCTTCCTTCCGGGAGCATTTTCTGGTCCTCCACACCATCACCAGCACCACGCCTGCCACGAAGCTGGCAATAGCAGCCACCAGCACAGCCCAGTAGGGGATTGTGGAGGACTTCTTGGTTTCCTGCCGAAGCAGTCCACTATTCCTCAAGGTGTAGAAGTAGGGATTATCCTGTGAAATGAATGGTAGGGTTTAGAGGTTTAAGAACTCACAAGAATAGCTATCTATCAATTAACATTTATCCAACCAAAAAGCATTTACTGAGAGCTTACTCTGTGCCAGTCACTGAGTTAAAAATACTGAGACTAGAAAAAGCAAAAGTGAAAGTCCTTCCCTTTAAGGAATTTATAATCTACCCTTGGGAAAGAACATGCACAGATAAAGCAAGGAGAAGGCAAGCCAACTTGATAGGAGCAGCAAGATGTTCTGAGAGAGGGAACAGTATAGGTCAAGCAAGTCATTTCCTTGACCAACACCCCTCCTCTAATAGATTCAGGTGGAGATAGTCTAGTACTTTGACCTGCCCCATCTCACCCCTACTTCCAAGGTCCTGTGAACTACAGGCTAAACCCCTGACCACTGATTCTAATTCCATCATCCAGGGAACATTTCTTTTGTATATTTGACCTGGCAAGAGGTTGACTCTCCAGCCTCTATAAATGCTATAATGGTAGCCCCTTTCCTCTCAGCAGTCACTGGGGTTTTTGAACAACCAGAAAAGGTCCTGGTACCAGTAAGAGGTCTGACACCAGGAACCAGTTATGGTTTTATCAGTCACTCTAACTTCAGTCCTGTAGTCCAAATCCCCTACTTTGCTCTCTCCCTGCTCTTTGTGATCAGAAATTTTGTCTTGCTTTTTTGTCTCTCCAGCATTGAGCATGATGTTTTACACATAGTGCATACTTAGTAAGTGCTTTTTTCATTCATTCATTCACTCATTCATTCATTCATTATTCATTAATTCACTCAGTCATCCATCCATCCATCCATCCATCCATCCATCCATCCATCCATCCATCCATCTATCCATTCATTCATTCATGTCCAAGAATCAGAGCTGGCTAGGGAAGGTGGATGATGATAGCTCAGCTGTGACAGTAAGTGCTTAATAAATGTTGAATTGAAATAAATTATAAAACTGCAAATAAAGAACCTGAAAGGGGCAGTTAGGTGGCACAGTGGATAAAGCACCGGCCCTGGAGTCAGGAGTACCTGGGTTCAAATCAGGTCTCAGACACTAATTACCTAGCTGTGTGGCCTTGGGCAAGCCACTTAACCTCGTTTGCCTTGCAAAAAACCTAAAAAAAAGAATCTGAAGGCAGGATTAGGTTGGGCATGGAGGTGGTCTTCTTATTCCAGGTACAGAATTTTTCTTTTGATTTTGTTTTTGGTAGCTCTGTTCCCTGACTATCTAAGGAGTAAATGGACTGATTTCTAGCTATATGCTTGCTCTGGTGCCATTCACTTGCTTGGTTGGGTAAGAGTGAGGGTCACAGAATCATAGGATTTAAAAACTGGAAGAGTCTTTAGAGGCTATCTAGGCCAACTTTCTCATTATACAGATGAGGAAACTGAGGCCCAGCAAAGTCAAGTGACTTGCCCAAGGTCAAATCAGTGAAGAAGGTGAATGATTAGGAAAGGAAGGTTGGAAGAGGAAGACAATTGAGAAAGGAGAGTGACATCCCAGCTGTGTGTCTCTGGGCTTCCTGTTGGATGCCACCTTTACTGGTCATCATTTGTAAACTGTGAGATGTTTTTCCCCCCAGAGGGGTCAGTTATGACAGTTTATTTTTAATCTCCTTGGGGGGAGAGAAGAAAGACAACTGGACTCCATTCTCCTATGACCCTATCTCATTCAGAGCTTCCTAGGAGCATTGATGGAGCTGGAAGGGACCATAAAGAATATCTAGACCTCATTTTACAGATAAGGAAACTGAAACTGTGTTCCTTCTGTTCTTTTGACTACAGATACTTTTTTTTTTTAGGTTTTTGCAAGGCAAATAGGGTTAAGTGGCTTGCCCAAGGCCACACAGCTAGGTAATTATTTGATTTGAACTCAGGTACTCCTGACTTCAGGGCCAGTGCTCTATCCACTGTACCACCTAGCCACCCAATTCAGATACTTCTTGAAGCTTTTAGAGGCAAAAAGCAGAGCTGGTCAGTCGAGGTTGGGAGTGAGAAGGCTTCCAGGAGTGGACATGGTGGTGGTGGTGGTGGTGTGTGTGTGTGTGTGTGTGTGTGTGTGTGTGTGTGTGTGTGTGTGTGTATTTGTGTGTGTGTATGTGTGTGTGTATGTGTGCACTTGCACGTGCTTGTATGGGATGGCTCTGGGAGAACAGCATGGTATAGTGAATAGAGGTTTGGACTTGGAGTTGAGAGGACCTAAATTCAAATTCTGCCTCAGACACTCACTAGCTAAATGACCTCGAGCAAGTCACTTCCTCTTTGTTTGCCTTTCCTCAGCAATAAAATGAGATTAGACTAAATAATGTCTAAATTCTCTCCCAGTTTTAATCTATGACCTTATAGTAAATCCTCATCTGGCTAGGTTCTTCATATTTAGCCTTTCCTCAGGGGAAATCCCAGGACTACAGGAAGTAGCATTAGGAGCTTGGTGGAAGAGCATTCTTTATTTCCTTGCTTTCTCCCCCCCCCCCCCCAAGTCATTAGTAATAAACATCTTTGTCTTGGAATCTCTAAGTACTTTCCATCCAGACTCTCCTTTTAAGATATATTTAAATTATTGCCTCTTTTTGATTCTCCGTTTGAAAAGTCTGGGGAAACAAAGGCTCTGATGAGGAAAGAAAAAGAAATGTGCTGACAGTAAAGGTAACATAAAGTGAGTTATTCCAAGGGATCTCAGCCAAAGTGGGTGTCATTTGCTCTTATACTGGTCCATGCACCTCTGCTACCACTGCTATTCCAGTCTTTCAACTCTGGAATTCCACATAGCTACTGAAACCTCTCTAGGTTTGAGAATGACAGTTCTAGGGGAGATCTTTGCTCCTGCTAGAGCCATAAATCAACAAACATTTATTAAACCCTACTATGAGACAGACCTTGACAAGAGGACTAATATATAGATAGTGGAGATGTAGGAATAGCCTATAGCAGGAAGTCTTAATTTTTTGTTTTTTGAGACAGGGTCTCCTTTGGCAGTCTAGGGAAACCTATGGACCTCTTCTCAGAATGATGTTTTAAAATGAACAAAATAAAGTACATGAGCTTACAAAGGCAACTAATTATGATATGATACAGTTAATAAATTTTTTTCAAGTTCTTACCAAGGTTAAGAAGACCTAGATTATAATTTATCAAGTCCAACCAAAGAGCCTTTAGTTACTTGGAAATGAAAGCCCTTCTTCTCTGGACATAGTAAGGAAAGATGATGTTACACAGGGAACTGGGATATGTGTGTGTGTGTGTGTGTGTGTGTGTGTCCGTGCACACACATGTGTTTGAATGGGAGGGATGACAACTGGATGGACTTTTACTTACAGAAGTTGGACACTTGACTTTTGTTCGGCTGTAGGTGAAGTTGTTGTAGGTCTGCTTCTGGCCCACTGGTTCCAGCTGAAAAAGAACAAGAAGTTGATTCTACTAACTCTACTTACCCCCAGAGCTGCCTAACTCAGAAGGAAATGAGGGAGAAAAAAGAGTGAGCCCACCATACATATTTTCTTCTACTTCTGATAGAGTGAGAAACTTGATAGAGTGGCACTAACTTTTATCAAACAGAAGAAGCTTTGGGAGAAATCAACACAATACAACACTCAAACTCATATTTTGAGAGAGTTCTTGGAAACCAGTCCTTCAATTTCCCATAACACTTGCATGAAAATATAACACAGTAGAAGTCACTTTCATTGTAGTGGGAGAGGAATAGAAGTCATTTCCCTGCTTTGTTTTGACCTTCCTAGCGAGAAGTAGATTTTTCTAGATGGGTCAAAGGGTATGATGGACTGATTGTAGAATCAGAAGATGTGGATTCAAAACCTGGTTCTATCACTAAGTACTTCTGTGACCAAAGAAAAATCATGTATTCTCTCTGGGCTTCACTGTCCTCATGTGCAAAATGGAAACAATCACACTGGTATTAACTATCTCATAGGATTGTTGCAAAAAATGACTTAATTATTTTTTTTGGTAGTAATGAAATGGGAACAAAGTAGTTGCCTATCCATCTGATAGATGAATGTTATGTCAAAAAGTTGAATTTTTAAAAAATAATAAATATGAAGAATTCAGAGAAACTTGGAGGAATCTTCTCTAAACTGATGCAGAGTGAAGCAAACAGTATCAGGAAAAGAATATACATGATGACTAAAGCAATGTTGAAAAGAAATAAAAAGAACACCCCAGCAATGAAAATAATGAAATTGAATGCTGAGTAATTATAATGACCAATCTAAAGAAGAAATGGGAAAATGCAACTCTCCCCCATCTTTGCAGATGTGTGAGTCTGGCTGTGGAACAGTGAACATCCTGTCCTTGGTTGATGTGTGGGTGAGTTTTGCTAAAACTGTTTTTCTTTTCTCTTCCCTTTTCATTACAAGAAATAGTTTGATGATTTGAGTGAGAGGAAAGCTATATTTGGAAATGATGGGAATGTAAAAGATATCAGTAAAATTTAAATTTTAAAGCTGAGTTATTATTATTAAAGAGAAATAACTTCAAAGCAGTGGTGGAGGAGGGTAGAGAATGGAAAAAACACTAAGAGAGACAGAGGGATCATGAACAAGACAAGTTGGGGCTATATTGTTTAAGAAATTAATATTGTTCATGTTGATAACTATTGTGCTTAACTTTCTTCTTTCTTGAAATAGGGGTAACATCAATTTGCCACCTTTAAATACTCAGTATTAGACAACTACTTCCAGTGAGGGACTAAGGGAGCTATGGTCATACTTAAATATTTAGGTATGATACTTAAAAAAAACCCTTTTTTCAAAGTAGTTTTCCCCATCTATAATTTCCATTTACCCTTCCTCAAACCCAATTGAAGTAGATATTTCAGGACAAGTCTCATATTATTTTTCTCCACATAGAATTTCAGAAGGGACTTCAGAGGTGATAGAGTTCACCCCCCCCATCTTAATAATCCTGAACCTTTTTTACAAGATCCCCAACAGTTGGTCAAACAGTGAAGAAACCTCACTACCTTCTGAATGAACTGCTTCATCTTCTTCTAGACATTTCTAATTGTTAGTGAATTTTTCCTTATTTTAAAGAAAAACCAGGTCTGACTCCAGTTCTACATCATAACTTTTTAAACACTTGAATAGGGTTTTCATGTCCCCCCTTAACTCTTCTCCAGGCTAATAGTTCCCAGTTACTTCAATCAATCTTTATGTGGAATGCTCTGTTCTCCTGCCAACCTGGTTGACTTTCTTTGAACTCCCTCTAGGTTGTCAATGTATTTAAAGACTTGTGACTAGGACTGAATCCAGCTTTGATGTGATCAGGGCAGGATTTAGCAGGACCATCCTTCTTGCCACCCCTTTTTTTCTTGGCATTCTTTTTTTTTTTAACACAGCCTTAAGACCTTGTCAGTGTTTTTGGCAGCTACATATCACACTTTATATAATCTGTTAAAATCTCAGATATTTTTCTTCCCCCCCCCTTTTTTTTTTAACAAAAACTCTTTATTGTTGTTCAATCATTTTTCAGTTGTGTCTGACTCTGTGACCTTATATGGGGTTTTCTTGCCAAAGATACTGGAATGGTTTGTTATTTTCTTCTCTAGCTCATTTTACAGATGAGGAACTGAGGTAAACAGGAGTAAGTGACTAACCCAGGGAAACACAGTTAGTAAGTGTCTAAGGTCAGATTTGAATTCAGGAAGATAAATCTTCCTGAGTTCATGATCTAATACTCTATTCACTGTACCACCTAGAATGCTCCCTCTAGCTTAATTTCCTCCATTCTGTAGTTAATAAAGTTGATTTTTTAAAAAACTCAAGTGTAGGAGTCCATATTGACCTAAATTAAATTTCATCTTCATGATAATGTTTGTCCTTTGTTCTTGAAGAAGACTATGATAGCAGGGAGGTGATGCCTTGACAAGCAAGTGAATTGGATTCTACTGACAGGGTACTGTGCTAAATCACCAGCCTCACTTTCTCCTCCAAAGTTGTTTGGGTCTGATATGGCCAGATATGAATCAGTATGACTGAAGATGACTTTGGATGTGACACAATAAGGATTAAATGACTTGCTCAAGGTACACAGCTAGTAAATGTCAAAGACTAAGGCCAAATTGAACAGAGGTCCTCTTGACTCCAGGGATGGTGCTCTATTCACTGCATCATCTAGCTTTGGGAATCTCCTAACTCCCTTTTTCAACCAGGATATATTCATAGAAAGTAAAGGGCAGGCAACAAAGCTAATGAAGTATTCATGTTTTATATACAGAGCAAAGATACATTTACACCATGTTATTATATAAATGATAAGAAAGTTTCCTTGACAGAACTAGAAGGGAAGCTTTAACTAACTGGGCATGGCCAAAGACTGGCCATGTTTCATGGTGACCTTTATAAAGACTAGAATCAGTGGAGCTTTGTGGAATGTGACCTTTGCCAAAGGGAAGCAGTGAAGGGAAGGGGAATTCCCCCACTTCCTCTACTTCATTGTCTATAGTCTCTTTAAGTGGAGGTACTCTCCCAAATAAGATGCTGTAAGACACTGCATCCAAGAGTACTGTGTGTGTGTGTGTGTGTTTCAGAGATAGAAAGACAAATGGAGAAAGATGCAGAGAGAAATGAGATAGTGGTCAGGGCAGGGCAGGGCAAGAAGAAGATTCTCTAGTGGTGGTAGAGAAGAGAGTCAACTTTAGATTCAAGGGAGAATTAGTCCTGGAAATTGGTAACTGAGTCAAAGAAAGAGGTAGACCCAGGAACTGATGAGTGAATCATGCAGCAAAGATACTATACCCAGTGTGAATAATATAAGAACACTAATAAAGTTTAAGAATCAGATGTCTGGAAAAATAATATGCACCTGATATACTTTAAAACTTAATCTGCCACTACTGCGTCTATACCCTGAAGAGATGAGGGAAAGGGGTAAAAACATTACTTGTACAAAAATATTTATAGCAGCTCTGTTTGTGGTGGCAAAGAATTGGAAATCCAGTAAATGTCCTTCAATTGGGGAATGGCTTAGCAAACTGTGGTATATGTATGTCATGGAACACTATTGTTCTATTAGAAACCAGGAGGGATGGGATTTCAGGAAAACCTGGAGGGATTTGCATGAACTGATGCTGAGTGAGATGAGCAGAACCAGAGAAACACTGTACACACTAACAGCAACATGGGAGTGATGTTCAACTTTGAAGGACTTGCTCATTCCATCAGTGCAACAATTGGGAACAATTTTGGGCTGTCTGCAAAGGAGAGTATCATCTATATCCAGATAAGGAGCTGTGGAGTTTGAACAAAGTACAAGGATTATTCCCTTTAATTTAGAAAAAAAAACCCAGATGTCTTATTGTCTGATCTTGTTACCTCTGAGAATTCTGTTCTCTTTAAGGATATGATTTCTCTCTCATCACACCCAATTTGGATCAAGGTACAACATGGAAACAAAGTAAAGACTGACAGAGTGCTATCTGTGGGGTGGGGGGAGGGAAGCAAGATGGGGGGAAAATTGTAAAACTCAAATAATATCTTTAATAAAAATAAATTTAAAAAAGTAAAAAAATAAAAATAAAAACTTAATCTGCACCATTAACATTTTCTCTATCACTTTCCTAAGTCTAGCCAATCAACAAAGCAATAAATCAAGTCCTAATTTATAAAGTTTGATCATTTCCAAGGTGAAATGCTCCCCTGAAAATTTAACCATGGTACCCAATCTATAAGTTTGATTTGAGGGGGTGATTTAGTTCCCAGATGAGGTGCTATGTTAAGTGTGTTCTATTTTTATATAGACTATGTTTGAATCCTGATGTTTGGCTATTCCTCAGTGCTTCATATTATCTGAGAATTTAATACACATTCCATTTATGTTTTCATCTAACTCATTAATAAAGAGTGTGAAAATCTCTGGACCAAAGACAGTTTCCTGGGTGCATAACTTTTTATAAATAAGAAAACAGAATCACCTTGGTGAGATGGCTTGCCCAATATCATATAGTAACACAACTGGGACTAGAAATCAGATTTTTGGTATCCCAGAAATACAGGATTGGACTGAGAAGGAAGAAGAAAGTGATAGGTAAGGTCAGAGGAAGGCCAATGAAATCTAATGTGGAAGACAATAAATAGCAAGGAGAAAAGATCCTGGAGCAGTCCCCAGAGTAGAAAACTGCCCTTTTTTTCTATTTTTTTTTTAGCAAGCAGGAAATCTTCATTGTCAGTTGAGAGTTGTTTGCCCTTCATTTTCTAAGAGGACCAATGACATCATGAGGTGATGTCTTGACATTCATTAATTGGATGTAAATGAGGCCCAAAGTCATAAATTTCGCTCTCTCTTCCTGAGTTATCAAAGTCCAGTAGCAAGGCATAAGTCAAGATGACCGGCAATGGACTAGAGTGCAGTAGATGACCTTGGCAACTTGGATGTCTGACCAAGCTCTCAGAGCTCCATAGCACCTGCTTCAGTTGCTTTCATGATTGTTGGAAGAAATTGTGCTCTTCTGGCCATTCAACTGGGGAAAGTCTTCACCTGCTTTAGGTAGCTACTACCCTAATTCACTGACAGATTTGAGGCTGACTTAGCCCATCTGCTGAGAAGGTTTACCTCTTAGGGCCACAGGTGAGAGAGAGAGTGCCAGGTGGACCCCAAAGGTGGATAGCAGTTCTGAAAATGGCTCAGCAGTCCTCACACCAGAGGTCCCAAAGAGTAGAAGGAAGGTGGAAATAAAGCAAATGAAGACCAGGAAAAGAAGATGGTAGAGAAGCAAAAGATTCAGGAGAAGGAAGAAGGGAGGGTCTTTCTTCTTTAGCAAAAGTCTCAGAGAAAGATAACCACTACAACAATAATAATGAATATTTATATAGAACATTAAAATTATAAAGCTTAACAAATATCTCATTTTATCTTCATCATAATCTAATGAGTGGATACTATTAGCATCCCCATTTTGGAGATGAGGAGACTGAGGCTAAATGACTTTCCTGGGGTCTGAGACTATACTTGAACTTAGGTCTTATAGACTTCAAGGCTCTGGCTCTATCCACTGTGCCACATTCCATCAAGAACAAGGCAGAAGTTATACTGGATACTAAAGAGAAGAGAGTTGATACATCCTTGCCACACTATGGTACATCAGGGACATAAACCGATAACCAAAATGATACTGTATCTTGGCATAACAATTACTAGATGTGAATTTTAGAGGTAAATTTGGAATATTCTAAAATGAAGGAATTTAATATTACTTTAGTTTTATAGAATGAAAGAAATGTAGCATATTGGCAACAACATCAACCTAGGAGTCCAGAGGTTCGGTAATCTAGAAGACTTTGGTTTTTACAGAGGTATTGTGGGGAAAATACTGGATTTAGAATGAGAAAAAACCCAAGCTTCACTTCTGATACTTAATAGCTGTGTGACCGTGGAGAAGTTAAACTTCTCAACCTCAGTGTCTCATCTGTAAAATAGGGATAATAATGCCTGAGACACCTATGTCATAGGATTGCCAGATCTCATTATTATTATTATTATAGTACCATTTTTTCCCTTCAAATAGTTCCTCAACCTTGAATAAACTGCCTCATATCTCTGAGCCTCAGTTTCTTTATCTGTAAAATGAAATATTTGGGCTAGACAGAGATCAAGATTCTTTCTGGCTCTCAAAACTCTTGTAAAATATATGACTTTTACCTAAACTAATCCACTTACTCAATGCCATCCCAATTCAACTACCAAAAAATATTTTATTGAGCTAGGAAAAATAACAACAAAGCTCATTTGGAAGAACAAAAAGTCAAGAATATCAAAGAAACTAATTTTAAAAATGTAAAAGAAGGATGTCTAACAGTTTCAGTTCTTAACCTATATTATGATGCAGAAAGTATTAAAACAATCTGCTACTGACTAAGAATTAGGATGGTGGTTAAGTGCAATAGTGTAGATAAACAATCCACAATATTAAATGATTTTAATAATTTTGGGTTTTATAAAGACAAAGATTTAAACTTTTAGGATAAACACTTGGTATTTGGTAAAAAAAAAATTCTGGGAAAACTGGAAAGCAGTCGGTCAGAAACTATCTTATTATTTGTCATGTAAAGGTCAAAATGGATATATGACCTAGATATAACTGGAACTATCATAAGTAGAGAAGCATGGAACATATTGCTTTTAAGATTTATGAATGAGAAAAATTTATGAATAAATAAGAAGTAGACAACATTGTGGGATGTTAAATAGATAATTTTGATTACATTGAACTAAAAAAATTTTGTAAAAGTAAAGTCAATATAGCCAAGATTAGAAGGAAAGAAGAAAATTGTGGGGGGAAAATTTTAGCCATCTTTTTGGATAAAGGCCTCAGATCTCAAAATATAGAAAAATTACCAAGTTTATAAAGAGTATGAGTCATTCCCCAATTGATAAATGCTCAAAGGATATCAATAGGCATTTTTTGGAGGGAGAAATCAAAACTATATATATATATATGTATATATATTCATATAAAATGCTCTAAATCATTATTGATTAGAGAAATGCAAATTAAAGCAACTCATATCATTTCACATCTATCAGGTTGTCTAAAATGATAGAAGGGAAAATGACAAATGTTGGAGGGGATGTGGAAAAATTGAGTCACAAATACACTGCTGATGGAACTGTGAATTGATCAAATCATTCTGGAGAGGAATTTGGAATTATGTTCAAAGAATTATAAAATTATGTATAACCTTTGACCCAGCAGTACCACTATTTGGTCTGTTTTCCAAGGTGACCAGAGAAAAGTAATTGAAAATTGAGGAGATATCCATCACTTAGAGAATGGCTTGATAGTGATGGAATATCACTGTGCTGTAAGAAATGACAAATAGGTTGGTTTTAGAAAACCATGGAAAGATTTGTATGAAAAAATGCAGAGTGAAACAAGCATAATCAAGAGAATATTGTATTATAGTAACAGCAATATTGTTCAGAGTAACTTGTAAATGACTAAACCATTCTGAGTAATAAGATCATTCATGTCAACTCCAAAGGACTTATGAAGGAAAATGCTATCCTCCAGAAAAAGAAGTATGTTCTACAAATATCTACAAATATCTATCTAAAAAGTTGGCCTTCTCTAATGTAGGATTAGGAAAGACATCTTAGAACTCAAAATTCCACAATCAATAAATGAAAGTTTAAAAAAATAAAGCATATGGCATTCAGTTGGGGTGGGGGTTGAAATACAAGTGAGAACACCAAGTGATCTGTAAAATTCTGTAATTGTATCTCTGGGCAGATCTTGATGAAAACATTCAACTTTATATTCTTTTCCATATGTAACACACTGGGTGGGGAGAATATTGTCTACTGATGGAAGGATTAATTAACCCAGTGTCCTAGTCCAATAGTGCAAGGTCCTTGATGGATTGGGGCTAGGGATAATGCAAGAACTCACACTCATGTAAAAGTTTAAAGTTTAGGAAAAGCATTCCTGCCTACCTCCAAATTCAGGGAGGTGAAAAAGACAAGATTATCATCTCTGTTTCTCTAGATGAGAACTAAGAGGTTAAATGATGTCCCCAGAATCCCATAGCAACTAAGTCTCAGACCCAGATTTCCTGATCCAAGTCCAGTATGCAATACCACAAATTCCTTCTCTCTGTGCAAGATAGAATAATTGTGGCTCTAAGGCAAGGGGATTGTCAGCCTGGTTGTTATTATCCAGTCAAGGAAGTAAATATCGAGGACAGCCTCACTTGAACTTGGGACATCTGTGGCTTACCTCAAAGGGTTGTGGTGAGGATTGAAGGTGATGATGTACATTAAGTGCTCTTTACAATCCAATATTCTAGCCATGTCAAATATAACTGTGATGACAAGTCTCAAAAGAGGAGATGGGGAGTACAATACCTCGTATGTGACCTTGGGTAAGTTACTTAACTTTTATGGGCTGGTGTGGCATGGGAGGTTCAGAATAGATGATCCTTTGGGTACTAGCTCTAAATTCTAAAGAAGATGAAGAAAGAAGAATGAATGACTGAGCAATAACCAGTCAGTAATCCAGACAACTGATGATGAAATGTGATTCTTTCTTTTTGTTAGGTTTTTGCAAGGCAAATGGAGTTAAGTGGCTTGCCCAAGGCCACACAGATAGGTAATTATTAAGTGTCTGAAGCTGGATTTGAACCCAGATACTCCTGACTCCAGGGCTGGTGCTCTATCCACTGGGCCACCTAGCCACCCCCTATGATTCTTTTTTTTAAAAGCTGTTGACTAAAGGATTGAATTTATATTCCATCCTCTTCATATTACAGATAAGGAAACTAAGGCCAAAGAGGTTAACCAAGAGCATTGGAAAGAGGATTTTAAGCCAGTATCTTGACTCCAAAGTCAGTGGTGGATTCCTGGTGAAGGAGGCATAGGTTACCAGATTTGGTGAATGTTCATTTTATTTTTCTTAAGTACACAGCTTTGCTATGAAAAAGAATATATTCTGGGAAAGGGAGAAGTTTGAAAATGATAGCATTGTTAATTTTTTAAAAATGACCAATGTAATGATTGCACATATATAACCTATATCAGATTGGTTATTATCTCAGGGAAGGGGAAGGAATGAAGGGAGGGATAGAGTTGAGAACTCAAAACCTTAAAAAATGAATGTTAAAAATTATTTTTACATGTAATTGGGGGGAATAAAATATTATTTAAAAAAATAAAAATGCTAATGTAATCTTTCAACCAAAAACAATGAATTATGGGAAAGGAGTAGGAAAGATAATTGGAGGGACAAAGACAGAGAGGAGGGGAAAAATATTTCTGGTTCTGATCCTTGAATCTTTTAATTTCCCTAAGTTCCCAAGAGAAGAAAAAGAACAGAAAAGGGTAAAACATCTTTCAAGGAAAGAAGACACATTGGATATCGAAGAAGAAATCATTATCCAAAACAGATTAGTGGGAGAGAAAGCTAAGTGCCCAGTAGATTGGATTATGAAAATGCTGTTGATAATATCACTGCAGCTGACTCAGAGATGTCCTGATGATAATTTGGCTGAAAGAATGACGTCAGTCTTCTAAGTGGGATGATGTTTAAATGATGCTATAACACTCCTTGGAAGGAATAACTAGATAAAAGAAATGTGCAGGGAAGGTTGATTTTTGTGGTAATACCATCAAGACAGACTGAAATAACAATTGCCCTTGGCCACATTCCTCTATTAATAGCTGAACTGAGAATACAGAAGCCCCAAAAGTCATTCTTTTATGTCATCTTGCTTCCCTGCTCTTGGGCTGCAGCTGATGTCAGACTGTGCATGTTTTAGTCAGACATGAAAAGGTTTCTGGAGAAAGCACAATTGTAAAGTCAAATTGAAAATCTGCGTTATGAGTCAGCCAGGCAAACCAGGAGAAATAAGTACTGGGCTCATAGATGTGGGAATAAAGTAATGTGTAGCAAGCATCATCATCATCATCATCATCATCATCATCATCATCATCATCCATGAGACCCAGAAATCAAAAAAGGGAAGATAAGATTGCAGTCTGCTAAGTTGCTATGGGAAAAGATGATGGGATGTATTCAACTGGTGAAAGGATCTGCTTACCACTGAGGCCAGATGAAAGTAAGGTTTTGAACAAGGAAAAATTTTATTTGTCTGAGAACATAAGTGTAAGAGTTATCATCTGCCTAATGAAAAATAGGAGATCTATGAAATTATAACCTGTATTCCCATAGGGGATATGTCTATTGGAATAGATAAAAGCAATGAAAATGAATAAATTGAGAAGATAAAAATGTCCATTAAGTCACATAGTTGCTGACCATAAACTAAACATTTGTGAAGTTCTAAATCCCTTCACTCCAACATTCACTCATTCATTAAAAAAAAATTTACACACAAAAATAAGAAACCCTTAAAACTACTTAAGTGAATTTGCAATTCATTTTGCTAGACTCAGGGAACTTTTCAATACTTGGAGAAATACATAATCTAATCAGTATGGTATTCCCTTCAATGGTATAGGTCCCACTGCATTTATACTTTCTCATTTTGTTCAACTGATCCATGTTCTTCTAGCAGTCCACCGGGGGGGGGTCACCTAACATTCTATTATACCCTCTTAATATCCATCAGTTATCTCTTGCTTTCATCATAGAAATGGCCAACCTCAATTTCTAGTTATATAATTCCCTGACAATATCCTTTGCACTACTTTCCCTGCCCAATTCTTCCTTGGAAATACATTGAGCTTGCTCATATCTATCATATACTTCTTCCTTTATTATTGTTTGAGTGACTCACAGTTTTAATTTTTTATTGTCAAAGATATTTATTCAATGATCTGTAGTCATATGGCATCAGCTGTTGTCAAAAAGATGGGTCTTAGTTGTAAAAAAAAGCTTCAGGTTATTAAAAGCACTATGCAGTTTCTCAAAGATAACCCATCCTACTCTTCTGATTCTGTTCTGGTCCCAGTTCATTGTCCATGAACAGTAATCTATCCCATATACACACACATATAATAAACATTTATTATATATATATATATATAGGTATTGTACATTTCTCTCCATATATAAATCCATATATGGATCTATATCTATATCCATGCCTATATTTAGGGCAGCTAGGTAAAACAATGGGTAGAGTACCAGGTTTGAAAGTCATGAAAAACTGGGTTCAATTTTTTCCTTAGACACTTACAAATTATGCGATCATAAACATGTCACTTAACTTCTGTTTGGTTCAGGTTCCTTATCTAAAAAAACAGGGAAAATGAAGGAGGATCAAATGAAATAATAATTTTAAAGTGCTCAGCACAACTGGCCTGGCATATAGTAAGTCCTATGTAATTGTTAGCTATTATAATCATATATTAGAGCTATGAATTATCAATCCAATTGGTATGGAACAGGTATTCTACATCCACTTGGTTTTTCTTGGAATGGTCTCTTTTGAGTGATAATACAAGTGGATTCTGGAATGTTCTAGAATTTTATGCAATCAGAATAATGTTTCTATGTAAACTAGCTCACATATAGGATGTTATAATCTATAAGGAAGTTTTTCAATTTGTACTTTATGCTGGCGAGGTTCGATTACAGTGGCAAGTATCTCAAGTGGCACGTGACTCCTTGTTTTTTGCTTCATAATATTAACAATTATAAACAAATAAGTTTATATTCTAAGCAAGTATTGCCCTTGATTGTCATATATTTTTGGTTGGAAGAGAGAAATGTTTGTTGACTATGGCTGTTTCTAGACTCATTTGATTTCCTCCCTGTGGTGATCTGCTAAAAGTTCCCTGAGAAACAGTGATGATCTGTGTCAGTATCCTTTTATTCACTTCTCTTTTTTTTGTAGTGATGGCTTGTTTAATACTGGAGTGAACTCAGATGTACACTATTTCATATTTTTACTTGGTATCAGTTTTTATCTAAGTTCTGACAATTTTGTGATATGTAAGAGATTAAGTTTTTCCTTTGAGTTTGTTGTTCAATTGTTTCAGTTAAGTCTGACTCTTTGTGATCCCATTTGGGTTGTTATCCAAAAATATTGAAGTGGTTTTTAGATTTCCTCCTCTAGTTAATTTTACAGATGAGGAAACTGAGGCAAATAGAATTAAATGACTTGCCCAGGGTCACACAGCTCATAAGTGTCTGAGGCTGGATTTGAACTCACAAAGAGGAGTCTTCTTCATTCTAGACTACCTAGTTGCCCTTCCCTTTGAGAGAGGAACCTTAATTTTCTTTTCTTTTCTTTTTTATTGGTTGGGGTTGGGCTGGTTCTTTTACTGAGCAACAATATAGGTGGTAGCTCATTAGAACTTTGTAAAAGTTTGTTTAATTGTATCATTATTTATTTGGAAGTCTAAGAGAATATGAATTACTGGATTACCCGCATTCTATTCCCAACATATCTTAATGACAAAAAGGAAATATATAGCATCCCAAAATAACTAAAAAGATGGCCAGGATTACTAAACACACTTCAGTAAGATTTGTTGCAGACAGCAAATATTAAAATTGGGGAGAGTGGAGCTGAAACTATTTCACCAAATTTAGGTCTTGACATCTTAATGAGGTGAGAACATGTCTCAATCAATCCATCATAGGTCTTAAATCTAAAAAAAAAAGACTTTCAGATGGAATGGATTACATAAGAATTGTGTTTGGGTTGACAGAGAAAACTTAGCCATGCTCCAGGTATCTCCTATAAATTATCAACCAAGTTGAGAAAGGAGAATTTCAGAACTTGAACAAGTGTGGTTTTCTAGAACACCCCTGAAGAGGGAATCACTTGGGGAGGTTTTAGGCCTTATCTTGGTTTCAGAGTTAGACTATGTAAACTTCAAAAGGCACAGAAGATTCTGGATTTCCCATCTTTCTACTAGTGTTCTAGCCTCATACCAGACCAGCTATTGGCAGTGTCTACATAGGGAGCCAAGGACTGATGATCACAAATTTATTCCACTTACAGAGAACTTTCTAAGTACTTCATGAATGGGAAAAAATATTTCCATCTCCAAGGTATGGTGAGTCACCTTTTTCTTACATGGTATCTTAAACCTGAACCTACTTTTCCATGAACACTGTATGTATTTGATGGAGATACAGTTATATTCATAGACACAGTGGATTGTGGGGTTACATTTTTTAAAAAATGTTCTTATTGTAAATTAGTAAATGCCCTTCTCTAAAAGCTACTTAAGGAAGGCTAAGTGATTCTCAACTGGTAATACTTGGGAGAGGGGAGAGCATGCAAGAATGGAAGACTTGAGCCAATGACTTTAGAGAATCTCTTTTCTGGGGTAGAATCCTAGAATAAAAACTAACTCTATTTTGTATATAAACACAAAATAAATACATATACAAATAAATGTATATGAACACACACACACACACACACACACACACACACATACATATATACTCACAAGCATAAATATACAAGATAACCTTAGGTAGTTACGGCTAGGGAGCCCAGGAAAGGTCTCTTGTAAAAGGTGACATTTCCCCTGAATCTTGAAGGAAATAGGGGATTCCAAGAGGTAGAAAATATCTTCTCAGCATGTAAACTGGCCAGTGCAAAGACATGGAAACTCCTATAAGAAGAATAGCTTGACTAGACTACGTGTACATGCAGGGAAGTAAAAAATAAGAATGGAAATGTTAGGGTCAGATTGTAAAGAGTTAGTTAATAAAAAATAGTTATTAAATACTGGGGGGGAAATAGCTTTAAAAGCCATTAATCTTATCCTCATTTTTAGAGTCGATAAAGCTTGAGAAATTGTGACTTTGCCCGTGGTAATAAAGTTAATAAGGTGGTCAGAGGTAGAATTCAAACTTAGTGTTCCTGACTTTAAGACAAACATTCTTATCCACTATAATACACTGAAAAGTAAACAAAATATTTTGAAATTATTTCTTTCTTCAGAGTTTATGATCTAACCAAGATGAAAAGATAAACATGAAAATAATGATAATATAAATTAGACTAAATACAAAAAAGAATACAAAGTTCTATGAGATAAAAAGAATATGATATCACTGATTGCTTATAGTCTGTGATTTATATGATATTTGTCTTTTTTTCTCCACCCCTTCAAACCTCCCCAGTAGAAGGTATAAAAAGAATAAGAAGAGTTCAGTAGAATCACAAAGTTATAATAAAATATGGAGAAGGTAGATCTCTACTTTCATATCTATGTCAACAAAAGAGATTGCTGAGGATAAATAAGGGGATTAAAGGGAATAAAAAAAGAATTTTTAAAAGGAAGAAGGTAAAAAGAAAAACTAAAGAAGAAGGGAGTGGACTTGGAAGCTTGCTTCTTTTGTTCAGTTGTTTTGAAATGTGGATGTTTAAAGAAAACAGAAAGAAATTGATCTCACCAGGGATCTGTTCAGGCTTGCCTTGCAGAAAGGTAGACTTGGGCCACATAAATATTGTAGTCCTGTATCAGAAGCAGGGGCTGCTGGAATATATATCATTCCCAGGTGTTAGAAGAGATTGAAAGGTCATAAAATGGAGGAGTTTTGTGGGGAGAAGCCCTGCGGCCTCTCCCTTTCTTCCAAGCTTCAAAGTGTCCTAGCTTCCAGAAGCTTCATCTTTCAGTGACTCCTTTCTGGGAAAATTACACTTTTCAGATGCCCCTTTTGCCAATATGGAGGCATAGTATTTTAAATAAACAAACCTTTGAATGCAAATGAGCTTAACTCTATAGTCAAGTTTTTTTGGGGGGAAAGGGACCCCACAAGTCAGAGAGGGTGTTGTGAGCTCTGGAAAGAATTTTCAACACAGAGCTGGTTATGGTGAAGCTGGACCCTATCACATACCATGTTATTCCAGAGGGCGATGGCCATCTCTGCGTGTCCCCTCTCAGAGAAGTGAAAACAATCCACAGAGAAGAAGCTCAGGTCTGGCTTTCCTTTCTGTGAGCAAACACAATATGGGATTATCTTCCAAGAAAGAGAAACCTCTATACTTGAAAGACTAGTCTAAGCTTTAAAGCTTAGATTTTTCCAACTAATTTAACCATCAATCTATGTATGCTGGTCATCTGTCTAGATAAAGTAGAATAAATGTGAATTTTTGAAGTTTTTCTTTTAATACATTGGTCTGAATGCTGACCATCTGCATTCCCTTCTTTCTGTTTTGTTTGTTCTTCAGTTACCTGGAGAGGGACAAACCATTTGGGTAACAAATTAAGTCTAGCTCAAACTAATAACCACTGAGAGTTTGATCAGGTAGCTCCTCCCTCAAAGATTTACCACTGCCACCCTCCCTCCAATCATCATCATCTCCAACTCTGCAGAGAAACTACAGAGAGGCCAATTCAGAAAAAGCTATATCCATGTCTAAATTCACAGTCAGAGAGGACTTTTTGAAGAAGAAAGAGTCCCATGTGACATAAAGTTCCTAAACAGAATTACTTCCCCCCATGTCCAAAAGCCTCCAACTTACATCATCCAATGGGACCACAGTGCTTTGAAAGAATGGCTGCATTACTACAGCAAAGTCCTCCCGCTCCATGTATCGGTGACTGTAGGTGATCATTGAGCTGCCACTCTGGGAGTAGGGGGAAAGAGGCCCAAATGTCAGTTACTTTCCTTGGCACCCTGAATCTTTCTGAAGTCCATTGCCCATCACTTGGGAACTCTCTTGCTAATAATTGATAGGTCAGAAGTTCTTTTACTAAAGAACTTGGATTGAGCAGCTTCATGTGACTGAATACTCTTCCTCCTCTCTTCCATCTCTAGGAATCCTTAGCTCCTTTCAAGATGAAACTTTAGTACACCTTTTTACAAGGGGTCTTTCCTTCTGATTCTCCCACTTGTTAGTACCCTTCATTTCTCCCCCACAAGTGTATTTTTTTCTGTGAGGGCATTTATTTATCTGTGATTTGTTGTCTTCCCCTAGTAGAATGTAATCTCCTTGAGGACAAGGACTAGGTCAAACTGTTTGAATTGCATCCTGAGTGTTGAACACAGTATCTGGTCTACAACAGGTACAATACTTAATGAATACTTGCTGACTGAAACAACTGTCAATCTATCCTAGACAAATAAGGGCAAGGGTAATAATAATCAAGGTCAGAAGGACTATGGTTTCCATCTCATAAATCCTCTGTAAAATTGGATCTGTACAGCTAACTTGGTTGTCTGACCCTTAATTTTTTTTTAAAAAATAGAGTTTTATTGATATCTTTTGTTTTTACATCACCCACATTTACCACTGCACCTTACCCTTTCTTTTTTTCCCTGAGAGTCTTCCCTTATTTTAAAAAAGGAAGACACAAAGAGGAAGAAAAAAATGTTCAATAAAATTAATCAATATATTGAAAAAAATTTGAGGTTATATCCACTGTTCTGGCCCTTGCTCTCCTTTTATGAAGGAATATAAAGACAGAGAATTATTCAGAGTAAACTCATCATCAGATTTAATCCAGATTGGGGATGTCTCCTGCTACTTTAGCTGAAGTGAGTATATAAATTTTCAGCTGTAGAATGGACCCTGGACATTAAATGAAATTAAGAAACATTATTTGGGTGTTTGTCCTATACAATCTGGAGAATATGTTACTTGATTCTTGTCTTCATGGAACTTACAGTTTATTAGGGGAAAGAAGATAGGAAATGCATGCATGAAATGATAACAGTATATATAAAATCTCAGAAATGATGATAGACTCAGTAATGTAAAAATCAGGGGAGTTCCCAGAGAAGCTAAAATGAAGCATATCTGATCCCTACTGACAAAGAGATGGGTGACAGAAAAGATTAGATAGTGTTGAATATTTTTGATTAATTCCCTTTCTTTGCCCCAAGCATTCAGAGGTGGGAGAGGAAAATAATAAATATAAAAATAAAAGAACATTAAAAGATATTTTTAAAAATAATAAAAAATATGCTTAAATCTGCAGCAAGAAACCATGATCAAATACAACACCCTGTGGTAAAGATTATGATTGATATGGGAATTTATGAATTTTTAAGAAATGGCATTGGTCAGGGAAGGCTCCATGATAGAGGCTGAACTAGAGCTGAAAGTTCCAGAACTTGAAATTACATAGAAGAGTGGTGTAGGAATTACAAAGGAGGGGAATAGCATGATTAGATGTGGAGAGGAATATGGAAACATGGAGCTAGTAAGAAACTGGTGGAATAGGAGATATGGTTGGAAAGACAGAATGGGACCAATTGATCCAGGTCCTTGAACCAAGCCAGACTGAGCCTATGCTTAATCTAATGAGTAGAAAGTCATTGTGGGTTCTCTAATAACGAATTGGCATAATTAAGAATAATATTGGGAGAAGGGGATAAATATAGTAATGATCCTGTATCTGGGAACAGATTGGAGAAGTAAGAGACTAGAGGCAGAAAGCCCAATTGACTCTTGCATTAATTTAACTAAATAAATAAAGGGTGGTATCAGAGGGAAAAGGAAAGAATGGAGGGATTTGTTGGCAAAAGTTCCTTATTATCAGCTTTAAAAATGGATGAAAGTGCTTCCATTTTGGAAAATAACTTGTGGCTTTCCCACCCCCAAATCTCTAAAACATACATATGCTTTGACCAAGCAGTACCACTGACCATTCAAAGATGTCAAAAAACAGAGGGAAAGAACTCTGCACAAAAATATTTATGATAGTGCTTTCTGTTGAATTGCAGTAAATAATTGAAAATGGATAGGGGGGCAGTTTAACCATCAATTTAAATCCTGCCCTCAATGGTTTACCAACTGACCTTGAGTAAGTCATTTAATCTCTGTCAACCTCATCTGTAAAATGGAGATAATAATGGCATCTGTCTTAGAAAGTTGTTTTGAGAACAAAATGAAATAACATATGGAAATCACTTTATAAAACTTAAAATACTATATAAATACTTATTATTATTGTTATTTCATTGTTAGAAATGATGAATCTAATAGGTCCAAAGTAACCTTAGAAGACCAGTGAATTCAAGGAGTGAACAGAACCAGAGAACAATTTATGTGATTATCACAATGATGTAAGAGAAAACAAGACTTAACATTCTCACCAATGCAGGGACCAATCATCACTTCAGAAGTCTTAGTGATGAAACATATTCTGCCTACTTCCCACCCCAGTATCTTCACAGAGGGATGATGGACTAGAGGTGTAGTAAAGGACATATTTACAATCATAGTCAATTTATTGTTTTGTTTTTCATTTCATAATTATTGGTCACAAGAGACCTTTTATTTGAAAGGAGGGAAGTTGTGGGGTTGGTGAGAATGATGTAAGAAAAATGCATCAATGAAACATTTTAAAATATACAAAGAGCAGTAGAAAGTTCAGAAGTGGGCATAGACAAGCAGAGCAGGATTAGTTCTAGCATGTTAAATTTCATATACAATTTTAAAAACTGTCCATAATAGAAGTTCATAGTTTTAAATACAATTTTCTATTCTTCGTATACTAAAATGTAGAGCTTTGCTAAGTTCAAAATAATAATAAATACATTTTTTAAAAAGACCAAGGATTAGACCTAACATGATCATCTATTTCTTGTCTATATCCCTGGATGAGAAATAGGCCACGTGATTACTGGGTGGGAGAGCTGGATGAGATAGAGATTTAACTGCTGTATCATCATGGGTTCATGCTGGAGACAAATGTTACTCATATTCATTCCTTCTATTCTTTGAAGGGAGTAAATCTGAGTTAGAGCTACAGAAGGTAGCAGATGGGCTGGGGGTGGGGGGAGTTGCTACTGGCTTTTGTCCCAACCCAAGACTTCTATTAAGGCAATAAGCAAGAAAAGGAAGTGAGGGATGGAGATAGACTGGTTATCCCCATCCCTTCCCTATAACTTGTTGGGCTATACAGTCTCCTGCCATGATATCTTTATGTCCTCTCTTTCCATCTATTCCATCCATTTCAGAGTCATTTTCATAAAAAGCTAACATTTATATAATGTTTTAAGGTTTGCAAAATTCTCTTTATACATTACATCAGTGGTATCAAACTCAAATGGAAACAGGATCCACTAAACCACACATAAGGATCCCTGTGCATTACCTATCAACTTAGAAAACCACATTATGTTCAATTGTATTTTAATTTATTTTATTAAATATTTCCCAATTATATTTTAATCTGGCCATACTTAGGAGTGACCTGTTGAGCATGTGTTTGATATCTTTATATTACATCACTTGATCTTCACAAAAACTTTGCAAGGTAGGTTCTTATTATTATCATCATCTGCATTTTTACAGATAAGAAAACTGAGCCAGAGAGAGAGAGGTTAAGTGACTTTCCCAGGGTCACACAGTTGGTAAGGCAGCATGTAAACTCAGGTCTTCCTGATTTCAAGTTCAGTACTTTAAATGCTGGAGTTATAGAGATAAAAATGAAAAAAGTTTTTGCCCTCAAAGGAGTTTATATTCCACTGGGGATGAAAACATGTAGACAGATAAGCATATTAATATATAAGTATATATGTACATATTATATCAATATAAATATATTGCATTTAATTAATATTATGGTATATAATTATAATAGAATTAATAATTAATAAATACATAAACATGTATTTGTTCTAGCCATGTGATTCATTAATGTAGGTAACTACTTCTCAGAGAGGAAATTCTCTTTCTGTTGATTCATAATAGCAACTGCTCTTCCTCCAGGAAGAAGCCTTGAAGAATTCATTGCCAGTATTAATCTGTCAAGGTGAGGCCTGACCCCAGGTATTCTTAACTCTGAGGCAGGTTCCCTGTTCACTCTAACCTCCTATTTTCTATTGCAACACACACACACACACACACACACACACACACACACACACACACAAATTATATACGAAATATATATGAAGATATTTTTATTTACTTAGGTCAAGAGAGCAACAAAGGGTAATATGATTTCCTTTCAACTCTATCCCTTTAACTAGATCTCACTTGATGGTATAGGGACACATGTGTAGAATCATTGACCAGACCTCACCCTTGCTAGAATCAATGTTTTAGAGTTGAAAAGAACCTTTGAGAGCTTCTAGTCCAACCTCTTCACTTTACATTGGATAGAACTGAGACACAAAGAGGTTAAATAATTTTTTCAGAATCACACAGCAAAGAGCTGCCCTAGAATTCTAATCTAAGTTCTCTGATTCCAGACCCAGTCAGCACTTTGTCCCTTCATGCTGCCTTAAGGATATTCCTAGTCTCAAAAAATTTTCTTGGACAGCTAACTTGGGTATTTTCTCATTTGGTTAAGGAACTGTTCATTCCTGACATAGAAAGAAAAGTTTGGAAGCTTACCTGGAAGTGTCTATTAACATTCTTCATTTCTTGCAATTCAGGAGAATTGTCCGGGGAACGTCCAAAGCAAGGGCAAATGGATCTATGGAATAAGATGCCTTAAAATAAAAGGTTTTGCTAAATCCAAGTCCAGATTAGTTGGTCCTCAGCCTGACTTTGTGTTACTCAGGAGATTGACACCCTCCACCATGTTGAACATAGATGTTTCCATCAAACTCCTCTCCAGATGATTTTCTAGTCCACTTTCCCCTGAACTCTACTAATTTAGGGACTTGCTATAGATATGTTTGGCCACTTACTGAGTTGTCATTTCACATTTTTCCCCTTGTATTTGGCGTAGACCGACCAGCTCCATAATTTCTACCACGTTGATGAATGATCGAGGTAGCTGCAGGGGACACAAGAATAGGCTCTGGTAATTCTCCAAGAATAGCAAGAGAGGAAAGAATCTTGGACTCTCCAAATAGGACTCTGAGATCATGGAATCATAGATTTAGAGCTAAAGGAGTCTTAGATGTCAGCTGGTTGAACTTTTCATGTTACTGATGAAGAAACTGAGACCCAACCATCACATAATTAGCTTCTACCAAAAAGGAGTTGCCAGACTCCAAGTCAGGGTTTTTTTCACTGTGTAATAATTTTAAAGGGAGGCAGAGTAGCAACTATATGGATGTTTAATTTAAAAAAATAAATTTTTCCAAAGAAAATGAAAATATTGGTTTAAAATATTTCAAATGAGATTAGTAAGTATTGTTATTTTTCAATAGTAGCAAAATAGTTCTCTATATAAAGACACAAACGTTCATAAAAAAGGATCTGATAATAATAATAGCTCACATTTATATAATTATTTTACAATATAAAAGATATTTTTCTTGCATCTTGTGAGGCCAGTAGTATATTATCCCCTACCTTCTAGATAAGGGAATTGAGTTCAAGGTATTCACAAAACTTACCCAAGATCACATGACTAATCTCTTCTAAAACTTATCTACCTCCCACACATTCCAAGGTAGGTTTTACTATGTTATTTTCTGCTTAAGAAATTTCAGTGATTCCTCAATGTCTTTAGATTAAAATACAAGCTCCTCTGTTGATCATTTAAAGCCCTTCCCATCACGGCTTCCATCTATCTTTGTAAGACTGATTACATCATTCCATCTCTCAACTTTGAGTTTCTATGTGGTCAGAATATTCTTTCTGTTCAGCTCTGTGTCTTGGAATCTCTAGCTTCCCTGTAGATATGACTCAAATTCCACTTTCTTCTAGAGGCCTTCCCCACAGTTGTTCATGTCTACCATCATCATGTAGATTTATTTCACCCATATCCTGTATTTGTTCACGTGTAAATATTGTCCCTCATATGTCTATGAATTGATAAACGACTAAGCAAATTGTGGTATGTGATTATAATGAAATACTATAAGAAATGATGAGCAGGATTCTCTCAGAAAAACCTGGAGAGACTTACATGATCTGATGCAAAACGAAATGCACTTACTGTATACAAAGTAACCACAATATTGTAGGATGATCAGCTGTGAATGACAGCTTTTCTTAGAAATGATCCAAGATAACTCTGAAGAACTTATGATGAAAAATTCTATCTCCAAAGAAATAACTGATGGCGGTCTGAGTAAAAATTGAAGCATACTTTTTCTTTAATTTTCTTGAGTTTTGTTTTTTTTTGCAGGTCTATGTTTTCTTTCACATATTGACAATATGGAAATGTTTTGCATGCTTACACATGTATAACCCACAGAAAATTGCTTGTCTTCTCAGTAGGGGGGTGGATAGAGAAAGAGAGAGAATTTGAAACTCAAAAAAATTTTACAAATGAATATTTAAAAATTGTTCTTTCATGTAACTGGGGGAAAATAAAATACTAAATAAATTTTTTAAAATATGCTCTTCCCCAATATAAGTAAACTCTTTAAGGCAAAAGAATTTTCACTACCTAATATTTCACTACCTAATACTACCTAACATGAGTCTATTTTCTATTCATAAAATATTTGAAATAACATATTCATGTAACTTTTAAAAAGGAAGAGGGAGGTGAAGATTGAGTCATTTGCGGAACTCAGTATTTTAAATGGTTTATGTTGATTTGACTGAAAGAAGTATTTTTTAAATCCCCATCTATGACTAAAGTTAAAATCCTAAAAAATCCCTAACTAATTTTATGATAGCTGACACACAAATCATGCTTTCACATTGGTCAAGTGTTTCTCATGAATTTTTAAAATTGGAACCCCACAATAACTTCATGAGGTGGATTCTACAGAAATTGTTATTATTATTGCTAATTTACAGATGGGAAAATGAAATCTCAAGGTTAAGTGACTTTTTAAATGTCAGAGGAGGAGGATTTTGAACCTAGAGCTTCTTGACCAACCTTCTATTCATTACAATATGCTGACCATACAGGGAATCATGGGATTGCAGAGTTAGAGGCTGAAGAGATTTCAGAAGTTCTTTAGTCCAGTCCTCTCACTTTTAAAATTTTAATTTAATTCCTTAATTTAATTTAATTTCTTATCTTGCCCAGTCTGGATCATAAAACCAATCTTAATGCAATTACTGATGGAATGATGAACTTTGGCCTGTTCTATATCTAACTTGGAATGGTTTGCCCCTCTTTAGGCAGCCTGATGGACCCCCACTCCAAGGGATTTACCAAATTGGTACCAGACTTAGTGCAGTCACCAGTCTGGTTGAGTTCACTGTAGCTCATAACTCCTGAATATACAGACAATTCTCTAGCCTCCATTTTATTACAGTGTTACAGTATTACAATTATTCTTCTGGCTAGCAACACCTGTAAATATAGATATGGAGGTTAAGTAACTTTTCAAAGATCACATAGGTTGTGTCAGAGGCAGAATTTGCACCTAAGACCCCTCTGATTTCAGAGCCAGTGCTCTTTACATTGTTTCCATTGCTGTTGAAAGATACAAGGTATGCTAGATTGATGGTTCATTAATTAAAATAATTGGGATGATTTGTTTTTAGGGATTTTGGTTGTCCTATTAAAATAGGGCAACTCCCCCTCCCAATATCCCTTATTGACCTGTGCAATTGTAGCTGGCTTACTGTTTATGACTTTGAAAGTATTTCTTCAAATTAATTTTGGTAAGTAAAGCAAATTCATATTCATTGTTTTCTGTCGGACATGGAAAATTCATCTGAGAAAAAAAAAGTGACTTTTGAAGACTGACTATTAATTGGAATATAAGCAAGATCAACTATATGGCATACAGAATTCTCTGATGGATGTCAGGAAATATCTTCATTTCCACCTCACCCATATCTTCTGGTCATCGATGATTAAAATTTTCCTATTAGAGGGCAGATTTCTGGGTTTAAAACTGATATATGCAAACATCCCTCATTATGCTTAGTCTTTATTTTGAATCATTTTATTAGGTTTCTCTTTTAAGACAGCACTGTGTTGAAAGATTGGTGTATGACTTTTCAATTTAAATAGGGTAGAAAGATAGGTCCAGAGTTATGGCATTGCCTAGAAGAAAGGACAGTTCAAGTTGAAGGATGATGAAACTTGAGATGGAAAGATCCACAAGATAAGTAACACTTACTTCACAAGTGCCAAAACAAGCCTTGTCTGTGAGATTCTACTGTAGGGATAACTTGAAGTAGGTCACTGAATCCAGCTATTGAATCTGGGAAAATTTGGTCTCAAGTCTTGAAGTTCATGGCTGATCAACTGATACCATTAGATCCCTTGTAGGCTCATAAAGCTGATTTTAGGGATTTGTAGCTGACTCATATCCTTTTTACCATGTAAAAAGCCACTAGTTTACTCAAAACAAATGAGTCACAATGGAGGAGTGGGGTTATTTCTTTGAGCTGTTTCATCATATCCCCTGAGCTTAGGATGTTTAGGGAACTATTTAGATCAGTAATTACCAGAGGAGTAAATACTCTCCTTCTATGTAAAATATCTCAACCAGTGTTGAAGACAAGTCCCATGTGAACAAGAGAGACCATTCAATTCAACAAATGTTTATTAAGTGCCTTCTATGTGCCAGAGATTGTGCCAGGGATACAAGACAAAGAATAAAACACTAATGTCTCTTCCGGGAGCTTACATTCTATTGGGTTGGATGTGATTCAGAGTTCAGGTATATATGTGTAGGGAAGATGAAAGACTGGAATTAAAAGAATAGAGCATCAATGAAAGGGATCTCCTCTCGTATGGGGACCCAAGGTTCTGATTATTTGACATGGATTGACATTTAATTCCATGGAGGAATGAGAAGTCAAAATAGATGAAGAGACAAGTTGCATAAAAGGTAATAATGACAGTTAATCATTAAACTAGAAAAAAACAATTTTCCATGCAATAAAAAATACACATTTTTGGTAGTTTTAAGATATTGCTATATACCTATTACAATAGCTGTTGTTTGTCCTTTGTACTTAAAGAAGAACAAATGACATTGTGATGTTAGGGTCAAGACAGAGTATATTCAACTATGGCTGATCAGACCAATATGACCTCAGAAGGCTCTACCACAGATTAGGCACCAATAGCCCTTTTGAAATTTGGGATGGAAATGTCTCCAGATTTGCACATCTCATGTTTTCTTTATAATAAAATAATTAAAATGGTGAAATGCAAATTCGGTGGGGCACTGTGAAAGAGATTTGTTTTTGGAAGCATTAAAAATTGAGTTCTTCTGGAGGACAACCTAACAAGAGTTGTAAAACTGTTTATGTTCTTTGGATTGAAAATGAATTTTGAGGGTAAACATCAAGGAAATAACCCAGCAACCACATGCAATGTATGCATGTACCAACATTTATAAAGATTAGACGAGAATTTGGAGAGACTATTTAGAATGGTTGAATGCATATTAATTTTACCTTTATAAAATTGTTTATATTTATCATCATAATCATTCAAATTGTAGAGAACTTATAACAGCTCATTCTGCCTAAATTCCCTTATCTCTTAGTATCTAGGTCTTGGCTGTAGAAAAGTGCATTTCTGAGTATTTCCATCCAACTTCTCACCTAAATTTCAGTGAGTGAGCTCTTCCCTGTAGACCTTGATGGTTTTGTACTATACCTGTTGCTATCAATTATTCTGTGTGTGGTAGAGAAAAACTAATTGTAACTTCATAGTACTTCCATGATTCACATGTGGAACTCTCCTACTGCTCTGCCTTAATCCATACTGTGCCTGATGTATGGAATGCTCTCCTTTTTCTTCTTTCCCTACTGATCTCTTTCTTCCTCTCTTCCAATCCAATAAAAACAGCATTAAATGCTTGCTGTGTGAGTCATTGTCCTAAGCCTCTTAGCTCATGTAAAGATGGGTAAAGACGGACAGCTAGGTGGCACAGTGTGGATAGAGCACCAGCCCTGAAGTCAGGAGGACCTGAATTCAAATCTGACTCCAGTCACTTAATAATTACCTAGTTGTGTGACCTTGGGCAAGTCACTTAACCCCATTGCCTTAAAAAAAATGAGTAAAGATAGTTTCTGCCCCCAAGAAATCCATTTCACTCTAAGGAATTTGTGATTGCCTCTTGGGATCTTTACTAGGAAATCTTTCTCATGAGTAACAATATTCACTTTAAACCTCACATAACACCCTGTTTTGCATCTCAATGCAGGAGGGCAGGAAGTGTATTTTATCTAAATTTTTAATCTCCTAATGTTTAGCAATTTGCTGCATTATTTCCCGGTCTCTCCCCTTCATTCCAGTCATTGTATAAGGGTATCTGGAAGCTTGAGTGAGTATGTTAGGGTGATTTAGGAGAAGCAGTCCAGGTAAGGTTATGAGCTATGACAAAACATACAGTAAGTCTTGCAGTAGCAGCAGCACCAGCAACAGCAGTTGATTGTTCCCCAAAGACTTTACTTGTGCCACAAATGAAATCACTTCAATTTTTCAAAGAATATTCCTTCTCTCCTATATAAATACCCCTCTCTTCTTGATTTATTGACTACAAAGATACATTTGGTTTGGGTGACCAAAGTTCTCCAAAAAAAGCTGTCTTCCAGTCTTTTGGAGGAGAGCTTTAAAGGTGAAATTTTGGTTAGCCAAATCAAATGCATTTTTGTAGCAAATGAACTATAAATGCAATAAGTGAGATCTTGCATTCTTTAAAACTTTCAGCCCTTTGTGTGATTATAAAGAGATAGTCTCCTAGAATTATCATTTAATAAAACCTGGCTATTTCCTTCTTATAATTTTATTAAAGATACTTTTATCTTTATCATTCTCCAAAGGAATTTAAAGAATAGGCAATTTTTTATATTTTTTAATCATCCTTTTTGGTAGCAATTCTTGTATTTCAAATTGGTTTTACACTTGGTCTCTCCATTTGATGAGGAGACAAACTATTTGTTGGCTGGAATGATTTCTAGGCTCTTAAGGCCTCCTCCTTGTGGTGCTTGCTTTATATCACTTAAATTTTCTCAGGAAATGGTGAGAGTCTATGTTGATTATGAATCTTGAGCTAGAAGAGATCTCAGAAGTTGTCAAATCCAGCTTCTTCTTAATGAGGAAACTGAAGTACAGCATATTTAAGTGTCAGAGGTGGAATTTAAATTCAGGACCTCTGTCTTTTGAGTTAGTGCTTTCTTCAAAACCTATCACCAAACCCAAAGTGCTCTTTCCTCTGGACCAAACAACATGTTGGTTCCAAAACTGTATCTATTTCCTAATATTTGGCATTAATAGTTTATTTTAATAGGCTATTTCAAAGGTATTTTAACAGCTTCTCAACTACTTTAGCTGAGTTGGAATTAACTTTTACAAAGATAAAAAGCCATTTTCTGCCTGTTAAGATATAGTCCATTTCATTTTGGGGGCATTCTTTCCTTGAAGTAAATATTCATTAAATATAAGCATTCTACTTCGTTTCTTTGATGCCAGCCCATTATTTTCCAGCATGCTTTCTGATGTCATCACCTATATTCACTTTTGCATCCAAATTACCAAGTAAAAAGACAATTACAAATGCATAAATAGATTTGTAATCTCTTAGTCTTGGATATTCTCTCAAATGATGCACTTTGCAACCCATTCAAGTCAGTCCATTTTAGGTGATCATTATCCACTTCCTTGATATGTAAGGATAAAGAATAGAAAAAAGGAAGATCCATTTAATATGCTGGAGGCCTTCTTCACTCCTCCCTGGTACCTTGAGAGTGACAGTGGAGTTCCCTGGTCATCAACCTGTCATCTCTCACTTTTACCATATGACCATCCCATTTTCTCTTTCTATCTATATGGCTCCTCAGTGATGTGAAGGACTGCTCATAGTATCATAACTTACTATGTACAGAAACATACAGGTACCCTTTGTTACAAGTTTACTCTCTTGCTTTAGGGTAGGAGATCTTATCTTTCTTGTGTCTTAGATCCATTTGGCAAGTTGATAAGACCTATGCTTCCTTTCTAAGAAGAATGTTTTTAATGCATAGAATAAAACACATGTAATTACAGGATACAACCAGTAGCTTTTACCTCTTTATAGAAGATGTCCAGTGTTTGTTGGAGGGACTGTAAATAATTTTTCACTGAGTGGGCCTCCTGCAGGGAAAAAGATGGAGAGGTCACCTTGTTAGATGTTTATTCTCTATGAGAAAGAAAAGACAGACTCAAATTCTCAAAGATCTAGACTCAATGCTCTGTGATGCAGGGCAATTCAAAGGAATACATGACTTGGACTTTATAAAGAAGATGACAAGTTCTCATTAGGCTGGGATTCAGAAGTTCTGGACATAGAGTGTGTATTCAATAAATACTTGTTGATACAGTAACTGACTCACCGCTTTTGCATTATCAGATAATCAATCACATAAGAAAACTATAGATTTGTGGGAACTAAGAGTGAATTCAATAGAAAGAAGGGGGGAAAAAGCTTCCAGAAGGTCAGGAGAAAAGCATCTACATTATTCTTTACAATTATCTAGCCCTTAATGTGAACAAGACCTAGGCACCCTTTTTGCCAACTTTGCTTACTCTAGTATTAATCTGGGAGAGGAAGCATTCATACATATAGTGAGGTGGGGCACGAGATAGATAAAAAGAGACTGAACAGTCAGATCTGCTTTCCTCCAGGATGGACCTGGACAGAAAGTATCCAAGAACTTGCTGTTACTTCAGAAAAGTGCATTTGGGTACATTGTTTTTTGTAGGTGCTAGATCTGGCTTTTTTCCTGAAAGTGGGTTTGATCCCTTTATATATCCTAAATCTCATCCTGGGATTTCTACTCAGAGGGTTCCATCTTTTTTTCTCCATTCCTTCAACTCTTCTTAGGGCCTGCGAGAACCAGGGAGCAGAAGGTTTCCTAGTGGCAAGGGTCTATAAAGGGAAGACAAAACCAAATGCCAGATCTGGCTTAAATGGACCAAGAAATGGAATATGGCATATTCAAGGAATTGGGCCCCTTCCTTCCAACTGGTTTGGACTGTGTTCACACCCACTCATAGCAACATTTGAGCATTGTTCTTGTTTACTTTTTTTTTTAAATAAAGACCTGGAATTAGAGTTTAATACACTCTGGTGGTGTTCCTTGGTCATTAGTCACACTTTGCTAACATAAGCAATGAAATCAAAAGGATGTCTTCAGATATTTAGAATATAGGGTCATATACTTTGGGCTAGCAGGTGCTATAGAGGGCACCTTGTCCAGTCTCTTTACAAGTACTCAGATGAGCATATATTTTGTCATTTGAACCAGGTCCTCTGATACCAAATCCAGGATTCCTTTTATTACTTCCCTGAGTTACTGACCCATTATAGTGAGAGAACTAGGTGAATGTACAAGTTCAGGTCCTTACCTTCATTCATTGTTCATTCAACAAGTATTTATTAAGTGCCTACTGTATACAATGCCTCCTATGTCAGACCTTTCCCTGATCTCTGTAGCCGTTAGTGCCTCCCACTGAGCCTCTGAAAATACTTTATACATATTTTGTGTTTCCTTATTTGTGTGCATACTACTTATTGCTTTAAATGGGAAGGTACCATTTAATTCCTAGCCCCTAGAACAATGCCTATCACATAGTAGGTGATTCATATGTAAGGGAAGTTGGAGGGATTTTTGCCTTCCCTTATGCCATCCCCTCCATTGGAATAGCAATAGCATGGAGTCATACCCCATAAGGTTTTACAGTATTAACGAAGTGTAATATCCTCAAATCCCTTTATGAGGTATGAACACCCCTGTGTTTGAGGTAAAAAGGGAATGACTTGATTGAGCAAACAAATTACCCTTGCCTTGGGGATTTTAAATAGCTGGATGAATTTCAGCAATTTGAGAGTAGGAGAGATTGCAAGCTGGGGAATGCTTGTGGAAGGAGGAGGACTGTGAGAGAGGATTTCTCCAGGTCATGGAGCTTTGAAGGGGAATTCCTAGTTCAGGAAGAGACACTGAAGATATTGTGTCTAGTGAAGAACAGAGATAAATATTGGAGACAGATTGCATACAGAGATAGTCTCTCATGAGAGGAAGTGGTGTCAAGGATTAGGATTTCTGGCTGTAGAGAAGAAAGTCAGGCTATGGAAGGGAGCAAAGTCTGGGAATGCAGCAGAGATGATGCACCCAAAGGAAGCTACCTAAGGATTCCCTGAAGAGAAAAAGGCTTTCTATGACCTACAGTAGTAGGAGTTGATTTGCTTTTGATATATGTACATCCTGCCTGTGTGCTTAAATACCATTATATCCTAAGTTTGAATCTACTCTTTCCATGGATACTATCAGGGAATTCTCTTGACCCCTTTGTAGAAACATACTATGAGTAGGGGGGTCTGATGACTGTGGATCAAAGAATAGAAGTAAACTAAAAAGCAAACTGAAAGCAAAGAGGTTTATTAACATGCTATTTTAAAAATTCTTTTAGTTTTTATAATTATATGCAAGGATTGTTTTCAACATGCATATTTTTTTTGCAAGCTAAGGAATGTTATTCTTGCTAATAGCAGATTCACCATTTGAGGGCACTGATCTGTTTTTTTTATAACCTTTCAAGCTTGCTTGGAGTACATAGCCAATAGTACAGATAAGTAATGCAGTTCATGACTAAAGTGACATTCAGATCATTGTAGTCCTTCAGTTCATCTGCATTGTACTATTGTTTAGAGTTTAGAGAATTTTATAACAGACAAAATTAGAAATCAGATAAATGAAAAAGAAGCATGGGAAGATTTTATAAGGATTGATGAATTCAAACTTAAAAGAAACACTTATGAATTTTACCTGATAAGGAAAAGAAGAGTCATTGATCACCAGGAGACTCTAAGATATTAGAAGCTATAAAGTTGCCAGGGAAGAAGTTACAGGAAGGGAAAATGAAGAAGCAAGAGAGTAAGCTAAGCAAGTGAAGAATCAGGATGAGGTAGGAGCAAAAAAAACTTCTAGTGGAAATAGCTGACTCTTCAGCTGCTTTGTTAGGACTTACTGATTAGAGGAGAGGGATTGCTTTGTTGATTTGCTGGAGACAGGCTGGAGGAAATACTAAAAGCTCACTGGAAAAGTTAAATCCTGCTTGTGTGAAGAGCTACTGGAAGCGTTTTGTTCTCTCCATCACTGTCATCTATAAACCATAAGAGAGGAAACCTTTCAAGGGTGACAGTGTTGCCTTATGCTGATTTCTGTGGTTTGAAAGGGAAAGAGAACAAAGTTTTGTGACTATTTTGCTGTGAACTGTGCTTTTCTCCGAGAAGAGGATTGGAATTTATTGGATGAAGTATCATCCCCTATTTGTGCTTTTGAAGAATCTAGAAGTTTTCTGGCTGAAAGGATTTGTCAATGCAATAACATAACATAACACTCCATGCCCTATTAAGGGTGGCTATGAGTAAAAAGAGCTTGTTGCTACTTCATCATCTCAAGAGCACCAGAAGAATTGGTTTGTTCAGTAGAAAAGCATTAAGAATTAGAAGGAAAGCATCTAGCAAAGAATCTTCTTTGTGTAGTATAGATTATTCTTGAAGGGACCAAGGGTATCAAGATCTGAAGTCTAGAGTTATTAGTTGCCTCAGGCACATGAGCTTCCCCACTCATGTACTTCCTTGTTATGGGTATGGAAATATATACCTATTCTTCCCTGTAGACATTTCACATATTGATGGAAATGTGTGACTCAGGTTTACGGGGACACTGAAGTTTTGAATATTCTTGTTATAGTTTTCTATTGAGTAACTATGATGTTTGATTATGACTGCTTTTACCTTCTGATGAATAAAAATCATGATTATTCCTTCTTTCACCTTGCTATTCAGGAGATATTTTATATTTGAGAATTAATGGTATCATGGTGACTGATTTGGGATAAATGAGAAACACACAGGTGGGGCTCAGAAGTTACAGTATTGAATAGTAAGACCATATCTGCCCTACACTAGGATTAACTCTGAGACCCTGAAAGAGAGTTTGAGTGGTAACAGCATGGAGACTGCCCCTCTCTTAGAATTCTACACTTGCCAGAGAGAATTAGGTACTAAGGGCTCCTTGGTTTGAGCTAGTCTTACCGGGTTTTCACAGTACAGACAGAGGTCATTGCTTCCAACAAAGATCGTGATCAGTTTCCAATCTTGTTCCAGATTGATTTCCTAAGAGAAGAGAAGATTCAGAGTTTTAGAAATCAGGGGTGTTGGAGGTCCACAATAGTGTCATCTGGGAGGCAAACCCTAGAACATTTCTTTCTACTTTTCACTATAAGAATCAGAGAAGGTCTAGCTCTTCTTTGGACAGATCCTGAAGTGAACAATGAGGAAAAATTCAGAATTTGTTGCCCCACCATGATCCACTGAGATGAAACAACATAAAATAAATATTATATAAGGGAAGGGGGAAAAGCAGCTGGACACCTACTAGGCTTAGGGACTTTTCCTTGAATGAACAAGGGTTAAGTGGACAGAGAATGACCTAAGGTCTCACAATTGGTGTTATAGGGCAAAAAATGGAAGATGAAAAAAAGGTAAAAATGGGACAAATCCTGCAAGATGTCTCTTGAAGAGGAGAGAGTAAGCAGAGAGAGGGTGCTTATACAAGGGTAATTAAGGACAGAGGAAGCCCCCTGAGTTCAGGTACTTGAGAAAACTCGTTGAAGTTCTGCAGCAGGGCTGGGAAATTTGCTACCTTTTAGCTGCTGCCATAACAGGAGTTTTACTGCTCTTGTCAGGAGCTAAATTCCAAAGAATAAGTCATGGAGAAAAAAATGTGCCTGCAAGGTTTCAGGGGACAGGGCTGAGGAGCTAAAGGAGGGGGAAATGGAGGAAGCATGTAATGAGAGTTCTATTTTTAGAATACAGTTTTTACATAACAGATCTGAATGAAGAAAAATCATGGTTAAAGTGGGAAATGGCTAAAATCCAGAGCCCGGGAGACAATCCCTTGCCAATCTCATTATTTCACTATCTACTCTCTCTTCCTCTAAAGGTGCATTGAGAAAAGAGAGGTAGTTAGACTCATAGGGAAGGAAAACAAAGTCATATTATATCACATTATGGGGAAGGTCTTGCTTTTCTTATTCCTTGGCAGTGTTCTACTCTTACTCTTTTCTGAAAGGTGCAGGTGAAGTTGGGGAACAATCCCATGTCCTTCCTTATCCCGGGTCACTTCCCTGCTTCCTAATAGGTGACCCTAAATATAGACACTCACCGAGCTTTTCTTCATTCTGTCCACTAGTTCACGGGCCTGTTTTGGCATGTCCCTGTTCAGGGGGAGAAACAAGAAGAGCTCATGTGAGATTGAGAAACAAAGGTTGCCTAGGATAGAGATGGGAGGCATAATGGTTCCATGAAAGGTGAATTCAAAAGTTAGAAACAGGGTGTTGTAGACACCTTCTCTGCAGTAAACTAGGTAAATGATATAGGGTAAGACACAACCTCTTTGGTCTTCAGTTGCTTCATTGATGAAATGAAGATGACATCTGCCTAAAGGCAGAGGTTTGAGATCCTTCTAGCTCTAAGATCTCTTATTTTCTGGCTTGTGGTATGGGAATACTTAGATTCTCACTAGCTAACTCTAGTTAATAAAGGGATGGATGAAAGTGGAAAATGGATATGCTTTAGGATAGACATTCAGACTGGGCTTCTGAACTCCTTTTCTATTTATTACAGTTGAAAGAGCAAGGATCCGGGAAGTAGAAAATTTGGATTCAAATGCCAATTATACCACTTACTATTTTTGCGATGTTGAGAAAATCATTTTACCTTCTGGTTTTCTTCAAGCCTGAGATAAATTCCCACCTTCTATAGGAAATCTTTTCTTATCCCCCTTAATTCTAGTGCCTCCCCTCTGCTGCATAAATTTCTAATTTATCCTGTATATAATTTGTACATTATTGTTGGGTTTATAAAACATTTTGTTAATTTTAATAAATGTTTGTTAAAAAATATAAACTGACTGATTGACCTTCCTGGTTTCAGTTTCCTGATTGATTTGTAAAATGAGGGTGGGTGAACCTAGATTATCTCCATGGTATTTTACTATCTTAAATCTTGTGACTCTGTGAGGACTAAGATAGGAAAAGGAATAAAGAGGAATAGAAACAGAGAACTTGAATCAGCTTCCAAAATGACCGAGGCTTAGCTTTATGATTATATTACTAAGGAGCAACAACAACATTGCAGCCACACAATGTCTCTGAGACTCAACCTATTTTGTGACAAGGAAGCTGTCCCTGTTTGACATTGAAGAATTGCTATCTTTTTCTCTGGCTCTTGAGGTTCAGAGGATAGTACAATCTGAAAAGAACACTGACAAGAAAGGGGATGTGAATCAAACAATTAAGTTTCCCCAGGTAAAACAAATTCAGTCTTCTAAAAGGCATGGCTGGAGAAAAAAAAATAAATCACTGGACTCTGTCAAGTTTTTCAGTTTTAATTAATCAGTACATTTGCAGATGGGAGAAAGGAAGATTAAAAGCAAGCATACCATTGCCCAGGATCTTTAGGAGGCTCAAACAGTTAACTCTATAATGGGAAATGTTGGTATGTGACTGAAAACTTTGAGGGATAGAGAGGCATGGCAGAAAAAGGAAGAAACTATTGAAGATCCTCTCATGTCCTACACAGGAAAAGAATGTAGGAATAAAATTGAATTTTCCATAATGGATGATCAAGATTGAAAGAAGGTTGAAGAAATAGAAACAGAAAGTTTGAAGAAATGAATCTCCCTCACTTCTTGGTTAATTGGGGGAATGATGGGTATGGAATTTACACATACTTTTGTCCACAATTAATGTATTGGTTAACCTTGCCAAATTATATACAAGATAAATAATTTTTCTTTATAAAATTTCTATCTTTTTTTTTTTTAGGTTTTTGAAAGGCAATGTGGTTAAGTGGCTTGCCCAAGGTCACACAGCTAGGTAATTATTAAGTGTCTGAGGTCAAAATTTGAACTCAGGTACACCTGACTCCAGGGCTGGTGCTTTATCTATCCACTGCGCCACCTAGCTGCCCCTATCTTTTTTAATCTTTGTTACAAAGAATGGTTTATGGGGAAGAGGAAAAAGAGGGATCCTAACAATAAGGTAAGAATAAAAGACAAAAATAAAAAAGGTAATTTAAAAAAAAAAGATCCATCTGTATTGATCAATGTTGCTGCTCCCTAGTTCTTTTAGAGGTAATGTTCTATAGATGGCAACTTGACCATTTTTTAATCCTGTAACTTTGAATAAGAGACCAGAGTGTTCAAGAGGGAACAATGAGAAAATTCGATTCCACAATACCACCAAACTGGCTTATTTGTTGTTCCATGTTGCCACTGCTTTCCCCTTCAGACTGGATCTCTTGAGATCCTGACCAGTAGGATTAAGCCACATGACTTCAAACTTCCACCCTTCTTTCCTCCATTCCCAGATACCAAGATCAAATCAAGACTACCTTGCTTCTGAAAAGGCCAGGTCAATCCACAGATCAATTTACCATCCCTGAAACTTCCCAGCCCAAAACACACTTTCCTGATTACCACTTCCCAATTTTTCCTTATTAGAATGTAAGTTCTTGAGGGCAGGCCTTTCTCACTTTCATATTTGTATTTTAAGGGTATAGCATAGTTTCTGTAATATAGCATTTTGCCTCCTACCTCCTTGGCTTTGCATACTATCTTCTACTCCTACTTCTTAGAATTTGTAGTTTTCTTTAAGGCTCAACTCAAAACACCACCTCCTACATGCATCCTATTGTGATCCCTAACTGCTAAGTGCCTTCTTCCCAAATTGCTTCCTGCTCTCTTTAGGGGACACCATTCTTTTCACTTAATCAAAGACTATGCCCTGAAGAACTTAATGCTTTCAGTCTTGAAACCTTTGTCCTAGGGCCAAAGATATCCTAACTATCAAGTGTTTCTCATGGCCGGTGGTATGGAAGCCAGCTCTAGTCATCTTCACTACTACACACCAACCAGCTATCTTCTCACCCTCCATCCACATCCATTCTCCCACTCTTCAGATAAGAGGGCATTCTCTCATCAATGCTATCATTGGTTAAATAATTATTATCATTGCTACAATAATAAGTATCAATCAATATCCCCGAGGCTCCACTTACCATTTAATAACTTTCTGAACTGAAGTATTTCTCCCTTTTGCCACTTCTATATGGTTTATGTTTGTTGTTCCCTTATTAGAATATAAGCTCCTGGATGGCAGGACCTATCTAGGTTTTTTTTTTAAAAAACTACATCCCTAGAGTTTAATACAATGTTTTACACCATAGTGGATTTTATGGATTTATTTACTTATTTATCTATAAGCCTGTTATTTCCCCTAATAGAATGTAAGGTCTTTGAGGACATTTACTGTTTGATTTTTTTTAGGCACATGGTTTGTACTAATAAACACTTGGAGGAATAAATGAAGATGGAGAAGGGTAAGTTTTGGCATAAAGGAAAAACTTCGAACAATTAAAGGTATTCAAAAGTTGAATGAGCTGCCTAAGTAAATTACAGGCTCTCTTTGTCTCACTCTCTCTTTAAAAATCTTTAAGGAAGGACTAAATAACAGTCAGGATAACACAAGATTTAGCAGTTTCTACACTAAAGGATATGAGATCTTGGAATAAAATATTCCCAAGGACAAGGGAGCTAGGATTACAACCAAGGGACACTTATCCAGCAAAACTGAGTCATCATTAAGGGGGGGAAATGGTTATTCAACAAACTAGAGGACTTTCAAGCATTCTTGGTTTTTTGTTTGTTTTTGTTCTTTTTGCAAAGGCAATAGGGTTAAGGGACTTGCCCATGGTCACACAGCTAGGTAATTATTAAGTCTCTGAGGTCAAATTTGAACTCGGGTCCTCCTGACTCCAGGGCTGATGCTCTATCCACTGTGTCACCTAGCTGCCCCCTCAAGCACTCTTGATAAAAAGTCCAGAGCTGAATCTGACTTTCAAATATATAACTACAGAGAAGCATAAAAAAGGTAAGCAAGAAAGAAAAATCATGAAGGATTTAATAATATTAAATTGTTTACATTCCAACATGGGAAGATGATGCTGTAACTCTTAAGAACTTTCTCATTATTAAGGCAATTAGAAGTGGTGTGTATATATAGACAGATCTCACAGGTGTGAGTTCAATAGGAAGGGGTGATATCTAAGAAAATAAAATTAAAGGGTAAGAGAGGAATATACTGGGAGAAAGGGATAGAGAAATGTAGAAGGGGTAAATTGTCTTATAAAAAAGAGGTGAGAAAAAGTTTTTCATTGGAGGGCAAAAGAGGAAAGGTAAGGGGGAGTGACTAAATCTTATTCTTATAAAAAAGGACTAAATCATTTGAAGGACACATTGCAGAGAGGATAGAATAGATGAATGCTGAGATCTCTTCCAATTCTCAGATTTTGCAATTTTCTAATCAGATTTGGAGCCTTGGAAAGGACATGACAGAACATCTAATCTAACTACCTCCTTGATACATAAATCTATATATTTTTTTTCTGACAAGTGCATATTATTTTTCATTTGAACATCTTAGAAGTCATTTATAACCTTTCTGAGCCTCAGTTTTCTCATCTATACCATAGTAATATTAACTGCTATCCACATTTAGAGAAAGAACTGTGGAGTTTGAATGCAGACCAAAGCATACTATTTTCACTTTTTAAAAATTTGTTTTTTTTCTTTCTCATAGTTTTCTCTAACCTTTCATAATTTAACTTATATGGGAATATGTTTAACATAATCTTATTTTTATAAGCTATATCATATTATTTGTCTTCTTGGGGAGGGGGGAGTGAAGGGAGGCAGGGAGTTAGAAAAAATTTAAGTTAAAATTTAAAAATAGTAATATTAATACTAGCCATGCATAATAGGATTGTTTTGAAGATCAAATGAAATGAAAGACTACTTTGTAAACACAAATTGTGTTATAAATATAAAGGGATTGCTATTGTAAAGTCCTCAGGTACTTATATTTGATCTCATTCTTTATAAATTCCAAAGACAGTTGAGATTTAGGTCTGACTTATAAGTGCCAACTACTTGACTATTTGCTTTCATGTATTCACTCTCATTAATTAACTATCCAGGACTGGGAACCAAGAAACCTAGACTCTATATCCTAGGTCACTTTATTTCTTGGGCCTCAATTTTCTCATCTATTGAAGGAAATGATTAACAGACATTACAGCTAAGGTTCCTCTCAACTCTATCATCCTATGGTTCAATTTATCTCCTCTGTCTGGCTCAATAAGCTCCTCCTTTTAAGTCTCTATTTCCTTTCCCCTTTTATTTTATTCCCATCCTTCCCCTCATTAGATCAGAAGGTCTTAGATTTAGAGCTAAAGGGGACCATAGAGATCATCTAATCCAATTGCTCCTCTTAAAGAGGAAGAGAAACTGAAGTCTAGAGGGGATAAAGGAACTTAGAATCTGAACCCAGGTTCTCTTACTCTGAATTCTGAGTTCTCTCCACTGCTTATGATGTTTACTTACTGTGCCATGGCCCCTCCTGCTGCTACATTTAGTCCAGCTGTCTCCTTCTGGATGCCGGTGGAAAATCCATGGAGATAGGGGTTAAATTTCTTCAAAATATCTTTTCAAGAGGGAAGAGACAAAATATAAGTGAAAGGCAATAGGAGATAGTGGGCTTGAATTAGAGGGTCTTGAGAGAGGAGAGTTCTTTGGAGTTTAGGTCTTTCCATTTTACAGAGAAAGGTTCCCCCTCCCTTTGTGTAAGATAAACTGGGTTTCTGGAAAGGGATATTTCTTGTTTATGTTACTTACTTGGTAAAGTGGTGTGAGTTTCTAAGACTCCATCTCCTCCAATGCTAAGGAAGGAAAAGTAGAATCACTCAGATGGTAATCAGTGAGCTTTCTCCAAAAAAGCCAAAATGACTAACATTTTTAAGCACCTACTTTCTACAATTGCTCTGAAGGAGATGAAGATTTAGATGACATAATCCCTGCCCTTTGGAAGTTTACTGTGAATGTATGTGTGGAGGGGGGATAACTGTCCTCTCAGTGCCCCAGGCACTTATGTAAGACAAAAAAAATTGCAGATAATGAACTAAGTTTCATAAGATAGTTCCTTAATAAAACTCCTTATATGGAAGAGATTATTAAATTTATAAAAATTGAAATAAGAATTTTTCTTGCAGAGGTGGGGGGCTATGGGTTTAGAATATTGAATATATATCATCAGACATTGTTTTTGTTCAATTTGACAAGGAATGACTTTCTGGGTAAAGGAAATGAAGGCAATGGAAAAACAAAAGTTAACAACAAAAATAAGATTAAAATAAAAAATAAAACTAGATGGAAAGAGAAAACATTCCAGACAAAGTGAACAGCCTAGGTGGCAATATGGAGATATAAGACTACATGGCATGTTGAGGGGATTTAAAAAGAGAAATGCCCGGTTTGACTAAAGCATAGTGTGTAGGAAGAGGAATAATATGACATGATGCAGGAAATGAAGTAGGAGGCCTTAAATGCCAAACCAAGGAATTTAAATTTTATATGCAAGGCATTAGGAAGTCATTAAAAGATTGTTGTTGAGAAATGACATGACCAGCTCTATATATAGGAAAGATAATTTTAAGGGGATTGAAAGCTGGGTTAGGGGAAAACAAGAGTGGAGGTGGGCTACTGTAAAAATTAGAAAGGATGGTCATGAGGTCCTGAATGAGAGTGAACAACATGCAAAGAGAGAAGAGGGGATAGAAGTTCTTTGAAGACAAGGCTTAGGTCTTATTCCTACACAAAGTAGACAGTAGAAAAAAGAACATGTAACTTAAGTCATGTCTTAGCCCTGACACTTTCTGGCTGTGTGACCTTGAGCTAACCACACCTCTCTTCATCTCTGAAATGGGTAGAATACTTGCACTACTTACCACATAGGACTCCTTTTCTCTCTCTCTCTCTCTGAGGAAAGCATTACATAAACCCTTCAAGTATTTTTGTTTTCAATCTTGAAAGAAGTGTTTGTTGAAAGCAATACCTTCTCTCCTGGGGTCCCCACTCAGATTCTGAAATCCTGATTTTACCACAGGTTCCATTTCATTATCCAAACTTATGGACCAGCATTCCTTGAAATATCCCCCCTCTCCCCACCCTGAAACTCTCATACAAAGGGAAGGCTCCTAAAGATGTCCAGAAATACTCAATTCTGGACTGATGCTAGGCATAACTCATATCAAATTTCAAAGCACTTTCCTCAAAATAAGCCTATGAGGTAGGTAGTACGTACATTAACCTCCTAATTTTATTGATTGATAAACTATTGGTTTTTATGTTACAGATAAGGAAATTGTGATTGAATGATTAAGTAGCCTGTCTAAGATTCCACAGTTAAGCAAATGTCAGAGCTCGGATTTGAATCTAGATTTTCTGACTCCAAATTCAGATATTTCTGCTAGATCATGCTCCCTCTTAGGGATCCAAAACCTGCCCTTAAAATGGATAAGGGATAATTTCTTTCTGCTCCAGGTGAAACATGGCATAGGTTCCCCATCAACAAAAAAGTCGAGAGGAGCCTCACCTCCAGGACAGTCCCCTCCAAGCTGTGGACAGGTAAGTGATGTTTTTTGCTCCAGCTCCTATAGCTGTCTGAGAAAGGCAAGAGGAAGAGTTTTTGAGTAGTGTGGGACCCAGTGGAAGGAACTGAGAAAATCTTTGTGTTGCAGATGAACTGACCCTGGGTGAGTACTTTGGTGAAAAGTGTCCTAGGCTGGAAATCAGAAGACCTGAATCCTGGTTTTTACTGAGCCACTCACTATGTAAGTGACCTTAAAACTGCTTAATTTTTCTGGGCCTCAGTTTACTCATTTGTAAAATAAGGGGATTTTCCAGGGTCCCTTTTTAGATCCTTATATATCTATAATCCTGAGAACTAGAAAAAAATAATTCAGTAGGTACTTGTTCAGTCAGTTCCCTGACTTTTTGTGACCCTATTTTGAGGGTTTCTTGATTAAGATACTGGAGTTGCTTTCCATTTCCTTCTCCAGCTCATTTTACACATGAGGAAGTGAGGCAAACAGGGTTAATGACCTCCCCAAGGTCACACAGCTAATAAGTATCCAAATCCAGAGTTCTTTCCATCTCCTAGTTGTTCTGTTAATTGGCAATCTAACTATCATAATCAACCTCTGTTTGACTCTAAAATATTTTACATTATTATTGCTTATTTTCCATCTTCTACAAGAGTTCTCTTGAAACTGGGATGTTATTTGGCTGTGAGTTTTCTAGTTTTCTTTCTTTTTTCTTTTTCTGGGGGGGGGGAGGTAAAGCAATAGGGTTAAGTGACTTGCCCAAGGTCACACAACTAAGTAATTATTAAGCATTTGAGACATTTGAACTCAGGTCCTCCTGACTCCAGGGCCAGTGATCTACTTTGCCACCTAGCTGCCCCAAGTTTTCTAATTTTCAATCATGTTGGATTTCATGAGACTGGAGTCCATGTCTTATATTCTTTCTCTCTCTCTCTCTCTCTCTCTCTCTCTCTCTCTCTCTCTCTCTCTCTTTCTCTCTCTCACTCTCCCCATCTGTTTCTCTCTCTTTCCATAACTTTCTGACTTTATTGCTAACACTCCCATTTATTAATAAAAAATAATTAAGTAAAAATAAATAAAAGGTGATGGATTCTAAATGACAATTCAGAGTTCATTTAACACCTGCGTAGAAGCTCTGTAGCATTTGACCCTGTAGGCCATCTCTTAACAGATCTCTTCTCCCTTGGTTTCTATGACAACACAGTGTTCTGGATCCTAACTCTCAATCCATCTGCTTCTTCTCTGTCTCCTTCAAAGACTCCTCTTTCTGTTTCCTAACAAAACAACCCTCATTTGATTCTACCATCCCTGCTAGTTATTATTGTATCCCTCCTCCTCTTCTTGTCTAAACTCTTGTGAAAGTTGTCTTTCTTCCTCTCACGTCTAAACCTGCCTCTACAAGAAACCTTTCCCCCTTTAATGTCCCCTTTATTAATTGTCTCCAACTTTTAAAATTTTATTTTTATTTTTTTTTGCAAGGCCATGGAGTTAAATGACTTGCCCAAGGTCATATGATTAGGCAATTATTAAGTGTCTGAGGCTAGATTTGAACTCAGCTCCTCCTGACTCCAGGTCTGGTGCTCTGTCTATTGTGCCACCTAGCTGCTCCAACTGTCTCCAATTTTTTTAGGTTTTTGCAAGGCAATGGGGTTAAGTGGCTTGCCCAAGGCCACACAGCTAGGTAATTATTAAGTGTCTGAGGTTGGATTTGTACTCAGGTCCTCCTGACTCCAGGGCTGGTGCTCTATCCACTGTGCCACCTAGCCACCCCTGTCTCCAAATTTTAAAAAGTTACACCTCATTTTAAAAAAAGTCTAGTTCATAACTTAGTTGTTTGTATACTATCTTCTGCTGTAGACAGCAAGGACCTCTAACATAGGGACTATCTTTTGACTTTTTAATCTTTATCCATTGCCACAGTTCTTGATACATAGATACTTAATGCTTGTTGACTGATTACAATCTGACTTCCAACCACATCATTCAACAGATCTTTTCAAAATTTACCATGATCTTTTAATTTCCAGATCTAATGGTTTTTGACCTCTCTACAACCTTTAAATTCAATATTTTCTTCTTGATATTTACTATTCTGTAGGTTTTCTTGACATTGTTCTTTCCCAGATTTCTTCATGTTTGTCTAACTATTCTTCCTCAGTTTTTTGTGCTGGATTTTTATTGAAGCAACATTCTCTGTCCATGGGTATTTCCAAGATTTTCCAGAGCTCTCTTTCACTTGGCAATCTCATTAGTACTCATGAGTTCAATGATCAGCTCTCTGCAAAGGGTTCTAACAATTATATATCCAGCTTTAATCTTCTCCTGAGTGCCAATTATTATCATTAACTAGCTCTCAAGTTTCTCAAACTTAACATGTTCAAAACAGAACTCATCTTCTCCTTCTCCCACTCCTTTCTCTTTCCCCAGTTTTCCTAATATTGTTGAGAGTGTCAACTATCTTCTAATCATCTGGGTTTTCAAACTTGGTGTCATCCATTGCTCCTTACTTACAGTCTTCCTACATATTCAATCTATTGTCAAGTATTATTGTTTCTACCTTTTCATGTTCTTTTTTTTTCTCTGACACTGTCAGATAAAGCTCTCATCATCTCTTGGACTACTGTAATAGCCTTTTTTTTTCCTTTTTTTTTTTTTAGGGTTTTTGCAAAGCAATGGGGTTAAGTGGCTTGCCCAAGGCCACACAGTTAGGTAATTATTAGGTGTCTGAGGCTGGATTTGAACTCAGGTACTCCTCACTCCAGGGTCAGTGATCTATTCACTGTACCACCTAGCAACCACTGTAATAGCCTTTTAATTGATCAACCTGCCTCATCCCTCCCCATTCTATGACAACTTCCTTTCAGCTGCCAAAATGCTCTTCCTAAATTTTGTTCAGGTCTATGTCATCACCCTACTCAATAAATTCCATTGGTTCCCTAATACTTCCAGGATCAAATATAAAATGTTCTATTTGGTTTTTCAAATCTTTCCTACCTTTTCCATCTTCTTAGAATTACTCCCCACCCTCCAGCTCCCCCCCCTCCCCCCAATACTCTGTATTTCAGCTACATTAGCTTGCCTGTTCAGGGAAGTTCACCTTTTGACTTTAATATTCTTTCTCCTTGCTTCCACCACCTGGTTTCCTAGACTTCCTCCAATATTCCTAGCCACCCTAGTCCCTTCTATCTGAGATTACCTGCCATGTACACTATTTATACCTTGTATAGACAATGTTATTTGCAGGCTGTCTTCCCCATTAGAATGTGTGCATCTCAAGGGCAGGGACTATGTTTCCCCTTTTTTTTTGTATTTATATTCATTGTTTTAAAGGCATCCAGGAAAATCATTTGTATACTCTTCTTTTGATGAGTCAAAATCATTATTATTACCCCCAGTCCTAGTTCTGGCTTTTGGGGCCAACCAGAATACATTGAATCCATTTTCCACATGACTATCCCTCATGTACTTGAAGAGTGGTATCAGATTCTCCTCAAGTATCTTCTTTTTCAGGCTAAACATTGCCAATTCTTACAATCTATCATAATGAGACATGATTTCCAGCCTTTCATAATCCACATTGTCTCCCTTTGGGTGCATTCCAGCTTGTCATAGGATTGTAGAGTTGGTGTTGAAAGGGACTTTAGAAGTCAGTGCATAGAAGAGCTGATATTTTAATTACATGCAATAGGTACTGTTTCAAAGAAGAGAACATAATACATTAGCTGTGGCAGAGCACTATCCTCCTTTAATGCAACTTATGTTCATATTAATTTTTTAGACTGCCATGCCACTGTTGGCATTGTGCTGATATGAGACCAGGTTGAAGGCAATAGGGATATTCAGACTGGAAAAAGGGAAGGCTCAAGGGGACAGGTGTCTTCAAGTGTTTGAAGGACTGTGAGGTGGAAAAGGGAGCTTCATTTGACTCTAGAAGACAAATCAGGACCCATTGGGTGAAAGTTACAAAGAGGAATTTAGGTTTGAAGTTAGTTTGAAATTTGAAGGAAAGACTTCTTAAAAATTAGATCTAAGAGACTTCCTCAAGAGGAGGTGGGTCTTCCCTCTTTGGAGATCATCAAGCAAAAGCTGAATGACCTCTTGTCAGGTAAGTTGTGATAGGGATTTCATTTCAGGCATGAGCTAAATTAGATGACCTCTGAGCTGCTATCCACCTCAAAAATCCCATGATTCTCTGGGCTTGTAGTCCACTAAAACTCCCAGATCATTTACTAACAACTTAGCCTTTATTCCCCGCAATTTTGTGATTGTGACATTGAGTTTTAAAAATCTAATTATAGGTCTTTGCTTTTGTCCCTTTTAAGTTTCATCTTATGAAATGTACCCTCTCCTTCTAGCTATAAAGTTCTCATTTCTATTATCAATGTATTAACTATCCTTTCCAGTTTAATATCATCTGTAAATTTAATAGGCATGCCATTTCTGACTTCATTTGGTCCTAGTCCTCCTTTCTAGTCTTGTCGTTATTGATTCTCCTAAACAACCCCTCTTTTCTTAACTAACTAGCCTACTTTATGTCATTGGTGCATATTTTTCATTTTTCAGTCATTGGGCATACTCTCCCCTCCTCAATCCCTCACTGGGATACTCTGGTCTCTCCCTTCTTCAGCCATTTAAATCCAACTCACCATTTAAGGGCTAATAGAAATCTTATCTGCTCTAGGATCTGAATCTCTTAGGTCAAAGTGACCTTTCTCTTTTCTATAGCAGCTGCTATCTACACTCTTTAGCATTTATCACACATACTCTTTCCACGCCCCCCCCCCCCCCCAACTCTTCACTAATGCAAATCACTCATGCAAAATGACTATATTCACCTTGAGGACAGGGAATGTATCTTATCCATATTTCTCCCCTCCTCCAGATTCCCTTATTTGTAAAGGATAGAGTTTAGCATCAAATAAGGATCCCACAAAGTATTTGTGGAAGAATTGATTAAATTGCAAGCTAAGGCTGGGTTGACTAGCTAATGCTTGGCTTATCCTTAAAATGTCTGGTTCCCTGGTGTCAGTGAAGGTGAGACAACTCTTTCAGACTTAATACATACAGTCAGTGAATCTCCCAGAGCTGCAACCACCTTTATGTCAGCTGGCCGTAGTTGGTGGACTGAAGGAGACAAGAAAACAGGATTTTTACTGCACTGTCCAGCTTTAGGAGATGATGCCTAAAGGGAAGATGTGGTGGGAATTCAGGGTTGTTTGCACTCACCTGAGGTGGGAGAACTACTGGATGACCCCTGCTCAGGACACAGAAAGTCACTGCCCCAGTTCTAAATAAGCAAGAGAAAAGAACTCCACTTTATATGTGAGAGGGAGGGTTATTCTTGAGAATTCTTCACACTCATAATGTAAAGAAATCAATTCTAGCCCAGATCTACCCATCAATCATTAAGTCCAGATTGAAGCAAAGTAGGATTGTATTAGTGTAGGGGCATGAAAGGTAAAAATCTACATTATATTTAAACATCCTGATACAGTGCCTAGAGAAGGTGGAATGGGAGAATGTATCCCATATGGAGAAATGCTTACATCACTCTTAAGAAGTCAGTTATATTTTGCAATGCCCTCTGTTTGACTTTCCCAACCTGGATCCCCCAACTTTATAACTTTTATCTCACACTCATCCAAATCGTGTTTCCTGTACCTCAGTCATTCTTTGAATATATGCTCTTATTTTTCCATCTCTGACTTTGCTCTCCCCTATACTTAGAATGCCTTCCTCACCATTTCCGCCTGTTGAAATCCTTATCTTGTAGAGCCCAGCTCAAATGCCACCTCTTTTTATAGCCTTCCCTTATCTCTCAGCCAGCAGAGATCCTTCCCAGTGGTGAACTCTCACAGCACCTGTCTCTATGTCTCTCATCCACTCTCATACTCTAATAGGCATCATGTTTGTGTTCCTGTCTTAACCCCTTCTACTACAATTATGAAAATTGTTTGTTCCACAAGGGTTAGGATTTTCTTTTTAATCCACTTTGTTATACCACCTTTGTACATTGTAGGCATTCAATAAATGCTTGTTGGACTGAATTATAAAGGCCTAGCAATATTCCCAAGGCAGGCAGGGGTTGGTGGTTGGTATTTTATAAAGTAGTTAAAGAGGAAGGAAAAAAGAAATTGTAAGATACTGTGCTGTCTTTACAAATATTATGCCCTTGGGGGCAGTTAGGGGGCACTGGTCCTAGAGTCAGGAGGACCTGAATTCAAATGTGACCTCAGACACGTAATAATTGCCTAGCTGTGTGACCTTGGACAAGTTACTTAATTCCATTGCCTTAAATAAGTAAAAATTTAAAAAACCAAATATCTCCTTGATTCTCACAATAATCCTGGGAAGTAGGGGTTATTATTACCTCCCATTTTAGAGTTAGGGGAACTGAGACAGATAGACATTAAGTGATTTGCCCAGGGTCACAAAGCTAGTAAGTGCCTGAAGCCGGATTTGTACTCAGGTCTTCTGGACTCCAGGTCTAACATTTTTTCTATTACTTCACCAGCCATCATCATCAATTCCCTAAGCCAGCACCTTCCCATATTCTTTTCCAGGAAAGTTATCACTATTAGCATTAAATCATTTGTAAGCATTAAATCATTTTTAAGTAGAAATTTTTCTTTCCAGTTCTGGTACCACATGGGACTTAGAGAAGGAGGAAAAGAGAAACAAGACTATTCTGTGGAGGAAGACTAAATCTTGTAAAACTATTATGAGTCTGTTGGTTAGGAGTCTGCAGAATATGGTGGGGGAACAGTTAAAAGATGGAGAAATAGCCTCCTCCCATTCACTAGTTGGTAGTTTCTGACTTTAATTACTCTTACAAATCAGATCCCAGTTCCATTAGTTTCTAGTTGTTGAAGGATTTTAAGAGCTGTCAGAACCTTGTAAATTTGATACCCTGGGGCAAAGCCCTCATGGTGTGACCCTAGCCGCTAAGGACAATTAATTATAGGAAATATTTTTAGAAAATCATGAAAATAGCATAGTGCTATCAGATTTTCCACATGTTTTTGACTGTAGGGTCAAGAGTTATTTCTCTAACATATAAACTTTGGTATGAATACAGGAATTCCTGCAATATTGTAACTTCATCCAAACTCAAACCAGTGTGGTCATACCTGAAGTAAAAGAAGCAGATTTTTAAGGTGGCAGGGTCAGAGGATGCTGAAAGCATTCAAGTGAGTGGTGGCCAAAGTAACAAATGCTACAAGGTCTTGGCAGCGGGCGAATGAAGAATGTCATTCTGTGGCCCTCCCTTTCTCTCTGGAATAGCTGTCCACATAAGCTACCAAAGCTTCAGGCTTTCCAGAAATTCTTACTGATTTGATTTATTTGTTACTAAACTTTGATTAATGAATTTCTCTACTGAAAAATCTGGCTGAGTCAAATTTTGTTAAACTGTCTTAATTAGATTACGGGACATCAAATATTGTAATCTATTTCAAATGGATTTAATAGAAACCTCACTCTGATATTCCCCATCATTTCAGGTTACTTGGAAGTCTTTTGGGAAGATCTAACCCATAATTTAACTTGTTCTCAGAGACTGACCAGTTTAACCTCAATGAACTATTCCTAATATTAATTTCAAAAAGTAATCCAAATAATGAAGTTTAATTTTATATAAGAAATACAGGAAGAAAATAGGGTTTTAACATAATATAGCTATTAGCACTTGAGAAATATTTCAGGGATTTGCTTTTAGGAGGATGGTACAAATATATTTCCTGAATCAGATTAATACTTATATAGGCTAATAGAAACTGAGAGGGAACATGGTCCATCATGGAGGTAGAATAAAATGCTGTTTATTTATCAAGCAATCTATACTATATATAAATGGCAGAGAAGTGAGAACTGCTTTATTTTCTTTCTTTTTTTTTTAGGGTTTTTTTTTTCCAAGGCAAATGGGGTTAAGTGGCTTGCCCAAGGCCACACAACTAGGTAATTATTAAGTGTCTGAGACGGCATTTAAACCCAGGTACTCCTGACTCCAGGGCCGGTGCTTTATCCACTGTGCCACCTAGCCACTCCCTGAACTGCTTTATTTTCACTAATGTAGGAGAGATATGGAGTAGCTTGGCAGCTAGCCCAATGGATAGAGTTTTAGATTTGGAATCAGGAAGACTTGAGTGAAAAACCTACTTAGAGACTGTCTCCATGTGTAACCTTGGGCAAGTCACTTAGCCTCAGTTTTCTCACCTATCAACTGAGGATAATAATGGCACCCACTACACAGGGTTGTTCCCTATTAATATATGTAAAAAGCACATTGCAAATCTTAAGGCACAGTATAAATACTAACTATCTGTGTACCTATTGATTCAATTCAACAAATGCCTACTTTGTAAAAGGCACTGTGTGAGGTACTGGACAACAAAGACAATATGCCCTCAAGGGGTTTACATTCTGCTGGTGGGAGGATGAAATTTCATATATATATATATATATATATATATATATATATATATATATATATATATATATATATATGTGTGTGTGTGTGTGTGTGTGTGTGTGTATATATATATATATATACATTATCTATATATACATACATATACACAGAGTTTAATCAAAAGTAATAAAGTTTAATAAAAAGTAATTTCAGGCAAAATTAACCACCAACAATCGAGAAAGGGTATGTAGGAGGTCTGAGAAGAGCTGGGAATTCTACATTCCAGACATGGGCCTGGGCAAAGGTGCAGGGGTGGGAGATGGAATGTCATGTGCTGTAAAATAGTTGGCAGACCAGTTTTACTAGAATAGAGGCTGAATGATGTGAAGTAATATGAAATAAGACTGGAAAGGTAAGTTTGGAACCTGGAAACTCAGCATTTCCAGTGTCTTTGGAGATTTTTATACATGGCAGGCTCCCTCTCCCAGAAAGGGCAGATTTATGCTACTTGACTTGATTCTCAGAAAAGCAAACAGTAGATTCCAGAGAAATATTCTTTTACTCTAACTTCCCCTCCTCCCAACAAGTTACTCTATGATGCAGACACTGGCCTCCTCCCTACCCCTTTCACAAGATACACTACATATGGCCTTTTCACTTACTGTCCTGAATGTCTGGAATTCTCACTCTGCTTTCCTTTGCCTCCTACTCTCCCTGGCTTCCTGCAAGTCTCAGTTAAAATTCCACCTTCTGCAAGAAGTCTTTTCAAGTCTTCTTTTCTCTCTTTTTTAGATTTTTTTCAAGGCAGTGGGGTTAAGTGGCTTGCCCAAAGCCACACGGCTAGGTTATTATTAAGTGTCTGAGGTCGGATTTGAACCCAGGTACTCCTGACTCCAGGGCCGGTGCTCTGTCCATTGCAACACCTAGCCGCCCCTACTTCGCCACCTAGCCACCCCCAAGTCTTTCTTAAGGCTGGAGCCTTCCCTGGATTGATTCACTCCAATTTAGCTTGTAAGTTGTTTGTATTGCATATTGTCTCCTCTGTTAGATTGGGAGCTCCTTGAGAACAGGAACTATTCATGTTTCTCTCTCTCTCTCTCTCTCTCTCTCTCTCTCTCTCTCTCTCTCTCTCTCTCTCTCTCCCTCCCTCCCTCCCTCCCTCTTCCCTCTTTCCCTCCTCTCTCCCTTCCTTCTTTCCTCCCTCTGACTCTTCCTCCCTCTCTCCTTCCTTCCTTCCTTCCTTCCTTCCTTCCTTCCTTCCTTCCTTCCTTCCTTCCTTCCTTCCTTCCTTCCTTCCTTCCTTCCTCCCTCCCTCCCTCCCTCCCACCCTCCCGTGGTTGGCAGAATATCTGATAGAATCGTAGGTTCTTGATAAATGCTTGCCTACTTATTGACTTTTCTGATTCTAAATAGGCACTACAACAAGAAGAAAGTTTGTTATGGACCCAACAACGGGGATTAAAGTTTCTTTGAGCTCAGCAGTCTCTGAGCAGGAATTCACTGAAATAAATATCTTTCGCAGCTCCCCACTGATTCCTCCAGAAAGGTTAAGCTTGCCTGATCAGAAACAGATGACTGTGAGAACATAGTTTCAGATCTTAAAGAGTAATGGCTAACATGATATTTTTTTCCAGCAGTAACCTGGAAACGGGTGATGATGATTCACAAACATGTTCGGGCCAGTGTTCCTTCCAGTATTTACTTTCTCTGAGTGAATTCTGAGTGAATTCTGCTCATCTTACCTGCCTGGAACCTCATAAAAGGTGTGGACATTTCCAAGCATGCATATATCCTGAACTGTGCAATCAAAACATTGCCAGGTGGACCTTGTGAAACACAAATATGACCTTGAACAATTACCTCAATAGAAGGATTGGCTGGGTAGGTGTAGTTACTGTTCCTATAGGTCCTCAGGAAGGGCTCCTCCTATGGGAAAGAGATAACCACAGTGATTGGTCATCAAACATCAATAAACGGGAATAATAAGAAAAAAAGAAAAAGAATCTAATAATAATGAGACTGATCTTTGGATGGATTGAATCCTGAGTAACTCAAACTTTTCTATTCAATTCATTCCATAAGAACTTATTTATTAAGTTCTTGTTTTGAGGTCCTGAGCAGACAAAAGACAAAACTAAAAGTTTCTTTACTCTATATAAGGATTTCCTCATGGCAGCCAGATGCTCATGCTCCCTCAGACCAGCTACCTTCTAACTATTTTTGTCTCTCCCTTTTATTTATGGGGTGTCCCAAAAATCTGAGTGTACTAAGAGACATGCCATACTTATATATGTAGATGTGGTCTTGCACAGGGTTTGGCTGGGCACATAGGAGGTGATTAATATATGCATGTTAATTGATTGCCCTCAAGGAATTTACATTTTAATGGGGGAAACTATATATCTACAGATAAATACTGAATATGGACAAAGTAGCAGAATACTTTTGAGTAGAGCAGACATTAGAAATTTATTATGGAGTGGGGCAGGGAAAGACCAGGAAAGGTCTCCTGTAGGAAGTAGCATCTGTACTGAGCTTTGAATTATCCCTTTTAATCTTTTCTCTCTCCCAAGCTTTCTAATTTTCTGGTTCCTTTTTAGCTGTCTATGAAAATACCCAGAACTTTTATAGAGAGAATTTTATTCATTCTAGAGGGTTTTTACTTAACAGCTTTGGCTTGTTGTTTTACAATAAGGGGGCCTAAAAATTTCACTTAATTCATGCCAGAATGAAGGCTCCATTCACAAAGTTTAACATGTCTTCATCTCCTTCTGTTATGTTTATAATATTCCTGAAAGAAATACATTCCAAAAATATAATACAAGCAGGACAAGAGATCCTTCCTCACTGTAGGAGATGGTTCTACTAATGCAGAAGGGCTATTTAATATGGAAAACAGAGCATAGCCTTAGAATGGTGGGAACTTGGAGAATCACTCATTCTCTAGACACCTTTTGCCCTAACCCATGATGAAATTTGTCCTTCATTTTGGAGAAAGACCATGTCATCAGGGAGGTGATGTTGACAAGCATGTGACTGAAATTTGAATGAGGGAGGCTGTGCTGGGTCACCAGCCTCATCTGGATCCAGTGGTCAGATATGAATCAAGACATTGAAGATGGCCCTGGATGCAAGGCAATCAAGGTTAAGTGTCTTGCCCAAGGTCACACAGCTAGTGAGTATCAAGAATCTGAGGAAGGATTTGAACTCAAGTTCTCCTGACTTCAGGGCTGGTCTCTATCTACTGCACCATCTAGTTAGCCCAATCCCCTATTCTTTGCCCCAAGGAAGCCTGGTGAGACCTTCTAAGTGCGGTGCTTCTCCTACCCCCTCCTCACTAACATTCACTTTGACAGGATGTGTGATACTAGCATGGATGAAATTTCAGATACCTCTCTGGTGTGCCCATCCCAGAGGTCCCCTCTTGTCTCAATATCTGTATGATTCAATGGAAAGCTGCCTTAGTGAAGATGTGAGTGGAAAAATGGATAAAGTGCTGACCATGGAAGACCAAGATTCAAGTGTTGCCTCTGACACGTCCTAGCTGTGTGACCCTGGGCAAGTCACTTAGGAGTTCTCAGCATCCCAGGTGAATCTCTGAGTCTAAGTTGCAAGAGTAAATGCCAATCTGCTTTGAAAGAAGCTTTTTACTTCTAAGGAAATGAAGTTACAGATGAAATTTAAACAACAACAAAATTAAAAAAAAAAACATGGAAAGAACAATGTCTCTGGATCCAAAGACCATGCATTTCAATTCTATCGTCGTCTCTTACTTTCTGACTTTAGGCAAATTAACTTCTCTGAGTTTCAGTTTCCTCATCTTTAAAATGTGAGGGTTGGACTAGAAAACTTTTGAAGTCTTGCTCATCATTCTAAATTTATGATCCTATGATTCCTATTTCCCTGGTAGGAAAATGTTTTCTTTTGGTACTGCTATAATTTTATGTCCAGTTCTTTGATTATTTTTGAAGTATCTTTTTTTTTCCCTTTGAAAGACTAAATTACATATAAATTTGTGGTTTTAAAAACAATTGGTCCTTCATTGAATTCTTTCTTCCAGACTTCATCACTCATTCATCAAGCATTTATTAGGTTGCCTACCTAATAAGCCAAGCACTGTTCTAGGCCCTGGGGACATAGGCAAAAATGAAATAGTCTCTTCCTTTTTATGAAATTTTCTTCTATTAGGGGAGGGGGAATCAACATTTCCACAAATAGGTAAATATAATATGCAAAAAAAGGGGGATTGAGCCTGGGGTAGGAGTTGGTAAATGAGTTGAACCTTGAAGGAGGCATGGGATTCTAAGAGTATATGCCAGTCATAGGGCAGAGCCTGTGCAAAGGCCCGGAAGTGGGATGATATATGTGGGAAACATCAAAGAAGTCAGTTTTCTACATCCAACCAACTGACTAGAAAATGGTAAAGGGAGTCAGTCACACCATTAAGGCTGGAGAGGGAGGTTGGAGCTAGATTGGGAGGGGATCTAAGTGCCAAACAGGAGTGCTTGCATTTTTTTTTTAGAAGTAAAGAGGAGTATTCTGGGGACTCTGTCTGGGTTCTCAAAGGCTCTTCCTGTGGAATGAGTGAAAACTTTGGCATCTTTTAGCAAAAGGAAAGATTTCCAGAGCAGGCCTATTGAGGTGTAGTAGACCAAGTAGATGAACTGCTAAGTCAGGAAAGTTGGGGTTAAAATTCTGGCTTGGGGGCTATAAAAACTGCATGCTTTTATCCAGCAATATCATTGCTAGATCTATATCCCAAAGACATTAAAAAAGGGAAAAGGATCTATTTGTAAAAAAAATTTATAAAAAAATTTATAGTAACTCTTTGTGGGTGACTAAGAATTGGAAATCAAAGGGATGCTCATCAATTGGGGAAATGGCTAAATAAACAGTGCTTTATGATCATGATGGAATATTGCTGTGTTATAAGAAATGACAAGCAGAGTGATTTCAGAAAATCTTGAAGACTTTCAGGAGTTGATGCAAAGTAAAGTGTACGGAACCAGGAGAATATCATACATAGTAAAGCAATATTGTACAGTGAAGCATTGTGAAATGCCTTAGTTATCCTTTGCAATACAATGGTCTAAAAACATCCCAAAGGACTAATGATGAAGCATACTATCTGTTTTAGATAGTTCAGAAAGAACTGATATTACTTGAATACAGACTAAAGCATGCCATTTTTCAATTCTTTTTTCTTTCATTATTTTTTATTCATGTCTTCTTATACAACTAATATAGAAATATTTTACATGATTTTATAATGTATAATCCATATCTGATTGCTTCCTGTCTGAGGGAGGGAAAGATAGAATTTGGAACTCAAAAATTTTAAAAATGTTTAAAAATTATTCCAATATGTAATTGAGGAAAATAAAATATTGTATTTTTTAGAATCCTGTCTCTGACATTTATTATCTCTGTGATCAAGGGGAGGTTAATTAAATTCTCTAAGATTCAATTTCGTTACCTGAAAAGGAAATGAGACAGAGATCTCTGTCTCTGTCTCTCTGTCAAATCCCACCTTTCAGTCCTGATTTTTGAATTAGCTCCCTTTCTTCATAAGCTGGGAAGAAGTACAACTCCCAAGGTTTTTAGGGACTAAGTGACTCTCAGTGAGTCACTTAATCCCAATTTGCCTCAGTTTCCTCATTTGTAAAAACCATTCCACTCCTTAGCTAAGAAAATCCCAAATGGGGTTACTGAGAGTCAGATACGATTGAACAACAACAATTTGTTGACTCACTGACAATGTATTAGATATGAGAGGCCAATCAATCAATAAGCATATATTAAACACTTAGGTTTAGGCAGATATAAAGATAAAAATAAAAAAATTCTTGATTATATAGTATGGGCAAGGGAAGGGGAAGAGATTATAAAGGACTTTAAAATTCAAATGGAGGAATTTGAGTTAAGATGTCTGAAGTTCCCAGCCTGGATCAGCAATGTAATGGTTAAGTAAGAGACAGATTGGTCAATGAGGGTCTAGGCCTTAGGGAGCCCACAATGTCCACACAGAATCTTGAGCCTGTTTCCAGAAATCTTTGCCTTATAATATGCACAGGTATCCTTACTTTTAAAAGATCACAGAGCTGGAATTGTATTCATATAAAAGACTTAGATAGAGGAACTCTCTTCCTTCACTTCCTTCTCCCCAGAATTTGATCCTGTTCCAATCATCTACACACACATAACCTGAGTTTCTCTCCAAAACATCCCTGCTGTGAATTCTGTGATTGCTGTGCCTTACAAGGATGTGTTACACTGAGAAAATAGAATCTCATTAATAAAAATAGGGAAAATCCAGTGGGGGGGATGGAATTGATTTTGAGAGAAAAGTAAAAGGCACATTGAGTGTGAAGTGATAAGCAGGCATCCTGCTGTTACTCTCCCTGTCTGTCTCTGTGCCTCTGCCTACACTTCTCTCTCTCTTTCTTTAAATCTTTGTTTGTATCTTTGTGTGTATGTGTGTCTCTCTTTCCATCCTTTCTTTCTGAGTCTGTACCTCTCTCTGTCTCTATCTCTGTCTGCGTCCATGACTCTCTTTGTCTCATTCTCTATCACTGTTTCTCTGTCTCTGTCTCTCTGTCAAACCCCACCCTTCAGTCCTGATTTTGAATTAGCTCCCTTTCTTCATAAACTGGGAAGAAGTACAATTCCCAGGGGTTTTAGGGAGTAAGGCCTTCTCACAAGGAAGCCAGTTCAAGGCTTGCTAGAAGGACAATTGCATGTGAAATGGTAGACATTCCAAAGAGTTCCCATGTGGGTGGATGTGAAGATAGATGGATAATGCCCCATGTCCAAGAGGCAGATGAATGTGGGTCCAGACTTATCCCTTTGCATGCTCCATGGGATGGCTACTGAAACATATGATAATCAAGAGTAAACTTTTTAAAAGTTATCTAATACAAAATGCCTTAGAAATAACTAAAAATGAGAATCCATTCTACCTGACACAAGGAGTATACATCTGATTAGGAGGAGGGAAGAGAAAGAGAGAACTTGACAGCTACCTTTTCCTTCTCCCTTAACCTTGCTCAGGTCCTGCCTGTTACCTCTATGTTTAGATTTGGTTCCATTTAAAATTATTGCTGCCTAGCCCCTGAATACACATGCAGATTTATATAGCTTTAAGTCACAGAGGAATAGAGCAGATGGAGCCCACAGCTGGTGGAGTGAGTTGTCTTATGTGGCAAAAGATGTGCTTGCCAACATATGAACCCTTTTGGATTGGATTCCAGAGTTGCTTAGCAACCATGCCTCTTAGAAATGGACCTCTACAGGTTAATGGAAAAAAGGATGTGTCCATTTTACTTTGTAACCTGGACTTGCTCATCTCAAAGGGGAAAAGGGTGGGTATGTTGTCTTACAAAGAGATGAGAAAGTTGGGAATAGAGAAACTTAGAGTCAAGGAAGTCCAGGTTTAAATCCTACTTCTACCACTAGTGTGTGATCATGGACAAGTTACTTAATTTGGGGGCCTCAATTTCCTCACACATAAAATGGGTCTATAAGACATCATATAAGATCCCTAGTACCAATCTCACAGGGTTATTATAAATTTCAAATGAGATCATTTTGAAAAAGTGCTTTGCAAATCTAAATGTCAGCTATTATCAATGGATTATCTCAGCAGTCTTCTGAGAAGAGGGAAATATTAGATTTCTGGGGTAACTTACATTACCCCCACCAATAGCAAAGATTGTAATGGTGACTAGAAAGGCAGAGGTACTACTTGCTGATCAATACCTGTCTTACACCCAGGGAGCATAACTATTTTGGGATCATTGCTTAAGCCCAAAACTCAGTCCTCTGGAAAGTAGCAAGTGACCAGGATAAAATAGTGTGGTGTCTGAGAGTGTAGAGAAGGAGATGGATTTGAGACACAGAGGTAGATATGTGGATGAGAGAAAGGGACCAGATGAAGATAATATTGAGGTTGTAAGAACTTTGGTGCATGGAAAGATGGTGAATAGAGCACTGGGCTGGAGACAAGAAGACCTAAGTTCAAATCCAGTCTCAGATATTTATTGCCTACAAGACTCTGGGCAAGTCACTTAACCTCTCTCAGATTCAGCTTTTTATTTAATCTGTAAAATGAAGATAATATTCCCTAAGTCATAGGGCTATTGTTAGGATAAAATTGAGACAACATATTTAAGTACTTCGCAAATCTTAAAATATAATAGAAATGCTATTATTTATCTTTGTCTCTCCCACAGCATCTAGCCTTGAATATATTTCTAGCAGCTTATTTCAAAGGTGTGAGTGCCATTCAGGCTCTAAGAGAGGCTGTGGCAAAAAAAGAATTTTCCTCCTGTAGCTCATCCCATAACAAGTTTCTTAAGCCAAATCTGAGACAATTGACTTGAATGCATTGCCAGCCTAGCTTTGTAGAATTTCAGTTACCAACTTTCAAAATCGAGTGTCATTGGCATGCTACAGTGACAGAAGGAATATTTTGGTGATAGATCTTGCACATGGTAAATGCTAAAGAAATATTGGTTAAATTGTGGAATGACTCCTTAAATGTGACTCTATTAACACACCTATTTGAAGAGAGTCTGAAATTAAATAATTTGCACAATGCCACCCATTGAATGTATGGCAAAGATAAAAAAAAAGTGAAGCTTTTTCTTGGTTAGTCTGTGGAGCAGGCAGAGGTGAACTTCCTGGATGAGCTTGTAGAAATATAGGGAAGGACAAAAATTTGAAGGACTACTTACACTGTACATATCTTGTGGATATTTATTTGCATTAGAACTTGAGAATGTTTTTGCTTTTCTATAAATCTTCAATGTTTAGCAAGAGACACAAGGCTTAATATTGACTGACTACAACAATTTGGCTCCTAGTCCCCTCCTCCATTCACTCAATATGGTAGCAAAGCCCACAACTATCACTTCCTCTATCTTACATGACTCCTAGCCCAACTCCTTCAATTTACAGCTAACTGAGGTCTAGAGAAAGTAACTCTTCTTCCTTCCCTTTGCCTACTGACCTTTCTGGCTTCTAGTCTTAATTAAAAGGCCATCTCTTACTGGAAGCCTTTCCTAACTTATCTCACTTCCAATGTTTTCCCTCTGTTAATTGCTTTCTATTTGCCTGTATGTGTTTGTATGTATTTGTTTGCCTGTTGCCTTCCCCATTAGATTGTAAGCTCCTCTATGATTTCTCTCTCATCACATTCAATTTAGATCAATGTATACTATGGAAGTAATGTAAAGACTAACAGACTGCCTTCTGTTGTGGGGGGGGTGGAGGAAGTGAGATTATGGGAAAAATTGTAAAATTCCAAAAAAATAACATTAAAAAAAAAAAAGATTGTAAGCTCCTCAAGGCCAGGGATTCTTTTGCTTCTTTTTGTACCATACTTAACACATTGCCAAAGTAATTTACTCAAAGACACAGAATAAAATAGTAGAACTGAGATTTAAACCTAAGTCACCTGATTCCAGAACTCATCCAATTTTTTCCATTGTTATATACTATCTTATCTCTTACTCTCTGATTTTAGTCTAATTTGGTTTTATAAAAAAATAGTTACCAGTGGCAGATTAGCTGGGAAAGCAGGAAACATTTGAATTTCAAATTGCTCTTCCATCCTATCCCCATTTCAAAATCAGTTTCTGAGTAAGTGCTCAAATGTTCATCTTTAAAGCGATTCTTTCCAATCCTACTAGTTTCTCTCTGCCTAGTTCTTGAGTTTCCCCCTTTCATTTCCATTCTTGATTTTAAAAAAAGCCAAAAAATTAAAAAAAAATACTTTCTCCAGATTCCACTTCTCTCTCTTAAAAGCAGTTGGGCATCATAATGGTTTATAAAGAGATTCTTCAATATTTTGCTCTTGAACAACTCCCCAAAATGATTGTCTGCTCTTCCTTTGCCAGCCAGCCTTACAAAGAGTTTTCTGGATAGATTCTCTTATCACGTCACTCTACTTCTCAAAGGGCTATCCATGGTTGTCTGGCTGTTTTTCCTCTCTGTCTTGCTTACATTACCTTTATTATAGAAATCTTCTCTTAAGTTGCTTTGGCCCTTTTCTCCCATTTCCAGAACTATACTTACTATTCCCTTCTCAATCAAACTACTTGGGGCCCATCTCAAAGACCATCATTTCCAAGCAATCTTTCCCAATTTAGTGGAAAAGGTAAAACTAAGGAAATTGGCATTGGCAGTATCTGAAGGTAAAAGGGGTTGAAATAGGACAGGTGAAGGAGAGCAGTTCAAAGGAAAGGTCACAACTATGATCCCTATGGGAAGGAGCAAAAATGAGCTTTATTACCTGAGTTGGGCAGGACAGAACTATATCTGCTGCCAAATCCAGGAAATCCATCTTTTTACCTAAAGGTTGAAGCTATAAAAAGAAAAAACAGAAGCTGTAATGGAGATTAGTGGATTTGTCTCCTCTGACATTCCTTGGTTCCATCCCAGGTAAAGGCTTCCTTCAGGAATTTCTAAGTTCTGTGGAGCCAGGCTCTCTAACAGAGCCATTTTGTGTTGTTTCTAGACAAGAACAGAGGTTTTTCATTTGAAGTTGGCAAACTTGGTTTTTTTTTAAAACATGATAACATTATTTCAATATAATTGACTTTGTTTTTAATCCCATGTATTTTATTTTATAGTTTAAAAACATCCTTCCGAGAAAGGGTCTATAGGCTTCACCAGACTGAAAAGCAGTCCATGGCAAAAAATGATGAACAGCTACTATATGATATCCAATGGCAACTAGGTGACTCAGTGGATAGAGCAGTAGAATCAGGAAGAACTGAATTCAAATCCTGCTTTAGATACTACCTGTATGACCCTGGGCAAGGCACTTGGTCTGTTTGCCTTGATGCAATGGAGAAAGCAATGCAAATCACTAAAGTATCTTTGCTAAGAAAACTTCATGGACAGTATTGGCATGCTATGGTCCAAGGGACACAGAGACAGATATGACTGAACCATTGAATTACAATATTTATTATTTAACTGTGGTATTTACTAGCAATACTCTTTCTGTTCTTCACTCCATCTTTTCTAGTTTGACTGGAAGGAAAATCATCATCTTACTCCTTTTCTCTCTGTCTGCCATAATTTGATCGACCAGTTTGATTGCTCTCATGCCAATGAGAGCTCATTCTTATTTAATGAACATATAATCAAAAAATGTTTAAATAGAAAGAAAAAAGATAGGACATTTACATAGCCAGATAAGGAACAATTAATGAATAACTCATGTGTTCAAAGATACCCATACAATGTAAAAAATCTAGGGCAGGGGTTCTTCACCTATTTATGTTTCATAAAAATATGTAATACCCTTTGGCAGTTAGTCTGATTAAGGCTATGGACCTTTATTTAAAATTATGGTTTTAAATGCATAAAATAAAATATATAAGATTATAAAGGAAACCATTATATTGAGATAAAGTTATCAAAATATGTTTTTTAAAAAGTTCATGAATACTCAGTTAAGAGTTTCCTGATCTAGTAGAAAACCCATAGCATGACAGGTGGACCCTCAGTGGTGAGCCAACAGGAAGATTGCTAGATTATGAGATCACAGATTTAGAGTCAGAAGTGATCTCAGATGCCATCATGTCAAATGCCATCATTTTAAAGAAGAGGAAATTGAAAACCAGGATGGCTAAATGACTTGTTTACAGTCACAAAAGTTAGACCTTCGGCTTAATCCAGTCAACACTTTGTCCCTATATTCAGGTACCACCTCCTACTAGAACTGGCAGTAATGGATGGACTGTGAGGGGCATTGTTGGAAGAAACACAGTGAGAACACAGATCCCATAATGTTGGAGCAATCTCTAGTCATATGATGACAATGGAATTGGGAATTCTGTAGTATCATCACTGTTCTTCCTCTGACTTATATAACCCAAGTATCAGTCAATCATTATACCTGGCTCCTTATCTGCAGGAAGGCTAATGATTTAAAGTCATAAACTTGTCCATCTCTGGTGTAAATATAAGCCCCCTGGTCAGTTACCATATTGTTCCAAAGAGCTCTGGAAAGCTGGGAGTGGAATTTCTGACTTGGGTGGATACAGTCTGGGGCAAAGAAGGAGACATCTGGGCTTCCATCCTGATGGGAAAAAATTAATTAAATTTCATTTAATTGATCAATTATTCAGCATACAAAAACAATAAAATTTATATGCTTATAGCAATAGATACAGAATTAGACACAGAGTTTTGACAAGATTAAAAAAAGACTCATTCCTGTTTTTTGAAAAATAATTAGAAGGCATAGGAAAAAAGGACATTTCCTTAATATGATAAAGGATACTTATTATTATTATTATTATTATTATTATTATTATTATTATTATTTTAGTTTTTGCAAGGCAATGGGGTTAAGTGGCTTGCCCAAGGCCACAAAGCTAGGTAATTATTAAGTGTCTGAGGCTGGATTTGAACTCAAGTGCTCCTGACTCCAGGGCCGGTGCTCCATCCACTGTGTCACCTAGCTGCCCCCTAAATGATACTTTTTTAAAACCAAGAGTTGGCATGATCTATAACAGGGGATAAACTAGCAGCCTTTCCAGTAAGACTGGGATCTATTATTACCATTATTATTCTCTCTAGTGATAGAAATACCAATCATAGTGATAAAAACAAGAAAAAGAGAGTGAGGGAATAGGCATAGGGCAAAGAAGCAGCAAAATTATTGCTTTTTTTTTTTTTGGATGATAAGGTTTACTTAGAGTACCCTAGAGAGTCAACTAAAAAACTAATTGAAACAATAATTTCCACAAAGTTGCAATATATATATATATATATATATATATACACATATATAAACTTATGTAAATCATCAGTATGTCTGCATAGTATAAACAAATCCAGCAGGAAGCAATAGGAAAAAAAATCCATTTAATATAATTACAAAAAATACAAATTACTTGGAAATCTACACATAGAGACTATATAAATATAAATCCAAAATATGCTTTATACAAATAAAATCAGACTTAAGTAATTAGAGAAATATTACTTTCTATGAGTAGGTGATTCAATATAATAAAAATGACACAATTAATTTATTTAGTAGGTGTTATACCAATAAAATTGCCAAAGAATTACTTTATAGATCTTTTTAAAAAAATGGCCAAATTCATTTGAAGAAACAAAAAAATCAAGAATTTTCAAGGGAGGGGGTAGCTAGGTAGTGCAGTGAATTGGTTACAGGCCCTGGACTCAGGAGGATCTAAGTTCAAATATAGCCTCAGGCTCTTAATAATTACTTAGCTGTGTGACCTTGGGCAAGTCACTTATCTCCAACTGCCTTGCAAAAACCAAAAAAAAGAAAAAAGAAAAAAGAATTTTCAGGGGATACAATAATAAAGAAAATGGGTAGGAAGGGGACTTAGCATTCCTGGATTTCAAACTATATTGCAGAACAGTAATTATCTAAACAATTTGGTACAGATTAAAAATAGAAAAGATGATCAATGGAACAGACTGGGTATATACTAAACAGATGCAAATAAGAACAGTCATATTTGATAAACTCCAAATATCCCAAGATATAAATTCACTATTTGACAAAAACTGTTGAGAAAACCAAAAAGCAGTCTGGTAGAAATTAGATATAGATCGGGGTAGCTAAGTGTCACAGTGGATAGAGCACTGGCCCTGGAATCAGGAGAACCCAAGTTCAAATCTGACTTCAGACACTTAATAATTACTTAGCTATGTGACCTTGGGCAAATCACTTGACCCTGTCACCTTAAATAAATAAAATTTAAAAAAAAATTAGGTATAGATCAATATCTAATACTCTAGATCAAGATAAACTCCAAAGAGGTGCATGACTTAAAGATAAGATGATATAAATTAGAGGAGTGAGGAAGGAATTATCTGTCAGAGCTAGGGATAAGGGAAGAGTTCACAAATAATCATAAGACCAAAAGGATCACAGAAAATAAAATAGACAATTTTGATCGCATAAAATTAAAAAGATTTTGTATAAACAAAAGCAATGCAGGTAAAAGTAGAAGAGAAGCAGGTAAGGGGGGGGGGAATCTTTGTAGCAAGTTTCTCTGATAAAATGTATAAGAACTGGCTCAAATTTACAAGAATTAGAGCTATCCCCAACTGGTAAATTGTTAAAGGATATGATTAAAGAATGAAAACAGAAAAAAATTCACACCATCCATATCCATATAAAAATTCCCCAAATCACTAATAATTAGAGAAATGCAAATTAAAACAACTCTAAAATTCCACCTCATGCCCTTCAGATTGGAAAAATAAAGATAAAGGGAAACTGACAAATGTTGGGGGGTGGGGGGCTATGGGAAAATAGGTAACTTAATGCACTGTTGGAAAATATGAACAAGTCCAACCATTCTTGGAAACAATTAGGAATGTTGCCCAAAAGGTTATTATAGTGGACACAACCTTTGACTCTCTGATACCAGTAAGTCTTTATTCCAAAGAGATTAAAGAAAGAGGAAAAGGTCCCATATGTACAAAAGCAATTATAGCAACTCTTTTTTTTTCATGGTGTCAAAGAACTGGAAACTGAGGGAGTGTGATGAAATACTATTGTTCTGTAAGAAATGATGATGGGGGGTGATAGAGCAATCCAGGAAGACTTGTATGCATTTATGTAGAATAAAGTGAGCAGAACCAAAACAATTTATATATAACTATGATATTGGAAAGACAATTTGAAGATTTAGATCAATGCAATGACCAACCAAGATTCCAGAGTACTCCTGATAAAGCAAGCTTTCCATCTCCTAAAAGAGGGGTGAAAATGCAGATTGAGGTATATTTTGGAGAGAGATGTCCAATAGGAAAATTTGTTTTACTTGACGACTCATGCTTATGACTAGTTTTATTTTTTTGTTTTCTTAATGAGGAGGGATAATGAGAGAGAAGATAGGTTTTTGTTTTTATTAACTAAAAACAATTAAAATAAAACAATCAACAAGCCTTTATCATATGTGAAGGTCCCTTGGCATTCATTCAGACAAAATTCACCAAAAAGTCCTTGACTTCAGTAAGCTCACCTAACATAACACATAACATGCAGGTACTAGATAGCTACAGAGTGATTTTTGTTTGTGTTTTATTTGTTTGAAGGAGTCACTAACAGCCCAGGTGGGTGGATATCATGTACTGAATGTTTATTTTGTGTAAAAGGCTCTGTGTTAGTCTAGGACAAGAGAGATAAATAAGAAAAAGAGCCCCAACCTAGAGATTATAACCTAATAAACAAGATATATTCTATTCATAAAGAATAAAACACATATAAAGGCATAAGAAAGGTAAAAACCGAGATATTTTTGGAATTCCAAGGGAGAAAAGTGGATTGTTGATTAGAATTCTAGTATTTAACTTAAACAAACATTTATTAAATAAACTATGTAAAAGTTGCTTGAGATTTAAAGATAAAAACCATGAAACTGTCCCTGGCCTCAAGGAGTTTCCATTTTTATTAATCTGGACTTAGATGGTATAATGTAATATTCTGAAGACTAATGGGGATAGGCAAGCGAGCTAATCTCTGTACGTCTTACAGATTTGTGAATCATCAGCTCTTTCACAGAATTGACTTGTTTTAAGAGGAAATCATTTATTCTCTGTTTCTACTCAAAAAAAAAAAAGAAGGAATCATTAAAAAGCCCTGTGGTTTGGCAGGCTCGAGTGACTTACTTAATTAAGCTTCAGGTAACATGCCCTCCTCCTCCTTTTCCCCTTTAATTTCTCTTTTAAAATCCAGGAAAAGCAATTCATTATTTATTAGGCATACATATAATATCCCAGCCTAGGGCACAAATGAGAAAAAAACCTTAGAAAAAGCAGAGCTATGCTGCTTGCTGACTTTGTCAGTCAATCAGAAGAGGAACATTCCTAAGGCTGATTAGACCCTGGTGGCCTTAGGTTGGGATAAATGGGAGCTCTGGTCCAAGGGTCAGGTACATGCAGAGCTGTTTTGACAATGATTCTGTGTCTCATACCATTCTCTCTCACTAGTTTCAAGGACTTTATTGAATCCCATATGAGCAGTTGGTATTACTCATTCCTCCTTCCTACCACCCACCAATGAAGAATGGGTTTAGTAGAAAGGGTGGGGGGAGAGGAGGGATCTAGGCCACTTTCAGATCTCTCTCTCTCTCTCTCATGTTCTCTTTTTCAGTTCTGAAAACATATTACTTTCAGATCTCTTTCATGTTCTCTTTTTCAGATCTGAGAACACAACAGAATTGCTCCTTCACAACTGAGTACCTCCTTTTTTCCATTTCCCTTAAATAGTTCAGTCTGTCACTAACCCTGGGAATGTAATAAACTGATTTGAACTTTGAGCACTGTGCTCCAAGCTGGGGATACTGAGATGAAAAACAATATGACCCTTGCCTTCAAGCAGCTCATGTTCTTAATGTGTATAGAATTAAGTGTGATGAGCCAGAAGAGAGGTCTAGGCAAAGTGCGCTGGGAAAACAGAGGAGCGAACAGCATGTTTAGCCGAGGATGGGGGTTGCTGGTGGGGAATCACAGAATGTCAGTTATTTAGGGCCTCAGAAGTCACCTATTTCAAATGCATATAAATGTCCTCTACAGTATTCCCAAAACAGGTAAATATCTAATTTTTGTTTGAAAATCTTCATCTTGGGACAGCTCTTTCTAACTCCTTGACCCCTGAACTTGGGTCAGTTTCTGTTCATGTGAAACTTCAATTTGCCTCTTTGCATCTTCTACCCATTGGTCCTAATTCTGCCTTCTGGGGCCAAGCAGAACATATATACTCTGTTCATCTGACAGTCCTTCAAACATTTAAAAAAAAGATTATTGTGACCTCCCAGGGTAATACTGGTAAATATTTAACAACTGACTCTTTTTTTTTTTTTTAGGTTTTTGCAAGGCAAATGGGGTTAAGTGGCTTGCCCAAGGCCACACAGCTAGGTAATTATTAAGTGTTTGAGACCGGATTTGAGCCCAGGTACTCCTGATTCCAAGGCCGGTTACGCCACCTAGCCGCCCCTAACAAACTGACTCTAAAAGTGTCTGAGGCTAGATTTGAACTCAGGTACTCCTGACTCCAGGGACGGTGCTCTATCCACTGTGCCACCTAGCTGCCCCTCTCTTCCCCATTTTTTTTACCCTAGTAAGTCTTTTCTTTTTAGAAGCATGCAGGTGGTAAAATATAGTGGGCTGAACCTTGAGTTAAGAAGAAGAAAATTCAGTTGTTGACTCAGACACTAGCTGTGTGACCTTGGTCAAATCATTTGACCTCTCTAAACCTCCACCAAAACCCCTAGATTTTTTTTCTCTCAAGAAAACTGCTGCCTTATCAAGCTGCTTTTACCTTTTACTTGTGAAGTTGATTTTTTGAACCTAAGTGTAAGACATTTATTCCAGGGCAAGTTTCATGGAGAAGGCAAATTGGACTTTGAAAGAGGAGAAGTAGAGATATGGAAGAAGTATAAAAAAGGTGAATTTAAGTGAATAATACATAGGAGCAGAAGAAGGGGTCATACCGGTTGGAAGGCAATTTTGGTGTTTTCAAGAAAAGGCTGTAGTACCACTGTGAAGTTCTCTCTAGTGTCGTAGCGTCCTGACTCCACCAATTCTCGGATGCTGGTCTGGAACAGAGAAAGAGGAACATCCTGGATTCAATGCCCAAGTTATCATTTCTGGATGGAAATGTCCTTTTGGATATCATGCTCCCCACGTCATTAGCTCTTATAGTCAGAAAGCAGTTACTAAACACCCACATCTGAGAAGGTGGTGCCTTTACACTTTCACTTCAAATCTCCCTCCAAAACCTCTATGCCCTTCTTTCCATCCAGTATTGAGACTTGGCTCAGGATCACTTCCTAAGCAAATTCATTTACTCTTCCAAGGAGATAGGTCTGGTCACCCTTTTTATTTATAGTTTTACACCAAGTCTGGGGGCAGCATGGAATAATAGAAAGGGACTTGGATTTAAAGTCAGACTATCTAAGTTTGTAGGTGGTTCTGGAATTTACTGTTTTTGTGACCTTGGTCAAGTCATTGAATATAAGGGGATTGGGCTAGATGACTTCTAAGTTCCCTGCTAATTCTAAATCTATTATTCTATGAGAATACATGCATCAAGAAAACCAAATGGACAACTTTTTGTTGGAAAATTGTCAGCAGCATGAGAACAGAGTGGGAAGGTCCTTAGAAATTACTTAGTAGAAACTTGATTTTATAGATCAGCTAATTGACACCCAAAGGGGCCTTGCACAAGGTTACCCAGAGAAACCACATCAGGGTCAAGTTTCCTGCCACCTTGATCTACTCTGTTCTGCTCTACTTCATCTCATCCCTTCTCAGATGGAGAACCTATTTCTGATGGGTCTTTTTGGGCATTGTAGTTTGAATGAACATATTATGATAAACCAAGCAGTTGAATTTGCTAACTCTGGAACTGAAAAGAATCAGGGTTAAGGTAAATTATGGAAAATAATGAAATTCTGATGGAAAACAGCAGCTTCAACTAATAAGGGTAGATCAATTTAATTCAGTTCAATATTTATTTAGTATCATTATCTATAATGCCTTTCACAAGGTGCTGAGATGACAATGATGCATGATTCAATAAGTACTGGCCTTTGGGAAACTTATAATCAAATAAGAGGTATGTGACATGGGCATAAAGTTAGAAAATGATAGGAGAGCATGGGATGACCTGAGGTTCAAGGAGGAAGCATTAGATCTGAGAAGGGGGGAGGGGATGAAATGCTCATCTCATATAAGAAAGCCCATGTCAGGAGGCTGCTAGGTTGGTGGGCCCTCAAATTCTATTAACTGGCTCATTCCCATTCTCTAGGGGTAAGGTGTGTCAGTGATGGGGAGGACACAAAGAGGTACTCTGTCTCTGTATCTTACCTGGTAAGCCTTGATGACTTCTTTCATTCTGGCCAGTTCTGGAGAGCCTTCTCTGACTGTTAGGAGGCAGTTACACAAATAGCTGTAATATGATGAGAGAGAAAGGTCACAGAAGGATTGTCTTGGCATCAAGTAAACCTGACTTTGGGCCAGGGCAACTGGTTTTGGTTGAACCTGAAGGTATTGCCAGGACAGTTCCTTCTATACTCTCAGTCTATTGACCAGGTCTGGTTCAAGACTACCATGTATCCCTAAATATTAATTTTCTGATATCAATGACACTATCTGGCAACTGAGTAGGATATTAAATAAAGACTGAATAGAGGGAAGTCAACAAGTTACAAAAATTAACTATTATTCAAATTAATTGGGAGCAATTGCTTGCCTGAATACTTTTAGGATCATAGATTCTGAGTTGTAACAGATCTGACAGATCACCTAGTCTGACCACTTCATTTCATAGACGAGGAGACTCAGGCTTGAGTTCCCTAAAGTCATTCAGATACGAAAGAAATATCAAACTTGGGATTCAACCCTAGGACTACTAACTTAATATCTCCCACTTTTATACACACACACACACACACACACACACACATACACACATATTTATTTATTTTTAGCATCTCTTTTTTAAAAAATTTGAGTTCCAAATTCTTCTTCTTTCTAGCCCCTTCCCTCACACATTGTGAAGACAAGTATATAATCCTCATTATCCATGTGATGTTATTATCTGGCATTTTCTACAGCACCTTTTCATGCCTGTGCTTCAAGAACTGAGAGGCAATCTATATTAACAATAGGAAAGTGAATGGCACTTGGACTAAGGAACTTTGTGACTTTGCAGTCTCAGTTCTCTCAGCTGTTAAAACGAGGGTACATGGTAGCAGCCTTTTCTAGCTCCCTATCTGTGGTTCATGATTTCATTTGGTGTCAGACCTCTTGCCATGCAGACAGATCATACATGACTTCTGATCAAAATTAAGAGACAGTTTTCATGAATTGTTGAAGAAAATATATCCCACATAGGTCAGTCTTCTGGTAGGGAGCTTCTCAGAACCTTGCTAGACTGGGTCTAGGAGGAGAGTCTATTACTAGGTTTGATCTTGGTGCTTTTGTAGCTTGATTAGAACCTACCAGAGCTTGAGCCCCATCACCTTCATAAACCTTTCAGAACTCAAGGTCACCTTCAGACTATCAGAAGAAAATGTGAACAGAGAAAATACTCCAATACCAATATATATTATCCCCCTCACATTAAATCGTCTCCTGGGGCTATCCCTACTCCTCATATAAGAATTGTCCTTGGCATGCCCAGATCCTTTGGAGATCATGGAGGTACCCTACTTGTGGGTGGGAATGGCCTCCTTTGAATGGTCCTGAAGCCAGAATAGTCTGCACCTTTAAAACTGGCTAGACTAAGACAGTGTCTCTTTTGTTCCATTATTGCTTTGTACAGGGGATGAAGATTACAGTTCACTCCATAGGGTGAGTGCCATGGACAGAACTGGGAGGAGAGATAACTTCCCTCCCCCTTTTGCATTAGCTCTCAGAACTGAACCAGAGGATGTTTATTTCTGTTCTGTGTCATCTTGCCTTCACACTTTCAGGTGCTAGACCTCCAGGTCCATGGGATTTGGGATATTGCAGTCAGCCACCCCAGCAGGGAAATCTGGAGAAGCTAGGGTACCTGGGATTCAAACCTGGGAGAAGGGGAAGGACTTGGATTTGAAAACAGAGTTCTATAAGAACTGAGGTAAAGTGCCTATCTTTGAAGTCAATTTTTTTTGTAAAAACTAATCTCTTAGTAGCTAGATGGAATTGGGGTTTAGGGGATGTACCATAGGAAGGCCATCATTGGGACCTGTAACCATTGGCAAAGAACCCAGTCAAATAAGAATCCTGGAGGGAAGGGTGAGATATAACACACCTAGCCTTCAGGCAATAGAAGCCAGGATAATCAGTTACTCACAATAGCAGAAAACTATACAATTTACCAATTGTGTTTCCCTCACAATAGTCATTTGAAGCTTGGTAGATTAAGTGACCCACACAAACTCACATCTGTAAGAAACAGATCTGGCACCTGAACCTAGGTCTCCTTAGACTAAATCCAACTAAACTAAATCCATAATAATGATAATAACATAAATAATAACTAACAATTTTCTTTAAAGTTTATGGGGTACCTAGGTAGCACACCAATTAGTACTGAGTCTCAAGAAGACTCAAGTTTCTGAGTTCATATCTGCCTTGAGACACTAGGTGTTTGAACCTGAGCAAGTCACCTAACCCTGGCTGCCTCAGTTTCCTTATCTATAAATTGGTTGGAGAAGGAAATGGCAAACCACTCTAGTATCTTTGTCAAGAAAACTTCAAATGGGTCACAGTGAGTCAGACACAACTGAAAAAGACTGAATATTAAAATTTACAAAACTCTTTATGAATATTTTATCTTTAGTTCCTCATAACAGACCTAAGGAGGTAGATGCTGTGTGCTAGGACCATACATCATAAGAAGGGAATAGGGTTAGGCACACATTAAACTAGGCAGTTCCAGGAGATAGAAGTTTCTTCCAAACCTCTGGTTTCCAAAAATGATGGAGCATCATATGAAGAACTATATGGGCTAACAGCTGGATGCCAGCAAGTCTCATGAACCAGACCAGTACATATAATCCTGCTTACCTTGCTTGCAATATTGGACACTTATCCTGATTACCCAGGAACACCTGTCGCAGGATGATGGGGTTCATAAAGTCCACAACGTTGACCAAGGCATTGGGTACCTAAATATAAGATTGTAGCAGAAAGATGGGCTACAATTGCTTCAAATCCCTAGTAATTACATCTCACATCAATGTAATTATTTTAATTTTATATAGGACTTTTCTTATCACACTGGCACTGGGTTGTACAGATATCATCATAACATCCATTCTATAGAAAGGGTATGTTGAAACTTACTTTTATCAGAGAAAGTGACTGATCCAGGATCCCACAGTTAGCAAACATTAGAGCTAAGATGTGAAATCACATACCCTGTGAAATTCATTATCAGACTCCAAGTTCAGAACTACAAGACACTCTTTCTTACCACAGAATCTGCAATAGGGTTCTTTAAGACCTGGGTTCATATCTGGACTTAGGTATCATTTAATAGCTATGCTGACCCTTGGAAAGACACTAAATTTCTCTTGACCTCCATTTATTTATCTGTAAAATGGGGATGGTAAGATCTGTTGTTCCTATCTCATCAGATTTATATAAGAATGAAAAGAGATAATGTGCTTTATAAACCTTAGAACATGATACAAAAGTTATTATTTTTGATACCAATAGAAGTAGTGGGAAAACATGCTATATTCCAATGACTGTTAGAGTATAGGAAATAGCATATTCTTAAGTTTGTCTGGAATGAGTAGCATGTAGGGAACAGTATATGAAATCAGTCTGTAAGTAGAATAATAATTAGCATTTATATATCACTTTAAGGTGTGCAAAGTACTTTATACATGTTATCTCATTTGATCTTCATAATAACCTTGTAATAATACTACAGTGTTATTATACTCATCTTTCAGATAGGGAAGTTGAGGCTGAAAGCCATTAAGTTATTTGCCCATTATCACACAGCTAGAAGATGTGAGAGACTCAAATAGATATTCTTGATTCTAAGTGTAGACTGCATTCAATGTTCTAGGGACATAGATATTTATAAATTTTCTAGGAGATAATAGGAGGCATTTTCTTGAGTAATAGTGTGACATGGTCAGATCCTTGAGTCTAATGACATGATGAATCTCCTTGACCTACCCAAAGACTAACCTCATAAAGCATGAAGTTACTAGATCTATTCCAAATTAGGCTGCATATTCATTTAACTGCTTCAACCAGTGGTCAATATGTTCCTTGGCAGTTTGACTTCTGGTTTTTATTGAGGAGGGGCTTTGAAAGTCCTAAAACATTTTTCTCATAACCACTTTGCAAAGTATATTATATATCGACTAGCTTAATATCATGAGAATTTAAGGCTAAGAGGGATGAAGGAGACTTCAAATGGACATTTAGTGGGCATGGGATCTTTCTGATTTCAAGCCCAAATTCACAGCCTTCAAGAGGCATCTGAGCTATTGACTCCACTTCCAGGGTTGTACGTAGAACAGTGATTCTTTTGGGATTCCTTGCAGTTTGACATGCAGTACTGTCACTCCATCCCCAGTGACAAGTGAACAAGAAGCTAGGTAAGCACAAATGTATCTAGTGCCAATTGTAGCCCTGTTTCAATTGTTCAGTAATTCAGTTGGGTTTGACTCTGTGGCTCTTAAGTACCGTAGTATGCCAGGCCCTTCTTTCCTGCCCTATCTCTCAAAATCCATCCAAGTTTATGTTCATTATTTCCATGACACTATTTATACATTTCATCCTCTGCCACCCACTTCTCCTGCTTTCAATCATTCCCAACATCGAGGTCTTTTCCAATGAGTCCTGTGTTTTCACCATATGACCAAAGTACTAAACTTCATTAGTAACTGAAGCTACTTTAGTATCTTTCAGAGAATAGTCTGAATTAATTTCTTTAAGTATTACTGATTTCCTTGTTGTTCTAGGGACTCTTAAAAGTCTTCTCCAGTTCCACAATTCAAAAGCATTATTTCTATGGTTGTTTTCCTTATGTCCCATTTCTCACACTCATACATTGCTACTGGAAAAACCATAGTTTTGATTATATAGACCTTTGTTGGTCTAAATGCTTGGTCTTTGCTTTTTAGTATGCTGGCCAAATTGACCATAGTTTTCTCCTCCTCCTCCTCTTCTCTTCTTCTTCTTCTTCCTTCTTCTTCTTCTTCCTCTTCTTCTTCTTTTTCTTCTTCTTCGTTGGTTTTTGCAAGACAGTGTGATTAAGTGACTTGCTCAAGGTCACACAACTAGGTAATTATGAAGTATCTGAGGCCAAATTTGAACTCAGATTCTCCTGACTCCAGGGCTGGTGCTTTAACCACTACGCCACCTAGCTGTTCCCTGGCCAAAGCTTTCTTTTCAAGGAATAAGTATCTTTTAATTTTATGATTGTAGACACCATTTGGAGAGATCATTGAGGCCAAGAATCTGATGCTGTTTCCATTTCTTCTCCCTCCATTTGCCAGGAAATGATGGAACCAGAAACCATGATCTTAGTTTTTTTTTTTTTAATGTTAAGCTTTCACACTTTCTTCTTTCACCCTGGAGAGTCAGTCAACTGACCTTCACCCTGTTCTTCTCTCATGATACTCTATCTCCCATTTCTGTGCCTTTGCCCTGGTTATTTCTCCATGTCTTGAATGTCTTCCCTTCTTACTTACACCTCCTAGAGTTCCTCTCATCCTTTTAGATGAAGCTCAGGCACCAGATTTTGCATGAAATCTTCCTTGATACAGGCTAGTGCCCTCCCTCCCAAACTACTTTATGTTTAACTATTTTCTGTGTATGTGTTTTCTATGTGTCTGTGTGTGTGTGTGTGCAAACACACATACACATAGATACATGTATTCATATACACATATATGCTTTATATCTGTGGTGCTATTAATGTTTCTATATGTTCCTGTCTCTATAATAGAATGCCCAACTTTCTTCATATTTATGTTCCCAAAACTGGGCTCATAATATGTACTTAAACACTAGTTAATTGAGTAATTGGTTCATATCAGCTTTAAGAATACTTTGCTTTTTTTTCTCTCTTATAAAATCAGGGTCTCTCTGAGAACTAGGATTCCAAAGGAAAATAGGAAATATATAGGAATGTGAACCCCAGACCTCTGCCATCTTCCCTGGACCATTAGAACCCAGGGGGAAATTGAATTCTACTTCATGATTTATGAATTCTTGCCAAGGAGAAGAGGCTACTTGAACCTACCTCTTTATGCAAGAAATCCAAGGCAGCTTGGAGGTGAGCAGAAAATTTGGTGACTGAATAAAGATTCTGGCAAAAGAAAGGAGAGAATGATATGGTTAGGGTAAGAGAATGTGAGAGATGATTCAGTCTTCACTCATTACTCTGTAACTAAAACCTTATTCTCTACTCCCATCTCTGGCTATGGACAGCTATTCATGCTTCATCTCCAATTGGGTCTGAAAGCATAGGAATATAGTATTTATAGCCAGAAGGAACCTCAGAATCCAAATTTCTCATTTTACAGATGAGGTTCTAAGAAGTAAAGGGATTTTCCCAATATAGGAAATAATAATTATTCTCTTATTTGAAATGGGCTACTTTTTTCCTCTATACCAAAAAGGGGATCCTTGAAGGAAATGACTGAAAAAAAACCCCCAAAATTAGGTTAGTCCAATAGATTGCTGAATATCTTTGAAATAATTTTATCTGAGAAGTAGAAAGAGGCAGATTATCTTCATTGAAGTTTACAGTTACAACCCACAGTTTTATTTTATATATAAATACCTCTTTGTGACCACAAAATATTTTAGAGATAATTGTCATCACAAGTAAAACACTTTGAAAATGTCAAAGTCCTATATATCTGTGTCTTTTCATTGTTGTTACTCTCTCCTTTGATAATCATAATAATACTTGGAGAGAACACAGAGCAAAGAAAAATTGCCATTTTACAGATAAGGAAATAGGGACTCAAAGAAGCTAAACAATTTGTCCAGCTTATACAACTTGTAAATAGCAGATACAGGAATTTAGACCTTAGTTTTCTAAACCTCCCAAGTCCAGTGCTTTTTTCAATATGTCCTGCATTCTTCCCTTTTTTTTTGTGGATTCATCAGAATTGAAGGGTTGACAAGTATATTAGTACCTAGCTAGGGGAAAGGGTCCTTTCCTTGCTCTCTTGTTGAGATCTTGGGATGCTCTGGGATGTAAGATAACCATGGCAAAGTGTTTGAAGAACCTTAGATTTAGAGTTGAAGAAAATTGGTTTGGATTCTGCTTTTGCTATAAATTAACTACTGACAGTGTCTTAGACAAATTCATCTCTCTGGGATTTGATTGCCTCATCTGCAAAATGTGGGGATTAGATTATATGACCAGGAGATTCTCTGACAGCTTTAGATCAATGATCACAGAATCTTTAAGGTCTCATACTATATAGTAAGGTTTATAACTTTATGATAGTTTATTCATTCAGGGGATGGGTCAAATATCTCTCTGTGGCATTAAAGGTCCTTCACAACCTGTTTTCATCCCATCTTTCTGCCTTTATTATACATTATTCTCCTTTGGGTGCTCTGAATTTCAGTCCATCTAAACTTCTTGTTCCATCTCTGGTCTATAAGACTTTGCACTAGTTGCCTGTATTCCTGGAATACATTCCCTCCTCCTTCTAATATCTTGGAATTTCCAATTGCCTTCAGAGATCAGCATCACTTCCTGCATGAAACCTTTCTTGATTCCCCATCAAATTACCTTCTATTTGTCTTTATTTTAAATGTATTTATACATGTTCACAGCTCCCTCATCAGAATGCAAGCTCCTTAAGGGCAGGACTGTTTCTTTTTTTGTTTTTCTATCTCCCTGTGCCTATCTCACTGTGCCTAGCACAGTGTTTTGAACATAGTAGACCTAATAAATATTTGATTATTGAGACAATCATCATACTAGGCACTGAAGGAAACCAATAAGTATGCAGATACTAAACAACACAAAATATGTAAAAAAAAATCAATACAAGGGAATTTTCATAGGGGGCACTGGCAACTGAGGGGATCAGGATAGGTCTGCCAAAGAGGAAGCATTTGAGCTGAGTCTTGAAATGAAATACCTTAGGCCAGGGCTAGGCCTAGAAGTGAGGTAGAAGAGTGAGGATGTTTGTAGTCAGGCAGTGATGGTTTGGGTTCTAGGGAATTTTCCCAAAAAGTTTCCCCTGGACCTGAAACTCCACATTGAAAACCCAGCAAGAGAAACCCCTAGTGCTGTTACTTACTGAGTCAGTGCAGTAGTCACAGAGGTCATTAGTCCCGATGAGCAGAGTGACTACCTTCCAGTCTGTTTCGAAATTAATTCTCTAGATGGAGGAAGGAGAACACTAAACATATCATTCTGTTTCAATTTTGCTATCTCTGATAAGAGAAGGAGTGTAGCCCAAGGAGTCAACTGGGCCCCCAGGGACTTTTCAGGTTCATTCCTTAAAATGTAAACTCCCTGAGGGCAGGGGTTACCTTTATTTTTGCTCTCATTTGTATTCCCAGTGCTTAGCAGAGTATTTGACCTTGATTTGACTTCTTTACAAAGCAGTACCAAACACATGAATGTCACTCTACACATTTTTGTTGAATTGAAGTCCTGGAAAGGATCACAGCTGTCTTCTAGCCCTTGTAGGAAATTTTTTTTTTCAACAAGTCTCAATCGTTCTGGATCAATTTTCTTACTTATAAACTGAGGAGGTTAGATTGTCCCCAGTCTAGATATCCCCAAAAGTTATCTTGTTTGAGTGTTATGAGCCACCCTGACAGATGCTTATTCATATTCTGCTTGCATACTTCCAGTGATGGGACAATCACTACTTTTTAAGGTACCATTTTTCCCCTTTTTATTTGGATAGATTGAAATTAGGAGCTTTTATTTTTGTTTTTTCATAAACCAGTCTAACTCTACCTTACCTGGTCAGTTTTCATCTTCTTCACCAGGGTCTGGACTTGCTTTATAAGTCCCCTGTGGAGCAAAAAACAATTGTTCCTTCTGATTTTTTAAAATTTTTTTTAGATTTTTCAAGGCAATGGGGTTAAGTGGCTTGCCCAAGGCCACACAGCTAGGTAATTATTAAGTGTCTGAGGTCAGATTTGAACCCAGGTACTCCTGACTCCAAGGCCGGTGCTCTATTCACTGTGCCACCTAGCCACCCTGTTCCTTCTGATAATGGGGAAAAGAAGACTCCCCTTCTTTGCCTCTCAAAGCCACTGCAGTGGAGTCCTCATTGGGATTACCTCCTTTGGCAGGCAGAGGACAGAAACCATGAGGTTGAGAGGTGAACACCATTTGCTTTGATGTCCAGATGGCAGCAAAACTCAGACTACCTAAATCTCAAATTAGGTCATGGCACCTTCAAAAGCCTGAGCTTAAGTGGACAAATGGGGCAACACTTCTAGGCTCTGATTGAGGAATGGACCATAGTGGAATCCAGCTGGGTAGGATTCACATCCAGATTTTCTGATTTCCAATCCACAGGGCTCTCTACCCTACTGTTCTTTGTTCAGGTCAGTCTCCAAAACCAACCCTGGCTCTGCTACCTACTACCTGTATTTTATAATTATGTAACACATCTAACCTTGTGTAATATACATCCAACTTCCCTGTGTCTTAGTATTCTCATCTGTAAAATTTGGGTTTTAGATTATAAGAGCTCACAGAATCTCAGCCTCAGAAGGGATCTCAGAGGTCATCTAGCCCAACCTTTTCAACAGACGAAGAAACTGAGGCCTAGAGAGGCTAAGTAAGTTGCCCAAAGTCATACAAATGGTAGAACCAGTCATCCAACCTCTCCTAAATGAGAATCTCCTTCCATACACCTGACAAGAAGTCATCCAGACTGTGCTTTAAAAAACCTCCAAGGAGAGGGGAACACACGATGTTTTAAGGCAGTTCATTCCACTTTGGGATAGTTCCAATCATTTGAAAGTTTATTTTTTTTTCCACTTTTAGTGAACTTAGGTTTACCTCTTTGCAGCTTTTCTACCCATTATTCCCTAGGCACTATTTAATTCTAGATCCTATGTTTTGCTACTAACAAGACTTGGAAGGAGAGGGAATCCCTTCAGCATCATTATGCTATTCTCATTGAATGGATTCTTTGGGTAGTTCAATTCAAGAAAGTATTTTTTTTGTTGATTAATTCAGATAGAAAATTGGACCATTTTGGCTCCCTGAGGAGCCTCTGGGACATGAGGCAAGATGTTGCAATGGGAAAGGACACTGGATTTAGATTCAGAGCATGGTTAGACTGTGCAGCTTTGCTAATTTCAATTTGTGGCATGGTATTAGACCTTGGTCTTGGCTGGGTTGTCTTGAAAATACATTGGTTGCCAGTGAAGTCAGAGTGATTGGGGCCTATTGAAGGGGAAGCCACTTAAAGTCCACTGCTCTACCCATGTGGAAAAATGACAAAAGGGCAGGATTGCTGCTAGTATCCGAAAGGGCTTTCCATGAAGAGCCAAAATGTCCCATCTCACCCTTCCCCCAATGCCATACTCAGCCTTTGCTCCTGGGACAGCCTGATTGAGGAAGGCGTTGGCATCATCAGCACTCCCCACGCCCAACGCGAAGCCTGTTAGGTTCCTATTAAACTTTCGGAGGATATCTGGGAGGGGAAGGGGGAGAGTGAAAAGCAAACAACTCTCAACTGGGGAGACTATGAGATCAGAATGAGCACCCCCTCCCCAAAACTGAACTTTGTTTTTAGCCCCATGTTCCAGTGCAAGAATTCACAAAAGGCAAGGAAGATAAAATATCTGCCAGGTCCGGACCAGAAACCATCAGCTAAACAGGACTGACTCCAAGGACTAGCTCCCTAGGGGTAGGCTACATAGTACTAAAGGATCTTAGCTATGGAAGTAAAAACTCTAGCATCCTAAACACAGACCAGGTTCTGGAGATAAGTGGAAAAAGAACTTTCTTCCCCCCCCCCCCCCCTTAAAGGCATTCAATGGGAGTCACATTGTGTCTTTCTTGGCTGGGATTTGTTCTTGGAATTCCTTCTTCAGGAGAGCCCAAACCCAGATCTTATGATAGACCCAAGGGCCAAATCTTTACTTACTAGGCAAGGTGGTCACACTTTCTAGTGAAGCATCACCTCCTGCACTGCAATCAGAGAAAGAAATACTGTCAAGACATTCATTTCCTTATTAAATTCCTAGTTGCTTGGTGGAAGAACTGTGTCTTATTATCTTTGTATGTCTCCTTCCCTCACCCCAACTCCATCACCTCAATGCCTGAACTTAAAAAACATTTGTTGAGTTTCCTTTCTTGAAAAGCAGAGCTTGACTCAATCCAATGGACTCTTCTTGGCATCCAGATGTATACTGAAACACTCTATCTAGTGGTAGCTAAGTGGTATAGTGACAGGGTTGGACATGGAATCAGGAAAATCTCAAGTCCATTGCTCCCTCAGCTATTCAAGTAACCTTGGACATGCCACTTAAACTCTTTGAAACTCTCAATAAACATTTATTAAGTGCCTACAACACCACTAGGGATACAAAAAAGGCAGAAGAGACTTAACAGAAATATTACTTGCATTATTTGTTTAGGCATCATAATCATCACCACATTCAAGACAGTTGTGATCTTTAGCTGGAACTGAGAAACTTATTCAAGTCATTTAAATAGTTTTGGTTTTTGAAAATCCAGAATGTTCAGTGCTAAGTCATATGAACTAAAATGGTTGATCTGGAATTCTTTAAAAATTGAATAAATTCTTGTCTGTTCTGCCTGGGGGCCCAGGAGACACGATCTTAAACTTTCTTACAGTCACCTGGTCCCTAATTTAATCTTATTCCATTTAACAATATGACAAACACCTTTAAATGCCTACTATGTGCAAAACAATGTTCTAGGATCTAGGAAGTTTTTTTTTTAAAGGACAGGGTCTGAATCTATGAATTCATTGATGTGGGAAATTCCTAATGTGAGAACTCCCTTCATGAATGTAAATCATAGGATTATAAATTTAGAATATTAAGGACCTTAGTTGGACCATTAATTTAACTCTCTGGTTTTACAAATGAGGAAACTGAAGCCCAGAGATAACCCAGGTTCACATAGCTAGTAAATGTTTCAGGTTGTATTTGAAACTTCTTGAATACAATTCTGTTGTCTTCCACTAAACAAGATACTGCCTCCCTAAGCCTCAGAGACATTAAGTGACCTCCTCAAAGTCACAGATTGTAAATGACAAAAGTGGGACCAGAAGTCCTTTGACTCCAGAGGTAACATACTGCCCCATTGCTGAACCCAGATCTTCCTTTATGCAAGGAAGCCGCCAGATATTCTAGTTCTCATGCAACATCAAAAGACACTGGACATACAAAATTGAACCCAAAGAAGACCCTGTACTCAAGGAGCAGGATCTGGTCCTAGAACTCAAACTTTAATTAAGTCTCTAACTACAGTAACCCACACATAATGGACATAAAATAGTATACAATAGATATATTTTCAATGATTAAGCTTTAAAATTAAATTTTCCTTCTTTCTTGAATTTACATGGGTCCGGAGTATAAAGAGAGAAAAGCCTTCATTTTCATCAAACTCCCACATTTGTAAAGTACCATTCTTCACACACACATAAACACCTTCTCTACCTTAGCCCCAAGAAAATGCCTCTAATCTCTCCAGTTTTTGAGAAAATCAGAAATAATGTTCTATGCTTATAACTCTCTCCTTTCTTCCATGTATATTTGCTTTTTCCCAATTTTGAAACAGCAGCCAGGCTTTGAGTAGAGACCCCTCAGAGGCTCTAAGATCTATCACTCCACAGCTGCTCCTTCCATTAAGGAACTTTTTGAAAAAACAAACCAAGGGTTAAATCCTTGTTCAGAGATATCAGCTGTTCCAAAGAGTGAGTGAATCAGCTTTCACTCTCTTCTCTGCTGAGAGGGCTACCTTCTTGCTGTCTCTAATCCAAACCAACGAGTCTATATGAAGCATTTGCACTGGTGATAGAAAATTTTCATTCTTTACTGAGAGAATAGAGGTTTTCAATGATCCCCTCATTCCCTATTTTCTTCAGCATCTGAAGAGATGACGACCCTTCTGCTCTCATTGCCTCCACAATCATTCACCCCTGTCTTTTTTCTCTTTGTAGCTTTCAATATCTGTCAACTGACTTCTTTCTTGTAGCCCACTTCACCCTTGCAGACAACTTTTTTTAACCTGACTTCCCCTCTCACTATCATTCTCTATACAGCTAAATCCTAGAAAAAAGTTGTTAACAGAGCTTGCCTGGCAGTGCACTCCCTCTCCTCTCACATCATTTCTTAACCCTTTTCTATTTGGTCTCTAACCTAATCTTTCAACTGGCACTGACCTCTTCAAAGTCACCCATGATCTCTTATTGGACATATCCAATGACTTCCCTCATCCCCCCATTCCTCATCCTTACTGATTTTTCTGTAGAATTTAACACTGCTGGTCACCATTTCTTCCTAGATATTCTCTCCTCTCTCTGACATTGCTCTAACTTAATTCTCCTCCCATCTTTCTAGCCAATCCTTCCCAGGCTCCTTTGCTGTATCATCAGCTATGACCTGTGTCCTGAACCCCCTTCTCTTCTCCAAGACTTCTTATTGGTGATTTCATTAATTCCAATCTCCCTCCCTCCCTTTCTCCCTCCCCTCAAATCCAACTAATCTTCCTCACCTTTGTAGTTCTCTTGTGGGAGTCAATCTTCTCCCAGGGGCACCTAAATTTGTATCCATAGGCTTATAAACATAGGTTTGTACACCTTTGTTTGACACCTAAGAAGTATCCTTGACTTTACTCTCACTCACTTCTCATGTCCTATGAATGGCTAAGTCCACTAATTCTCTTCTACAGCTATCCCATCATTCCCTTTCTCTACTCTCACATAGTCATAAACTCAATTCAAGCCCTCATCATTTCTTACCTGCCCTATTGCAATGTTCTCCCTTCTTCCAGTCTTTTCCTTCTCTAATCCATCCTTTACACAACTACTCTTTTTGCCTCTAGGATAAAATATAAATTAATTTGTTTGATATTGATTTATAATCAGCCTCCAGTCTACCTTTCCAAGCTTATTATACTTCACTTCCAATTATATAATCTTCATTCCAGGTAAATTGGCCTGCTTTCTGGTCAGTCTCATGCCGGACATTTCATTTCTCATGTTTTTGAATAGTCTGTGCCTAAGGCCTTGAATACACCCTTCCCTCCTTACCTCCATCTCTTAGAACTTGCATCTTCCCTCAGAGTTTTTGCATGTACTATCTCTTCTGTGAGATTTTTTTTTCACTTCCTCTCAGGTGCTGGTGCTCCATCAACCAACCCCCCCCCCCCACATCATTAACTTGTTTTACCTTTTGTATATTCTGTATTTAATTGTGTGCAGTTACATTTTCCTTAAGGTTATGTAAGGTTCATGAAGACAGGGACTGTTTAGTTTTTGGCTTTGTATTTCCAGCTCTTAGAACATAGTAGGTGCTTTGAAAGATCTTGATTTATTGATTTAACAGTCCCTGTCTCAAGGATTCTACTGAGGGGTATATAATGTGGAAACAAATAAGTAAATAAATGATTATTTGAGGGAGGAGAGAAAGAATGAGAGAGACAGAGAGAAAGAGAGGCAGAGATAGAGACAGAGATGGACAGAGACAGAGATAAGAGAAAGAGAAACAGAGAGCCCATAGTAATAACTGAGATCAAGAAAGGTTTTCCATTGGAAATTGCAGGTGAGGCAAGCTCTGTATTGCTTATAGTATTTTGGGCATTCATTTAAAGAATTTATCTAAAGAATCTTCAACCACTAGAAGAACTTACATTAGGGAACACTAGGACACATATTAGCTGCCAATTTCTTCTTTGAATCAAAGATGTGTAGGCTCTAAGTTACAACTTGAAAGGAAATCTTGAATTTAAATACAAATACAAGTACACCTTGCTGCTTTCTTCAATTCATTAATACATACCCCTGCATCCTTCCATTACAGTCTTTCCTACCCCTATAAATACACCATTATGCCCACATTGGTTACCCTTATGCTCAAGAAGTTTCCATCACAAATACTTCTTGAAAAGTTTTCATGATGCTAAAATAAATGTTCTGGCAGACCAGATCCAGTATGCTTGGAATAGTTCCCTGACTTCCCTATTAACAGTAAAGATTCAAAAGAAAATTGTGTAAATAAACAGGATTATTTGATATACTTTAACTTTTATACTCATACTATGTAAAATGTGAAAGCAGAGACAGAGAAAAAAGATGCTTGCAATTTCAGCATAAGCTCAGATTCTGAATTAATGAGACAGAGAAAGGAATTTCAAAATGGTGATTTTTATTTTGATGTATTTAAGCAACCCCAAATCAATGAATTTATTCCTGATGAAGGCAAGATCAGACAATATAGATTCCCACCACTTCCCAATGATTTAACCTCTTTAAGACAGACCAGTAGTTTGCTTCCTAAAGCAGGGAGCCCAGAAGGTATTTTTACAGCCAAATTAGATTCTGAAGGTCATAATAATAACCAGTCTAACATGAATTCTGATTACATCTCTCCCTTCTCTATCAATGTAAGACTAATGACTCTTGGCTTCCTATGACCCAGAGAGGGTAGGTTACTCTTTTTCAGCAGCTTTTTCCCTATCTTTTTTCCAATTGAAAAATTCCTGATAGTTTCTGGTAATGACTTTCATCCAATCAGGGTGCAAGTTTCGCTAATTGCCACCCTCTGATCATCATAATTTGTGTAATTGAATCTTGGGATAGGATGATGTCTCTATAGGTCAACTACTCAACTTTCAATTCATGTATTACGAGAGTTGCAAGGGTCAATGGCAGATCAATGATGGGTTTTAGGAGCTAAAGTCTTAGCTGGGTGAGTCAACTTATCCATCCATCTCAGACTTTTGATTTGCCTCTAGATGAAGATTGGACATTAGTTAAAAAGTTAACTCTTAAAATTTTTTTAAAAAGTTGACTCTAGGAATAGTATTTTCTGTTCAAGGTGGGATTTGTTATATTTAAAAGCTGGGAAGGAGTCTTCTTGCAGTATGAATAGGCAGACTTACCTTATTCTCTTGACTGCCCCACCATTTCTATCTTCTCTATAACCTGTTTGTAGAACTCATTCAGTTGGTTTTTACTCTCTAATTTCCAGCACCAAGATGTTACAGCACTGCTTTGTTAAGACTGGATGAAGCTGCTATCATAGTCCTGACTTCCATGGTTTGTTAATTATTTTGGGATCATTAATTTTCTCTTTTATATTATGGTGGCAATCATGATAACCATCAAAGAGAGGAGCCAAAAAAGAACCTGAATGCTGAATTGGGAACTGAATTAGAGTGGTTTGTGCATTCATTTGAAGTTCCAAGAGTTTGTCTCTAGTAGCAACTTGTTATAAGAACTACCTTATAGGATGGAAACATTCAGCAAATCCATTGTTTTCAGTTGCCATGCTCATTCCTGAGAGTTCTGAAGCCTATAAGCCAGAAGCCTCCAGAGGACATTTATCCTGTCCCCTTCTCATTTTGTGACTCTCCTTTGATGGAATCAAAAAGCATGATCACAGCAACCATCAATGTTCTTTTTTGATTTGAGAGGAAAATGTTTCTTTTGAATAAACTGTGTTACTGTGATAGGCAGGAAGAAAAGAGCAGAGATGAGTAGGTCCTTGTTCTGCCAAGCCATTCATGACCATTTTACAACATCTTGGCTATCTTAGTTCTGTTTATCTTGTTGGTTGAGGAGGAATACTCAAATCTATTCTTGGATGGCATCTTGGTGAAAATAAATAATTTCTTAGTAGAGAAAGAAGCCCCAAACCATGTATTTCCTATCTTGATCTGGTTCATGCATGGGGTAATGGAAAAAGACCTGGATTTGGAGTCAGAAGACACGTATGTTGAAATTCTGGCCTTGTTACTAATTATATATATGACTGACATGGGCCTGTTTTCCAATTTGGAAAATAATCATAGTGAGCAACATTTATATAGCTCTTTAAGATTTTGTAAAAAGCATTAATGTATTAACTCATTTTTATCTTCACAATAAATAACAGCACCATAGATGATATTATCACCCACATTTTAGAGTTGAGCAGACTGATTCAGATCCTCTTGAGGATGCTGCATTCAAATCGCTATGCTGCCAAGCATAGGACTAGATGATCTTTTAAGTTCCTTTTCAGCTCTGAATACTATGGTCCTACAAATACAATGTGAAGCTTGCACATGGGCTTAGGTGTGTGCACCTGTATGGATAGACTATTTATAATCAATATACAAATAAATATTTATAATTGACAAATGTCAAACCTAGAGACATTTACATGAGAATATAAATGTTATGATGAGTTTACTGTTAGTTTTTCTGACCTGGGAGTGCAGGGAAAAAAAAAACCCTAGTTTTTCTGCACAATAAAAAGAAATAAATAACTTAAAATTATTAAGACAATCTTGCCAGAGAGGTGGGGGGGGTCTGGGGGGGGGCAGAATACTCTACCCATTGTCAAAAATGGGGCCTTAATATGGGTTGTTGCTGAGATTTTTTTTTTCTTCATTACAAGGGAAGGTTCAATGCTGCCAGGCAGGGCATTCAGGATAATACTGTAATCTAAAAACAAAAGGCATCATTAAACACAACTACCGATTTGGATTCCCTGATTAGTCAGGAAACAAAGATTATTATTTTTTTCTTTGTTTCTTAAAAGACAGTCCCCAGACCAATCCCTTTCCTTTGGTTTCTACCTTTGTCTCCTCCCACCAAATTTAGACTCTCCAGTCCTAGTAAGTCCAAAATTTGCATTACCTATATGACAGTCCCCGATATTGAGTGATGACATCAGGAAGATCATCTGGTTTCGAGCCAATTCCATTTCCAGCCTTAAAAAACATGTTAAGACCAGAAGAAAAATCAGTGAAACAGTAAAGACTAAGGACTCAGCCCATAGCATAGTGTAGAAGGTTCTGGACTTGGAGTCAAGAAGACCTGGGCCCAAATACTGCCTTGCATACTTATTATATGACCCTGGACCAAATCACTTAATAGTTCACTACCTCAGTTTCCTCATCTGTAGAATAGTGATAATAGCAACAAGCAGGGTTTGCCATTGAGACTCAAATGAGATTATTTCCTTGAAGTGCTTTGCAAATCTAAAAACATCATATAAAATGTAGGTTATTGGGTATCAAAGGTGTTATTTATTGGAGGGCAGTCTGGTTTAATGCATAGGTATCAAATTAGTAGTTGAGGAACCTGGGGGCATAGTCTTATTTCTGCTGCTAACCAAATCAATTTAAACTTTTTATGTCTCAGATTTTTAAAATGGGAATAATAATACTTGGCTTCTAAAGTTTAAAATTTTTAAAGTTTATAAAGTTTACATAAATGTATGCATGATCTTACTTGAGAAAGAAACTAATATCTCATTTGAGCTTCATCCCTGTGGATGTAAATATTATCTTCCTATTTGACAGTTGGGGAAACTGAGACTGCATGAATTTAAGTGACTTGCCTCAGTTCACAGAGTAAGTTATGAGGTGGGATTAAAACCCATGTCTTCCTGATTAAAAGTCTAGCCCTCTATGCCTGCCCTGTCTACTTAATGGAGTTGCTGTGAGAATCAAATGAGATCATGAACATAAAATCATTTTGAAAACTGTTCAGGGGCATTCAATCATAATGTAGTATTGTTATTTCTATTCTTATTATTTTCATCATTGTCAAAACATTTTTGTCCTAGAAGAATTCACCCTTTGGACTCAGGTAAGCTCCTTCCAAGATTAAATCACTGTGAATAGAGAGGTTTGGCTTAGGTGTTTAGTCACCTCCCTTCTTTCTCTTTGCATCATTCTGTAATGATGTCATAGCCTTGGGAGTCTTGCCAGAAGCAGAGGGTGTTTCTTGGGAATGGAAAAAAATTGCTTCTTTCTTCAGATGAGAGTTTAACTATGTCTAAAGCAGCTACTATCTAGCTCTTTCTTGGTGGCAAATCAAAGGGGCTAGTAGATGGAAGAATGCTGCCTTAAGCTAGTAGGAGGCATTCCTGTCCATCCCACCCTATTACCCAAAAGCTTGCCAGTGGAACAAATTTCCTTACAGTCAGAGAATCACCCACAGCTGCAACAACTTGAATGTCTGCTGGTTTCAGAGCATGTACTGGAAAGGCAAGTGGACAAGAATGAGTCTTTTAGAAGGAAACAGATGTCAGAATTTAGCCCTTGCTTGCTTAAAGGAGATGGGTAGCACTGATAGTCAGTGAATTGGAGGCAGTAGGCAAATAAGGACATTAAGGGAGTCTAGGAATGCAAAGGGTCTAAGTAAGAGATGTGGAAAGGAGGAGGCAATGCTAATGAGCCAAAGACGTAGATAGTAATTCTCAGGAATAAGTAGCACTAACATGGTCTGAATATATGTGAGGATGGTCAATTTATTCCTGACTTTGGAGGGGAATCTTGACCATTATGACGAACTTTTTAGGATTCAAACATATTTAGGTTATGGTGGATGAAAAGCCTTTAAGACCTAAAGTCAAGAAGACCTGAAATCATGTCCTGTTTCTGACACATATGAGTTATATGACCACTGGCAAGGCACCTTCTCAGTATCCTAAAATAATTCTCTAAAACTGCAATTTATAGAGGTGTTGAAGATCTGCATCAATGAAGTACATTTCCAAAATCAGAGTTTCTCACACTGATGAAATCACAGACCTAGACCTTTCCCCATCCCCTCAATATCCTCCAGATATAAGATATAATATCCAGATATATTATGAATATAATATCTGAATTTGGATCCAAGCTTTGCCACTTAATACGTATGTGAACTTGAGAAAATCACTTAAACTCTCTGAGACTCAGTTTCCTCAACTATAAAATAAGTAGGTTGGCCTAGATGACTTCTGAAGTTCTTTTGTCTAGAAAGATCCAAAGTGGAGGGAAAAATCTGCTTTTTACTATCTCCTACTAAAAAAAGTATTTCTTGCATCAGCTAGACTGAACCACTGACATCCATAGCACCTTTATTCATATTATTAGTAAATTTCTACCCATCCTTTAAAGTCCAACTCAGGGGGCAGCTAGGTGGTGCAGTAGATAGACACCAGCCCTGGAGTCAGGAGGACCTGAGATCAAATCTGGCACTTAATAATTGCCTAGCTGTGTGACCTTGGGCAAGTCACTTAACCCCATTGCCTTAAATAAATAAAATTTTAAAAAATAAAAAATAAAGTCTAGCTCAAATGATAATACCTTCCAAGACTTACCCCCTAAAATTTCACACGAATCTTTCTTCTATATCCTTCACATGTATTATTATATGATATTATACATTATTTTTATTAACTATATTTGTGCTTAATGTTTGTAACTATAAATAGTTCTATGAGAGCAAAAATCACATCTTATCCAAACTTTGACTTTCTCTTGATGCCTAGCATGGTGTACTACTCATATGAAGAAACTATGATTTTGACAGTGTCAGGCTATATCTATGAATTAGAATTTATCTGCCCTTTTGGCCTTGATAAATTATATGTACACAGAGGTTAAGTGACTTGCTCATGATCACACAGTGAATATATATCTAGGTAGGATTTGAACTCAAGTCTTCCTGATGCTAAGTCCAACACTCTACCACCTACTCATGATAGCTCTTTTCTGTATATACAAATGTTTTTTGTTAACATAGTTGTGAATCACAGGGTTCACTACTCAGTGGAAATTACAAAAATTACAATGGAAATTTAGGAATATGTAGGAATGCCTCAGGGAGCTGATCAAAAAGAATGTCAGGATTGTGAGTTTAAATCCCAACTTTCTTCCAATGGATTGTACATGATCAGGGCTTTCTCTTTGACCAGGCTCTCTGAACTATGAGCCATGGCCCTGGATCCTGGAGGTCTAGATCAAGCATTCCCTTGGTGAAAGAATGAAAGCATGATAGACTGAAGAAGGGGAAATGGACAATAAGAAGAAACAATAGAAGCTTTTTAGGGATAAGCAGTAGCCATGGAAGAACAGAAGCAGAGAAAATGGAAGTCTGGGTGGGAGAGGGGATTTTGAGGAAACAGGATGGTCAACACTAAAACCCAAACCCAAACATCTTTTCTTTTTATAAAATTTTTATTTATTAAGGCAATTGGGGTTAAGTGACCTGCCCAAGGTCACACAGCTAGGCAATTATTAAGTGTCTGAGGTCAGATTTGAACCCAGAGTCCTCTACACCACCTAGCTGGCCCCCCCTAAACATCTACTCTTGATGATAGGCCTCAACCTTGGAGTGTCTTATGGAGCCAAGGGTTGTGTATGTGTGTGTGTGTGTGTGGTGTGTATGGTCAATTAGAACTCAGTTTTAAAGACATACAGGTCAAGTGGACACTAGCCAGTCTCTAATAAAATCAAAAGACTATAAATGCTTAAAATTTATTTCTGGATTCAACCACCTAATGTTATAGCAGAAAGTGATAAGGAAAGCAATGAACTTGTGTTTAAACCACCCAAGCTCTTCTACTTAACTTGTATTACCTCAGTCAGTTCACTTTAAATCCCTGGGCCTCAATTTCCTCTTCTGTAAAATTCAAGGATTGAACAACAAACTGATTTCAGAACTCTACTCAATTCAGGGTCCAATTATGACTTCAGAAATCTATGGTGCTCTAGATGTGGGGCATCTATTTTCAAATAAGACCAAGGTGTATTGATGATTTGTGCTTTACTTTTCTTATTTGTTACTATTGACTGGGGTAGAAGAGATGAGTAGGAATTGCTAATGTAAAGAAGAATCAGTAAATTAAATCAGTAAATTAAAAAAAGAGAAAAAAACAAGGTGGTTTTGCCTCTGGCCCCTCCCCCACCTTCAGCACTATAATAGTTTTATATTTCAAGGGACCCAGGGACCTTGCAGACCCCTCACAGACATACACTTTCCCTCCCACCTTCTTACAGAGTAAGCAAAGCTCTTATTCTTAGGATACTGACTGCTGTTTCAGAAAGGGAGGTTCCCTAAGACTGGATGCCTTCTCTAAATTGACTATCAGACCAAGTCTGTGCCTGCTGGATGCTGACTCTGCTGGTCAAAAGCCCTTCGCATACCATCTGGCACACAGTAGGTGCTTAATCTTGTTGAATGACTCCTTGATTACTCCTAGTTGGGAATCTAGGTAGCTTGATAGGCTGAGAAGACAATGGAGTGCAACTGTTATGGGCCTTAAAAAACTTGAGAATTGAGCTAAGCAAGTAAATAAAGGTGGACTAAGGAGAACCATCCTATGCACACTGCCACTATAGGGGTCTATTGATATTCAAGTCTTCCTCAGTGATCCAGGCTAGCAAAAACATCTAGGAAGTAGAACTTAATCCAAATTTAAAGGTTTAATTAAAACAGAAATTGATGTAGAATTGCTCCAGGAGTACTGAAAAAGCCAACATTCAAGCCTTTATTTGTCCCGAGGTGCTTACCTGAGGTGGGACGAAAGGTAGAAGGGGATCTATCTTCACACCATAGTTGGCTCCCAAAACCCTAAAAGGAACAAAGTGAGCTGAATGACAAGGGGGGATAGGCAGGGATCAGGATTCATCACCACTACAGACCAACACTACACACAGTTTCCCCCACCTTTGGAAAGAAAAAATTTTTATTAGCTCTTCTGATATGAACAAGAGTTGGATTTGATTGACTGTATTGGGTAAAAGGATTGAGAAATCCTTCCCTATTTTGCTAATTTTTAAGTCTTCCCTAATCCATCTGAAAGATCATAGGCCACAGAATGAGAATTGTTAGGTGCCTTCAAGGTTAAGGGTAGATAACCAGCTGACCTTGGTTTACAGATAAAGAAATTGGGGTCCAGAGAAGTTAAATGACTTGTCCACAGTAACAAGGGTAAGAAATGTCAAATTTCAACCTCCAAACTATGAGATCAAGGGAGAACAGTTTATTGGCTTTTTCAAGGAATAAGTGAATGGATATTGACTGCCATTTCTAGTACAAACTATTCATATGACATTCATAAACCATTCAGACAGGCAAGCTAGAGATAATCACTACTGTCCTTGCTTTTTAAACCAAATGAAAACAAAAGAGCAATACCAGATTGGGGCTGTTGGGTGTTGTTGCTGCTGCTGTTGTTGTTGCTACTGCTGTTGTTGCTACTACTGTTGGATAGATATAATTGCTGTTCTGGTAGGTTCGAAGATAGGGTTGATCCTGTAAAAAGAGAATGGTCAGCTGATTGCTACAAATTGAGCAGCCTATGGTGGCTTCCCTCTGAGACCTTCTCACTTGATCTTCCGTCCTGGTTAAGAAATGACATTTAACATAGCACTTGAAAATCATAAGATCATAGATTTATTTTTTCCATATTTACATTGCAACTATTATATCTCTTGCTACTATTGTTATTTTTAATGACACTTTTGCCATCACTATGACTGTTCTTGCTTTCTGTTGCCACTTCTCTCAATGCTACTATAACTGCTATTGCCATAATTACTGCCTAATGCTGCTATGGATATTTCTGCTATTACAATCATTACTGTTATTGCTACCCTTATTTATGCTATTAAAAATTAATATTATTAATAATTTTCACTATTAGTAAAAGTAGAGAGGGAACATGGAAGTTTTACTGAAGGACAGGACATTTGTGTTGGGCTTTGAAGGATGGTTAAAATTTAAGAAGGACATTTCAAGCTTTGGGTTCAGTGTGACCAAAAGAGCATAGGACATGAATGAGAGAAGAAAAATGGGTCAGTTTGATGAGAATGCAGAATGAGAAAAAGCTAAAAATAAGTGAGGTGCCAAGTTTTATAGGGCTTTGAATCACAAGCTGAGGAACTTGACATTTATTCAGTAGGCAATGGGGAACTTTCATCTTCCTGGGCCACTTCAGCATCTCTTCCTAGTACTCACATGAAGCACATTAGTTTTTTAAGATTATGCAATAATAGTGGTGTTGGGGGCGGGGGTAGATAGGGGACTGGTGGCAACAGAGGACTTTGGAGGGGATTGTAGGTATTCCAAACAATCATTTATTATGTGGCTATAGAAGATGTTACAATTGAGGAGGAGGCTGGCTTCAACACCTTAGTCAACCTTTATGCTTCAAAACTCCTAACCTATAAGATGAGGATCTGCTCCCAATACCACGCATTTCTCTTTAGATAGCAAGATATGATTCCATCTTGAGAATTATCAGTGAACTCATGGTCCCTGTCCTGCTGAACTAAGTGTCCCCACCCAATAACTTGCAAGCTATACTTATCCCACCTGGGATTGAGAGAGACTGATCTGAGATCATCCCCACATGTCCATGGACAAACCAGTTGAATTGGGTTTGACAATCCCCTTTGAAAATTTGCTAAGACCTCCTTTACTATCAGCTATAGGACTTAGGAAGCTAGATAAATAGCTATTGTGCTTGAGATCAACTAAACCAGAGTTTCATAGAATCTTTAATTTGAGGTGCTGTGGGACATGAATTGGTGGGTGACCCGAAGGGTCCTAAGTTACTCAATAAAGACTAGGTCTGGAGAAAGTCAAATTTCTATAAAATCATATTACCTGACTAGGGCAAATTAGATCGATGTTGTTTTCAAATTGAACTTCATTAGTCTTCTCTCCAACTGGTTCCAGCTAAATGAAGAAATAGTTGAAAGAAAAGAGTTAAAAAAAATCCTAGAATTGCAAATGCTTAGAACTGACAAGAACAGATCATAGAGGTTATCTAATCCAACCTATACTTCAATGTAAATGCCTTCTGCATTTTCCTCTGCTTGAAAACCTCTAGTCAAGAAGTCATTACCATTTGAAACCTGCCTTTTGAAAACCTCTTTAATGGCAGGAATGAAGTGAACTACTTGCTTTCCAGTTTTATATTCTTGGACCAATCAGAATAAGGTTACTCTCTCTTTGGCATACATATCATTCTGTCAAATACTTGAAATTATCTTTTATATTTTGTTTCCTAAATCTATTTTTTTCCAGATTAAATACTTCCAGTTTCTTCAACTGATCAGTCAACAAATTTTTATTGAGTCTGATCTATGACAGCTAGTCAACAAGCATTTATATTTATATAAATTTTTATTGATTTTTAAATGTTGATAACATTTCCTCTTGCATTTCTCCCTACCCCAGACCTGTCCTTAAAATAAAAAAAATTAAAAACCAACAAATATGTATTACCTGCATATATTAACTACCAGGTACTAGGCTACATGTTGAGAATACAAAAGACAAAAGCAAAAGAATGCCTACCCCCAAAGAGCTTAAATTTCAATAGAACTTAGCTTCTAATTTCCAAAAGAACCTTGTAAGGCATCATCTTCAGCCTTCTCATCATCTAAGCTACCCTCCTTTGAATGGTTAGCAGTTTGTCAATGTCTTTCCCAATCATGCTACAGATGCGGTCTGTCTGACCAGGGCAAAGTAAGACAAGATTGTCACCTCTCTCATTCTGTATTCTACTAATATTACATTTACCCTGCCATGTCATTTCTTGCCATTGTCACATAGAGCTTAAAGACTACTAAAACCAGGGGTGTACTGATAAATGTTTAACAACCAGCTCTTGGAGGGTGGGGGTAGGATGACAGAAATATGTACGTGATACTCTTTTAGATTAAATAACATTTTCTCCATCCATTCTTAATGCTAGCCAATTAAAAAAACACCAACAAATCAAGCTGTTTTCTGAGCTATAATTGTTTCCATTGAAAATTTACATTGGACCCTTGTCTTGCAATAACCATTAATAAATGAATTAATTCCTCTCACAAAAATTTAATAATTGGTTCTGGCCAATCCAATCTGGTTCCAATAACACTCTGGCTAAAATCCTGAGATCTTTTTCATACCAATTGTTGTCTAACCACTCCTCCTCCACTCTGCACTTATGCAGGATTTTTTTGAAACGAACTAAATGTAGAACTAATTGGGGCAAAAAGATCAGGATTGTACATTGTAGGTGGGGTAGAGAGGATAGGTGGAGAGAAAAAATAATTAAATCTTTTTTGAATTTATTTCCTGTACTTATCTCTATGTTTTTCAGGCCACTGTCAATGAACCTCCAAGGTAGGCAAAAAGAATTTTCTTGTTAGAGTAAAGATATTCCATCTTACCATGTTGTTCCAAAGGGCCCTGGCCGCACGTGCATGGCTCTTGCTGTGAAAATGGAAACAATCTGGGGCAAAGAAAGAGCTGTCAGGCAACCCCTCCTAGTCACAGAAAGAGGAAGATTGGGGTCAGGGAAATCACATGACCAGGCTTATTAGAGGCAAAAGACAAGAAAATTATCATCTGGAGTTCTTTTTCTTTACCGGGGTCTTTGGCATAGACACTTGCTCCAAAAATGGCTGCAAAACCACTGTAAAATCATCTTTAGTATCATATCTTCCACTGTCAACCAGCTGGTGAGTTTTCTCCTAAAGCACAGAAGAGAGAGAGAGAAAAAAACTAAAACAAGAGCCAAAAGGGATTTTTCCAGATTCCCCTGGATACAATCCTCTGATCAGGCAGTAGACCCTACCCCCCAATTTCTTTTGTTTTGTCAGAAAACTAGAACCCCAAAGTGTTCAACCCACTGGTCAAACAATCAGCAACTACTGTTGTTGTATCTTACTCTTCATGACCTCATTTGGGTTTTCTTGATAAACACACCAAATGGTTTGACATTTCCTTTTCCAGCTCATTCTACAGATAAGGAAACTGAGGCAAAAAAGTTGTCCAGAGTCATACAGCTCTTAAGTGTCTGAGACTGGATGAATGTAGGTGTTCCTGACTCCAGACTCAGCCCTCTACCTACTGTACCTCATAATTATTATTTTCTTATTGTCTCATGTTCCATTTATTTTTTTTTAAGATTTTATTTGAGTTTTACAATTTTTTCCCCAATCTTACTTCCCTACCCCTACCCCCCCACAGAAAGCAATCTTTCAGTCTTTATTTTGTTTCCATGTTATACATTGATTCAAACTGAGTGTGATGAGAGAGAAATCACAACCTTAAGGAAGAAACAAAAAGCATAAGAGATAACAAGATCAGACAATAAGATACTGTTTTTTTTTCTAAATTAAAGGGAATAGTCCTTGAACTTTGTTCAAACTCCACAGCTCTTTATTTGGATACAGATGGTATTTTCCATTGTAGACAGCCCAAAATTGTCCCTGGTTGTTGCACTGATGGAATGAGCAAGTCCATCAAGGTTGAACATCACCCCCATGTTGCTGTTAGGGTGTACAGTGTTTTTCTGGTTCTGCTCATCTCACTCAGCATCAGTTCATACAAATCCCTCCAGGCTTCCCCGAATTCCCATCCCTCCCAGTTTCTAATAGAACAATAGTGTTCTATGACATACATATACCACAGTTTGCTAAGCCATTCCCCAGTTGAAGGGCATTTACTTGATTTCCAATTCTTTGCCACCACAAACAGGGCTGCTATGAATATTTTTGTACAAGTGATGTTTTTACCCTTTTTCATCATCTCTTCAGGGTACAGACCCAGTAGTGGTATTGCTGGGTCAAAGGGTATGCTCATTTTTGTTGCCCTTTGGGAGTAGTTCCAAATTTCTCTCCAGAAAGGTTGGATGAGTTCACAGCTCCACCAACAGTGTAATAGTGTCCCAGATTTCCCACATCCCTTCCAACAATGATCATTATCCTTTCTGGTCAAATTGGCCAGTCTGAGAGGTGTGAGGTGGTACCCCAGAGAAGCTTTAATTTGCATTTCTCTAATAATTAATGATTTAGAGCAATTTTTCATATGGCTATGGATTGCTTTGATCTCCTCATCTGTAAATTGCCTTTGCATATCCTTTGACCATTTGTCAACTGGGGAATGGCTTTTTTTTTTTACAATATGACTCAGTTCTCTGTATATTTTAGAAATGACTCCTTTGTCAGAATCATTAGTTATAAAGATTGTTTCCCAACATTTCTTTTGATCTTGGTTACAGTGGTTTTATCTGTGCAAAAGCTTTTTAATTTAATGTAATCGAAATCATCTAGTTTGTTTTTGGTGATGTTCTCCATCTCTCTTCCTTAGTCATAAACTGCTCCCCTTTCCATAGATCTGACAGGTAAACTAGTCCTTGATCTTCTAATTTGCTTATAGTATTGTTTTTTATGTCTAAATCCTGTAACCATTTGGATCTTATCTTAGTAAAGGGTGTGAGGTGTTGGTCTAATCTAAGTTTCTTCCATACTAACTTCCAATTTTCCCAGCAGTTTTTATCAAAGAGAGAGTTTTTATCCCAATAGCTGGACTCTTTGGGTTTATCAAACAGCAGATTACTATAATCATCTCCTGCTTTTGCACCTAGTCTATTCTACTGGTCTACCACTCTATTTCTTAGCCAATACCAAACAGTTTTGATGACTGATGCTTTATAATATAATTTTAGATCAGGTAGGGTTAAGCACCCTTCTTTTACACTTTTTTTTTTTCATTAAATTCCTGGAAATTCTTGATTTTTTATTTCTCCATATGAATTTACTTACAATTTTTTCTAACTCATTAAAGTAATTTTTTGGAATTTTAATTGGTAGGGCACTAAACAGGTAGTTCAGTTTTGGTAGAATTGTCATTTTTATTATATTAGCTCTACCTATCCATGAGCAGTTGATATTTGCCCAGTTATTTAAATCTGATTTAATTTGTGTGAGAAGTGTTTTATAATTGTTTTCAAAAAGTTTCTGAGTCTGTCTTGGCAAATAGACTCCCGGGTATTTTATATTGTCTGAGGTTACTTTGAATGGGATTTCTCTTTCTAGCTCTTCCTGCTGTATCTTGCTAGACATATATAGAAAAGTTGAGGATTTATGATGTACCTCATAATTATTCGGGGCCCTTTTACCTAATCTGGGATTGTCTATGCCTCCTGCTATCCCCAACCCCTTATGATCATATATTTCTTTCATATAATTATGTATAAAAAAGAAAGGGATTAGACTTGATAGCCTGGCTACCTTTTTTTGAGACAACTGGAGTTAACTGACTTGCCTAGGGTAATACAACTAGTAAAGTATCTGAGACTAAATTTGGACTTAGGTCCTTATGGCTCCAAAGCCAGCATTCTATCTACTACACCACTTGGCTAGCCCTTTGGCAACTATTTAAGTGCTCTGATGAAAGGCTTTAACAGGAAGAGGTAGAAGATATGGGCATATTATCTTTTCATTTTCTTGATACATGTACCCTCTGTTTCTCATTGGTATAGAATATCCCCACCACCCATTCCCACAGGCAACTGAAAATATTTCTTTTCACTGAATAGAGATTGTGGAAATCCTAGGGCCAGTATTCACCAGATCCCAGCTCTGCCACTTCCCAAGGTTGCAACCTTGGAACAATAATTTTCCCTCTATTACTCTCTCAAGCTTTAAATAAGCTAGTCTATGATGCTGAGATTCAGAAGGCCTTCAATATTCTTTACATGTATAGGAATCACAAATCCCAGCAGCTAATGTATATATTGTTCAGAGGCATAGCAGGGTTAGACAGTGGGATAGATCCCTGATCAGAGCAAAAAGATTCCAATTTTGGTCCTAGTTCTCCCTTGAACTTTAGGCAAGTCACTACTTTTGTCTGATCCTCTATCTTTAGCTGCTGTAAAAATTGAGGGCTTGGGACTGAGTGCATCAGATGCCTTCCAGCTCTCCAAAATCAATGAGCTTTAAATCCATACAGCACACTAGTCAGCAGTATTTACCTCCTGAGCCAAAGTCAAATTTCTTTGAGCATTAAAAGAGCTCTTTGAGAAGAGTCCAGAATTGGCAAATGCCCTCGAATTAAATCCCTTAAGCCAACCTGTCTCCCTTTCATCTTACCTGATATTGTTTATTCAACTCGATGAGGGTGGCAAGTTCTGTGGAATTGTCTTCAAACTTCAGCACACAAGGACACAGAGACCTGCAAGTTAGGAACCAGAGGAGCCCCCACCCCAATCCTTTATTCAGAACTTGTGTGGCTTCAGGAGAGGCAGCAGCTTACATTTCATGTTCAGCTAACCAGGGTATAAGGGCCCAGGGAAGAAACCCCCTTGAGTGTGGAATGGAAGGGAAAGAATACGTCAAAAGCTTTGGGCTATAACTAGAGGAGATGGTAGGCAGAAAGAAAGAATGATTGATGGGAGTATTTCACAAAAGAGCTCTGAGATCATGTTGAGAACTTAACAACTTGCAAGTATGCTAAGGGATGTTGTATGAACAATGGTGAGAAGATTTCCACATACCCTCCACCCCCACACCCAATAATGACTATTTGATTAGATACCAAGGAGGACTCTCATCCATGAGAGTTTTGGGCTCTACTTTATTAAGCATTTATAATTCCAATTGTGAAAAAAATTGGAAAAGTAATGTTAGTATGGTTTGAATGTGCAATAGAGATGGAAACAATGACTTCAAAGGTTTCTGTCCTAAGGAGAAAAGTTTATGACACTGATTCCTGCTCCTCTGGGGAGGGATCATAGTCTTCAGATTTTTTTTTCCTCAACAAGATATAAAGCTCTCCGACTATCAGCTGAACTATCCTCCACTGCAGCCTCAGTGTAACTGATAATGGAGAACGATAGGAGTCACAGTAAGGTTAAGGCCTTCATTGGGTTCTTTCACAATGGGCTGATAATTGAGTCCACTCTCGCATTGGTTCTTATATTTTGTGTTATTTTGTTTATGTTTTGTATTTGCTTATATGTTTTCCCCAATAGAGTATAAGCTCCTTGAAGGTAGATTTTTTCCTGTTTTGTGCCTTTTTATCTCCAGTTTCCTGGCATAATGCCTGACATCTTGTGGGCACTGACTGCTGTTTATCCATGATTTTCGAAGAAAACAAATGGCATTGGAGATGGTGTCTTAACTTGTTCATGATTTGGATTTTAGTGAGGCAGAGGTGCAACACCAAGTCATCAACCTCACTTTCTCTTCCTGAGTTACTGAAGTCCAGTGGCAGGACAAAGTCAAGACAACTGGACATCAGTGGCTGAGGATGCAATGACTGACCTTGGAGTCTTTGATATCTGACTAAGCTGTAATGCTCCATAGTGGCTGCTTTAGCCACCTTTATACTCATTGGTATAAGTTGTTCTCATCTGTTCATCCCACTGGGGGAAGACCACACATGCTTGGGGTAGACATCCCTTTAATTCACCAACAGCTTTGAGGTCTATTGGTTACCTGCAACCTGGTTTAGTCCTTTTACTGAGGTTTGCCTGGATGTTGATGCAGCACATACAATGGCTTCTTGGAGCCACAGGTGAGAACTGAGTGCCAGATGGACACCAAAGATGAATAAGCAGCCTTCACACCAGAGGTAGTAGTCTTGTTTGAATATCCCATACTGGGTACTAAATAAATATTTTTGATTGAATATAGAGTAGCTGCTTTAGTATCCATCATAATAGAAACTGGGCAAAGACAGCCACAACTATTCATTCCTAGGACTAATATTTTGAATATATGATTCAGGCCCTCTTGGTTATTACTCCCATTCCCAAATCCTATTTCAGTGTTGTTTTTTTTTTTTTTTAAAAGAAGCTGTCATGGGGATGGGGATGCCTGAGGACTACCTTCATCATCAATATTCAGGTAATTCTATTAGAAGGGTACTTTTCTTCATGGAACTGAATCTCTTATAACTTTAGTCTCTGGAGAATAATCTTCCTTACCTGAGTAAAATCCTTGGACAGTTGACTTTCTCCTCCTGATACAGCTCCCTTAGACTGACAATTTTTAGCACAGTTACTAGATTCACAAAGGCCCGGGGAACCTGTCCAAAAGGTAGAATAATAATGATGATGATGATGATAATAACAATGCATGTTTATGTAGCAATAATAACTAATACTTGTATATGGCTTTAAGATTTGCAATGCACTTTAAATATACCTACTCATTTGATCATCACAATAGCCCTATGAAGTAGATGATATTATTATCCTCATTCTACAACTGAGGAAACTGAGAAGGAATGGTTAAGTGACTTACTCAAGGCTATATAGAACTTCTAAGTATCCAAAGTAGGATTCATACAGAGCCTTCCTGACTCAAAGTCCTGCTCTCTTATCACTACACCACCTGGCTGCCTAAATCACAATAACATTATGAGATAGGTAGTATAAGTATTATTCCCATTTTATGGATGAAGAAATTGAAATTTAGAGATGTAAAAAAGCCTTTTCCATAATTACACAGCTAATTGGTATGAAGACTAGCATTGAAACACAAACCTCTTGATTCAGATACATAAAGACTCTGAGGAACTATAGATTTGTATGTCAAAATAATTTGGCTTGCCTCAGAAGTGTCTCTGATTTCAAAGAGGTCACCTTGATCCTATTGCTTCTGTCCTCTCTCTGTTTTCCTTCTTTATCCTTAGTGACTCTGTGGCTGCCTCTACTTTTGGCTCCCAGGGGAAATGGTTTGGCAGCACTCTGAGGTCTTTTTATTGCTGGTAATGACTTAAGAATGCTAAGTGGCAGTTTTGTGGCCATTAATGTTTATCAGAGGTGTGATTACTGCTGATTAAAAACTACTCAAGCCCTGGGTCAAGAGAGAATCACCTGGTCTACCCCACCTAATTTTACTCAGGCAATAAATATTTATTAAGCTCCTATCATTTGACAGGTACTGTGCTAAGTACTAAAGATACAAAGAAAGATGATTCTGATCTTTAAAAAAATATATACAAAGCAAGTTTTCTTTTCATCGTAATATATCATAGGACCTACAATTTTTCCTGAACTGGTATTGATCAAAATCATGAAGGGAGGGGTTCTCAGATGATCTAAACTATAGATTTCATACCTCTTCATGGAGGATATCCAGAGCCTTCCCAATATTTCCTGTGAAGTTCTGAGGAGAATAGTAAAGCTGTGGAAACAAGAAACTTCTTAACTTTTTGGAGAGATCTACATATTTTCAACATTCACTTTTCTTTCCTGGGTTCCCTTCTTTCCTATTATCCAAGCCTTGAGTAGAATTGCACGTAGGTACAGTTTAGTATGGGCACTACTTTCAAACCCTCTGATCCTGCTTGTGACTCTCTTGTCATCATCCTATTAGCCTCCCCATTGAAATTTGCCTGTCCTCTGACCCCAAGTTATCAAAGAGCTTATCCCATAGGCAGGTTGTGCTACTGTGCTAACAGATGAAGAAGAGAAGAACAGGGTCTTCTAGGTGCATTTGGACTATAGTCTATTGTACAACCCACTAGTGACTCTAATGATGGGCATTTCTAACCAAAGGGAAGGGAAGTAAAGGCCAGAGGAGGGCAGACCAAATGATGAGGGATCTCAAAAGAATATTACAGGAATGACTGAAATAATTAATATTTACTCTAGAAAATACATATACATGTATACATATGCTATACATAGATGTATATCTGTGACAGGTGATACAGTATAGAGATTACTGAATTTGGAATCAGGAAGACACCTCTTTCTGAGGTCAAATCTGGCTTCAGATATTTATTACCCACGTGATCCTGGGTAAGTCACTTCACCCTATTTGCCTCAATTTCCTTATCTTAAAATGAGCCAGAGAAGGAAATGACAAACTACTCCAGGATCTTTACCAAGAAAATCCCAAAATGAGGTCACAGTCAAACATGACTGAAAAATAACTGAATAACAAAACATTTATGCATACATGCAGCTATATATATATATATATATGTATTATATATGTAAATGTGTAAGAGAGATATATATGGATACATACTCATATATCCACATTTATACACATATACATAATAGTTGTCTTCAAATAGTTGAAGTGCTATCTGGAGGCCATTCTTTTCATTTTTCTGCATATGTATCTATATTCCCAGAGCCTAGCAGAGAATGGCATATGGTAGGTACTTAATAAGTGATTGTCTGTTGATTTATACAAGGAAAATGAATTTAAAAACAATTTATTGTTGAAATTCAGTGGTGTCTAACTCTTTGTAATCCCATTTGAGATTTTCTTGGGAAGTGTCTTAGACCAAATTTGAACTCAGATTCTCCTATGTCCAGACCTGGTGCTCTATCTACTGGGCCCCCTAGTTACCCCAATAATAACACTCCTAACAATCATAACACATAGGGATAGGGACTAGAATCATGATCTTATTGATCCAAGTGGATCAACACCTTGTCTGCAACTTATCACCTTAGAATGATGCCTGTACCCCTAAGAGGGTTTCACAGCAAATGTGTTTCAGAGATGTGATTTAAACACAGAGCTTTAAAGCTCTTAGAGCTGGAATAAGGAGAAGTACATAAAATTTAGAACAATTTTAAGCTACTACTACACTAAGACTTTTAGGAACTTCATTTGAACCATTAAATAACCCTGTGATGCAGGTAGTACAGAGAATATTCTTAAATTTTATAGATTAAGCAACTAAGAATGAGAAAGGATAAGTGACCATAGCCACCTATAGGCAATAGATAGGATTTGAACTTAGTTCTTACTAACTCTGATTTCAGTTGGCCTCCATGCTATGCCAAAGGGTATAGTTGCTTTTTATGGGTGGGGTTCTAGGGAAGCAGATTTTGGTTCAATAAAAAGTAAATAACATCAATGGAATGGATAATACTTGAGTTGTACTAAGCTCCCTGCCACTACGAATATTCAAGGAGAATTGGATGATCTACACTACAAGATGTTGCAGAGGGAAAGAAAACCTACCTCAGGGGTAGGATTTAACTTAGATGACCTCTCAGCCCAACCCTTCCAACTTTGAGATTCTGTGATTCTCACTTGATATATACTATCTCAAATAGCAGCACAAAGGTGAAGAGGGCACAAAGGACATGAAATGCCAGAGAAGAAAGGAGGAATCCCTTGCCTGTTTATGGTTATTAATAAAGAAATGAAAGCTATTCTGAGATCACCAAAATGTTATCTTCTTTTAGAGTAAGATATGATCTAGCAAGATAAAAAGTAATCAAAATCAAATTCACGATATCTCTTACTGCTTTATCTCCCCAGAGGTGAATGACCTTCCTCTTTGCAAGTTAATGACTAGGAAGGGACCATTGGGTTCATATGCCTAACTAGCTAAACTGTGATGAGCCCTGAGTCCTGTATTATTTCAATGCCAACATTACTGTTCCATGAATATGCCAATCGAGGTTCTACCCTTGGAGGTCAGGGACTTACCGGGTCATTGCAGGAGTCACAGAGATCATTTCCTCCTATAAAGAGGGTTATTATCTTCCAATCTTCTTGGAAATTGATCCTCTGAAAAGATTTTAAAAGCAAATGAACAAAATACACAGAAATTTAACAGTAAAAAATGAAACAAGACAGCTGAGACTTCAGAAGCAATGGCTTCCCAGTAGAAAGAAAGCTTCAGCCACCTTAATGACAGCAATAAAACTAAAGTGAATGAAAAACCCACTAATGAAAAGGGCTTTCTCAAGTACTCTGAGCAAACAAGCAAGGCACAAGACCTGAATTTAAATCCTGAAACTTCTCCCTTACTACTTTTGTCATCTGGACCAAATCACCCAGAATCTCTGGGGCTCACTTTTGTAAGAACATAGATTTTGAGTTGGAAGGGACCTCAAAGGCTGAGTTCAATCTCTCTATTTATCAGAAGAGATAACTGAATTTCAGAGAAATTACATGGCTTACCCAGGGTCATATAATTAATAAATATCTGTGGCTGGATTTTAATCCAGGTCTCCGAACTTCAAACCCAACACTTTAGCTACTATACCATTTGTGAAATGATGGCTTTGGACTAGATTAATGGTGCCAAATGTCTGCAGGTTGCATTATGGCATATAACAATCCTGAGTGAACAAAATTAAAACATAATTGGGAAAAATTAAGAAGAAAAATACAATAGAACATAGATAATGCCAATATTGACCCCCTGTTTCTTTTCTTTTTTTTTTTAGTGTTTTTTTGTTTTTTTTTTTTGCTAGGCAATGGGGTTAAGTGGCTTGCCCAAGGCCACACAGCTAGGTAATTATTAAGTGTCTGAGGCTGGATTTGAACTCAGGTACTCCTGACTCCAAGGGTTGGTGCTCTATCCACTGTGCCACCTAGCTGCCCCTTGACCCCTGTTTCTACTTGAGTTTGACACCACTGGGCTAGATAATGCAGTTCAGAACTTCATCTGCTGAAAGTGAATATAAATTTTTGAGCTTTCCTTTGTCTTGGAGTACTGAGATATATAGATGGTATCAACAAGAGTCCAGTTCCCTCCTTTTAAGATAAGGAAATTGAGGTTTAGAAGGCCTAAATTGACTTGTAATCATTGCTTCTGTTCTTTAAAGGACTCTGTCACCTCCTCATTGTGGTTGCTTACTCCCCTACTGCAATATGCTTTGCAAAGCTTATTCATCATGCCTTTCTATCAGATCTTCACAGAGGATTCAGTCAACCCGAGGTCTTTTGTGAATTCTTTGAATGTTTTGTGGTTTTGTTATTCAGTTTCAGTCATGTCCCACCCTTCATGATCCCATTTGGTTTTTCCTGACAAAGATACTGGAGTGGTTTGCCAATTTTTTCTTCAGCTCACTTTAGAAATGAGGAAACTGAGGCAAACAGGACTAAGAGAATTGTCCAGGGTAACACAGCTAAGTATAAGACAAGATTTGAAATAGGCTGGACACACTATCCACCATGCCACCTTGCTGCCTAGTGTGGCTACCAGTATAATATTCTGTTTATCTATTGTCTTTCATCCTCACCACACTACTGGCCCTCTCCTTTTTCCAATCATACATATCCTTGCTATTTCTTTTATCTAATTTGTATGCACAGGTCATCCTTGGTAATATGCCATAGCTATATTTAAACCCACCATAAATCTTCCTTTTGCCCTTTGAGTCACCTGCAATTATTTTCATTCTGAGATTGGACTGCTGCATAATTTCCAAACATAAAGCACCACAGAATGTTGGTATTAAAAAGACAGACTTTTGTAGTAGCAAGCAGTCAGGTGTCACCTAAAGCCTATGCCATGACCTAAATGGGACCCAAAGCAATTTTTTTTTCCTTTCATTTCTAGGTCCCTCTCAATGTCCATCTGTATAGAATGATGGAAATATTCAGAGTATTGGTTCTCCAATGACATGCTATAATTTGAATAATGTTTATCTATCAGCTCTTTGTCTCTCCAGTATAAATGGCTTGGTCAATCTCTTTTGAGTGTGTCTGGATCTCACTGAGAAGGTCCCATAGTCAGTAAAGTCCTACTGTACTCGCATAACAGCTTCTGAAAATGAGCATCTCTGGGAGGACCTCTCCATCAAAAAGGACATTGCCATGGCACTGGCAAATTCCTCTGGTCAGTATACACTTTGCTGTTTGATGCCTCAGTTGAAGACGATGACACTGAGAATTATTGAACAAAGCTATATCTATGGATATATCTGTTATGGAATCTGAGACAATCAATCTTGGATGATATTGACACATATGTGGGAGATATCTTGCTCAATGGTTAGATGAGTATCAAGTGGTAGAGTCAGGATATGAAGCAATGTCATGTGGGAATAAAGAAAAAACAAAAATAGGCATTAAGGGGTTGGCAACCCCAGGGTCAGTTATGTTAGGCACAGGTCACTGGTCCTGCAGGTGATTCTAATTAGCCATAATCAGTAAATAGGCCAGTGCAGTCAAATCACCCAAATGGATTTCAATACTAATACTGACACATGCCCTAACATGAATGCAGATGTCCATCCAGGGTCACTATTCCTAGAGCTCAAAGAAGATGAAGGGTATGGTAGGGGTTACCCATCATAGGAGTGGTATGATTTGGCAAGAGATTCCATTCTTGTAGAGATGGTATGAAATGACTCGTCAACCTTAAGGGAATCTGGGAAAAAAGTTGTTCTCTAATGGAACTGGAAACCAAGATTTCCATTTTGAATAAAAGGAGCAAAGCATTATCTCCTACTGAAGTCCTTTAGAAATGGCTCATTGAATCCAGAGGAAAGGAACTGTAAGGAAAAGCATTCTTACAATTTAATATGAATTGAATTTAATACTAGTTTTTGAACTATGCAAAAGAGGCTCTTCTAGCTTCTTTTCTTTCTTACCTACCATAATCACCAAAAAATCCTGAGGATCTTACCCTCCAACAAATGTTTTTTTCTTTTATGGAAGTGTTATTCTTAGTGTCTTTGTCTCATCTCTCTCCTACCTAACTTTAATAGCTGAATGAATATTACCTCAGTCACACTGTGGCATGAGTAGGATCTAGCTTAAAAAGGCCAAGGGCATCCACTTCATCTAGGGCCATCTCCAGTCATTCTGAACCATATCTGACTACTGGATCCAAATAATTCTGGAGGAGAAAGTGAGGCTGGTGACTTTGCACACTTAAAGCAAATTCACTTGCATGTCATGGCATCACTTCCCTAATGTCATGGTCTTTTTCAAGAAGGAAGAACAAATAACAACAATAAAGAACCAAGACTGTTACTGGGTGATATTGTGCAAAAGATAATGAAAGATGGAGGTCTTTGCTAAAGTAGTTCACACTTTAGATTGCTTTTGCCAAAATTCAAAGCAACTTTTCCTCTTAGGAAGCCAAGTGGAATAGTATGTGGTGGTTGGACTGGTTGGAAGGGCTTCTTCTGTTCTCTAGACCAAACTGTGTAGAGAGAACTATCAGGAGCCTAGGGAAAATTCTGCAAAACCCTGGCTATCCTTTTTTGATATCTCAGCTCTGTTTGACCTTGGTCTCTCTCTGATCTGTTCTTCTAAAAGAAGGAAAGGTGTCAAAGAATTTAGGGGGGGAAACTAATAAATACTGTCTTAATGGTAGCAGTCATAATGAAATGACAAATATTTTGACAGTATAGGCTATTCAAGACCATTTCAACAGCATACAACTTTTATTCATTTCTTCTTTGAGAGAGACCTGTGATTTCATCTGCATATGGAACTCATAAGTGAAAATGTGTTACTGCAGATCAGCAATGATTTTGTAATTTATAATTTTGGAAAATTGTCAGGGGTACTGAGAAGTTAAATGACTTGCCAGGACTACACAGTCACCTTGTGGAAGAGACTGGTCTTGAACTCAGATATTCCTGTCTTTGAAGTCAGCTCCCCAGCCATTTTTACATGCTACCTCTCAAATAAACCCATAGCCTCTTAACTATTTCTTTCATCCATTTGGATGTGACCCTAGTAAACAATTTAACTGGTCAGTTTAGGGACAGCTGAAAAGAAAGCTGGAAAGTTCTTTGTACAGAAAGACAGAGAGGTAGAAGTTTCCAATGTTTTCAGTTTAAAAACTACCTGTTCATCCATCGATCCATCTATCTATCCATCCATTCCATCAATTCATCCATCCAATCCACAACTAGCCTTCATCCACGTCTGTACCTGATTCCTCTGACCTAGCATTCTATACAAGACAGTTTCATAATCAATAAGTTCTCAGACTCCTTTCAACCAATCACTGAATTCATACTTACTGCATCATTCTTCATCAGGTCCACTAATCTCCTAGCCTGGCTAGGCAGATCCCTACAATAACAAAGAAAGAATATTTTAAAAGTAGTGATGATATCATGGGATCACAAAGAAGTTATGGTAGAGAGAAGAGAAGGTAGGAATACAATTCTGCATGAAGGTAGACAAAAGGAAAATACTGTAAGAGGGTGCCTGAAGTCCCTAAATTTAGATGCCCCTATATTTCCATTACCAAGTGGAAATTCTGATGTAATCTTTTCTGTCATTCCTTGGGTCATTAAATGGTTTATTATATCTTTTTCTTTGTTTTTTAAGATAAGTTTTAAAATAGTAACACTATGGTTACCACATACTCTGCCTCTCAGTACCCCAGTTTGGATACTTCCAGTGTCCCAGTTTGGATATAGCAAAGCTTCTTAGTAACTACAGATTTAGGATAGTAAACTTACTCACCAATCTAGCAGGCACTAATGATAGTTTTTTTATGTGTGTAATTTTTCAAGAAAATTAATAACATGGGCATGTTAGAGGGAGGACATAACTGGATAGGGATCCACAGTGCCAAGCTTTGGCATCCAACGGGTAGGATAAAGCTATTGGGTTCCTAGGGGTGGTAGTAGGGGGAAGACTGAGGAGGAAAGGGACCAGGAGTCTAAAAGAACTGTCATTTAATACTCAGATCCCTGCTAGGGGATCCTAGATCGATCTTTTCTAATCCCATTGTCACCTGGGAAATCCCTAAAAGTGGTTGAGCAGTTGCTGTGCTTTCCAATCTCTCTCTCTCCTATCTCAGGTGGTAGCTCCTTTCTCAAAGGGTTGTTATGAGGCTCAAATGAGATAATGAATATAATGTGCTTTGCAAGCTTTAAAGCAACTTATAAATGGCAGTGATTGGCTGACATATGCAGATCTCAGGAAGAACTAGGACTTTCACCCTTTGACCCTTTCCAGTCAAGTAAGTTTTAGCTAAGGAAACCAATTGGTTCATTCCAAAAATTAATTCCATATACCAAGACAAAGCATGTCCCAAAAGAAAAGAGGTCATGTCCTACAGATATTCTAGTTTAAATTGCCTCTTCATTTCTCATCATCTCTGTCTATGAAGTGGAGAAAATAGCAATTGCAAATCTATTTCACAAAGTTCTGGTGCTGAAATCCATTTAAATTAATATGACTACAGGCAGCTGTTGGTTATGTACTGCAGATGCTGATTCTTTGAGAGGTAGTGTTTAATCCTTTGATAGCTTCATGAGTCCAGAAGGCTTCATGACTTCTTCCCCTTTAACATTCTCAACTTGTGAGGGGTCAGGGAATGTAGCTCATTCTCAATATTAGCCTAGGCCAAATAGATGGGCAGGTCAATCCCTAATGAGAGAAATTCTCAGAATTCCTAGCAAAGTTTTAAAAAACCTGGCATCTCTGTCAGTTACTGCCTTGTGCCTCTGTTCCTTTTCTGATGTAGTGGCTGAAGAGGTAGATGGATCACTCTTAGTATAGGTCATTGCCTCCAGCTCTGTTCTAATGATACCAAAAGGCCCCAGGACCAAATCAATTTGGTAAAACCAGTCCCTGCCACCATTTAAATGGCTATACAGTCACATATCCAGTTATGCTACGTCTTTAGACTTCTGATGACTGAAGTACAAGGTTTCTGCTTTTCTTAAGGGTTAGAGTTAGGGAATTTAAAATAATTCAGTTCAATCTAACAGATATTTATTAAACCTCTGCTATGTGAAATATGGACAGTAAACAGAGCTCTGAGCTTGGAACCAGGACAACTTATCTTATGAATTCAAATCTGGTTTCAGACACTTAGTAGTTATGTAATATCAAGCAAATTGCTTAATCCCATTTACCTCAGTTTCTCTTCTGTAAAATGAGCTGGAGAAGGAAATGGCAAACTACTTCATAACTTTGCCAAGAAAACTCCAAAATAGGGTCATGAAGAGTTGAACATTCAACAATGAAAATGTACAAGCTGCAGGGAAGGGGTTTTATTTTGTGTTTGGCTTTGTTTCTCTTTTTTCACCCAAGGCTGACTGCTTATTTCTTCATTGACAAGGCAGCAAACTCAGAGCAAGAACTTGATAGTGCCAAGGCTTGGAAGCCACAATCAGAAACTGCTAATCAGACTGATTCTTCTGCTCACCCATGAGTAAAATGTGCAAAGTTCGACCCAAGTTGAGCATCTTTCATCTATAACAATAGCATAACCTATTTGAATCCATTCAAGACTTAGCTCAGGAAATACCTTCTATACAAGGCCTTTCCTGATCATTCCCTCCACCCCTACCCCCATTAATGTCTTCCCTCCTCCCACCTATACCTTGTATCTATTTGATATGATTTTGTATATTTTTATAAATGAACACGTTGCCTTTCCCCATGAACAAAAGTTTCTCTTTTGTCTTTGTACTATTTTCAGCACCTGGTACATAAGTAGATATTTAATAAATGCTTGTTAATTGATCATACATGGATTTGCTCTTGGTGGGTCTGAGAGGACCCAAAGCAGCTGTTTAGAAGTAAAGGAGCTGGGTTGAGCACAATTAAGGACAATAATATCCTTAATATTATCATATTAGTTAATTTATTATGCTAATATTTCCAGGGTAGGAAAGAGCAGTTTCCTGAAGGTGATATGAGGATCTTAGGAGTGCAGCCATAGAGTTGTAGGGACCTTAGAATCCAAAGCCTTCATCTTACAAAGGAGGACTACCAAAGGTTAAGTGACTTGTCTAAGGTTGCATGGTGAGTGAGTGGCAGGGGTTTGAACCAAGGTTCTCAATCCAAATCAAGCTCTGAAATAATAGCTATTGGTAATATGCCCCCCAAAAGTGTTGATGTATTCTAGAAATTAAATTTATTTTGATATCTGAACATGGTGATTTCTTTATTTATAGAACTAGGGTAATAAATATAACAAACATAGAAGAATTCATTCCTTTCATGCTCCTCCTCCTAAATTCCTGCCTCCTACATACACACCGACATGTAAACAACACACATGCAACACACATACAATGCATATCTGTACATACATCAATACATACATGCACGCATGCAATATACACATATAAACCTAATACACAACATATACTAAACATTCTGCATTGAACCTAGAAATTCCCCTCAAAGGGAAAGCATTGGCAGGCCCAACGCTCCCAAATCTTCCTTGTACAGAACACCCACCTAATTCGACAGTCATAATCTAGGCTAGGAAGCCAACAAGTAGGAATCCTCTGATTTTTCTATGACTTCCCCCCCACAAAGGTCACTACTTACTTGGCTTTGGCTCCTGCCACAGCCTGGTTCAGGAAGGCCCTAAAGGTGTTCTGGTTTCCAGTGCCAGTGGAGAATCCAGTAAGAGATGGGTTGAATTCCCTGAGGATGTCTACAAACATAAGAGCAAAGATAAAAATTCAATTCTGTAGGAAAGTTTCCTGGGAAATCCAACTCAGAGATAGAAAAAGGAAAGACAGGGGGAAGAAATAAAGGTTCCCTCAAATCTCTGACCTCAAAGGGAATATCACCCAAAGAAAATGCATTTGAGTTTGTGAAAATCTGGGGTGTAGACACTGAGGGGCACAAGGAAGGAAATAAAGGCTTGGGGTGATGAGGTTCTTTTAAATAACAGAACACATTGGTTGGTGCTAGTCAAGATCTGGGCTTGGATTCCACTTCTATCCATTATTTCTTATATGACCTTGGTTAAGTAATACAACTTTTGTGGACTTTGTTTTCCTCTTGCTTATTAGAAAGTTGGCCCAGAGGACTTCTCAGGCTCCTTCTAGTACCAAATCTATCCTCTTAAAGCTTAAGACCTAAATAAAAAAAAAAATCTCATCTGTAAACTTAGGAAAGGCACTTTCTTAGCCCTAATCCAAAACTTGTTTAACTAACCCTTTAGGGAGCACAAGATGCAGAATTGGGGTCAGGGAGTAGATAAAACAACATAAAGGTGGAAATGAGGTGAAGCAAGGTCTGATAAAGGTTATTGCTAGAACATTGTAAGGATGATCAGTAGTGACATTCTACAGGACCCCCTGATGAAAAATGCTATCTACCTCCAGAGAACCTGTGACTGAATGCAGATTGAAGCATACTTTTTTTAAACTTTATTTTTATTGCCTTATTTTGTTAGTTTTCTTTTGCATGATGGCAAATATGGAAATAGATTTGAAATAACTTCACATGTATAATTGAAATCAAATTACTTGCCTTCTTAAGGAGGGTAGAGAAGTGGAAGGGAGAGAATTTCGAACTCAAAATTATAAAGAATATTGAAATGTTTAATGTAATTTATATGTAATATGTAAATTTATATGTAATTATATGTAAGTTCACCTTCAAATTACCAGTAATTGGGAAATATTGAATGAAATAAGTACTTTTTAGAAAGTGGCAGGTGGCACAGTGGATAGAGAACCAGCCCTGGGGTCAGAAGGATCTGAGTTCAAATCTGATCTCAGATCCTTAATACTTGCTTAACTGTGTGATCTTGGGCAAGTCACTTAACCACATTGCCTTGCAAAAATCAAAAAAGAAAAGAAAGGTTACTGCTAAGACCAGGCTGGGAAGGGCAGGCAAGTTTCAGGTAGGGTTTGGGGCATCTCCTAAAGCATCAGGCTGAGTGGCTGGGGTAATGATAAAAGACAAAGTGAGGCAATAGTCTGCAGCAGAATAAAAGTCATTACATAGTATGAAAGTTATAGTAACAGTTATTTGAGAAATAAAAGAGTGGTTAAAGATTTATGGACAGAGGCAATTTTCCCAAAGAAATGGAATCATGTGACTTCTATCATAGAATCATGAATTTAGAGCTGGGAGTGACCTTGGAGGTCTTCGAGTACCTAAACCCTCATTTTACAGGTAAGAAAACTGTTCACTAGAGCTTAAGCAGCTCACTCATCCAGGGTGACCCAGCCAATAAGGACATGAAGCAGGATTTAAAGCCAGGTTCTCCTGATTTTAGGATGAGGGCTCTAATCACCACACCACCTCTCTATTCACAGTTCAGCAAGGTCCAGATTACTCTTGATTAGATCAAGGCATACTCTTGATTAGAGAGTACTGGATTGGAGCCAGAAGCCCAGGGTTATTGCTTTTACTAAAAATAATAGCTATAATTTATAGAATCTCAAGTCATAGTTCAGTTTTAAGCTTTAATAGTTTAAACTAAATAACATTAATCACTTAAATTAAATAAACTTTAATAGCTCAAATGAAAATAATTTTTAACCAGATTATGACTTTTTTGACATCCTCTACAGTACTTTTAGATTCACAAGGCATTTGACAAATAGTCTCTCATTTGATTTTCATCACAACCTTGGGAGGTATGTGCTGCTATTATTCTTCCCATTGTACAGATGAAGAAACTGAGGCAGGAAGAAGCTAAGTCACCTAGCTAATAAGTGTCTGAGGTCAGATTGGGACTCAGATCTTGACTACCGGTCTTGCCCTCTATCCACTAGGCCACCTAACTGCCTCTGCCACATATTAGCTTCGTGAACAGGTGTAAGTCACTTAAGCTTGCCCAAGTCCCTTCATCTTCGAATTGAAGGGTTTGGACTTCTAAAGTCCTTCCTAGTCCCAAAGCTATAAACTTATGATCCTGCATTTGCAAAGGCTTGATACCAGAGTAGCAGAGATGCAAGCAATTGTTTCTCCTGGAATGGTAAATCTCATCAAACACTTGTTGTATGCTGTATATGCAATAACTCGATTCCCAAGAGACATACAGGAATGGACTTTTCTAAAATATCTTATAGATACCCTTTTCCATAACTACAGGTTCTCACTGAGAAGGCAAAGAAAGAAGGTGGTGGAACTGACTCCATCATTCACTTAAGGGCAATAAGAAATACTATTTCATGAAACACTTGGTCTTTGCCTTGAAATATTTGTGTGAACATGAACAAAGGAACAAGATAACGACAGCTCACGTAACAATGTCTGGGCAGCCGATGAATTGGAGAAATTCTAAGAACTTGAGAACATTAAACTAACTCAACTTGTACCCCAATACATAGTAAGAGCAGTGTAGAAAGAGGCAGAGGAACGAGGGGAAACTTTTGGAAAGTATAGTTCAGTAGGCAGAAATGAATGAAGTCAAAGGTTCCTCAGCTATACAGAAGTCTCACATCTATATGTTGTGGATACTTTTTTTAGGAAGAGAGTTTGAAGATGTTAGACTTATTGAGTACCAAAGAACATCACAAAACAAAAATTGCAGTCTCTTAAAAGAAAAGATATGAGTAGTTATGGGATTCTTTTCAAGTCATTTCATCTGCGTACTGTCAGATCTGGTTAGAATGGAGATTAAACAATACTAACTTAAAAGAAAGGAACATATATGAAGATATTGTGAACAATTACAAGACCTCTAATAAGCTATTGATTCTAAAAATTAACAAGTAACTTTTCTATTTAATTTGGATTATTGACATTTATTAAAGTTTAATCTATATAAAGTATTCATCATAATAAGAAAGCAGAGTCCACAAAACACATCGTCTTTAGTTAAGAGAGACTTAGCAGGGGTGGTTAGGTGACAGTGTATAGAGCACTGGCCCTGGAGTCAGGAGTACCTGAGTTCAAATCCAGCCTCAGACACTTAATAATTAATTACCTAGCTGTGTGGCCTTGGGCAAGCCACTTAACCCCATTTGCCTTGCAAAAACCTAAAAAAAAATAAAAAACAAAAGAGAGAGACACTTAGCAGCCAAGAGCAATGCTTTTCAACACATTTCAGAAATGGATGAAAGATGATTATAAAGAGAGAGTCACCTCACAAATAATGAAAGGCAGTGGAGGCAAAAACAAACCTGAACAAAGTTTATCACAAAGCTCAACTAAGGCAAATCATCTCAAGAGTATTTCTTGTAGAACTAGGACAACATAAAAATGTGAAATGGAAGAGGACTTCCAGTATTTTGCCAGTGATCTAGTCTCATTGATGAAAATGAAACCAGCACATTTGAACTTAATGCTTTTGTTTTCAAAATCATCATAGAAGAAGGAGAAATAGCATTCAAGAGAATGAATTCAGGAAGGACAACTGGACACAACCAAATTTATAAAAAAGGAAGTTCATGCTGAGGGCAGGATTGCAGAATATCAGACTTGGGAGGTACCACAGAGGCCATCTTCATGTCCAACCATACTTGAATAATATTTACAACATTCCTAAAAAGTAGTAATTCAGTTTTTGCTTAAAGACCCACAGTGAAGGGGGAACCTATCACTTATCATTTGCAACCTTTACTTTCTCTCCCATTAGAAATTAAAACAAAACAAGTATAGAGTGCCTCTCTCATTCTACAATTCAGTATTTTGTGGTCAGCAGTCAATCTGCCAAGTTATGAAGAATCTGGGGGCAATATTTTCAAGATAACTTAAAGAGAAGAAAATTTCCTTAATGGAAGATCAGTTATTTCCCCAAAAAAGCAAGAAAGAGAAGAAATCAGTAACTGCTGACACATAGGACTATTTTTTCAATTCTATAAAATCTTTTAGAAAATGTTCTAGGCTACATCCAAGGTATCCTTAATAAAAACATGAGAAGGAAACTAGCAGGCTATCATAGATGACTCCTCAGAGTGGATCTCAAGATACAACTGTTTTTTATTTTCTATTGCTTGCAAGAAACAACAAGCGAACTTATTAAGAGAACAATATGCAGCCTTAATGATTTTCATTCAACAAGCATTTCCCATTCATATGTTACAGTTACAATATATTCATCCATAGAAACAATCGCTTTGATAATTTTGTTCAAATGATCTGATTATTAATATCACTTAAGACCTGTTCAAAAAAAGCATTCATCACTTTTATGATGATGTCCAGTACAAAAATCTAAATGGTAACAATACAGAAAAATGGATTCTATTTTCCTGAGACTGAGAGATAAGTGACTTGTCCAGGGTCACAGCTAATAGGATATGGAGTAGGATTTGAACTCAGGTCTTCTTAACTCCAAGACCAGTGCCCAATCAGATTTTCTTAACTTCAAGTCCAGTGTCATCATCTAGTCATCTGGTAAGTAGCATATTATAAATGGCATGCAAGAAGTGGTATAAGAGACATTTTTAAAGGTCATGGTTCCTTTCAATTCCACATTTAAGATGCAAAGTTTCTTTTCCTTTTTTTTTAGGATTTTTTTTTTTGCAAAGCAGTGGAGTTAAGTGGCTTGCCTGGGGCCACACAGCTAGGTAATTATTAAATGTCTGAGGCTGGATTTGAACTCAGGTACTCCTGACTCCAGGGCTGGTGCTCTATCCACTGTGCCACCTAGCCACCCCAGAAGCAAAGTTTCTAAATATGAATAGACTGATCAGATATGGTAAGTGAGGAGTGATGGAGAATCTGAGGTGGCATTGATAGCTATAAAATCTGAAAAAATTTTGAGGTGCATATCTAGCTCTTTGGATAGATTCTACATGGAGGAGTTTATAGAAGGATAAAGGAAAACAATTGTACAGGATGTAAAGAAATGAATAATTGGAAATTTGTACCAGTGGGGAAAGTACCCAGACTTGTGAGATTTTAGAAGCATTGAAACATCAAAATATTTGTACGAAGTTATTTCCCTAGTTTTGTCTTTGAAGCAGGCACACTATTAAGCTACAAAGGTGATTTTTCACAAAGATGTGTGATGACCTTATTTAGCAAGGTCAACCACAAACCTGGAAATCTTTTGGCATATTCCAGACTAATGATACTATTCTCTATACCTCAATCTCTTACTTCTATGGCTTTTCTCTACCAAGCCTAGTCCCTTCTGTAGTCATCTGCTTGTTAAAATCCTTTCCTCATGACTCAACAAAGATGCCATATCTTTTAGAACTTTGCTAGATCATCTATCGAGTGATCTCTAATTTTTGAAATAACATCTTTTGATACTTCACTTATACACTTATCCCATTCTGATTTGTACTGTAGTTACTTGTATAGGCCTTATCTCCCTGTTAGATTAGAAGCTACTGGAAAACAGGTATTGTGTTTTATTTCATTTTTTATATACCATTTTCCAACAGAGAATTCTGCACATAGATGGAATTTAATAAATGTTTGTCCAATAAAACTGAATCACTCCATAACACTTTGGATCACTGGATGAGACTTTTAGAGATGGAATTCACTTTCAAGATCATCTTCTGCTTCAACCCCCTTATTTTATAGAACACAAAGAGTTCAAGAACTGGAAAGAAATTCATAGGCCACCTCAGTTAATCCCTTTATTTTACCAAAGAGGAAACCAAGGTATCAAGATGGGAAGTGATATTCTTAAGTAACAAAAAGCAGGTTCAAAATTCCACATCAAATCTTTGGACTCCAAACTTAGTATTCTCTCAACCACAACACAGATCTACTCAGGCTCTTTTCTCTTCTCTGCCCTTTAAATACTTTCTTTGGTTAAGGGCATTGCAGTTCTAGGAGACTTTGTTACTGTTTGACCCAGATGCCCCAAATCATATTATCCAAGATGCCACCATGAAATGAACCAGTATCAATCTCAAACTTCCTTGTTGAGTCCTGGAAGTCCTTGACAACTTGACTCTAACCAACCTCTTCAGGTTTCTTTCATGTTACTCCCCTTCATCTACCCCACAGTTTAGCTAAAATGGTTTTCTTGCTATTCCTTACAGAAAACATTCCATCTCCAAATCCCAGGCTTGATCTCTCCCTCTCCATTCCTTATCCTCCCTCTACTCTCTCCCCTAGGAATCCCTAGAATCTTTCAAAGCTCAGTTCAGTTGTTGCCTCCAACAAAAGACCTTTCCTCTTTACCACCAGCTAGCCATTCTTCTCCCTCTCTGGAAATTACCTTGTATATATTTGTATTAGCTTATCTATAGTTTTCATTTACTTACATGTGCATATATTATCTTCCCTGATAAGATACAAACTCCTTGAGATCAAAGATTCATTATTTTCTTTGCCTGTTCCCCTAATGTTTAACGAAGACTTTCTTTTCTGTCTTAGTATTCCAAGTGCTTGGCACATGGTGGGCACTTAAATGACTGATGATTGATGGAAAACCAGCTGCTCTGGGCTTAAGCTAGCACTTCAAGCTATAACACACTCTGAAATGGTTAGCAGCAATGCTGCTCTATAGGATGCTGATTGTACAGTGACTCACATCTACTGAGCATCCCAAATAATCCCTCAGCACCAAAGAAGCTTATTTATAGCTCATTTGTACAGACCTTGAAATGAAGAAGTCAGGGAATACATTTGGGCACAGAATTGTGCCTACTTAAAATTCCCCGAGTCTGGGCTGAGCTCCAAGTTCTCTGTCCTGTTCAGTTCTGTTTACTCTTGGTTATGACATCACTTTCTGTTATTAAGGATCAAAGTCTTAATAACAGATTTTGAGATGGCTTAAAAGTATCATAACTTGCAAAGAAATATAATAAAGGGGGTAAACACAAGGATAAGTACACAATTCCCCTTGTGGAAAATGTTAAGGGACTTAGGAATATGACACACTGTACTCAGACTTAAAAAAGAAATGTAAAATAGTTTAGGCCCCAAATATGGCTATGTTTGCAGAGTGAAATCAAGATAACAGACTCTCTTCATCCCTCACTGCTATGAAGGTAACATTACATATGATATTGGGTACACACACTATATCACATTTAATAACACACCAGGCTTAGCTCTTTGTTCTTCCAGAGCCTAGAGTCCCAGTGCGTCCAAAAAACAGTATTACCACTCTATGAGTGGTAATCTTCACTTATTTTTATAAAGATTCTAAATTCAAGGGACAAATACTCTCACAACCCCCTTCATCTTTTCCCCCTCTTTTTTCTTCTTGTTTTCCCTTTCATTCCTTCTTTCCTTTTTATCCTTCCTTCCTTCTTAATTTCCTTTTTTCTTTCCTTTCTCCCTTCTTTTTCCTTTCTTCCTTCTTTCTTTCCTCCCTTTCTCCTTTTCTCCCTTCCTTTTTTCCTTCATTTCTTCTTTCCCTTTCTCCCTCCCCTTCCTTTCTTCCTTCTTCTCTTCTTCCCTTCCTTCTTAATTTCCTTTCTTCTTTCCTTCCTCCCTTTCTTCCTCCCTTCCTTCTTTCCTTCCTCCCTTTTTTCATTCTTTCCTTCTTTCTTTCCTTTCTTCCCTCTTCCTCCTCCTTTCCTTTCTTACTTCCCTCCCTCTCTAGATCTAGAGTTAAAAGGTTCCTCAGGGGGCATCAAAATTCAACCACTCCTAAGAAACAGAGAGCAGCTAAGGTTAAGTGACTTAACTAAACTGACACAGCTAAGTAACAGAGACAGGGTTCAACTTCCATCTTAGGACTTCAGTGGTGCCTGCCTGCCTTCACTTAGACTGCAAGCTCCTTCAGATCAGGGGCTCTATGTATATGTATAGATTGGAGAAGGGAGGGGATGCTTTGGTTTTTTTTTTATCCCCAGTGCTTAGGAAGTGGCAGGCACATAATACATACTTAGTAAATGCTCCTTGACTCCATTCCAGTCGGCTTTCCTTCACATTATTTCCCCCTTTTTTCTGGGTCTCTCTTTTCCTTCATTTCCCAGTCCCACACCCTCTCCTCTCACTTTCTCTTTAAGAATTAGTTCAGTCACTCACCTCCCCGCCGGCTCTCCCGACCTCAGTTACAAGTTCCATCCCCAAGCCCAACAGCCTTGGCCAGCCTGGCTGGGGTGGAGGGGTGGACTCCAGTGCCAGGGGCACAGTGCCCCCTGCTGCTCACTCTCGCTTCCCCGCACAGTGCCTCATCCTCCCCGTGGGCGGTAGCTTCATGGTTTGCATCACTGGAAACGCTACCTCTGGTGGTGCGTAGTAGCCTTTAGGAGGGATGCTCCCTGGCTGCCAGATGCCTCCACTGGAGCCACCTGGCCTCCGAAGTCCCCCTGTGCTCTGTCTCACCCCAGGGCTCCCCAGTCCCTTCCAGAAGCCACAGAGTAGGTACTCACTTGCTAGGGTAGTGACGGTGCTGATGTTCTCATTCCCTCCGATACTGCTCCAAGGTGGGGGCGGGTGGGGAGAATGTGGGGAAGAAAACTGTGATTAGAAGGTCTGGGAAACAGAACCACACGTCCAAGGGCCTCTCACACGGGAAGCGATTCTTTTCCTGCCTGGGCTAACACTGTACATTCACTCTGTTACCCCTTTGTTCAGTAGAAAGATTCCCTCTCTCCTCCTGCCTTTTCTCTCCAAAATCCGACTTCTAAACGTTCAGGTTGAATCAAAGATTTTAGAACTGGAGGACACGTTAGAGGCCAAGTAGTTCAACCCTTCTCATTTTACAGATAAGGAAACTGAGGCCCAGGTCATAAAAGGAAGAAATGAGATTTAATCAAAATTCTATACCTTCAAATCTAGGATTTTTCCCACTATGACCTATTTTGTTCACTCAGGGCATGGGACTTGGAGTAAGGAAACTAAATTAACCAAACATTTTTTTCCTTGTATTTAAAGTCATTTGCCTTTCTAGCTCTTGTGATCATAGGACCTGCCTAGAGCCTTTAACTTCCAGATAGTTATTTTGAGAATGGGTCTCAGTCACCTCATCTGTAAAATAAGGTGGTTGGACCAGATGGTCACTGAGGACCCTTTCAGCTCCCAAATTCTATGATTCTTTTGGAAGGGACTGAAAGAGATGATTTTTAGGGTCCCTATCAGTTCTGACAGTCTGTGACACTCGTAAGGTCTGTTATTTGCAAGAAATCCTTAAAAATAGTGGAGAGATCCTAGAAGAGAGTAGCAGTGTGATTTTTCCAGGTCAAAACTATCCTATATTCTGTGGTTTGGATCTCAAATAAGTACTCAGATATCAATCTCTATCCTTGGGGAAACTGATGACATCTTTCAGATGATATGAACTAAATTCATCAGGTTGTTCCTTCCCTATCTCCTCTAAGAGTAGCCTCCGTCAACACACTTCTTGTCTTTGGGAAACCTTGCCCTTACCTCTCACAGGGTCTTAAGGATGGTGATACACTCACCTCCAAGAGAGACCTCGGTATTGAGTTAAGACATCAAGGATATTGCCAGGTTTGGATCCTGCTCCATTGGCTGCCTGGCATTTAAAAAGAAGAGAGACAGAGAGAGAGAGAGAGAGAGAGAGAGATACATTTAGAGATGACAATTTATCATATCTAAACTCAGGACTTATCCTTTCTCCTCCTCAGAGGTTTGACTGGACATGTCAACCCATATTTTTAGAGATGGAGAGAAATTCAAACTTCATTAGTATGAGAAACTTTCTCTACCAATAAGAGGTCTGCACCTTCTTTCCAATTTATACTTGCCTGGGAGCACTGAGATATTAAATGATTTGTCCAGAATTACAGAGCCAGGTTGCTATCCACATCCAGGAAAAGAACTGCTAACTAGAAGTGTTATGGAACAATTTTACATAAAAATAAATACACACACGTGCACACACACACACACACACACACACACACCTATTTGTGTCTAAAGATAGTCATGGGGTGGGGGAGAAGGGAAGAAAAAAAAGGAGGAAATAAAATTATATAACTTTATTATATATTTAAAAGGAATAGCAAGCTGCACTTGTATTTGAAAGTCTGTGCAGTTAGTTATCTTTTTTTATCATGTCATCTGATGAAAATTCTTGTTTATTCCATAAATTTAAAAAAAAATTAAAACATGACTTGAATCCAGCTCTCTCTAGTTCTGAGCTTTGACTCTGTCATCCTCTTCAACTCACTGCCTCTCACAGAGATTGCCTATTAGATTCCTCTCCTATGACAGTCTTTTTTAAGGGTGAGGGAAGGAAAGAGGGAAAGCAAGAAGCAAATTTTCTTTTGACCTTTCTATCCTAGTTTGTTGTCCAAAAGTCTGTTAGCCAGGCCTGTCTTGCTTCATTACAGATAGGTACAGTCTTCCAAAAAAGTTAAGAAACACTCCAAGCAGACACTTGGCCAGGGGTTAGTTGTGAGTGCTGGCTGTCTTCCTGCGTGAGGGAAATTCCTTAACTAAAGTTATAAAATTCAAAGTATCCGTCTTGGGACAGTGGAAAGAGAGTGGAACCTGGTTGATTTCCATCTCTACCAGCTACTACTGGAAGAGTCCCTAAGGGTAAGTCAACATGTTCAGCCATGTCTGACACTTCTTGGCCCCAGTTGAGGTTTTCTTGGCAGATGCATTTGCATTGTTTGCCATTTCCTTCTCCAGCTCATTTTACAGGTGAGGAAACTGAGACAAATAAAGTTAAGTGACTTGCCTAGGTTCACACAGCTTTCAAGTATCTGAGGCCACATTTGAATTCAGGTTTCCCCTTCCTAGCCCTACCTCTGTTATAAATTAACTATGTGAATCAAGGCAAATCACTTACCCTTTCGGTGCCTCTATCTTTCCATCTGTAAAATGTGAGTACTGGACTAGATCAAGGGTTCTTAACCTATGATCCATAGACTCCTTGGAGGGTCCATGAACTTGGATGAGAAAAAAAATCTTTATTTTCACTAATGATTGAAATTTAGCATTTCCTTCCATCATGAATGGAGATGACAAAATATCATTCCATTAATGGGGTTCATAGACCATGGTTCAGATTGCCAAAAGAGTCTATGACATATACTATGTTAAGAATGCTAGAACTAAGTAATTTCTGAGGTCCTCCCAGGTTCTAACATTCTACATAGGGCACCTAGGTGGCACAGTAGATAGATCACTGAAGTCTGGAGGACAGGAGTTCAAATCCAACCTCAAACATTTACTAGCTGTGAGAAATTGGGCAAGTCACTTATCCCTAATTGTCTCACATCCGGGCCTTACTCCAATTGTCCTGATTCATATCTAGCCATTGGACCCAGATGGCTGGAGGAAAAAGTGAGACTGGTGACTTAGCATAGCATCCTCCTCGCTCAAATACAAGGCATGTGCTTATCATGGTATCATCTCCCTGATGTTGTAGTCTTCTTTTAGAATGAAGGACAAATATTATTAACATTCTACATATTTCTAAGTAGGCAAAGCTGGCAAATTATGTATTGAATAGGAATCTGACCTCCCAAATGGGGGTGTGGGGTAGTAAATTCAGGTCTGTTGGTTTTTCCAGCATTCCTTGCTTTCCCCCCTCCATTCTCTAGCTTCCCTGTTCAGATCTTGCCAGAAGCTGTTGCCTCATTGAAGAAATTCCATTTCATTCAGGAAAAAACCTATAAGACTTTTCTGACACCTGATGACTCATTACCTACCCTGAAAGGATGCTAAAGAAAGGAACTAGAAGAGCCAGGAATAAGTGATAGGGACCAGAACAAAAGCAGACCCATCTTTACTGTTTCTTGAATAAGAGCTGCCAGGTACCATCCCAGAAGAAAATTCCAGAAAGCTAATGAAAAACCATCTGCCCTTTCTAATTGGTGAGGTCATTGTGGCATTTGTAGGGTATTAAACCCATGTGGGGGGGGGGGCTTTCAAAGCAAAAAAGAAGATCCCTTATCAAGGGTTACTTCCAAATGAGTTACAAATCTCCAGTAAAAATAGCCTGACAGATTTCTCTCCTGCATCTGGGGATCCTTCCCCATGTTCAGTTGCTTCTTGAGGACTTTGGGAACTACTCAGAGAAATAAAACTTCTGAATACCTAGTTTTCTCCCTGAGCAGCTGGAGGGGTGGGGGTGGCCTCTAGGTTTCTTTTAGAGCAGAAGTGGTGCAAAGCTGGGTAGAATTTATTACCATCACCCTCTCTTCCTACTGCTCTACCCACCAGAGTAGCTTAGTAGTGTAGAGAATAGTAGAGTAGTAGAAAGACCTGAATTCATATATGACCTCAGACATTTAATAGCTATGTGGCCCTGGGCAAGTCATTTAATTTTTTTATGCCTCAGTTTCCTCATCTGTAAACTAGGGATAATAACACCCAGCTTCAGAGTTGTTGTGAGGATCAAATGAAATTATGTTTTGCAAACTTTGAGTGCAATATAAATATGAGCAATTATAATTTTGATTATTATTACATACCTTCTGACTATTTCTCTTTGTCATTTTGACCCTTTGCCCTTATCCCAGCTTTAGATTTCAAATAATCCTCCTCCCTTTCACAACAAACTATAAGTGGCAGAGTGCTGATGTGAAAGCTATGCTAGGGAGGAAGAAGAATATCTTGGAAATTTAAAGCAAATAAATGATTTAGCTATTATAGATAAGAGGGAAAGAAATCATGGGATTTGCTCTGGAATAGGACTTTGTTTCTAGGACCTCATGTTGACAAAGACTTCCTCAACCTATCCCAAACCTAAAGCACAAGTCTGACCATGCCATTCTCCTGCTCAAGAAACATCAATGGCTCCCTATTACCTCTAGAATAAAAAAGGCCAGTTTTACATTTAAGACCTTTAACTATCTGGCTTCAACTTGTCTTTCCTGCCTTTATTACATGTGCTCTGCCCTAGCCAAACCAGCCAACTTTCTGGTTTCTGTATTGAACATTCAATCTCTGACATCTCATCTTTTTCATGGCCTGTTGCCTAAACTCTCCTTCTGCACTTCTAAGTTAATAATCTACTCTCATTCTTTGAAATTGCTTTGTTTTTATCATTGACTTACCTGTATACATGGTATTACTGCCCATCTCCTTGTGGACTGATACTATGTCATTTTTTTGGTTTAATATGTTAAGAATTTAACACTATAATATCCTAAGCACTTAAAAATTCTTTATTAAATTGGTTTGAACCTGGTTAGACACATTTTCCTTCCCCCAATGCAAATGACTTACTGTAAGTGAATCTCCTAGGGCTCCAATCACCTTAATGTCAGCAGGCCTCAAATTATGAACTGAAAAAATAAAAAAAATAAAATAAAACAAGAGATTATGAAAGGGAGCTTAGATTATATAACCTGAGATCCTTTCACCATACAGCAAATCAAGAGAACCTAGAAAACTTTAAAGAATTTTCTTTTAGTTCCTTTCATCCAGGAGAGTAGATATTAAAAAAAAAAGTTTTCCTTACTACATTTGACTTAGGGATGAAATAACAGAACAGAAACACTTTAGGGGACTGAGTTTACAAAGGTCTCTACCTGGGATCATAGTATCATAGATCTGGAGTCAGAAGAACTGTGGAGGTCATTTAGCCTAGCTCTCTTGTTGAGGGCTGAGACCCAGAGAGGTTAAATAAGGGTGGCACAAGCTGGAAGCTTTGGAGTGGAGCATCACATCTACTTCCCTTTGATCCCAATACCAGGCTTCTTTCTGCTGCCTTTGAGCTTCTTAGTGTTCTGAGAACACTGGGATTAGGTATGTTGATTATTCCCCCTTTTTACAGGTAAGGAAATTGAACCACATGCAAATAACTTTGTACACACAAGCTTTATACAAGATTAATCAGGAATAATCAGTCAAGGGAAGCATTAGAATTAATAGGGATTTGGGAAGGGCTTCTTGTAGAAGATGAGTTTAGCTGGGACAGGCAGGCATGTCAGAAGGGCATGTCCAAGATGCCTCAGTCACACCAAAAGTCACAGATATTTGGGTTACATGTAAGGCTTATTGGTTTGGTCGCCAGTCAGTTAGTCAGTCAGCAGACATTTAATAAACACTTTGCTAATTGCAGAGATACAAAGGCAAAAACCAGTCCTGACCTTCAAGGACAATATACAAAGACAATATATAGATAGCAATGTACAAAGAAGAGGGATACAAGATAAAATGGAGATAATCCAGATAGGGAAGACTTCACCATTTAGAGGGATCTGGAAAGGCTTCTTTTGGCCATAACCCAAGACAGATACACTGAAACTGCTAGAATATCTAAGAACATTGTCTCCAAAGATGCTCACTTTTTTTTGTCAAAGAGCAACCATATTTTATAAAACATGAAACAATACAAAAAGGAACCAGACACTTTCAATAGCAAAGATGACAACACACTAAATCGAATAAAATCTACATCCCCAAAGCATAATTATATTCACTCAGGGACAATATTAGCATTTAATGAGGGAAAAGTTCAAAGTGTTCCAGTTCTAGACTCCTGGGAATGGAGACAACTGGTCTCTAATTTCTCTACAATCTCAACAGCCAGGAAGGTCGTGTTCCCTTCAGATACTTGCTTTCCTTGGGAAGGCAAAAATCATTTGTAATACTCTCATGTCAAGACTGAAAGTCGGCTGTTCACTGACATTTCTACAGAGTTTTTCCCTTTTTTGGATATATTTATTGCCTTCCATATTTGAGTTCAAGTAACTGACCATAACCATCACTAATACTTCTAATGCCCAGGGCAAAAGAAGTTATGGTAGGAAGCAGAGACCTCAGATCTAGGGGAAGAAGGAGAGACCTTGGACTTCAGGACACATGACCCTATAGCAGAGAAGCCTTGGGATGCTACTCCTTAGTGGGGAGTCAGAGAATCCAAAAGATGCTAGAGAGTTGTGTGACTGCTACAGAAGACACCACTCAGGGAAAAAGGGTGGATTTTGGCTGAGCCTAGGAGGTAGTTACTTACTTTAGGAAGGATCATGTGGAGGAAGCTGCCTTTGGATAACTTCTCATTTTAACCAAATATTCTTACTAATTGAATATTAGTATGGTCAGTACCATATAAATGTTGGATCCTTAAGGCAAAGTCCAAGTCACCCTGTCCTAGGTATGATATTCATTGTTAAATGTTCAAGAGTTACATGGGTAACTGAAAAGGCTGATGTATCACCATTAGTTCTTCTTATAAAACACAAATGAAAATACCAACACATTTATTAATAATAAGGATGGGACAGGGAAAGGACCTCTGATTTTATTAATATAAGGAATTTCCCAATCAGGAAACCTCTTCAGAGAATCTCTTATCCAATCTCCCATAATGCCAATGTGGGTTGATTTCTTCTCTGCAACTTAGAGTCTTATGTTTGCCTCAAATGCCAAGAAGTAAATAACACATCAGGGTCACAAAGCTAGTAATAGCTCACATTTATAACATTCAAAAAGCACTTTTCTCACAATCATCCAGTGAAAGGGGTAATACAATTATAATTATTATTGTTACCTTTGCTGGAATCCTATCACCAGTTTTCTTATTAGTACCTTCTAGGTTCATGCTTTTCCCCACTAGTATTTCATACTTATGACATGTTTTTTGAAGCTTAACTTCAAGTGATGCGACTGACCATAACAAATGAGAATGGGTCTCCAGGTCAAGGAACAAAAGGCCAGATCTCAAAGAAATCAGAATATGGGCAAGACAAGACTATCACTAAAGATTAACAATTATACCTTTACCTACATTACTTTAGTCCCTGGTGGTCCTTACTATCTCAGGAGTCCTTGCTTGGAAGTGGGGAAGAGTAAGGGAATTACAGATTCCTAAATTTACCCTCTGGGTTTCCCAAATCTCTTTAAGAATCATATCTAATCTGTGTCAGTGAAAAGGGCAGCTTAAGTTAACTTAATCACTTACCCATTTAAAAGAGGGAAAGGAAAAACTTTTCATTCAGATTTTTCCTCATCTCTTTTGACATTTCCCTCAAAGTACTAGCTCCTTCTTTACATATCAGATGAGTAAGATTAACTCATGCATGGAATGGGAAGAGTTTGAACTGTTATGTGAAAGTATAGGGGGCCTCTAGGTGGGGCAGTGGATAGAGCACTCTGGAGTCAGGAGTACCTGAGTTCAAATCCAGACACTTAATATTTACCTACCTGTCTGGCCTTGGGCAAGCCACTTAACCCCATTGTCTTGCAAAAGCTAAAAAAAAAAAAAAAGTATAGGAAGCTAACACATTTTTTGGTTGACCTTGATTCCTGTTTTAGTGCTAGTTAATATCATGGATAGCTAGAGGCACAACCCAGTGATATTGCATTTTATAAATGATTGTAGGAGGAAAGGACAGTTAAGTGATAAGATTAAATCTGTGGGCTGTTTAGCTGCATATCATCTGGTATAAAACATCCAAACAAAATGACAGTATGTTGATAGATACATCATCATAACATTCAAGATCTTGCAGATTTCTCATATAGGAGGTTTTGGACTTTTATCAGAGAACAGATTACATATCATAATAATTCATATTTATATAGGCTTTAATGTTTACAAAATGTTTTTACTACATTATCTCATTTGATCTTCACAATAAACCTGTTAGGGAGGTTCACATATGAAGAAATTGAGGAAAGTAGTATGACATCAATAGAAAGTTAGAGTCTGATTCAGATCCTACTTGGAAGGCTTTGGACAAGTCATTTATTTGTAAAATGAGAGGATGGTCTCTGAGGTTTCTTCAATTATCTCTCCTTGATTTATTTTCAAGGTCAGTTGTCTTTGCCTATGAGATATTCACATTTTTTTTTCAGACTTTTGATTTGATTTTATTGTTTCTTTGATATCTTGTGGAGCCATCAGTTTCCAGTTAGCCAATCCTAATTTAATTGAAATTATTTTCTTCAGCAAAACTTTGTACCATTTCCTACCATTTGGCCAATTTTTATTTTTGAGGAGATATTTTTCTGATATAATTTTTATGCCTCTTTTACCAAGCTGTTAAATCTCTTTTCTTAATTTTCATTCATGGCTCTCATTTCTTCCCCCTCCACCTTTACCCTCTACCTTGTTTATTTGATTATTTTTTTGCTTTTAAAAAACTGTCTTTCTTTAGCTCATCTAGGAATTCTTGTTGGGCTGGTGTCTAATCTGTATCTTTCTTTAAGTCATTGATTGTATATGTTTTCATATCATTGTCTTCTTTTATATTTATGTCTTGAGCTTCCCTGTCATCATAGAAACTTTTCATGATCAAGATATTATTTTGATTTTGTTCATTTTTTTCAGCCTATTTCTTAACTTTTTGTTAGAATCACCGTAGATGGGGAGGAGAATGACTGGCTTGAATGTCTGGTTCTATGATCCGGAATTGGGTAATGGGCGGCAAAGCTGCCAGATGACACCTGTTGCTGCCCCCCAGGACTGATACAGAGGTCTCCTGGCATATCTTTCTGATTAGTTGTTCAATCTCCTTACTATCCCTGGGCTCTGAGCTGCTCCCCACTGCTGCTGCCTACAGCAGGTACTGGTTCTGTTCACTCCAGAGCTATCTCTTTTTCTAAGCAGTCCTGAGCTACAAAAATGACTCACTGTGATATTTTCTTCATTTTTCCATTTAGAATTTGTTTTGACTCATTTTCTATGTGGTTTTGGAAAAGGTTTCGGGGGTACCATGTTAGAATTGCTAAGCTAATTCTGCCCTTATGATCCATTTTGAAAGTTTCTTCCATCTCTAGACAAGCTAAGGGACTTTATAAAAGACAAGTTCAGAACCCAGAGTTTCCAGAGCTCAAATTAAGCCTCCAAATCCAATATTCTCTCTCTCTATGGAACCATGTTGATTTTTTTGTGACAAGGGTAACAGTAAACTTGGTTGTCGTTTAGGATATATGGAAAACTGTCATCTATGTATTAAAGTTTAATTCAGGAAATAGATTTGGAGGGATTCTGATTCTAATAACTTAAGGAAGACTCTGCTGTTTATTTGTTTTGTCTTTTCTGACTTGAAGGAATGGTGGTTGTGGCTGACTTAATATTATCTAAAACCACTAGGTCTTGGAAGCTTAAAAGCCAGTCTACTTTTCATTATTCACAAGTTAGGCCTTTCAAACTCACTCAGCTGCTCTTAAGATAACATCAACATTGTGGTGAACTAATTGACTTGGCTAAATAAGCTTTGTTTTGGAAAACAAGGTGATCTTTGGGTTATTTCTTTCCTCTGATCTGTTTCAGGAGGGGCTCCCATTATCAAGTAGAGGGTGTGGCAGAAGGGATTTGCTGGGCTGAGTGGAGTCAAGTTGAAGATTACCTAAATTCTTTTGCACCTTTGATCTCTTACGCATCTAAACAAAAAAGATACAGATTGGATACAAACCCAACAAGAATTCCTAGATGAGCTAAAGAAGGAAATTTTTTTAAAAGCAAAAAAATAACACATCCAGTCCTTTAGCCAAACCAGGGAAGACCTTAGAAATCCTCCAGTCCAAAACCTTCTATTCACAGATGAGAAAACTGAGGTCCAGAGAAATTAGGTGAGTTGACCAAAGTCACATAGCCAAAAAGTGACAGGGCTGGGATTAAAACCCAGGTTACTCCCAAATCCAGCATTCTTTCCATTTGCCAGGGAAGAAGTAATTTAAAAGTGGGATTTAGTTCATTGGCAGTAGGGAGCCTTCCCTATCATTCCCCCAAATGCAACCTTTCCAGTGTAGACTGTGTCACAAAACCCTCAAACAGTTGGATAAACAGCTTCCCGAACTACAAAAATATTGATAGAGTTAACTGAGAATGGGGAGAAGTCAAAAAAGGCATATGAAAAAGCAGATTAGAGCAGTGAAAATTCTGGGGTATTGAGAGAAAAGACTTCAAATAGGAAATAGCAGGGTAGGATGAGAATTAAAGGGTCTGTCTTTCCTGTTCTACTTTAGGGACTGAATAACATGCATTTATGTTTTCCTCTTTAGACTTTTCTTTTCAAATGTTGACTTCTGGAAATGAGAATTCAGGGAAGAGTTACTCTTGAACCTCCACAACTAAAACCACTCACTGGGCTTAGAATAAGGACAGATTTGGATCCTGATCCTCTGGGTAACACTTACTGCTTGTTGTTGTTTGGTCATTCAATCATGTCCACCTCTCTGACCCTGTAGACCATATCATAACAATCCTGTCCCTGGGGTTTTCTTGACAAGAATGTCAAAGTGGTTTGCCATTGCCTTCTCCAGTAGAATAAGGCAAACAGAGGTTAAGAGACTTACCCAGAGCCACACAGCTAGGAAGTATCTGAGGCTAGATTTGAACTCAGATCTTTCCAGGGACTCTATCCACTGTACCATCTAACTAGCTAACAATTACTATCTGTGGTGATTGAAGGCAAGTCAACGTCTCTGGGTCTTAGTTTCCTCCCCTGTAAAATGTGAATCTCAATGCCAGTCATACTTATCTTACAGCATACCAGCATTAAAACAGAAAAGGTATTATGCTCAAACCCTTCATGTTACAGTTGGGGAAACTGAACCCACAGAGAGGAAGTGACTTTCCTTGGGACACACAGAAAGAGTGGCAGAACCAGGATTCCAACCTAGATCATATTGCTTCAAAATCAGCATTCTTTCCAATGCTCCATACTTATAAAGAGCTTTGTAAACCTCAGAGGAATATTTAATTATAAACTGTTATTACCTCTGCATTTTTACTGCCTTACTTAACTTTTACCAGTAGAGTCGAACAAGTCACATGAGGGACCTAGGTTGTAAAACACACACACACTTGCTTATGAGAACCATGTCCAATTGGCAATGCAACCCCAATTTCTCAATGCCTATACTTCCCTCCTATCTTTTCATATCCTTTAATCTTTAATGCACTCTACTCATGTAGGTGATCCCATATGGCTCATTTGAAACAAGGAGGGTTATGACATTGATGAAATGAAAACAGATAGGAATAGGGAGGGAGGCAGCTATATACCATTTGACTATTCCTATCCTGTACAGTATAAATACTTTGTTCCTTTGCCTAATGGGAAGCTAGGGGGTTCATCTATTTTCCCTTGATCCTACTCACATTATGGAAACTCTGATAATGTAAAATAACATGAATGAGTAAGGCACTGGGACCTGATGAATAGAATGTCCAGTCTCTGAGTCAACAAAGCCAGAGTTTAAGTCCTCCTGCCTCTGACAAAAATCATCTAGTACTTTCTGGCATGTCACCACGCAGGTATGTCCAACTGGGGCCATAATAGGGGAGGCCCTTGAGGAGTTTTTTAGGGTAATGCAGCCCAGAAGAGCTAAAAGATTTAACACCACTGAGTGCAGAGTAGCTATAGATCTATACTGATAGAAGGAATTTTCTCCTTAAGAGTTCCCTATATCAATGAATTTACAGACACAAGACACCAAAAAAAAAAGTATTTAGAAAATTGTCAACATAACTAATATGTTTTACATGATTGCACATCTATAACCTATATCAAATTACTTATTGGAAGACATGGAGGAGGAATGAAAAAAATTTGGAACTCAAAAAAAACTTTTTTAAATGAATGTTAAAATTTATCTTTACATGTAATTGTAAAAAAAATACTGTTAAAAAAGAATATGTTAATAAAAGATTTTGGGTTTCCAAAAAGAAAGTTGTCATGTTTTATGTATGCCTGCAAAGGAAGAGGTAAAGGAGAGCAGCATTTACTCCTCATTGGATGGCACAGTAGGAAAAAATCCAAATTTACACTTGTAAAACCTTGAGAAAAAATCACATACTCTCCATGAGAATCAATTTCTTCACCTATATAAAATGGAGGAGCAGGCAGTTCAATAGACAAATAAAGTGTGGTGTCTAGAATCTGGGGGACCCAAGTTCAGATCCTGCTTTAGATACTAGCTTTGTGTCTCTGGGCCAGTTACTTAACCCCGTTTGCATCAAATTCCTTATCTACAAAATGGACTGGAGAAGGAAATGGTACACTACTCCATTATCATTGCCAAGAAAACCTTAAATGAGGTCACAAAAATTTGGAAATGATTGAACAACAATAACATACAATAGGAGGTAACAATATTTATAACACTTACTTCCCAGAGCATCCAGAAGACTCAAAGGAGATAATTTAAGTAAAAGCACTTTGCACTTTTAAAATATTCAGTTCTCTTTCTCATACTCATTTTTACTCTCATCATAAAATGCCAAAGGGTTGACACAGGTAACTCTTATTTACCAAGAATCTCTCACCCCAAATAACTCATTGGTTTATAGAACTATCTAAGGTACCCTCAGTGTTCTAAGATAGATTGGAATAAGAAGCACAGCTTGTCAAGGACTCCTCTTGAAATTCCCAGAGCTACCATTTCCAAGCAAAACGCAGGTCAGACCACACTATTCATTTTGGGTAACCATCAGTTTCTGTTCTTAAAAGTAAAAAACAGCTTCTTTTGAAACCATTTTCTAAAGATAAGAAAGACACTAAATAGTTTGTTTAAAAGCTCTTAATATTGTTATAGCATTCTACATGGAAAAGAAAAAGGTGTCTCCACCTTGCAAGACCCTAACTAAGCCTAGATTTAGAGTTTGAAGGGACCTTGGAAATTGGCTTTTCTGGCCCTTCAACAGGGTTGAAAATCTGCTAGATTTGAAATCAGAGAGGTCAGGGTTCAAATTCCACCTTAGACACCTGTAGTAAGACTATGGACAAGTCATTTAAATTATCCAAAGTGGGAATAGCACCTACCACACTAAAGGGTCACTGTGAGGACTAAATAATATATGGTGTGTAAAATGCTTTGTAAATCTAAAAAGAATTAGAAATGACTATACATATGAAATTGAGGTGGCTATGTGGCACAGTGGATAGAGGGTTGGGCCTGGAGTGGTCTCAGACACTTGCTGTTTGATCCTATTTGCCTCAGTTTCCTTAATATCTAAAATAGGTTGGAAAAGGAAATGCCAAACTACTCTAATATCCTTTTCCAGAAAAATCCCAAATGGGGGTGATGCAGAGTTATATATATGAAATGAATGACTAAAAACAAAGGGAGATCAGACAGAAGAAATAATTTGCAAAATAAGGAAATAGATTAAATTAGAGTCAAATTCAAACTGACTTGCCCAGGGTCACACAGTTGGGATACCCTGCACTTCCTTGCTGCACTAATTCAAACTTAACTCTTCTAATACCAAATTCAATGCTCCTTTTTATGATATCACATTGCCATTTTACTGTAAATAGTTAGACCAGCCACAAACCTAACATCAAATGATGACATGGTCAAAGGTAGTGTGGTGAGGTTCTTTCATCACTGATGAAAATATTACATTTGTCAATGGTAAAAGAAAGAAATGAGTTAGAGAAATTTGACTCTTCTTTGCTGTTGGGGCAGGATTTTAGATTTAGGTTTAATAGACACTTATTAAAAAGTTGCTATGTCACAGAATGTTGTCATTTTGATCTTCTGTGATAATGAAGGACAGGAACCAACCAGTAGGACTGTGCTGAGTGCTTTTTAAATATCTTTATTTGATCTTCACAACCACCCTGAAAGATAAGGGCTATAATTATTGTCATTTTACAGATGAAGAAAGTTAGGCAAAAAGGGGTTGTATTTGCCTAAGATCACACAGCTAGTGTCTGAGGTCAAATTGGAAGTTGGAAGAAACATGATGGGTCCTATCATTCCTATTAAGATAGTTCCCAATAAATGGGCTTATTGGAATGCTCTACTCCCATGCCCTATTCATTGTGACCAGACAGAGCTAAATGTGCTTAGCTATTTATTCTCCTAACACCTGTCATCATAGTATCTCATATCTTCAAGTACTTATATTCCTCTCTCATTTTTTATGGTCAAATGTCAGGAATCTTCAGGGTCAGATAAGGAAAGGCTCATATCTTATCTGACAAAAAATGCTAGTAAAGTAGAAGACCTTGAAGTTTACTTTTGTTATAGTGTGACATAAATGAGCTAGATAGGCTGCTGAAATGTACTTTCAGGGTAATAAGATTAGATGAAGGATGATTCCTATTGAGTTAAAGAGTATCTCTTACTAAATCACTGGTACAATCAAGAATTATCTCAACATCAAGGTCTTACTTAATTCTTTGGATCCTATCAAATGAGATAATATTTGCAAAGCCCTTAGCACAGTACCTGGATGTAGTAAACACTAATAAATGCTGTTCCCTTCTGTCATGCTCTCCCAATTCCCCTTCTTCTTTAAGGTAAGATGGCAGTTGTTGGACCTAGAGATCTAGGCATAATTTCTGCCTCTGACTTTTAGCCTTTCGACATATGAATTCATCAAATACAGACAATGCTTCTCTCCCAGGATAATGTGAGCTCCTGGAAGACAAGGACTCCATCTTAAATTTCTTCTGCATTATCCATATTCCACCAGACAGGTAAATCACCCATAACAAAAGCTCAATAACTACTTGTTCAATGAAGAAATGAATGAAGGAGCTCATGAATGCATGACAAGGAGGAATCAGGGCAAGCCACAGAGTATGCTCTGAGTTGGTATTCCTGGTTTCAGTTGAATTAAGTACTGAAGTTTACTTATAACCGTATACTGTTCTGGACTAATTGACTTTCTTTGAAATAACAATGAACCCCCTTATTGTCTATGGAGGCAGAAGAACAATAGATGGAACAGTCGAGGAACAGTAGATGTTCATACGAGTGTCACCGACCCCAGTCCCTCACTTTCCCTCTCCAACTGTAAAATGAGATCAGGCATCTTTTGAGCTGCATCTCAATTTTAGGGTGGAGCAGATAAAAGGGTGATGCACCATTATCCCTGGTCCCTATCCCAGCTGCCTTATGATCATGCATACAAGGCATCAAAAACATAGATCCTGCCCCAGTAAACCTAAGTCTGAGTTTGGGCTGCTTTTTTTGTGTTTGTTCTTTCTTGGCTTTAGGCAAACAATTATTCTGAGATTACGGTGATGTGAAGGAAAGTTTGAGTTTGGGGGGTTCAGAGGCCTTGGGTTCCATTGGAGCTAAATGGTGGTAGGGAAACCTCTAGTTTAGAGAAGATAACCATTAATAAGAGGCTTGGCCTGAGTGAAGCTGTTTTATCAGCAGACAAGTATTGAGAGTTGTTTGGATAGTATAGAGCTAAGATGAAATTTAAAGTGCCTAATTAGCAGTCCTGCAAACTGCTTTATGTTCTTATGAGGTGTAAGTATAAACCTCCTAATTAACTGTAATAGTACTTATAAGTTTAGTTATTAAACCCTGTTCTGTTCATGCATGATTGTTAGTCTTTTATGTTTAGCTGTGTGTGTGTGTGTGTGTGTGTGTGTGTGTGTGTGTGTAGAAATAAATCACTCATCCCATATCTCAGTAATATTGTACCCTGAGCACTGTTTTTACTCCCCTCTTTTTGGGAAAACCTTAGCTATAACCATAATAAAAGATATAATTAAAAATTTTCCCCAGGGAACCAAGATAGGAATTTAATGAGCCAAAGAATGGGAGCCTAGCACCATCTCTCCCCCTCCCCCTCACTTTTCATTAAGAATTGGCTGTTCAGGACTGAACTACATGTCTCAATCCAGGACAGAAGCCCTCTAGGTGGAGAAGAGAGTACTGTATTACAGTACCTCTTTTCTTTGGGTTCAGCAGCAGAAATGAAGAATTCTCTAATTTCCTAAAATGGAGGGTAATAGCCTATGGAATGTAGCCTGAAGATGGCCCACGGGCCAACATTTAATGGTACGTGGGTGGGTTGCCATGACTATGCTTTCTTGTCCTTATGCTTCATGAAGGAAATTAAATTCCTCTCAACCTTCATAGATCATCAAACATCTCATATCTAATGCCAACAGAAGGCAGTGAAAATGATCAATCTGCAAAAATATATGTTTTATTGTCATGTGGGCTTCATGATTACAGTCTGCTCATAAACTCTGATAGTGATTATGGGATTGAACTGATTAGTTTCATTTTAAGATTATTTTGACATTCATGATTCCACAGAATAGGTTAGCATTACTAGCCCCTTATGGGTCTGGGCCAAGGCTTCTACTTGTATTCTCCACACCTAGCCAAGTGCCCCATAGATGGTAAATATCTATTGGTAATGATTTCTCACTTCCTCCTTAATAATAGTTATGTTTGTCCTTCATTCTCAAAGACCAAGACATCAGAGGTAATGCATGACAAGCACATGAACTGGATTTGAGTGAGGAGTTGCTGTGCTCTCCTTTAGAGCCATCTGAATCCAATGGCCAGATATAAATCAGGATGACTGGAGTTGGCCCTGGATGTGAGACAAACAGGGTTAAATGACTTGCCCAGTGTCACACAAATAGTAAGTGTCTGAGACTGGATTCAAACTCTTGTCTTTCTGACTCCAAGGCCAGGTTGGCCTGGAGTATTTTATTTTATTTAATTCTTAAAACATCCCTATGTGTGAGGCATTATTATTACCTTCATTTTATAGAAGAGTAATCTGAGGCTTAGAGAGGTTATATGATTTACCCAAGGTCATATGGATAATAAGTATCTGAGTCAGATTCAAACTCAAGATTCAGACTACTGACTCTAAATCTAGCACTATCCACTGAACCACCCAGTTGTTCCTATAAAATGCAAGATTTGAGGGAAAATTTCTAGAAGTTCTTCATCTCTAACATCTTATAATTAGAGTTATCAAATACTTTGAAACACTCCAGAGTGCTGTCCCAACCAGATTAAAATATATTTATACATATATTTAGTTTAACATATTTATCTTATTTATATTTATAATATATAATATTTAACAAAATAATAAAAATGCAATAGAATATAGATAATGTTAATATGTGATTTTCTAAATCAATATGTAGCCCACAGGGATCCTTATATTTGAATTAGTACTTCTATTTGACTTTGATACCACTGTTATATGCTATCAGACAACTTTCTAGCATTGCAATTGAAGAATAACTCAACCAGTAGTTGAAAAATCAATAATGGTCTTGGAGAAAAGATATTGAAACATAACTCTCTTCACCCAGCAGAAAGTTGTCAGCTTTGGAAATGGGAGAGGAGTCACAGTAGTTAGTTTTTGCTAAACATATTGTCAGGAGGGAGAGTTTAATCTAGGCATGGGGAAGGACTGTTGTTGGTTTTCCTCCAGAAATTTTTATTGTGTAAAAATAAGAGTTATCAAAGTTGGATGAGTTGAAAAGATAACAATGGCAATCTAATCCAGTATACAGAATTGAAAAAGAAAAGAAAAAAAGCTGACCTGAGATAATTGCTTAAAGTTCTTTGTCAATCTTAAAGAGCTATATAAATGTGAGTTGGTATTAACATCCAGAGAAAGTAGAATAGAATGGATTTGGAGGCCAAGTACCTAGGGTTCAAATTCCAACTCTGCCATTAGTTTTGTGTAATTTTTGGAAAACCATCTTTTTGGGTCTCAGTTTCCCCATTTTGTAGAACAATGACTTCTGAAGTTCCTCCTACCTCCACATCTATGATCCTATTATTATTATTACTCATGAATATGGAAAGGCCTAATTTTGTTTACTTCATTCAGATTCAGGTTTCCAATGGGTTTAAAAATATTTTCCAGAGGTCTGCTTACCTGAAGTGGGCACCACATTGGAAGGATCCATATCAGGACATCGAACTTCTGTTCCTTCTTTCCTCTGAAATTATAAAAAATATTTGTAGTTACTCAGATGTGATTTAAATCAAATTAAATTAATTTCATAAAAATTAATTAATTTAATTAATAAATTAAATGAAATAAATTTAAATTTTCACTATAGGAGGCTGGAGGGACATAGAAGTTTCCCTGCTTGGAACCATAATTTTCAATAGCCATACAAATGAGCACAGGTCTATGGCCTGGCTTAAGAAAGAAATCAGGTTTTAGGGGAGAAAATAAAAAAATAATACATAGAAAGTCTGACATTGAGAAATATATTCTTTCATGTTTCAAGTTTCCTTCCTCATCAGATGGTTCATTGGCCTGGAAGGGGACATTGCATGAGTCAAAGGGCTTGTAGAGTCTATCTGTTAAGCTAATTTAGATATATTTCAAATTCCAACACTTGGCTGAAATAAGTCTCACTCTAGTTCTAAATAACAAGGGCTAGTAAGACTCTAGTCTGGTTGGAAATAGGACCAGGTAACTCTGGAGATAAAGTTGTACTGCCTAAGGGGCACATCTCAGGTTGTCCCTCTAGGCTAATAGCATGTTTTCTTAAAGAGGTGGGAATAAGGATTACCAAGGGTCTCCATGAAGCAGGAATGAGGAAAGTATGAGTAAGAGCAATTGTGTGGCTAAGAAGAGCTGCAGAGTTAAGGATCTTTTTCATCTTATTATTATCACAGTTCTGTACTTGGCTGTTATTTGCCCTAATCTCCCTAAAACTTCTCTCTATTTCAGACTAATGACCATCTTCAGGCAGCAAAGCTTATGGACTAATGGGTAGGAAAAGGGAGGTTGTCAGACCACAAAATTGTTGAGGTGGCACCCTTCTGATACACAAGTAACTCCATTGGGGTACAGTAAATGAACGTCTAACTCAGATTGAGTCATACGAATTTTAATACCAACTCAATCATCATGGTATTTATTAATTTAGGATTCTGGGTCTTTAAAAAACAATGCAAGGCCTTTCCACACAACCTCTACAGATTTAGCGCTATACAGAATTTATATAAATTTTTTGGTTCAGTCATTTCTTAGTAGCATCCAACTCTTTTTTACCTTATTTGGGTTTTGGTTTTTTTTTTTTTTTTTTTTGCCAAAGATACCAGAGTGGTTCACCATTTCTTTCTCCAGTTCATATTACAGAGGAGGAAACTGAGACAAACAGGATTAATTGACTTGCCCAGGGTCACAAAACCAGTAAATATTTAAGGTCAGACTTGAATTCATGAAGATGAGTCTTCCTGATTCCAAGGCCAGTGATTTATTTACTTTACCATCTAGCTGCCCTATTTGTATATTTATAAACAATAAAAGAATTTTTATTACCTCACTCTTCTTGGCAATTTTTGGTGAGATAGGCAGATAATTATTCTTTCTGTAGGTGAATAGAAAGGGATGCTCCTGTTGAAAGAAAGTAGCATATGTTATGACAGTAACCCAAGAATAAGGATAAACCTGATAATTATTAACCTTTATATGGAATTCAATTCTTTGTCAATTGTGTAAATATATGCAACATTCTTTGATTGAGGACCAAAAAGCACTTACTGGCTTCTCTTCTACAATGGTCAGAAATCCTCTTGGGAAGAGAGGGCCACATTTATTCTTTTTTTGTGTCTGCCTTACCTTGAGGGCAGAGAACACATTCTCTCTAGACAGTGAATGAACCTCTTTCATTGTTTACTACAGCACACTCCATACAATAGTAGGTTGAATAATAGTGAAGATTTTCTTTTCTATCATGGTGCATGGTTCAGTATCCTAATGCTCCAGAAGGACATGGGTCTATGGCATCATGTTTAGAACAACACACTAAGTTCCCCTACTGCCCTCCCGGCCCTGTCCAATATGTCTTTTGGGTTCATTCTCACAGCTGTAGGCAATTCTTCTTTAGCTAGATAACCATTTCTTCAGATGTAGTCAACTTGAGCAAGTTTCTTTGTCTATTGTAAATTTTTACTGGTTCTCTCAAAAGTGACTTTGTCTAGTTATAGGTTGGATTTTTCTTTTTTAGTTTTTTGCAAGGCAAATGGGGTTAAGTGGCTTGCCCAAGGCCACACAGCTAGGTAATTATTAAGTGTCTGCGACCAGGTTTGAACCTAGGCACTCCTGACTCCAGGGCTGGTGCTTTATCCACTGTGCCACCTAGCTGCCCCTTTTCTTTTTTTTTTTAAGAAAGATTTTATTTGTTTTGGGTTTTACAATTTTTCCCCTAATCTTGCGCCCCCCCCCCCCGCAAAAGGCAATCTGTTAGTCTTTACATTGTTTCCATGGTATACATTGATCTAAGTTGAATTTGATGAGAGAGAAATCATATCCTTAAGGAAAAAAATAAAGTATAAGAGACAGCAAAATTACATAATAAGATAATTTTTTAAAATTATTGTCTTTGGTCTTTGTTCAAATTCCACAATTCCTTCTCTGGATGGAGATGGAGAATACTCCATCACATGGATTTTTTTTTCAATCTTACCCTTACAATAGCTATTAAAACATTTTTATGGATTTATTTTGCTTTTATATAACCTTCCTTTCCTAATACACTCCTTCTCACTAGACAACTAGAGTCATCATCTTTTGTAAGAAAGAATTTAAAAGAAAAAGAGGAAAAAAACAGTTCAGCAAAATTAATCAGCAGACAAGTCTGATAATACATGGATTGTTCAACCCCATCTCTACAAAGAAGGGAAGAAAATGAATTCTCAGTTTCTTCCTTTGCAGTCAAGCTTTGATATTATAATTTCACAGAATTCACAATTTCTGTTCCTCCAACTGCAAATAACAACAACAATAATACTAGCTAGAATTTTTATAACTCTTACAATAAGCCAAGTATTATGCTAAGGGCTTTTCAAATATTATCTCACTTGATACTGGAAGGTAGATGCTGTCATTATCTCCACTTTACAGATATGGAGACTGAGGCAAACAGCCTTGCCCAGGGTCACACAAATAGTAAATGTCTTAAATTAGGATGAGTCCTACCATTCAATCCACCATACCACCCTAGCTGAATAAGGGAAAAATTTGGCTCTGAGCCTTTGATAAACTGAGGAGTAGATACCATTTTATATATCTGTAAATACCTCTGGCAAATTTCTTAATTTCTCGGACTCCCTCTTTTATAAGACTACATCTTTTGTCAGGGCTGGTTCAGTCAGGTTCTAGGTGATCTGAGGCCTTGGACACAACTTCCCTTTAAGGGACTAAATTATTTGATGAATAAGAAGTGTTAGGAAGATCCTAATTGAAACATCAACACCATACATTAACAAATATTAACAGCATTAACCTATCTTTTCTCAACTATGTAACTGGCAGGCTATAGGGCTTATGGGGAATATGAACATGGAGATAGATACTGGTATAAAGTTATATAAATAGCCACACCATTATGGGAGCACTTTTGACTTTACTGTGGTGAGATATCATCCCTGTTCATTTGTCTTTATTTGTCATGTCCCTAGACCTCCACTCTGATGATTCATTTTGGTATAGATAAATGACTTTGGATTCTTGAAGGTCATGCCAGTGGAGTGTAAGCACTCATCCAAGTCAGAAAAACTTCAAGGACAGATCAGATTACAGATCTTATGTCCATCATCCTAGGACCAGTATTATTAAGTATGGAGAGATTCATCATCAGTTTAGCAAAGAGTAGTGACTGTTCAGGCCTTATCAATTTTGCAAGTTTTACTAGTATCCTTGATACTAGTAAAGGAGTATCCACATTGATGAAATCATAGGTCATAATGCTCAAAAATCTGCAGGAGTGGTAAATTAGCTTGAAATTCTCCATTTTATAGACTATCTTGAGGTACTAATATAACAATTGATTTATTTAGTGATTGATGCTGCTCTTCAAGGACCAGGTCAGCAGGACAACCTAAGTCTATCTGCTTCTCAACTCATAAGCTTTTAAAAAATACCATCAAAATCATACCCTCAAACTGTCCCACCCTCCTGACCACGCAACAGCCTAGCCCCCACTTCCTCTTCTTCAGGCTAGAACAGAAGGTCTGGAAATGAACAGAGGGTGGGCCCTGGGCAGATAGTACGGGTAGACTTATGAAACTAGAGAAGAGTTCTGTTGACTGCTCATTATCTCTCCCTCCTGGTATGAAAGTGAAAAAAACCTAAAGGTAAAAATTCCCAGTGTTGAGAGGGGCTTTTATAAAGCCATTGTTAATTGATATAGATACATTAGACCATCCCAAATCATTCAGACCATTCCTACCTCCCAACCCCCACCCCCAACCCATCTGATCCCTTCCTACCTGAGTAGGACACTTCACTGGAATTCTTTGTCCAGTTGGGGATAACTCTTCCTTCCTTCCTGTTGGATCCATCTGGAAAAGAAAGTGACATGGAAGGTTCTTCTCAGGAATCTTTTAATTCTGACAGCACTCCAGATAACCACTGATAGGCATACTCTAGCTCATTGCAGGTTTTGTCACATTGAGGGATGGGTCTGAAGGGATCTAACTTCAAATCCTAACTTGCTGGGTAAATAATTGCTAGCTGTGTATCTTTGGAAAAATCCCTTAACCTCGCTGAGCCCTAGTATTCTTATCTGCAAAATAGAAATAACATTTGTGCCTCCTACCTCACAGGAAAGCATTGTATAAATGGGAGAAATACATTGAATGGCAATTCTGGTCACTTCAAGAAGAAAATTCCCCATATTCTGGGATTGCATTGTTATGATCATTCAAAGTCCTCAGTGTGGCTACTTCCCTAATCTTAATTTCATGCTATTCCCTTTCATGCATCCAGTCAAACTAGAATATCTATTCCTCAATTTTGTCCTTTCCTCTTCTGACTCTGTATTTGGGCACATTATTTCTCTTTTCTAGATGATTCCCTCGATGCCTCTTGATATTAATTCATATCTTGTATAATCCTCCAATGGTTTCAGTGCTTTTTTCCTACTAATCAATCAACAAGCATTTATGAAGCACTTGCTATGCCTGCATTATCCACCTCATAAGGTTATTGAAGGGGGTGTTCTATCTCCCCAGTAGAATGCAAGTTCCTTGAGGGCAGAGGCTTTTTAGCTTTTGCTTATGTAACCCCCAATACATCATGTAGTACCTGGAAGATTGTTTTGTTGATATTGAAGGAAAAGGCCATTTCCTTCAATAGCAACATTCCAGGTACTACTCCTGTATCTTTTCCAAGAAAAACCTCAATGGGGTCATGAAGAGTTGAACATGGTTGAAGCAGCTAGGCAAAGTGCTGGGGGTTCCAAAAGCAAAAACTTCAAAAGTCCTAGCTCTTAAGGAACTTAAATTTTACCCTATAACAACCTTATAAGGTGGATCATTGTAAGCATTATTATTAATATTCCTATTATACAGAGAAAGAAAAAGAGGCTGAAATTAAATGACTTGCCCATGGTCACAGCTATTAAGATTCAAAGTCAGGATCTGAATCCAAGTTGCCACACTCCAAATACAAAACTTCATATGATAACATGTTGCCTTTCTTCCTTTAAGGCCCCAATCCAAGCATCACCTTTCCATGTAACTTTGCCTGATTTCCCAAACCAGAAGGAATCTCTCTCACTCTAGTCTCTCATGTCTCTTCATTTGACCTCCCCTATGAATTTTTTTTCATTCTAAATTAGTTATCTATTATTTACCATTTTTTTTACTTTGTAACCACATCATACAGCAGAATGTACTACATGAAGCAGGTTCTTAATAAAGTTGAATTTAACTAAATTGACCTTTCTGTCTCCAGAAGCTGAGAACATGACTGAAACCACAATGCATCCATCAGTTAAAGGACAAAAACTCATGACCTTGAAGTTCCTGTCTCCATCCTTCCTTAGGGACTGTATGTAATGGAACTATCACATAATGTTATGACTGGAAGGGATCTTAGCAATCTCCTGATACAGTTCCTTTATTTTACATTTGAGAAGCTAAGGACCTTGGTCTTCATCAGAAAAGAATGTTCTTTGACTGAAGCAGTGCTAGTATGATGATGGAGTGATGTATGGTGGCACCTGGATTTTCACTATAGTTTTTAAAAGCCAAGTTTTGATCATCTGGGGCTAATTATCCTGTTTGTGAATCATTCAAAGTCTTCAGTGTTTTTCTCCTCCATCTTCCTGATGGAATTTTAACATTTCATTGATTATTAGCTTCTCCACTAGGGAAGGGAAAAGAAACAAGATTATTGGAGGAGTCTGAATAAGTGGGATGATCTTCATCTAGTTATCAGCATACTCTAGAAGTTACTTTGTATTATTTTGTATAGACTTTGTATTTATTTACTTGCAAATATCATATTCACTAGTAGACTATAAGCTCATTGAGAGCAGTTACATTATTTATTTTCATGTCACTAAAGCAGGGTACTTAACCTGTGGTCCATGAGTTTGGTTTATAAAAAAAAAATTTGAAAACTTTTGCAATATAATTTATTTCCTTTGTAATCCTGCATATTTTACTTTATGTATTTAAAAACATTATTTTGGGAGTCCATAGGCTTTACCAGACTGTCAAAGGTGGCCATATATACACAAAAAGGTTAAGAATACCTGTTCTAGGTTATATAATACAGTTCTTTACACATAGTAGGTGCTTAATAAATGTTGATGAATTGTATTTTGTTCCTCCTTCCTTTTATTTTCTGTACATACTCAAATATACAAATGAATTTTTTATCCCACCCATATGGATAATACTTACCCTCCCAGGGACAAGGACATATCCCTCTACCTACTATCTCCTTTCATTTTCCAGTTTAGTCACTCTAGGTTTAGCCAGAACCAAGTATTCCAAGAATATCTTATCATAGTACCTGTATTCCAATAAATGAGGAGAAAGGTGAGAGAACTTTAAACTTCTTCTGATTAGCCCTGAACTATCTGATTAGAAAGAGCACTAAATAAGTGGATTCTGATCATGTCATCCCATGGAGAAATGACAGCAGCCAAGATACAAAGTGGATCAGGAGAGGATAAGATTTAGAGCAAAAGGGCTCTCACTCAATCTGTTAATTCACCCACCCTCATTTTAAAAGTATGGCAAGTAAGAATCTGAGAGGGGAAGAAAATGCTTTATAGTCATTCAAAAAAGGGGCTTCGGGGCGGCTAGGTGGCGTAATGGATAAAGCACCGGCCTTGGAGTCAGGAGTACCTGGGTTCAAATTCGGACTCAGACACTTAATAATTACCTAGCTGTGTGGCCTTGGGCAAGCCACTTAACTCCATTTGCCTTGCAAAATCCTAAAAAAAAAAAAAAGGGGGGGGGCTTCTCCAGTTCACTTATTTCCCAACTGCCTTCTGCAGTGGGACAGAATGAGAATACAAAGGAAGGCAAAGTAACTTGAAAGAAAGAATGTGTTCAAGTACTGACTGTTATTTTCTAGTTACAGGATCTTAACAAGTTATTTAATATCTTGTCACAACAGTCAAACAATGAAACATGAAACAAGATCATATAATATATGGCAAACAAGATTATGTATTAGAAGGGGTGTGCTCAAACCAACTTGATCCTGCTCACAAGAGCCCATTATTAAATTCTCAGAATTAGCCTTTTTACCAAGAAATAGGCAAATATTACAAAACAGGGCTTGCTTTTTAGTTTCATTGATTGTTTAACACCTAAGGAAGTGATGCAATTTAAACTTGAAAATGTGTCCTGTACACAGTATACATTTACCTGTATTCTATGTACAGAGATCTATAAAATTAAATTATTGTCATTCCTGGCTGATGGTTGGGGGAACTGTGGCATACAGAGATTTAGTGATTCACCCCAAATTCCACTTAATGGTAGAATTAGAATGAGAACCTAGGTCTCATGGGTAGCACAGAATACTGATCTCTGGAGTCTGAGGACCAGAATTAAAATCATACCTTGGACCCTCACTACCTGTGTGACCTTAGGCATGTCACTTAATCTCAGTGGGCTTCAGTTTCCTCCTTTACAAAGTGAAAAGGATGGAGAAGGAAGCTTCTGAACTCCCTTTTGTCTCTAAATCTGTAATTCTATTAATGGAATTAGAATTGATTGTCTAGTGTCTTTTCCATTCAGCTTCCCTGCCTCAAATACTGGCTACAGTCTGGTAAGGGGTAAAGTGGGGATGGGATGGGGAAGGAGAGGGATTGATTGAAACTTCAACCAAGACATTTTGCCATGTGATACTCAGATCTGTGAGAAAGGCTGACATTAATCATAATGACAAAATGAGTTCAAACAGTCTTGGGAAACCGCCCCCAACTCATCACCTAACTTAAAAATCAGTCTAACTATGGCTCTGTCCCCAGAGGCCCTGTGGAAAGTCAAGGGATTTGTAGGAAATTGGTAGGACAGTTCTTGGGGGCAAGTGGTAGCTAGGAGTGGGCTGGAAAAAACTCTGTGGGATAGCCCCTCCTCCAGCTCCACCCCACTCTCACTGTTGTTTCTTTCTCTTTTCAACACTCATTAGTTTCATAGCCTCCAAATACCAAATTTTTTTGGGGGGGGGGCATTTCCTGGCTTGAAATTTCACTGGTGTGAGAAACTCCCAGTATGGAAATTTCTTCTGCCAAGTTGGATCAATAATTCATCTGTAATTTGTCATCTCAGTTTTCTGGGTCACTGAAATGTTGTGACTGGCCCAGGTTGACAGAGGCAGGAACTGAACCCAGGTCTTCATGATATCTAGTATAGCTTTTAATTCATATTCCATGTTGTTTAACTTACTGGTAGTAGTCTCTATATAATAAATGTTTATTGAACTAAACTGCTTGCTGAGCAAGCATAAAAGGAGAGAAAGGATATTCTAGGCATAGAGAATAGCAATACAAGGACAGCTAACATTTATCTAGAACTTTAGAGTATACTGACACAAATATTATTTCATTTAATCTTCTTAATAACTCTAGGAGATGGGTGCTATTATTAACCCCATTTTACAGATGAGAAGTTAAGCAACTTGATAGGGGTCATATAACTATATTTATTAAGTATCTGAGGCAGAGTTTGAAAGCAGGTCTTCCTGACTCCAAGGATGATACTACAGCAAGGTGGCCCACTGGCTAGAGTACTGAGTACTGCCTTTAATACATTACTAACTGATTCTGGGCAAGTCACTTAACCTCTTAATCTCAATTTCCTTATCTGTAAGGAGTTATGAGGATGAAATAAGATAATTTTGTAAAGCACTTTGTAAACCTCAAAGCATTATATTACTTCAGGCAATTATTATTACTCACTGCAATACCTGATGCCTAACAACATGAACAAAGGCTTAGAGTTACAAAAGCAAAATTTAAAAATTTAAGACACGATAGTAGTATAAGGAGCAGCCCAGTTTGCCTGGAGCACATATTCTTCCCTTGGTAGGGAAGAATATGAGATAAGACTGGAACAGTAGGATGGTGACAGATTATGGAAGGTCTTGAACACTGGCAAAAAAGTTTGGATTTTGCTTAGAGTAGGCATCAGGGATCCACTGAAAATTGTCCAGACAGAGAATTGGTATAATCATATAATAGGTACTCAGGAAATGTCTGACGAATTTTGACAGAGAGAGGAGGGGGAAGTGGGAAAGAGAGAAAAAAAAGAGACAGAGATGGAAAGAGAGGAAAGACAGGCAAAGAGAGAGAAAAGAGATAGGGGGAAATGGAGGAAAGAGAGAAGAGGGAGGGGGGAGAGAAAGGAGAAGGAGAGAAGAAAGAGGGGAGGGAGTAAGGTGCAAAGAGAGAGACAGAAACAGAAAGAAAGAGGAGAGGCAGAGAGAGACAGAAAATAGAGGAAAGAAAGAGAGGAAAGAGAAGAAGGGGGGAGGGAGATGGGAAAGAGAGAAAAGAAAGACCAAGAGATAGAAAGAGGAAAGAAAGACAAAAAAGAGAAAGGAGAGATGGGAGAGGAACAAAAGAAAAAAGAGAGAAGAGAGAAAGGAAAGGAAAGAAGAGAGGGAGGAAGGTGGGAAAGGGAGAGGGAAGAGAGACAGAGACAGAGAAATAGGCACAGAGACGGAAAAGAGAAGAAAGAGAGAAGAAAGAAGAAGAAGAGAGAGGAGAGAGATAAGAAAGAGGGTAGAGGGAGACAGAGACAGACAGAGAGAAACAGAAACAGAGAGACAAGGAGAGAGAGAGAGACAGATACAGAGAGGAGACAGAAGAAAGAGGAGAGAGGGGGAAAGGAAAGAGCAAGGTGAGAAAGGAAAGAGAGAGAGAGAAAAGGAAAAAGAAAAGAGTGGCAGAAAGATAAAAGGAGAGAGACAGAGAGAGAGGTGGAGAGGGAGTACGGGGTGGGAAGGAGGAGGGAAGAAGAGAAATGATGGAATGGGGGAGGAGGAGGAGGAGGAGGAGGGTGTTTTTACAGAGCTTGTGATCAGCATCATTGACACTTCTCCCATCCAAGGTGAACAGGCAAGGAATGGACTGTGAGGTCCACAAGGGGCAGCCCTTGCCTGAGTATTTCAGTCCTGGAAAATGAGTACAGGGTCACATAGTATGTTAATAATAACAGGATTTCCTGAGCAGATTTCTCCCTCCAGTGAAGGGTCAGTGAGACCCAAAAGAAAAGACATAATAAGACAAGCTGCCCTCTAAATATTTTGCCCTAGAAAGAAATTCATCTCTCCTCAGGGTCAGTGTTTCTCATTTGCTCTGGCTGCCTTAATGGGAACTTTTCTCCCCCCCCCCCCCCCCAATAAGATTCCCTTCTCAGGCCCCATCCAGGTTGACACATGTCGAAATACAGCTGTTCCCATCAGTCAGCCTACCACGTCATCTGTGAGGAGGGAGGCCTTTCTCTAAGCCAAGGGAGAAGAAAAACATGTTTCTGGCACTGGAGTTCTAAAAATAGGGCAGCTTGGAAAGGGGGAAAAAATGGAAACCAGCAGCTCTCTGTCTGAACCTGAAAAATCACAGGAAGGAAAGAACTTGAGGTGGGGGTTTGAATACTAGTGAGGAACATAGACTGACTACAATCCATAGTCCTGGTCAGGGGTGGGGAGTACTGGGATGCTGGGGAGACAAAACCTGACAACCCAAAGCACCTTGCCCCAGGTATTTATCAGTCTATATTTCTTTTCCCATATTTGGTGACAGAACAGAATGATGGAAAGAAAATTGGCTCTGGAGGCTGCTACATAGCTAGTAAATGTCAGAGGATGGATTTAAATCCAGGTCCTCCTGACCATAAGTCAAATACTCTATTCATTAGGCTACCTAGCTCCCCTATTAGAGGATTACAGATGTAGAAGTGAAAGGGAACTTGGGGCCACCTATTTCAACCTATTATTTTACAGAAGAGGAAAATGAGGGATAGAGAGGTTAAGTGACTTACCCAGTTACACAGGTAGCAAGAATCAGAGCTGGAATTGGAGCCAGATCTGGTGACTCCACATAGGGCAGCTAGGTGGCACAGAGGCTGGAGTGCCAGTCCTGAAGTCAGGAAAACTTACCTCCCTGAGTTCAAATGCAGCCTCAGATAGTTACTAGCTTTGTGAGGCTGAACAAATTACCTAACTCTATTTGCCTCAGTTTCCTCCTCTGTAAAATGAGCTGGAGAAGGAATTGGTAAATGCCTTCTGTATCTCTAAGAAAACCCCAATTGGAATCAGGAAGAACTGGACATGACTGAACAACAATCTGATTCCACAGTTTGTGCTTTTCACATTTTCCCACAATATCCTACACTTTCTTTCCTTCCTTTCCATCCCCCCTCACACCCCATCATCCAATACACTCAGTACTTAATACTATTAGTAGCATATGCCTATCAACCTCTGGGATCCAAGCCTAAGACATTGGCTGCAATGCCCAGCTTATAGTAGAGACCAATAGGTCATTCTGCCAGGCCTTGCCCTGTCTAGCTTCATTATAGGTCTCCATCAAGGTCCACCTACCTCTAAAGTGCTTTGCATTCCTTAGACAAAGAGGAGGCAGAGAACACCAACATCAGACTTAGACTTAGGCATTTATTAAACACCTTCTATGTGTTCCTATTGTATCCCTATCTCATACTGAGGATGCAAACCCCCCAAAAGTGTTAGTTCCTGCCCTTAAGGAGCTTACATTTTACCAGCAACCTAGATTTTTATCCTATATTGGATACCATCTACCTCTGGGAGAATCGCATGTCTTCATTGAGACTCACCTCATATAGCAGCTAGATAGAGTGCCAGGCCTGCAGTCAGGAAGACTCAGCATCCTGAATTCAAATCTGAACTCAGACCTAGGAGATCACCTAATAATCTATTCCTCTCATTCTCCAAGTCAGAAACCTGAGGCTCCAAGGTGTCCTACTTGTTACAGCTGAAGGACCGCCAGGCTGTTTGGTCTTTTAGCTCTCATTCTGTTGCTCTCTTCATTCCCCTAAGCGGTTAAGTGTGCAATATGCTCAGAGTTTCTGGGAAGAATGGGATTGAGACATCCAAAGGGAGGATGGCTACTCCACAGGCTGCTCTGTATCCAGAATAAAATGTTGACTGGCATGAAGCATCAAAAGGACCTTGGAACAGCTACAGCAAATAATCCTTGACTTGTGACCCATAAGAGGGTTGAATGAAGAGAATTATGTTAATTCTGAAGTGCAGCTCAGTACTGTCACCACTCCCCACCCCCCACCAACCCCCCAACAGTCCAGAATTGTCAAAGCACCCAAAACTGAAAGCAGATTCAGCCAGGGCTTGGGCAGAGCTCCACATGGAGCCTTGCCAGGGTCACAGTCTACGGAATGCCCATCTGCTTTCTCTGTAGCAATTGATGGGCAATTCGATGGTGGGGGTAAGCAGGGAAGGTTACCATAGCTGTACATTTCCCCCTCTGCCTCTAGGTCTTTGCAAATGACTATGATCCCACATCACAGTTCTAGAACAAGAGTGCCAATAATGATTATACCAACTCACCATGCCATTCCAGAGACTCAAGGCAAGTGCAATGGATGACTTGTTCAGGGGGTGGTTAGAAGTCTCTTTCCTCTGGAAAAGAAACCATATGAGAGATGATGCTTCAGATCTTGGGATGCAGATAGGATGCTACTGATCATTTACTCCCTTTCCTCCCAAGTACTTTGAGCTAACTTTCCACTTATGAAAACATTTCTGCACTAATTCATCTAGACTCTTACCCTAATAATAATAATAATAATAAATGGGGCTTTCCTCTGTCACTAATGACCAGCATTTGTGAGATAGTTGGCTGGAGTCAGGGATCCAGGCCATAGGCTGAACTTACCACTTATTGGTTCTGGGCAGCTAAGGAAGCAGGCATTAACCCAGAGTCTACTGAGATAACTAGTATTTCTGGCACTTTTCTAGAGAATGGGCAGAAAGAATGGCGGAAGCAATGAGGGTCAGTGGAAAAAGTACTGAATTTGGAATCAGAACCCAGGTTTGTTTTGCAGTTTTACCTGTGTGACTTTGGACAAATATTGGTTTTCTCAGCTGTCAAAAATGAGTGTCAGCATTGAGAATGGACATTTTACAAAGGAGCAAACTGAGTCTGAGCAAGGGGAAGTGGATTCCCTGGGACCACATAGCCAATAAATGACTGAGGCAGAATTAGGAACACAAGACTTCCTCACATCCTGGGTTTTTATCCTGTTTTGGCCTCATGAAGCCTTGGGAGAGTTACCTGTCTCATATTGCTAAGGGTAACTAGGTGTCACAATGGATAGAGCATTGGACTTGCAGTCAGAAAGATTCACCTTCCTGAATTCAAATCTGACCTCAGACACTTACTAGCAAATCACGTAAGCCTGTTTGTCTCAGTTTCCTCATATGTAAAGTGAGGAGGAGGAAATGGCCAACTACTCCATTATTCTTTTGTTTTTTTGTTTTTGTTTTGTTTTTAGGGTTTTGCAAGGCAAATGGAGTTAAGTGGCTTGTCCAAGGCCACACAGGTAATTATTAAGAGTCTGAGACTGGATTTGAATCCAGGTACTCCTGACTCCAAGGCCAGTGCTTTATCCACTGTGCCACCTAGCCACCCCTACTCCATTATTCTTGCCAAAAGAACCCACCCCCTCCAAAATGGTGACCCAAAGAGTTGAACACAACTGAAATGACTGAACAACAAACAGATTTCTAAATTTGGGATCATGAAACCCAGTCACAACCTGGGATCTAAGAAAACTATTGTGGATGACAGAGTTCATAGGTTCAATTCAGCCAATCCAATCTGATACTCTTATTTATTATTCAAACAGAATATTTAATCTGCTTGACTGTTAATTTATACATTCCTAATATTTAAGAGATTTTTAGAGATTGTATGACTCAAAAATATCTCAGTTTACAAAATTGGAAAAAAAGAAGTTAATAGCATCTCTCTCCTCCCGACCACTCAACATTCATTGGTAATATGTAGTCATTATTAAATTTTTTTTTTAGTTTTTTTTGCAAGGCAAATGGGGTTAAGTGGCTTGCCCAAGACCACACAGCTAGGTAATTTAAGTGTCTGAGGCCGGATTTGAACTCAGGTACTCCTGGCTCCAGGGCCGGTGCTTTATCCACTGTGCCACCTAGCTGCCCTGTCATAATTAAATATTAAATTCTATGTGTTGACAAGATTTTGTTGGGTGATACAGTCAAGAAGAACAAAAACAATGGACATCTGTGCTCTAGATAGAAGGAATATAGTCAAATGACTTAGCCAACTATCTATCTCTAGGTCTCCGTTTCCTCATATTTCAGATCAGGGGCCTGGAATAACTCATCCTTAAAGTGTTTCCCAGTCCTGGATTATTCTCATCTATAACAGTAGGGCCCAGAGAGCAGTATGTTACAGAGCTCTGACTTGAGCTCTTTCTTTCCTCCCTTCTATCTCTTGTGCTAGTCATCCACCTGCACTCACCAGGAAAAGGGAAGGATCCATCTCTTGAAGGAAAGGTTGATAAATAACTGTGAAAGTGTCTTGTGTGTCATATCTGCCCAAGGCCAGGAGTTTTTCCCAGGAGTTCTAGAGGAAAAAAAACCCAACTGATGAAAGGGACAAGTAGTTAGGCAAAGTATCCTTCACTTTTGACCATCTAAACTTTTCTTTGTATTGTGGTTTATGGGACTCTTGTGTAGAACTTTGGACAAGAATTAACTAGATGTCTTGTTCTAAAATTGTCACCTTACAACACCTTGAGGTGGGTAAATTTAATTAAAGGGGCTATTGGGTTTCCTTAGGTCCAAATAGCTCCTGGTTGTTGCCAAAAGTAGAAAAGGGCTCAACTGCAAGTTCATTTCCTTTCTCAGGGCAAGTTAATTAGTGGTATAAATATGTTTCTGTAATAATCATGGAATTCTATGAGTTATTAGCATATTAAATATGTCCTGTGCTGAAAGAAATAAATAGCTGCCCTACACCTAATATTCATATTGTAAGATGAGCATCTTTCTAGAAGTGTCCTTGCATGACATGGGACACATGAGCTATACTTCAGTGTTATTAAAAGCTATTTAAATTACTCTGACATGAGGGCATAATGGGACAATGTTAGAGAAAGAAAATTCTGGATTCCCCTTTTTCTTAGGATTCAGGTTCGCTTTGAGGATCAGGGTTCAGAGCTTGAATTCCTTGAGGGAAGAGACCTAAAATGGTTACATCTTAGAGTTACATATGGTCAAAAACTGCTCACTGACAGGAAATATAAGCCAGCACACAATCTGTGGCCCATGGTCCACTCAGTTTCCAATTTTTTTATTGAGAATTTCAACTTCAAAGATAATATCATTGCAGGTCAGTGGACTAGAATGTGGACTAGAAAGAGCACTGTGGTATTGGTCATATTTGTGCTTTAATCTGTTGTCTACTTGTAGAGATGGTTTTTCCAGAGTTATCCACAGTGTCTTGTGGTCTCTTCTGGATCATTTGGAAAATTCTTTTTCAGCATTCAAAGGTCCGCTCTGGGGGAGGGATTGGACTTGAACAGGGGTTAGATATTACAAAGAGGATAATGTAGACTTGAAGCAAAGAAAAGTTTTCTAGAGCAGATCTATGAAAAAATGTCCAGGATACTTGGGGAAATAGTAGATTTCCTTTTGAATTGTGGGGATTTTCAAGTACAAGCTGAATGAGTCCTTTTTGGAACTTCACAGACAGATTTCCTGAGCAGGTGCAGGTCTACCACCAGAAGGCCATTCATGTCCTTCCTATTTCAGATTCTTTCAACAATATGAAGTTCATTCTAACTGAAAATCCAATGATTTTACCTTGTAAGCTGCCCTAGCCAGCTGAGTCAGTGATAGCCCAGACTATCACTAGATAGTATCAATTCTGGCTGTAATATTAACTTGATGTGTGAACTTGGCCAAGTCCCTTCAGTTCTCTGAAGCTCAATTTTTTCCTCTGTCAAATGAAGAAATACTTGTACTATCTGCCTATAAGAATATTGTGCAGAATTAAATAAGATTTAATGTGACACAAATGCAATTTGAGCCCACCAAGACTTTTGGAGCACCCTGAATATCTTATCATCATTATCAATATGCAAACCCATCATTTTTTGAAAAAATGATTCCAAAATTATGCAAGAAGGAAGTCCCCATTTGACAGATAAGAAAATAGATTCTAGGGAGAAAGTATAATAGCTCCTGATATCCAAGTTCTTTCAGCAAGTTGGACCTTGGGAAAGTTAGCTATAATTTTGTGCCACCATCAAGGAAGGGAAAGTAGCATTTGGGAGTCAGTGCTTGGACAAGGACACAACATGAGTAGAACCAGATGCAGCTCCCTCTCATGCTTCTTGGCTCTTCCTGAACCAATACCTAATGCCACTCCCCCAAAATGGTCTCACCTGATAGTACCATTGCCGCACAGCTGTGGCCAGTCTCGAAGGCTCCTCAGAGCACTCACATACCTCATTGAGGTCCCTATAGATCAAAGCAAAATAGAAATGAAAGTCCTGAGTTTGAATCTTGCCTTTGATACTTATTCCCTCAGTGACTTTGGACAAGTCATTTAATTTCCCTGGGTCTCAGTCTGCTCATTTGAAAAATGGGAGGATAGACTAGAAGAGAGGTTCTTAACAGACATCTGTGACCTTTTTTTTAAATACATTGAGAACTGTGGTCTATGATTTCTTTATAACCTTTGTATTTTATTTTATGCATTTAAAAACATTAGAATTCATCAGATTGCAAAGGTGTTCATGACACAACAAAGATTAAGAACCTCTGATCTATAGTCTCTGAGATCCTTTCCAGGTCAGATCATAAATCTATGATCCTTTGCTCTTTTGAGGACAAGAAGCTGTCTTGGCCAAACTGATAAAATATTAGAGAGATAGGAACACATGAGTTAGGTCTAGGAGTCAGGAAGAATAAAGAGTGAAGGCCCATCATCAAAAGGAAATGAATAAATAACAAAAGACAAAGTGAACAAAGGATTGGGTTAAAAAACCCCAAGTATTGGCAAGAATTCACTGTCCACTAGAGTTCTAATAATCTATCTCACCTTAAGGAGAAGCTAGGTGGTGTAGTAGGTCAGCACCAGACTTGGAGACAGGAAGATCTGAGTTCAAATTTGACCTCAGGTATTAACTGTATGACCCTGAGCAAATCACTTAACCCCTATTTGCTTCAATTCTTCATCTCTAAAATGGGGGCTCACTAGAGAAGGAAATGGCAAACCAATCTAGTAACTTTGCCAAGGAAATCCCATGGATCAAAGTCCATGGAATCATTTAGAGTCTGACACAACTGACACAATAACATCCCATCTCAGGCTTCGGGGTTAGCCTTAATTTGATTTTTAAAATAATAGAGCTGTCACTAGATAGCATTCCCAGTTGGCATCTGCTCTTTTTGATATAGCTTCTCTTATCAGTGGCTTTTAGTAGTGGAGAAGAAGCTAATAACTGGCTTCCTACCTCTAAGCCAGGTAGGAAGGACATAAGAATAGCCATAGGTACTAATACCGAGGGCAGCTATCAGAAGAGATAGGGTTGTTCTTCCTTATTTCTTCCTCAGCATTTCTTTTTCCCTTGGAGTTACTCCCACTCATTTGTTTTTTGCTTCAGGGCTCCCTTCCCAGTCTTCTCCCTCAGTTCTTTCTTTCTTTTCCTCTCCTCATCTCTGCTCCCACCTTTCTGAAACCCCAGATGTTTCTCCAGAATTTCTTATGTACAATGTTGACTTGTCTCATTCATTCCTGGAGGTGAAATCAGAAATTTCTGGTAGGAGGTAGTCATCCTGTGATCACAAGAAGAGGGCTATAAAGCTGGAAGAGAACTGAGAGGTCATCAGATTCAACCTTATCATTTGACAGGTGAGGAAACTTAAGCCCAGAAAGAGGTAATGACTTGTCCAGGGTCATATCAAGTCTGAAGAAGAAAAATTTGAACCCAGATCTTTTTTTTTTTTTTAGGTTTTTGCAAGGCAAAGTGTCTGAGACCAGATTTGAACCCAGGTACTCCTGACTCCAAGGCCAGTGCTTTATCCACTACACCACCCAGCCACCCCTCCAGAGCTTCTTAAATCTAACTCCCATGTTCTATTCACTATGTTAGAAGTGTCAAACATGACATTTGTACCTGCAACACTACTGTATGGGAATCAAATCAAAATGTAATTGGAAAACATTTAACAACATAAATAAAAACACATGACAAATTATGTTAGCATGAGATTTTCTAAGTCAATATGTAGCCCAAGAGGATCCTTATGTACAGTTAATATCCTGAGTTTTCTTTGAGTTTGACACCACTATCCTATATCATGTGATTGAAATGCCCTGGTAATAAACTCTGTTAAAACCAAAAATTTTAAATAGAATTGGCTATTCAGTATCAAGTTTTTCCCTTAAAATTATAAAGGTGAAATTTCATCACTTGGGACAAAATTTATGATAAAATCCTTCTCCTTCTCTTTCCCAAGACTGAATTTAAGCCTCTTAGATTCTTAAAGGAGTAATAGAAGAGCTGTAATTCAGAAGATCTTAGATTTAGAGCTAGAAGAACTCTTAAAGCGTAGCTAGTCCAACCTTCCCATTTTACAGATGAAGAAAAATTTAGCCCAGGAAAGCAAAGTGACTTGCTCAAACAATAAATGGCAAAGTAGGGGGTTTAAATGTGGATCTTCTGAAACCCCAGAAGTTTCAGTAGAATAGAACTGTTCCATGCCAGGTATCATATCAGCAGGTAGTTATAACTCTTTTATCTGATTTCGAAAAATGGCATCTCAGGACACTTGTGGGTTAGCTTTACCTAGGTCCATTCTCCTGCTGTGATGGAGATGAATTCTTGATCTCTGAGATATCCACCAGATTCACAAAGGCTTTGGGAACCTAAGAGAGTATAAAAGAGATTGATACCTTCAAAATCACAATCATTCTGTTGGAGAAATCTCTTGACCTTCTGGTGATTGCTTGGTCACTGATCTGAAACCTAGGTCTGGGAAATTGCCAGAGTGGAGAATATACTTTTCCTGGTAAAGTCAAGTAAGTGATTCTTTATCTAAGCCTTATATGTCACAAATTTCCTAAAAAGTGCTGTTTCCTGAGATTTGACAGAAGTCCTAAATTGTATGTAACCAACTGCTAGTGGGAATTTGGAGCACTACATCCTATGGGTGATTCTGACTTTTAGGGACATCTCAAGATTACTCACTTCTATCACTGTATATTCGTGTGTGTGTGTGTGTGTGTGTGTGTGTGTGTGTGTGTGTGCGCATGTGTGCATGCATACATGCATGTGACTTTCCCAGAGTCATACAGCTAGTAAGTGTGGGAGGTCTAATTTGAACTTAGGTCCTCCTGACTCCAGGACCAATGCTGTATCCATTGTGCCACCTCTCTGCACCTATCATTGTGTATTCTTCAATAAAACCCATGTAAGCAAAGCAACCATGACCTATACTCCACTATCTCAAATCATGGGAATCCTTTGAACACAAGACCAAGACACAGTGTGAGTCAAAGGTTTCCAGTGAGGATGCAGTTTTGTAAAAATGTAGAGAGTACAGGGAGAACCAAGTTTCAAATGCTTTAACCCAGTTTTACAAGGTATCCATCCAGTCTGCTAGAGAGAAACATTTTCTTTTGTTTTGAAGCTAGAGCTTCCTCAGAGATGACATCATTTCAGAATGAAGTCTGGAAGCTTTCTCATGGAGAAAAGAGTGGGATTCAGTCCATAAAAATACCTTTTCCCCCTGAGGAAAATTGCCTTACAGGCAACTGTTTTCTTACTGAGAGAAAAAAACAGTGGATCAGGTGAGCAGATAACAATGGATGTGAATCAAAAGAATAACACAGGACTCTCTCCTATCATAGATTGTTTGGAGATTCAAAGAGTACTTTCTGTACAACATTCTTATGAGTTTGGTAATATAGCATTTCAGTTTTACAGTTTAGGAAACTGAGGTAGAGAGAGGTTCAGAGAGAGGGTCACATAGCTAGAAAAAATTTAGTATTAGTAACTTGAATACAGTTCTTCAGACTCCCAAGATAGTGCAGTAGATAGAGCACATTGGATCTAAAGTAAGGAAGATTTGAGTATAAATTTTGATCCTGAATACTTATTAATCAAATGACCATGGGCAAGTCACTTAATCAGTTTCAGTTTCCTCAGTTATAAAATGGGACTAGTAACAGCATTTACATCCCTTGGGTAACAGAATGTTCCAGGAAAAAACAAAGTGTCCTTATCCATCCCTTTCCAGGCTATCGCTACCTTCTTATATGACAGCAGGTGAACTATCACTGGGAAGATAAGAGGTTACTGGGTTCTAAGTTTTATTTACTTAGATAACTGAGATAAACACTGGTCACCAGGGTTTCATTACTTATTTTCCCATACAGAAATTTATTTTAGAAATGTCCTATCCAGAGGCCCAGAACTTACTGCCAAGCTCCTGTGGTTTGCTATTTAATATACTTAAAAGTTGGAGTCAGATGGCTCAAATAGGTTTGATCTTCGGTGTAATTCAGTCCAAAAAACTTATGCAATCAGATGTTGCATTGAAAGAGCTTCAGAATCCAGGATGAAAACAGGTGATGCCCTAAGAACCAACATCCCCCACCCCTTAAAAAATTTCTAGTTGATGGTACTTTAATTTATGTGAATATATACCTGGTTCATTGGGCAGCTATGCCTTCTCTGTAAGTGGGTAAGGGGTTAAGGAGATATAGCAAGGTGTTAGAAGTCTGGGAAATGACTTCCTGAAAAATTCTTACCTCCTGATGCAAATAGTCTATGAGTCTTGTTAGTTCTTGCATGCTGCTAGTCATATGAGTCTCCTACAAGAAAAAAGAGAAATGCCCTATAGGAAAAGGTTTCTTACTGAACAGTAGTTTACTGGAGACCTGTCTCCCTCCACTGGCCAAGAGGACAAACCTAGTCTATTTGATAGTTCTCCAGACACCAGATATACCCATGGTCTCCTGGTTTGTAGATGTTTCTGAATTTCCTTCATTTTTTTTGCCAATCAAAACAGGGAAAAAACCCAAGCAAATGAAACGTTAAGCATCAGAAAAACGGTAAACCAAAAGTCAAAGCTTGGGTGAGGTGAGCATTGTCTGACCAGTTATGTGGCTGCCCTTCACAGGCACTGGGCAATAGGAATTTTTCTCCTAAGGTTTGGCTGGTAGCAGAGTTTGGTTGGTAGCCAGAGGAAATTAGTACTGAAAAGAAGGAAAATAATTTATTCAGAGATTAAAGCCTCCTGATTTACCTCAAGATGTTCATTCATTCATTCAATTAATCAGTTACAACAAGTGTTTATTGTTTACCATGTGACAGACCCTGTGCTAGACCCTGAAGATAAACTAAAAACCAAAATAATTTCTACCCTGAGAATGTAAGTCCTTTGAGGATAAGGAGAAAAATTTGGTCCATCTTTGCATTTCTAGTATGTTTAATAAATGTTTGTTATTTTCAATAAATTTTATTAATCCCTCTTTCTCCTATTTTTACCAGGATGGAAAAGTGGTCACCAGAGAAAGAGACAGTTTAAGTCCCTGTCTTGCATTTGTCCTTGTTTTTATACTGAGTAAAACACTTCACTCCATAAAACACATTTCTTCCTTCCCTGTAGCTGGGAAAATGAAATTATCTTTCAGAGCTCCTCAAAATGCATGTAAGATTGACACCATAAATGAATGCGCTCCCTTTTTCACCAGAAAAATCAAACCAACCTCTATCCAACCTAAACCATATGCACATTGACTGTCTGTCCCCCGAGGCGACAGGACCCAGGCAGGCCGCCAGGGCTTCTGGGAAAGAGGACTGACAGTTACTTTATTCCCTTGGGGGACACTAGCAGAGAAACCAAGATAACTGCCAAACCCCTCAGGTATTGATTCTACCCAGAGGAGGGCAGTGGGCCAGCTCCCCTCAAAATAAAATTGCCAGGTCTTATAGGAGAATTGGACCTGTTAGGTTAGCAGGTTCAGCTTCCTGAAATGAAGGATTAAGGAAAAAAACATTTTTTTACCTTAGCTGATGTAGACCCATATTCTTCTCTTTCTCCAAACATGAAGGCTTTCCTGACAGCTCCTCCCCTAGTTGAAAATGATTTTGCCTTCTTTCTCTTCCTGTCTCTATATTCTGTTTGCAACCCTGTAGTTAACCATTCCATTTTCTTGCCTTTTATTCTCATTATTTCATTTTAACATTTCTTATGTCCCTGCTATGGTCATGTGCTATGCTAGAGATTGAATTTTAGTTCAGTCCAACAATAACCTATATTTTATAGTTTTTTATGATTTATTAAGTCCCTCCCAAGCACAAAATATTATGTTCCCATTTTATAAATAAAGAACCAAACAGAAGTCACTCAGAACCAATAACTATGAGAGGTGGGATCCAAACCTAAACTTTCCAATTTGAAATCTAATTCTCTTTTCATCAAACCACCCCTTCAGAAAGGCCAGGGATTACCCAATCCCTATGCAAGATTACCCAATTCCTGTGTAAGAAACTGAGAGATGCAGAAGGTGAGGAGCTGGCCCCTAGGTCAATAGTTAATTTGAGTAAGTTTCTTTTTTTACATAACAGAATTTCAAGTTGAAATGAACTTTAAAGATTGGTCAGTCCACTATCCTCATTTTACAAAAAATGAAACTGAAACCAAAAGAAAGCAAGGTTCCCTAGCTAATAAATATTAGAGCTGGGATTTGAACTTTGCCTGAATCTAAGTCTAGCACTCTAACTATTGAGCTTAACTTTTAGAACATATACATGTGTGTGCATATTCCCCCAAGGGAATGTATGTACATACATTCAAGGAAAGTAAATTTCTTCAATTCAGCATGTTACAAAACAAGCAAAAAACCTCTCCCATTGGACATATTTCCACTATTTTTTTCCTCTGATTTCTTACTGCCTGTGAATTAGAAATAACTAAGACACTTTTCAACAATTGGGAAATTTTCAAAAGGAGCAAACTAAGAGTCAAACTTATAGCCCAAGTGTATGGTTCAAGGATGGTCTGAGAGTGCAGTACATTTGGAATATTAGCCATGAGATGCTTGCAATTTAGCCAGAGGTGGGATTCTGCAGTATTTGAAAAGCATGAGAGCCCCACTTTCCCACTGGATAGGGAATAGGAGAGGGGAAACAGAAAAGAAGGTGAGAAGGCACCAAAAAAATGCCCTCTCAAAACAGTAAAAGCAAACTAGAATTATAGAGTCATGATATGCTGTTGTATCTGGGGACAGGTTCAAGACATGGCTCTGACATTTTCTAGCTGTGTAACTTTGTTTCTTAATTTCTTTGTCCTCATCTGTAGAATGAGATTATTAAAATCCACTGATTAAATTTCAATTGATTTCTGGGAAGAAAAAACTTTATAAATTATAAATATATATAGAAATGAGTTATTATTTCCTAAACCCAGTTTTATTCTATCAACTTTATATTCCTAGGAAATCAGAATTTTTTTTAAAAAAAGGAGAAACAAACATTTTCTGAGTGGGAAGTTGTTATTCCTGGATTCTCATCTTATCTAGCTTTTGATTTCATGATCTGTTAGATGGTAACCTTAAAATTCTAAAGACAAAACAGAGCCTTGGTTTTGTACTTAATAGGTGTTTCAGAAATGTTACATTCATCTCCTTCATATTCAAAAGTTCTTTGAGATCCTTATTAGGGGAAGAGACCCTAAAATGCTGTTTCACTTATTAAACTTTTCAGGGCAATTTGAAAATGCTAAAGAGCTATGCTGCTCCATATCCCAGACCCTCAGGTGGAATAGCACAAACCAGGGATGGCAATTTTCAGACAGCGCAGCCTCCAAAACTTTACCTGTTGGCTGGAGGGGCAAGGATGGCACTGACTCTGAGCATTGAAGAAGACATTGATGAGTTTCCAGTCATTATGAAAATTCAATTGCTGAAATCAAAGAGCAGAGAGAGAAGATGAGAAGGTCTTATGTTTAAAAGAGAGTTGTAACTCAGACAGGGCAATGGAAATTTGACCTAAGGCATCAAAATCTAGAGGATGTTGGTAGAATTGGTGCTCCTTCAACAGTATAGGAAAAAAACTAAGCTTAGTATTGAGTTAACAAGAATAATTTTAGTGAACTAGAAAGTTATCAGTTGACTTCTTCTCCCCAGCTAACCACACCCAGGTAAACTCTGACCTAACCATACTGAGTTCCTGCACTTTAGGAGACAGTCTCTACAAGTAATCTTTAAGTATTCCAGGATCTCTCTCCTTATATACCATACTCTACTCCACTGAATTTACCTTTAAAAGATTGATTTAAAGATATGTTTCATGATATTTATTTCAGGCACTAAAAATACTTGTCACAACTTTGAGAAAAAGATCCTTCTTTCCTTTCCATTTCAATCCTAGCCAGTCAATTCTAGAAATTCATATTCAAGTCACTTGAATGGCACCACCTGCATTTTCCGGCAAAATGGGTATAACATTTGCTTCCATATGATAAGGTGTGTGAGATTTAGCCTCTTCCAAAGCTGATTTACCACACCTTCCAATTCAGATCTTGTATTCTTATTTCAAGTCATTCAGTGAGAACTTAGGGAAAGTTTTTCCTTGGATTCAGGTTCATAGGCTCTAGTCTAGGAGGCTCAAGTTATCTCAAATTTGGCAGCCCATAACAAGATCTGATTTTCTATCTTGCTACCCTCTATTCATCTTACTTATGTAGAGGCTACAAGACATTTAACACAGTGTTTACAGCACTGAATTACCAAGACTGTAAGTATCAAAGATGACCATCATATCCCCTGACTAATGTTACAAAAGCTTCCCTCTCAAAGAATTACTGCCTAATTATTAAGGTCTACCATTTGAAGGGACAATGAGAAGTTATCCAACAATACCCCCTAATCCCCCTAATGGTCACACATGAACCATCTGAGGCATGAAACCTCTGGAGGGTAATCATACAAAAACCACCTTAAAGTTCTAAAGACAAAATAAAGAAATGTGGGCAAGTCTGGATGGTCAGCCCGGGTGGCAGAGGATAACTACAAACCTATTCCCTTTTCAATCAGATCTTACTGCCTTTCAGTGGCCAAAAGAACACCTGAAAGTAGTTTGATAACTTCTTACCTTGTTCTTTTTCATGTGTTGTATCAGTTCTCTGGCCTGGGCCCTCAGGTCTCTGGGAAACAAGAAGAGAGGGAGAAAAAAGGGAAGAAGAAAGGAAGAGAAAGAGGGAAAGAAAGATCATTAAAGTGCATAGATCTCCTTAATTCAATAAACATTATTTTAAAGTTATGAAAGTATAAAGAATGGGAAACTCTAAGTAGGGACACCACTGGGCTTTTGGGAAGGCCTTTGATGAAGGAGCTGAAAGTTGCCACCTCACCCAGTCAAGGATAATAATTTCAGTGATTGAGTCTACTTTTTCCATTCCCTTGATTTCCAAAGGTCAGCATGCTGACCAAATTTAGAGAAAATGGATACATTTATCATACAGAAATCAGCATGGGAAAAACATTTCAGGATTAATATCAGTCTCTATTCTGAAAGACTATTTGGTTAATCCAGCTTGAGTCCAGAGATTGATAAAATGCCCTTATCCCAAGAGTCCTCAATGGGCAACTTCAGGTTTCCAAGGCAACAGAGGAGAGGGTGCCAAAGAAAGAAATAGCAAAGGAACTCACTCATTTCCGACTCTTGGCAAAGCCTTCTCAACAGGTGGGCATGGAAGTGAAAAGACAGATGGACTAAACCTCTTGATAAAATCTGAAAGAACTAATTATCAAGATGTTTTTAGGTCAAAGATTTGTGAGAAAAGAACTAATTGTTTATCATTTATGTAATAATTCATAATAGAAAGTCAGAGTTGGAAGGGACTTCAAGGGTCTTTTAAGGCAGCTAGGTGGTACAGTGGATAAAGCACAGGCCTGGAGTCAAAAAGACATCTTTATGAGTTCAAATCTGACCTCATAAACTTACTAGCTGCATGACCCTGGACAAATCACTTAATCTCTGTTTGCTTCAGTTTCCTCATCTGTAAAATAAGGGTAATAGTTACCCCTACCTTCTAGGTTTGTTGTTAGGATCAAATAAGATAAGAATTCTAAAAATGCTTAGCACATAGCAAATACTATATAGACATTAGCTAGTAGTAGTAATAGAGGCAACAGCAGCAGCAACAGCAGCAGAATTCATACCTGAACAGGAATCCTCTCTAAAATACAGCCAGCAATAACCTGATCTTACTTGAAAACCTCCAGTGATGGGGAGCTCACTCCTTCTTGAGATAGGTCATTCGTTACACTTTGAGACAGGTCTCATTGTTAGGAAACTTTTCTTAATATTAAGCTGAACTCTGTCTCTCTATAACTTCTGCTTTCTGAGGTCAAGAGGAATAAGTTTTATCCTTTTTTTCCATATGATTGTTCTTCAAATACAAGGAGACAATTATAATGTCCTGTCTCCCTGCCTGCCCAATTGTTTTCTTCTCTAGGCTAAACGCTTCCAATCTTCATAAGGCATGACTTTGAATTTTCTAATATTCTTAGGCTTTATCCCCTCTAAAGTAGCAGGCTTGAATTCCTGTCTCCCTTCTCATGTTCAGAAGTTCTATCCTTTACTCCCTAGTCCTTGGGTAGGGATCCTCCCCTTTACTAACTGGAGAATTGACTTCAAAGTGGTCCCTTAAGGAGGAAAGAAAATAAGTGCCCATGTCGAGAGGAAGAACCTGTCTTTCCTTGCCTCCCTCCCTCCAGAGAGTGACAGAAAGGAGAGTTTCAGGGAGCACAGACACACTGAACATGACCGGGTGCTGATTGTGCCAGAAGATGGCTAAAAATAGTACTTTCAGAAATAGTCAGCTACATGTTGCTCCCAGGAGAAATGGAGGCAAAGCTTTCAAAGAGATGGATGAAGGGGGAGAATATCTCCTTCACAATTCCTCTATCTTCTCTTATTATATTTTTTCTTTTTATCCCTGTCCAGTTGCACTCACACTATTTAAGGAAAAAATCACATAGAAAGGGATTTTGAAGGTCATTTAAATTTCTTTCCCTATTAGTATTCAGAACAGTATTGAACTCATTTAGACAGTTTAGGCTCTGCAGGTCACAGACTTGGGAGAAAAACTCTGGGCTGGAAATCAGGAAACCTCTATTTTAATCTTTCCTCTGAGCATTAACACTAAATCCACCATCTTGGGCAAGTTGCTTAACCCCCCCCCCCCGTTTTTTTTGCTTCATCATTAGCATTTATGAATCTCATTCTCTCACCTATAAATAGCTTCTGCCCCATGGATAAGGAATAACAAATGCTTTGAACATAGTCAAGGCAGGATCCAAGCTGTAGGATGGTGTACTCTCTCTCTCTCTCTCTCTCTCTCTCTCTCTCTCTCTCTCTCTCTCCCCCCCCTTCTCATATATATATCTACATTTATCTACATTTATGTGTATATATATGTGTGTGTGTGTGTGTGTGTGTGTGTGTGTGTGTGTGGTATGTATGCACACAACATAAAAAGTATGCCAAGAATACAATAGAATAATCATGGTGGAGAGAAAAGGAAAGGGATGTGCATATGTGTGTGTGTGTGTGTGTGTGTGTGTGTGTGTATGTTTCAGTCTGGGAAACATTGTCACTATACTTCAGACTTACCCTATGAAGTCAAAAGAGATTATCTATATATTTGAAAGCTCCTAAAAGATATTTGGTAAGGGAATTATTTTCTTGACATAATTAGCTTGTTGTGGAATGAAAGAGTTGATTCCCAAGTGGCCAAGAAAGAGGAAAGTTGGGGGGTAGAATGGGAAAGGGGCACCTCCCTGGGCCTGGTGACTAAATCTGCCTAATCACTCACTCACAATTAGACCCATTTATGGAGGCAAAACTTAAGTGTTTAGAATGCAAGAAACCAGATTCCTGTGCCCCAGACTTCACTGGTAATCTGTGTTTGGCATGCTGCTTTCTTGGTAATTTTGTGTTTAAGGGAAGCAGCTGGATACAATGAAAAGACTGGCTGTGGAGACAGAGGATGGGTGTAAATTCTGGCTTTTCTATTTACTTCCAGTGTCCCTTTCTTGGTCCTCAGTAAAATGAGGTTGGACTAAATAGATAACAGCTAAGGTCCATTACAGTTGTGACTCTGTAAGGCATTTCATCTGCAGCCTCAGCTTCCCATAAAATGATGAGAGTGAAGGTCCCTTGTGGCTAAGTCTGACTCCTTGATACACCTGGCTGTGCACTTCTGGGGTCTAAACCTCAGAGCGACCATTAAAATGGCCTAGTCCAAATTCCTGGCTTTTCAGCTTAACCTAGAAGGCTGGCTCTTTTATATGCACAAGGTAGCAAAAGAAAAACTAAAGGAATATTCTTCTGAAATCATGCAAATCAGGGCTTGCTGGCTTTGCAGCTGTAGGACAAAAATACCTCCCAGTGCAGCTTGTCTTTCCCCACCCCTTTTGCCCCAGGGCCTGCATAAAAGTATGAAGTCTGGAAAGTTTGTCATTCTCTTCCCAGACTCCTTCTATGAGAGAGCTTCGCCTTTGTGGGTGACCCTCTTCCCATTCCCCCAGCATCTCTAGCTCATTTCAACCCCTCTTGGCACTGACACCTATATGACCTAAACAACTCTCTGAGCCTCAGTTTCCTCCTTTGTAAAATGAGGAAGGTTAGCCTAGATTATTGCTAAGGGCCCTTTCAGCTCAAAATTTCATAACTGTGTCACAAGAAACAATGTGACATAGTAAATAAAGGATTTGACAGTTAAGAGATTTGGGAAGAGAAATGTATCTCAAGAGGTACAATGACTAGAGTGGTAGGCCCAGAGGCAGAGAGACCTGAGTTCAAATACAGTCTCACATACTTCCTAGCTGCATGATCCTGGACAAGTCACTTAATCTGTTTGTCTCATTTTCTTCATTTATAAATAATAACAATAGTACCTACTTCCTGGTATTATGAGAATAAATGAGATAATACTATAAAATACCTAATACATATATATATATATATATATATATATATATATATATATATATATATAAATGCTAGTTATCCTTGTTATTTGTATGATCATGGGTCAGACACAACTTCTGGGTCTCAGTTTTTCATCTGTTAAATGGGTATATGGTATTCCTGCAACTTCCCTAAGGACAGCAGTGGATAGAGTGAGTCAAGAAGATTCCTGTAGCTGTAAAGACCCTAGGCAAGTCACTTAACCCTGTTTGCCTCAGTTTCTTAATCTGTAAAATGAACCAGAAAAGGAATGGGAAACCGCTCTATTATGTTTGCCAAGAACCCCCCCCCCCCAACAAGAATTATACGCAACTGAAACGACTCAACAATACTGCCTTTATCATTGTTATTTTGGGAAGAGAGTGTCTTAAAGCACTATATATGTGAATTATTATTTAGTCCTTTCCCTTTTCTGAATCTTACTTTCTTCATCTGTTAAAAGAGGTTGAACTAGATAATCTCCAAGGTACACTTAAGTTCTGACATTAATGAAGTACCTGGAAACATAGGAAGCACTTCAAAAATGTTTGTTAATTGACTTGTTGATTGAATGATTGGGAAATTAGTACTGTGTAAGACTAAAGAGTTGGGTTGTTAATACTATATGAGACTAAAGAGACCTTACCTGTCAATACTTGCATGCATGTCTGCATTTGGCTTCTCTCAGTCCTATAAAAGGAAATAAAGATGGAATTATCTTATTTGCTATATTATATTTATCACTTGTAATCCAACATAATCAGGATTTTACTTGGTCTTATATTTTAAAGCATTTCAGATTCAACCCCAACCCAGAATTCTAGATTCCAGATTTATCCTTAATTTGAATAGAAAAATGATCAGACTTGGCTGCTAGCTTGTTCCAGTATGTGTCTGGAGTCAGAGAATTAACCCTACTCTCCGAGTGAGGTTTTTAAGGGGGTATTTGCTCGGTTTTTAGTGATGATTTGGATAAAATCATGGATAGCACCTTTATCACATTTGTGGATCACATGATAGGTAACACACTGGATGATGGAATAAGGAATCAGAGATCTTGACAGCTTAGAAAATTGGGTTAAAGACAATAAGAAGAGATTTAATAGGGATAAATGTAAAGTATTCCATTTAGTAAGGACAAGATGGAGGAAGTTTGTTCAGAAAGCAGTTTGAAAAAGAGCTGGGGTTTTCAGTGGACTACAAACTCAATGTAAGTCAACAGTCTTGTTAATGAAATCTTGCATTGGATTAAGAGAGTTATGAATTCCATTAATAAGGAAGTGATGGTTCTCTTGATCCCTGTCCTAATGAGATCACTCACTGTACTACTATTTGGGCTATATGGAAAAATGAGACTTCTAGTGTTTGTCACTAGTCCAGGGGTCAGAACCAGGAGGAATGTGCTACAAAGATTTGTCACAAAAAAAAAATTCTAACAATTGGAGCCTCTAAATGGACTGGACTAACTCGAGAGGTAGTAGATTTTTTTTCCTTGGAGGCTGGACCTTTTGCCAGATGTGTAGATATTGGGGATTCTTGTTCAGGCATAGGCTGTAACAGCCAGTCTTTGAGATTCCTTCTGACTCTGAAGTTCTTTGATTCTTTTCATTTTATAGATCCAACTTCTTTCACCCCATTATCACTTTTCTAATCCCCAGGGTTAGACCCTGACCCCATCTCTGCAGTTATAAAGCTCCAAATTTAACATGAGGCCTATACCATTGTGGGTGGCAATAGCAAATGCCATACACTGCTTGTGACAAATATACCAACAATTCCTAGTTACCATTTTTTCTGTTTCAGTACCATCCTTGCATCTGGGACCTGGAAAAGACATATGAATGTTTTGAGATGAATATTCCATTAAAGGATTGCAACAGTCATGCAGAGGCAAATTCTAAATCTCAACTCTTCTCTGAACTCAACTAATTTTCAGAAGAAAGGGGAGAACCCATGGGATTCAGAAAATGGTCAATGGTACCTTACACGTGAGAAGAATAGAGGAAATTGCCACCTGCCTTTCCTGATCAGTCATCTGGGTTAAGTAGTAGAAAGAATAATAGACTGAAAAGTAGGAGGCCAGGGTTCCAGACCTGCCTTTGCTATTGCTAATTAGTTGTGTAACCTTGGATACTCACTTTCCTTCTCCCCCTCTCTAGGTCTCACATTGTGAAAGCTGTCTCAAACAATTAGTTAACAAGGGTTCATCGAGTACTGTATGTCCTAGACTCTGCTCATAATTCAGGTGTGTTAGAGAGAAGAGTTTTTTCAGGTACAGATAGAACTTATTAGCTTCTGAGGCTCCTTCAGACTCAGAGATTCTGTAATTTCTCTGTATTCTCAGTAATTTTGAGGTTCAGTGCTAGCACATAGTAGGTGCTTAATAAAGGTTTATTGGCTGACTTATTCATACTAGCATCATAGTGAAGGGATTGTAAATTTTTTTTAAAAGGTACCAGTTCTCTATTATCTTCTTTCTAAAAAAATGTACTTTTCCACAGCTTGATTCCTTTAGAGTTAGACCCCAAATCATTCAAACATCAGATCTGAGCAGAGCTGACAATGACTCCTGATAAGCATAAAGGTCCCTGTCTCAGCCCTCCTCTTAGGGCCTGACAGAGGCAGAAACCAAGCAACAGGCTTCGGCTCCAGGTGGGAAGCTGAAGGCTAAGGTAACCTTCAGTTCCCCATTAAGGATTCCAGGTTTGGTTTTTCTGGGAGAGTCACTGGGGAGTTATCTGGTCTGCTCAGTGGAGATGACAGCTCAAACAGGGAGGAAGGGGTTCTGATTGACAAGAGCTGTCAGTCCTTCTTGAGAATAGCAGGAGAGAGGAAGCTGCTTCCCTTCCCTTCTCAGAGATGTTGTAGGGCTGGGGGTGATGAGAACTTACTATATTGTCTTAAGGAGATGAACTGGGTTTTGGAAGACTACACTTCCTGCCTGAAGTCACTCTGGCATGGTTGGAAAATACACAGTCATTGCCTAATAGCAATTCTTGGACTCTGAAATTTAACTAGTATTTTTCACCAATGATTTTGGAAAATCAAATCTTTTACACCTTTTCCCCTGAATTTCTTCGAACTCAACTTTTCCATCTTTCCCAATAACAATTCTCCATTTCCCATCCCCCATAACTGTACTCAGTCTAAAAACACTTGCATACATACACATTTATATATACATACATATACCTCTATAATTATGTGTAGATATGTGTATATACATATATATTTATAAACTTCCAGTGTTCTCTGTCTTTTTCTCTTTTTCTCTCTGACTCTTCATATATGTGTATGTATAAGTATATATATATATTTATAAACTTTCAATATTCATTCATTCATTCTCTCATTACATAATGTATGTGTGATATGTTTATGATGTGTATGTGTATGAGTGCATTCCTTAGCATAAAGACGGTTAGGACATTCTCAGTTTTCATTCTAATCAATGGGAATTTTCTAAGATTATCTGTTGGTCATTCCTTCCCATAGTTTGGGATATGGTAGAAAGAATACATTGGAAAGAACATTGGGTTGGAGTTGGAGGAGTTGGGTTCAAATCCCTGCCCTACCATTTACCACATGTGTGACTTTGAATTCCTGGTAAGGAGTCATTTCCCATCTCTGGTCCTCAGTTTCCTAATCTGTAAAATGAGAAGATTTGACTAGATGACTTCTAAGATCTTTAATGTTTCTAAATTTATGATCCTATAAATCCTTATGTTTTTATTTACTATTTATGTGACCTGGAATAGGTTATTTCCTCTTTCTTGTATTGCTTCCTATTAAAAAATGATCTAGATTTCTAAGGTATCTTCCAACTTTAACATTTTATGATTCTGTGATTAACATCCTCAAACACTTATGCATTTTTCTTTTCTTTTTTTTTCTTTTTTTTTTAGGTTTTTTGCAAGGCAGATGGGGTTAAGTGGCTTGCCCAAGGCCACACAGCTAGGTAATTATTAAGTGTCTGAGACCGGATTTGAACCTAGGTACTCCTGACTCCAGGGCCTGTGCTTTATCCACTGCACCACCTAGCTGCCCCTGCATTTTTCTATACAAAAGAACTTGTTAAGTACAAAATGGGGAGTCATGGCCAGAAGGCAGAAGTTGGATGTGGTGGTACATGCCTATAACCTCTGCTACTGGGGCTATGGAGACTGAAATTACTGAACACAGGAGCCTGGAGCTTCTGGGGCCCTGTGTTAATTCCAGTGCCAATAGCATGAGAACCTAAGCTGAAAACCACCAGGCAGCCCTAAGGAGGGGCAAACCAGACCAGGTCAGAAAGGAAGCAGGTCAAAGCTTCTGGGCTATTCAACTGTGAAACTGAGTCATAAAATGGGGAGGATTAAGTCTGAAAAAAAAATCTAAGGGGCAGCTAGGTGGCACAGTGGATAGAGCACCCGCCCTGGAGTCAGGAGTACCTGAGTTCAAATCTGACCTCACATGCTTAATAATTACCTAGCTGTGTGGCCTTTGGCAAGCCACTTAACCCCATTTGCCTTGCAAAAACTAAAAAAAAAAATCTAGGGATTAAAGTGGACTGCAGGGTTAAGATGAGTCAACAGTGAAACATAACAGCCCCAAATCTATTGCCATATTAGAATACATCAGAAAGTGTGGTGCACTGGATAAAGCCTTGGAGTCAGGAGAATAGGAGTTTGAATCCAGCCTTAGATACTTGACACTGCTGTTTGTGACCTTGGGCAAGACATTTAATCCTGATTGCTTCACATCCAGGGCCATCTCTAGTCATTCTGATTCATAATTGGCCACTGACAGCTCTAGAGGAGATAGTGAGACCTAGCACAGCACCCCCCCCCCCAACACACACTCAAACCCAATTCATGTGCATGTCACAGAATCACTTCCTTGATGTCATTATCTTTTTTGAGAACAAAGGACCAAAACATCATCACATCAGGAAGCATAATTTCCAGAGCAGTGGATATAACTGTCTCCCTGTACTCTGCCCTAGTCAGGACACATGATTAATATTTATTCAGTTCTGGACACCATATTTTGGGAAGAATATTGACAAACTAGAGCAAATTCAGAGGGGATACAACCAGTAAAGAAACTACCGACTTGTTTAGACTGTAGACTTGAACTGATTAATGGAATGGGGAGATTTCCTTTTATTTAGACAACAGAGGAGGCTGCTAGGTGGAGAAGTGGATAGAGCACCAGCCCCGGAGTCAGGAGGACCTAAGTTCAAATCTGACCCTCAGATACTTAATAATTGCCTAGCTGTGTGACCTTGGGCAAGTCATTCTTAACCCCATTGCCTTAAATTAAAAAAAAAATTTATTTAGACAACAGAAACAACCAGACCCCCCAGACTTTTCAAGACTTCTCAAACACAGACTCTCCTCTATTGTAATCATAGCTATAGACCTTACAGGTCATCATATCCTCAGTTAGAGATGAGGAAAATGAGACCCAGACGAGAAATTAAGCAAATTACCCAAGGTCACACAGATACTAAGTGTCTGCATTGGGATCAACTCTAGGACTATCATTCAATGCTTGATTTTGTTCTCAGGTTTGTAATCCTGATTATCATCCATTCTAAATTTCAAATCCGTCTCCAAACTGCTTTAGTACTTACAGTTTCCAGGTTTCCAATGGCTCCGATGACTTTGATATCAGAGAATCTCAGAGTATGAACTGTGAAGGCAAGAATTGCATTTAGGAAGAGTAGATTCACATTCCCAGGCAGAATCCCCATCCTCACATGAACTGATGCTTGGCAAGAATACAGAGATTCAAGCCATTGAGATTAGGATTCAAATCCCATGCATGGCACTTACTACCTGGGTGACCTTTCAGGGCCTCATTTTCCTCAATTATAAGATGGGGGGGGTGTTCTAAGATTCCTTCTAATTTGAAATTTACAATTTCAAAAATATTCAAAGTCAGGGCAAGAAATCAATGAGAAGGGGACAATGAAACTAGGAAAGGGGGAGGGGAATTATTCCTCCTCAGAGATGAACTAGACTTTCATTCTTCCACCTAGTAGACCCCCCAAAATTTCTAAGTATCTCTTTGCCCCACTTACATGACTGTTATCTCTATATCTTACCATCCCCTCCCCCTCCTCATTCATTCTTTTGCTTCCAAATTCTCCTCTCTCCCTACTCTTACCCCTTCTATTCCCCTCCTCCCACCTAACACTCAATACATTCTGGAGGGAGGAATTTACATCATTCCACTAGAGAGAATTTCACATGCTTGGAATGGATATCCCCCTAACCTACTGATGGATTTGAGGCCTGTTGATTACCCTCAACCCTCATTTATCCTTGGTTAAATGCTTTAAATTAAGAGAATAAATAGTAGGGGACTAATCTTTTAGCAGCATCCAAGAAACTAAGAAGTTAAATTTGCTATTGACCGTATCAATAAAATATCAATGAAAAATCAATAGCCCATTCAGCTATAGCCTTCAAGTACCAACCTGACTCTGATGAAAGGTTAGCTGATATCTCCTCTGGTCTGCAGGGAAATGAAAAATTCTTCTGGACCTTCAATGAGAAAAGAACATCAGAGATAGTGAAGGAAAATACAATAGGTATCCAAAGAAATGACTACATTCTCTTCTCCAGGAGTTGTAGTTACCTACTATGGAGCCCCACTCACATACTAGGAGCAAATATATGCCCACAGACTTGCCAATGATGCTCAGGGCACCACCCTGGAGGAGAGTATGTAGGTCAGAAGAAAGATGAAGATCAAATTAAGAATACTGAATAATATGAGCTTTACTGCTAAAGGGGAAGCTATGTAAACAAGTTTCTTTTGCTATCGGACGAACTCTGAGTACTCAAGGATCAATGTAGCTGTAGACCAAGAGTACAATTTTTCTCCCTTGAAGTATAGTTGAAGCATAGTTATATAGTTGAAGAGGCAGGAACAATAGTTGAATTAGATTCTTTTTATTTTATTCTTTTTTTTTTTTTTTTTTTTTTAGTTTTTGCAAGGCAAATGGGGTTAAGTGGCTTGCCCAAGGCCATATAGCTGGGTAATTATTAAGTGTCTGAGGTTGGATTTGAACTCAGGTACTCCTGACTCCAGGGCTGGTGCTCTATCCACTGTGCCACCGAGCCGCCCTTAATTAGATTCTCTTTAAAATGACTTGGTAGTAAAGAAGGTTGGACTTAGAATGTGGAAAACCTAAGTTCAAATCTTGCCTCAGACTCTTACTAGCTATGTGACTGAGAAAGTCACTCAACTTTTCTCCATCTTATCTTTTACCTCTAAAGAATGATGATACTAGAAGAACCTTCTTCCCAAGGCCATTGTGAAGGCCAAATGAAATTGTATAAGTGTAGTATTTAGCAAATCTCAGAGAACTATATAAATGCTATTGTTACATTTAGCAAGCTTTTGTGACATTGTGAGTACCTTGTCTCTCCCTTAATATAAAGTATTAATTTTGTATATGTTTTGTATTTAATGATCTCTGATCATATGATCAGTCCCCTCATTCCCAATGTAAACTCTCTGAGAATAGGAGTTGTTTTACCTTGTCTTTGAATCCTCAGTACCTAAAAATTAAGAATCTATATGTTTCAATCGTAATAGTCTATGGAGGAACTATTTTGAATAGAAAAAAATTTATGGATTTTTCCATCAACACAAAAACCATACAAGGAGGAAGTCCATTATTGGAGAAATATACAAATAGCTGAAATTATTGGATGAATACATTTTAGGGTCAATCTCTCTCTTCAATTGCTGATTACGTAGGGAAATAGAACTGGTAGTCCAGGTGCTTGCCTTGGGGGTGTTCTGGAAGACTTAACTCAGAAGGATATGAATAAATCACCCTATTTGTCTCAAGGTTCAAAGAGTTACCAGAACCATTCTCTAATCCTTTTTGGATATTCCTGGGAGTTGCCCCCTCAAATAGAAAGTTTTGAAAAAGGTTAAGTGATGGTTGTACATTCCCCAGGTCAGTGACCTGAATTTCCCAAATTGTTGAAACACAAAAATCTTTATTGACCCAGGGAGAAGACTATTGATTTGAAGCAAGACTTGGTTCTATCCCTCTTTACCCTGCAAAATCCTTACCTCTGTCCATGTCTGGTCTTCCCAAGGGTTGCTTCCTAGAGCAGCCTGAATTGTGGTCACTGGAAGAAAAATAACAGCATCAATTTTTTAGTAGTTTATAAGGATCTCCCATCATGCAGCCTCTACACTCCCAGCTTGGCCTCTTTGGTGTCCTTGATCCATTATCAGATTCATTCTGATCGCTGTGTATTCCCTAATGTCATTGTCTCTACCCATGCAAACTGCAGTGACTTACAAAGAGCACACTATGTCTTTGTTTCTGTCACTAATAAGTAACATCTCTGAAAGGACAAAGTGCAGGTTGATCTCTCTACAATAACAGAAGATGTACACTTCTTTCCTCTCCAAATTATCAGGTGGAATGAAGTGTTCCCTGAAAACTGGAAGAAGAGCTTCCCACCAAGAAAGAAAAAGGGATGAATTCTCACCTATTATGGTCTTGAGCAGAAAAGCTATCTCTGCTGACAGGTAAAGGTAGAGGCTTCAAGAAAAGCAGATTTGAGAATTGAATAACTGGCTAAGATGTTTAGAAAAGATATCTGAATTTCTGAACCAGATCTTAAAATGTAAATATGAATGTTCTTGGTCAGGCATTCAGTATACCTAACAAGAGCTGGTTAAAAAAAAGGTATTTGGCATTTTATGAATCTGATCAAGAGAATTTTAAATGTAAAGGGGCAGGAGGGAGACTTAATATATTGGTGTGACAGAAAGTAGCAGGTATTACAAAAAAGAATATCAAAGGAGAGCTGATAATTTGGGGGGTGGAATTTCTGAAAAGAGAGTCAATAAAATCCACAATCTCAGATACAGAAAGTATCTGAGCCTAAAAGTACATGAGTAATAGGCAAGGTCAAGTAGAAATTCTAAGAGAAGGAGGCAAATCTGACCATATAGGAATTGCTGAGTCTTTGTCGGATTGTGATTGTGATAGGAATATGGCTCTGGATGGATAAAATTCACTTAAAAAGAACAGAATAGATAAAAGGGATGGTGGCATAGTAATGTACAATTAGAATGAATACTCAAGTGAGAGAATGCAGGAAATAAAGCAAGAAAGCATTTGAGTGAAGATTAACAAAGGAAGAAAGAAACTGATATTTCATGGGAGTATGCCAAAGACCACCTAGACAGAAGAAGGAAATGAGTGATGAATTCATCAAAAAGATCCCAGACTTGGCCCAGAAGTATGTTATAGCTCTAATGGGGGACTAGAACTATTCATGTATCTGCTTGAATTCACTTCTGTTCAAAAGTTGAGCAACTGGATAAATTGTTTATTTTCTTAATTATAATTTCATTTTTCAAAAGATACAAGAATCAAAAGGGAGAACTGCAAGTGTAGATTCAATTTTGACCAAGAAAAAGGAACTGACTATTAAAGTAGAAAAGATTAGAATCTTAGGAAAAAGTAGAATTTGATGGAATTTTGATAGAGAAGGGGAGGAAAAATCATAGTGTGGCACTATAGAAACCTGGAAGACCTGAGTTCAGAGCTAGCCTTAAGTATTTGCTTGCTCTCTGATTTTGGTCAAGGAAAATTTTTCAATGCATCAGTTTTCTTATGTGTAAATAGGGTTTAATAATAGCTCCTCCCTCACAGGGTTGTCTTGAGGATCAAATGAGACAATGGATGTAAAGCCCCCATAATCCACAGCAGGATGCTTCCACTCTCATCCCACTGGAATAATGGATTTCAAACCTGGAATGCCATGCTATCTTATCTCGCCTAGAATCTGACTTCTACTAAATTTCCATCTCCATACAAAGCCACTCCCTATCTTTTCTAACTCCCTTTTATGTGTGTTCTTCCACCCACTGGAATGTATCATGACTTCATCACCAGCACCTAGCAAGGCTGCTTTAGTCTACAGACTTAAGCAGACACTTAAAGGATCATGAATCATTGGACTGAGAGCCGCAAGGAACCTTAGAAAACATTTGTTCCAATTCCTCTTATTTTGCAGAGAGGAAACCGACGCCCAAAGACTCATCTTCCTGAGTTCAAATCCAGCCTCAGACATTTATTAGTTGTGTGACCCTTGTTTGCCTTTCTTTTCTTATCTGTAAAATGAGTTGGAGAAGGATAAAACAAACCACTCTTGTATCTTTGTCAAAGAAAATACCAAATGAGGGTCACATAGAGTTGAATGTAGTTGTAAATGACTAAATGATAAGCTTAGCACAGTGCCTGAAACTTAATAAGTTCTTAATAACATTCTATCTAGCTATCTATTATACTCTTCAAATCTTAAAGCTCTATTCAAATATCAGCTATTATAGTTTGCTATACATGCTTCAAGGGGTTTAGAGAGAGGATAGGTGGGTTACCTAAACTTCAAGGAAAGCTCCTGAAAGAAGGCTAGGACGTTCTGTGACAAAAAAAAAATATTTTGCACTAAAAAGAAAATGTCTCAAGAACTGAATCTGGGTGCTCAAGGATCTCATGGTGGGGAGGGTGTCTATGTTTCTGTAGTTCAAGGGGCCACAATTTTGTAAGTATGGACAATACCCCCCCCATGTTGATCGTTCCTATTGCTTTGTCTGAAAAACTCAGCATTTTATGAGCAAAGTAGTGAACCTTTCTGAATTAGGATCATCTTCATATCTTAATGAGGCACCAGAGGAAGACATTAGGGGAATATCAAATAGCTTAGCTTAACAAACAAACAAAACTAAGGTTTTAAAAAATAGATTTCTGTACCTTTGATTTTTACATCACCTACATTTCCCTCTGAATCCCTTCCATTCTTCCTTCAAAGAATGCCATTCCTTATCACAAAGACTTTTAAAAAAGAAGAAGATAAAAAGGCAAAAAAAACAAACATAATTAATATTTCTTTAAAAATCTGACAATAGATGCAATCTTTGACATCTATGGACCTCTACCATAAAAGGAGGGAGTGGGAAGAAACAATTTCTCATATCTTTTCTTTTGGGACAATCTTGGTCATAATTTCAGGACATTCAATAATAATTGTTTAGTTATTGTTCTTTCCTATTTACATTACTGTAGTCATTTTGGTATGTTATTTTCCCAGTTCTGTCTATTTCATTTTGCATTAGTTCAAATTAAGACTTTCCATGCTTCTCCATATTCAACATATTCATCATTTCTGAAACAAAATTATATTCCATTTCATTTATGTACCACAATGTTTTTAACCATTCCCCAATACCTACTTTGCTTCCAATTCCTTACTACCATAAAAGGTGCTGCTACAAATATCTTGGACAATAAGACAGCATGGTAGAGTGCTAGGTTTAGGGTCATCTTGCTAAGTGCATCTCAGTTTGCTCATCTGTGATGAACTGATGAAGGAAATGCCAAACCACTTCAGTATCTTTGCCAAGAAAATCCCAAATTGGGTCATGAAGAGTCAGAAACAACTGAACAACAACACAAATATCTTGGTATATATGGAATCTTTGTTTTTGTCATTTACCTATGGAGGTATCTGTCTAGCAGTAAAATCTCTGAGTAAAAAGGTATAGACATTTAAATATCCATTTATTTGCAAAATTCCAAAATATTTTCCAAAATGATCAAATAAATTCTCAGTAGTTTCATCATCAATGCATTGGGTACCTGTATATTCACAATGCCTCCAAAATGTATAATTCTTTTGTTTTGTCATCTTTGACATTTTTCTGGGTGTGAGGTATTTTACCCTCAGAATGATTTTTATTTGAACAATTGTAATTTCTCTTTATTAATGATATGAACAAAAGAAAATTTTCAAAAAAGTCTAAGATTTTTAATGATTAGCAAAGATTTGAAGTGATTATGATTTTAAAAATATATAAGTATATGATATTTATATGATACTGATATATATCTTGAAGATAGGGGTAAAGGCATGTAACTAAGTATGAAGACTCTTGATAGGTAGTATCAAAAATATTTAAGATCTTTCTGTTAGTTTTTACTGTGTTTCCCTGGTATGCATTGATCTAAATTGAATGTGATGAGAGAGAAATCATATCCTTAAGGAAGAAACATAAAGTATGAGATATAGCAGAATTACATAATAACATTTTTTTAAAATTAAAGGTAATAATAGTCTTTGGTCTTTGTTCAAACTCCACAATTCTTTCTCAGGATACAGATGTTATTTGCCATCACAGATATACCAAAATTGTGCCCGATTGTTGCCCTATTGGTATGAGCAAGTCCATTAAGGTTGATCATCACTCCCATGTTGCTGTTAGGGTGTACAATGTTCTGGTTCTGCTCATCTCATTCAGCATCAGTTCATGCAAATCCCTACAGGCTTCTCTGAATTCCCATCCCTCCTGGTTTCTAATAGAACAATAGTGTTCCATCACATACATATACCACAGTTTATTAAACCATTCCCCAAGTGATGGACATTCACTCAATTTCCAATTCTTTGCCACCACAAACAGAGCTGCTACGAATATTTTTGTACAGGTGATGTTTTTACCCTTTTTCATAATCTCTTCAGGGTATAGGCGAAAAAAGAACTTTCTGAATGAGCTAAAGATATCATTTGAACATGAATGGGGAGGGGGCATTACTGTTCAGGCATAAGTTGAACTAAATGGTCTTCTGGAGTCTCTTTGAACTCTGATATTTAAAGATTCCATAATGCCATAACCACATGGTATTTTGGGAAGCACCTTGGATTTGGAGTCAGAAGACCTGAGTTTGAATGGTAGCTTCATTATTTACAAGTCATATGACCTAGAGAGGGGAGGTATTTAACCAGTTTGTAAACCTATGGGTTGAACTATGTCTCTACCATTTCTAAATCTTATGATCACTCATCCTTCATTTAAGGATATACAGTGATAGAGAACTCCTCAGTTCCTAAGAAAATCCATTCCACTTTGGGGTAGCTCTAATAGTTTTGAATTTTTTCCCCTTATATTGGAACCAAAAATAAGAGCTGAACATTTACAATAATAATTTCACCATAGGAGGTCCAACCAAGGTACTGAATTATAGACTTCAAGTCCTATATCACCAAATGTCTATTGGACATCTATCAGATGTTCCTGAAGTAAGTTTTTCAATTTCACATTCCAAAATGAAGTTCATCATTTCCCTCAAACCTGCCCTTATACTCAATATTCTTTTTTTTTTTGGTCTTTTTTTTTTTAGGTTTTTGCAAGGCAAATGGAGTTAAGTGGCTTGCCCAAGGCCACACAGCTAGGTAATTATTGAGTGTCTGAGACTGGATTTGAACCCAGGTACTCCTGACTCCAGGGCCAGTGCTTTATCCACTACACCACCTAGCCACCCTATACTCAATACTCTTATTTCTGTCAAGGGCACCATTATCCTTCTAGACATCCAGGTTCACAACCTTGGAATCATCCTCAACTCCTCTCTCCTTCATTCCATATATCTAAGTTGCCAAGTTCTGCTGGTTCAAGTTCCACAATGTCTTCCTATCCCTCTGCTTCTCTTCATTCCTGTTGCAGCTTTTTTTAATTCCAGTATTCTCTCTTTATTCCCTATACATGATCCTATATGATAAATATGAGAAACAAAAGTCACTAACTTTCCATTCATTTTCTCTCTTCCATCATCTTCCCTGAGTCTACTTTTGGTTTGAAACTATCTACCTTTTTGATAAAGGCAACTAGAATGCTGTGTCTGGATCAGGAAGACTCATCTTTATGAGTTCAAATTTGGCCTAACCTTGTTTGTTTTAGCTTCCTCATCTGTAAAATGAGCCAGAGAAGGAAATGGCAAAGCATTCCAGTATCTTTGCCAAGAAAACAACAAAATGGGTTCACAAAGAGTCAGGTATAAATGAAAGGAATGAACAACAACACTTTCAGGTTAAACATTGCTGCCAGAACTCGCCCTTGGTTGCAATTCACCAGTGTAAATCAAAGGTACAATTTCATCTTTTATCATCTATTAACACATTAGCAGACATTACTAGTTTTATCAGTTGCCTAGAAAACACTATGATTATGACTGGAATATAGTACAATATAAGGAATCTGTACTAGTACTGTGGTGTCCAACTATTTTCAGTTTGATAACTCTTTTGCCAAGAATTGCATGAGAAAAGGGTTCAACCTCTGCTTCTTTTCCTAGTCTCATCATGTTTTCCATCCTCACCCACTAATAATTTGCTGTTTGCTGGGAACCCAGATAACCCAGCTTGGTGGGTAAACCCAGCTTGCTAAATAAAAGTTTAAAAATTAAAAAAAAATTCAACCTTAAACTGACTGGTTTCACATCCAGCCATTTATTTTATTGGAAGTAAATTTATATCAAAATGGGGTTGTGCTATCAATTCACTGATTATAGACAGGGAATATACTGTCTCTGGACCATAGTTCTCCCAATCTAAAAAATGAAGTCTTTACAAGATCTAAATGCTAAGCTACAAGCTAAGCTACACAAGAAAACAACCAAACCATCTAGAAAGATGCTGAAATAGGACATCTTTAAAGGTAAGTGGGGTACAGTGAATACAGGAAGTAAAGAGAAGAGGTCAATAAAGGGGACCCAGAAATCTAGCTTTATCTCCTTTGCATCTTTGATCACAGTTCATCTTAAGTCTCTTTCTCATCAGAGTCAGAAACTCATCCCTCATTTAGAGCATTTTATTTGCAATTCCATTGAATGTCCAAGTTTGGAAGGATTCATACAGACCAAAGGACTATTTACCTTTATTTTAGAGATGATGAAATCCAGGACCATAAAGGTGAGATGATTTGTTCAAAGTCCCCTCAGGAATTGAATGACAGAGCCAAGACCAGAGGCTGGCCCTTTTGTTTCCTAAGTCAGGACTTTTCATCACAACACTCAGATTCAGATGCACTCCATCTACCAATGTATAAGTACACACACAGTGCAGCTCCCTGTCCTTGTGGGCATGTTCTAAGTAATAGGGACCCAATTAGAGGCAACCTCAATGTAGTGGTGAACTGGATTCAAATCTTGCTATTGAAACAGCTTGGCTCTATAATTCTGGACAAATACTTCCAGACAACTTTAAGATTCTAAAAATTGCAAAGCAGGTACCTAAATTGATAGAGTGACTTTCCTACATGAAATCACAGCTCTTAGTTCATAAAAAAAGATTATACAACCAAATCTGATCCTTAGAAATCTCCTATTTACAGCACTAAACTGCTCCAAAAAATATCAAAACAAATCACAATGACCCCTCAAGAAATTCAGAAGACCTGGGTTCAAATTCCACTTCTGTTCCTTACACCCCATGTGACTTTTGGCAAGTTATCAACTTCCCTGAGCCTCAGTGAGAAGTGTTAGATGATTCTTAAGTTCTTTCCAGGCCTAAATCTATGAGTCTATGGTCCTGGGCTCATCCTGGATTTCCCTTGCAGCAGCCATAAAAGAGTGATAGGAAAATTATTATCTCCATTTACTGATTGTATTAACTAAGCACATGATTGTTAAATAGGACAGCTAAAGATTGAATCCAGAGCTCCTGATCACTAGTCCAGTGATCTTTCCATCAAAAACACAAGATCTCTTTGATCCAATGAATTTGCCTTTTCTTATCAATGGAAGATTGCATCTTTTCCCCTCATCTAAGACAAATGCCAAAATCCAATATAAAGAAGCAAATGGAATTTGACTCTACCTCTTCTTTCGTGTCTGTGTGTCCTTTAGAGGTAGGAAGGAGGGAAGTAGGTAGGAGGCAGATAGGAGGTTTAGTGGATAGAGTACTGAACTTAGAGTCAAGATAGTTCAAGGAAGATATAGGTTCAAATCTGGTCTCATACCCTTAATAACTATGTGATCTAAGGCAAGTTACTTAACCTCTGTTTTCCTTAATCCACTGGAGAAAGAAATGAAAAACCACTCCAATATCTTTGGCAAAAAAAAAAATCCATGGACAGTATTTCATAGGGTCATGAAAAGTCTGACACAATGAAGCAACAACAACAATGGAGGAGCCCTCCACTTAAGTCCTGTTGTGATTCCTCATGGTGGTAAGGCAGTCACCCTGGGTTTTCCAATGCTGTGCTAGCATTGAACCTGTCAGAATGCAAATACTGGTAATAATAAAAATAGCTAAAACTTATTTAGCAATTACTATGTGACAGGTATTATGCTAACACTTTACAATGATTATCTCATTTGATCTTTACAAAAACCCTGGAAGGCAGGTACTATCATTTCCCCCATTTTTATATGAGACAAACAAACAGGGTTAAGTGATGTGCTCAGGGTCTCATAAGTAGAGTAAGTATGTGAGGTCAAATTTGAACTCAGGTCTTCTTGTCCTTAGGCCCAGTGCTCTCTCCACTGTATCAACTCGTAGGCTACATGTCTGTGTGCAAACAACAATTCTACCTAAATCTGGAGAGTTTTGTCATAAGGCAGATCAATTTCTGTGTGCAGAATATTGGTCTACCAGATATATATATATGAAGTTCCAACAAAATACAGGTAGAGAAGGAAGTAGTGTACTCCATCACCAAGATACAAGCACACACAGTGCAGCAGCCTGTCCTTGTAGGCATACTCTAAGTAATAGGGACCCAATTAGAAGTAGCCTCATTGTAGAGGTGACTGGGATCCAAATCTTGCTATTGAAATAACTTGACTCTATGAATCTTGACAAATACTTCCAGAGAACTCAAAGATTCTTAATTGCAAAGCAGATGCCTAAATTGATAGAGGGGCTTTGCTAAAGGGTGCTAAATTTAGTGGGCACCAAGTTTAGAGGGGCAAAAATCTCTTACAGTCTTTTCTCCTTGCCCTGTGCAGTAACTGACCTCTTGAGAAGTAGTCTCAAACCAGCATCCCCTAGTTCTTGTCAACCTTTTCCCCTATGACATAACAGGTTAATTCATTCCTAACTGAGAGCTTGACTTGGACCATAGGTCCAGGGAAAGGTTTGTGCCACTTATTCTGAGAATAAAAATTCCTAGTTATGTATTGTCATCAGAGTCTGCCTTCAAGGAGACTTAGAAGAACCTAGGAGTTCTAGTGGAACCCTAGATCACAGAATAATAGAACATTAACACAGCAAAAGAACTTAGAGATTTAGACCACTCCCGTTCTTTTTTTTAACCAAAGGAGGAAACTGAGGGAAAGATAGATTAAAGTACCCACTTTATTACACAGTCATTAAATGGCAGTGCTGGACCAGCACTATAGTAAATAATCTCTTTTCATTTTTTCTATCACAAATGTCATAGATTAAGCATGCCAGAAATCAGTCTTTTAAATTACATGACTAGGACTTTGAATGTTTCTTTGCAAGTGGTTACCAAGAGATTCCAATATCTCTGACAATTAGCAACATCCTTGCCTCAGATAAGTCCTGACTTTAGTCCATAGTCCAGGGGACCAACTGAGCAACTGGGAATCAATATCAAAGAATACTGATAATGATCAGTTATATAACTCCTGATGGATCACAAAGTGCTTTCCATTCTCCCTTTTAATTCTCACCACTATCCTGTGAGGTAGGTAGAGTAAGTCTTATTATACCCAGTTTACAAGTTAGTCAACTGAGGCTCACAAAGCCGAAATGCAACTTCAGTCAAGTCATTTAAGATTTAGGACCAGGCATCTAGCTGGTACTTTTAAAAATGTTTTTGGATTCATGATGAAAGGATTGGATATTGAAAGGATATCAAAGAGGTTGTCTAACTCAGGGGTTCTTGATCTTGTTTGTATCACGGAACCCTTTGTCAATCTGGTGAAACCATCTCCAAAAAAAATTAATGCAAAAAATAAAATCCACAGTATTACAAAGTGAAGCAATTATTTTAAAATACAGATGTGAAGTTTTTTCTTATCCAAGTCCATAGACCCTCTGATCTATCCATGGATCCCATTTAAGAACCTCTGATTTTATCTATTACATTCAATTCAAAGATGATGAAAATGAGAAGTGAAGTGATTTGTCCAAAATAAGAACTACTAAGTAACAGAAGTAGAATTCAGACCTAGGTCTTACTTGAGAAATCATCTCCACTCTCATTTATTGTCCCAACCACTTCCTCTATTCTTGTTTCTTGATTTGCTAGAATTCCATGCAGGCAGGCATTCTGGGGAGATGATAGCATCCCCACTCCCAACCTGCTCAAGAATTTCATTGCCTCTACCCTCCCCATACCCTCAAATTTCTGTGATCTCAAAGTTTAAGGAATGAAGAGCAACTTTTCATCACACAAAAGGATAGGGACTCCTGCCTTAGATGAATGAGCATCTTGAACATGACCCAAGGAAGATGCCTCCCAAACCAGTACATGTTTCCATAAAGTTCACAGGTAGGATCAGAGATTTCAGTTGGACCTAGGAGGTTATCTCTTCTACCCCCTCATTTGAAAGATGAGAAAGCTGAGCTTCAGAAAGATAGTCTTCCAACCTCCCAGAGATTTGTTGCATCCTCTCTCTGGACAAGATCCATTGGCCTTAAGAGGGATTGTTTAATCCCCTGCCCCCACAAAAACTAGGGTAAAAGTTTCAAACTCATTTGCCCCTTGCATTTCCAAACGGCTTATTGTTAGTAACTAGGCAACTGGGGCAGGAGTGGGTGTTGTTATGAAACAACCCAGAGTGCCTTATCTGCCCTTCAGCTTTATCACACATTACTCCCTGCAGTCAGAGGTTGTAGCCAAACTGTATTTTTTCAACATTTCTTACCCCCATCTCTCATTCTGTCCTGTTCAATCTCTTTGATTTTGGTATCATTGTCCCCATGATTGGAATGGTCTTGTGCGCCCTTCTCTCTTCCTTCAAGGTCCAAATTCAGGGTCACCAACAACATGAATAACTGATTTGCACAATCAAAAATCAATCTTTCCCTCCACAAACTCTCCTAGAAGTTTGTCTAGACCTTTCCTCTGCACTTATCATATTCTGCCTTGCATTATAGCTATTGAGGTTTGTGCTTCCTTCCACTAAAGTACTTCCAAAAATGTACATCTCTCTTTAAAGAAAATGGGGATTATGGCTACAGAGTATTTGATGTATTGTGGAAATAGTGTGGGGATTAGTTTTTGCTAAGTGATTGAAATTATTTTTAATATATTTTTATAAGATAAGACTTTCCAGGTTTGGCAGAAGGGAGAGATTATAGCTGAAGAAGAAAATGATAAAAAAGCAAAAGGCATCAATAATATTGGAGCAGCTAAGTGGTGCAGTGAATAGAGCATTGGGTTTAGAATCTTCATAAGTTCAAATCCAACCTCAGAAACTTACTAATTGTGTGACACTAGGCAAGTCACTTAACCCTATTTGTCTCAGTGTCTTCATCTATAAAATGAACTGAATAATGGAATGGCAAACCACTCCAGTATCTTTGCCAAGAAAACCTCAAAATGGGATCACAAAACAGTTAGACATGACTGAAATAACTGAACAATAGCAATCAATAAAATAGAAAGTGGGGGGGGGCGGTGAAAAAAGATCGGAAGACCCTGAATCTCCAAGGAGAGCTACATCTTAAAGACAGAGAGACAGAGACTGAGAGATCCTTTATTCAACTATGGAAGTGAACCTGGTTTCCTGGAAACTTTACCTGAGGAGTCTAGTCCCTGAAAAATCTGAGCAAACCAGCTATTTCTGAGGCTGGAGAAACTCAGCTCCAGAGGACTAGTCAGTCACTAGTGATAACAGCTTCATAAGGATCTGTGAACTCCATTGGGAGAGGGAGTAGTCTTTTGAAATACATTACTAAAAGAAGGGTCTAATGAGTTAGAAGCATACTAAAATCAGCTGTATTGACTGGGGAGAGCTAGTTGTTAAATTTTCAGGATTAGCTTCAGAAATTAGCAAATGACACATATCAGGGTTTGATTTATTATTTGGTTGATTGTCTACATTTAGGAAAGTTATAGAGAACATGTGAAAATTTTAAAGTGTGTTAGGGACTAGTTGTTGAACATTTACCAGCGTACTCCTCTGTTCTCTCTATAAATTCACAGAGGTAGGATTTTTGTCTTATTCCATTTCTTTATACTTAGCGAAATTGCTCTATGTTGGCAATAAATCAGAAATGAATCAGAAATGGATCAGAAAAACATGAAGTCTCCAAGGAGAGTTACATCTGAATGTCACAGATCCATAGGATCATAAATTTGGAGCTATCTTAAATGCCATTACCCTCATGTCACAGATGAGAAAACTGAGACCCAAATGGCTTAAGGGACTTGGTTCTTAAATCTAGAAACAGGATAGGAGAATCAGGGTCTCTGGATTCTGCTGAGGCTGCTAGATGGTTCAATGAATAGAGCATAGGGAGTTGAAATCAGGAAGACTCCAGTTCAAATTCAACCTCAGACACTCACTAGTTGTGTGACCATGGGCAAGTCACTTAACCTCTATCTACCTCAGTTTCTTCAACTATAAAATAGATATAATAATTACATCTATCTCCCAGGGTTGTCATGAGGGTAAAATATTATTTGTAAAGCTTTTAGTATTGTGCCAGGTACATAGTAAGTGCTATATGAATACTGGCTATTTTCACTATTATTACTCCTGATTCTGCTACTCGTGACTGGAGATGGTTGGAGACAAACACAATCCATCTTTGCACCACATACTTTTACCTCTACCTAACTGGAGAGAGGAATGTTTGCCTGCTCTCCCAAAGAGCTTCGCGCCATCTAACCCCAAAACAAGTTGTTCATTTTTGTTGGTTTGGGGAAGATAAGGAGGAAAAGTAAAAGTAATTGTCTGGCATTGAATGGTCTCGAACAATTGGACAGCTGGGGGACTAAACTTTTCCCTTTTTGCTGACTACTCTGGCACTCCAGGCTTTGAAGATTGCATTTGGAAAGTTTACAAGGCTTGAGAATCCTTTCATGAACTGTACCACTTCCATGTTCTGGAAGTGAGTATAAAAATCTCCAACTGATCTTCTGTGTTCTAAGAAAAAGTTTGCTGTGGTTTTGTTTGTTTGTTTGTTTTTTAAATAAGAAATAGCAGCGGAGAGAACACTAAATTTTGATTAAGAAGGTCTTCTGTATGTAGGAGGAAAATTCCAAATCTACAAACAATTTTATTAAATAGTTATCTAGAAGGGAGGAATTAAGGAAATAGGTATTTATTAAGGGCCTGCTATGTGCTAGCCACTGTTAAGTACTTTAAAATATAAACTCAACTGAGCCTCACAACAATGTGATGTAGTAGAAGATTATTATTATCTCCACTTTCCAGGTGAGGAAACTGAGGCAGATAGAGATTTTTGGTGACTTTCTCAGATTCACACAGCTAATAAGAATCAGTAGTTGGTTTTGAACTGAGGTCTTTATGAATTTAGATCCAACACTCTGTTCATCACCATTGAGGCAGCACAATACTATGGAAAGAATACTGACTTTTCAGACAAGAGATCCTACCTCTACCTTTTAGGTCAGGAAGACTTCAGTTCAAATTTAGATTCAGATACTTACTAATTGTATAATTCTGGGCAAGTCACTAATCCTCTATCTGCCTCAATTTCCTCAGCTGTAAAACAGGGATAATAAAAGTGCTAAGGAAAACTGTGTGACCTTGAATGAATCACATAAGTAGTCTAGGTCCTAACTTGAAAAATAAAGAAAGTTGGACTAAATGACCCCTGGGGTCTCTTTCAGTTCAGGCACTCTATGATCCTCAGATTTTAAAATATACTAAAGTTTGTGCTGGTTTCTGCAGGAAATAAGGTAAAACAACTTTGTTTAGACCCTGACAGAACTCATAGTCTAACACTGGAATAAAGAAGATAAGGGAGCTCAAAGATTTGAAAGACTTTAATGAACATGAATACATAATAAAGGCCTTACCCAGAGCTCAAGTTTCAGCTTTGTGTCCATTGCCATTTAGTCATCTGATAGGAAAATGGAGAATTCTGGGGAATTAAAAAACTGGAAAACCCTGAATCCCAGAATCCTTTACAAGCTAGTTGAAGATTAGCTTCTAAAGTGGATGCTGACTAGGTATAGTCTAGTCATCAAAGATGAAAAACAAAGAGGTATAAGGAATGTCCATCTTAATAGAATGAAGTCTACCAGGGACAGGAAGTCTAGTGCTGCCTAGAATCAAGAAGACCTGAGTTCAAATTTGATTCAGACTTACTAGCTGTGTGACCCTGGGTAAGTCACTTAACTCCTGTTTACTTCAATATCATCATCAGTAAAATGAGGATAATAATAGTATCTATCTCACAGGATTATTGTGAGGATCAAATAAGATAATAATCATAAAGGCATTTTTGTAAACCTTAAAGCACTATATAAATGCTACTTATTATTATAATTAGAGATAATATCATCAAAGACAGAAGTCAAAAACTTTCTTAGGACAAAACATCAACATTTACTGCTTGGGTTTGATTGAATAATCCATTGAAGGAGTTCTAAGAGCTTTTAAGCATCAAAGACTGCTTTGTACAAACAAAAATGGATGTACACAATTATGTATATTTAAAGGACTATACATTAATTATAGCAGCTGCTTCATCATATAAATAATAAAGTAGCACTAGAACATCAAGAGGAATGAAAAGACACACTATTAGAAAAACGTTCAGAGGACCTGGCACAAAATAATCCTTAGTTAAATGTTAGTTGTTGCCATTATTACAACCATGGGTAGACAGACACTGGAGATTGGGACATTTGATTCCAAAAGTAGATTTAAACCTGAAGCCACTAACAAACTTTGAGTTTGTTCTGTGTTCCAAAGAGCTTGGTGCCTGGGGCAAGGAATTTCCTAAAGAAGAAATAACTATTCTAACCAAGGCCTTGAGAAGTTGACAGACCCTTCCTTTTTGGATAGAAAGTGCCTACAAAGGCATTTTCCTTAGCTCTGTTATTGAATCTTTGGGCCTTTTAACTTTTTTTCTAAAAGCGTTTTACCCGAGAAAGCCTCTGGACTCTATACGAAAAAAGCTATAGTAGAATTTATTCTTCCCATGAGGAAAAAAGAACACTCCAGCTTCAATCAACATCATTTGGGGGGGGGGAGCAAGATATTGACTTGTTACAAGTAAACTTCTATCTAATCTCAAAAAAATATGGGAATGAGAGAAATTGTAACTAATAATAATAATAATAATAATAATAATAATTTGGCAAATGAAATCTAAGTGATTTACTTTTGGATGGAGTCTGTAATCCAAAGACCTTTCCATGAACACATCTATGTGAACTCAGCCAACAATATGTCAGCAAAAATTGTGAAATAAATAGCTGTCATAAAGATTAGCTTATAAAAATAGAGGGGTTTATTATTGTAATTCAAGATCAGGTCATTGACAGAAAAGCTTGTAGAAGGGTTATCTTTATAGAACCCAGACATAATGATCAATATATATTTTATATAAAGTTATAATAGAAACCGGACAAAACATCATTTGAGCCAGTAAAAATTTAGTATATGAAACAAAACATCAGAAGCTCACTATAGTTCATGAACTTACTAAACCCCATATTACAAAAACAAGCCTTGAAATAGCCTTGGAAAATTCAACCAATAAACACAGACCAACTAAAGTCAACAATTACTGAACATCATATAGATTCATAAAAATGTAAGAACAATATTTTGATAGCTATCACTAAACTTCCTGCTCATAAGGTCCAAGCTACATGGATCAAAAAACTTCCAAAATATTGAGATCTAAAAGAAAAGATGGAATTTTAAAAGAAACAGGATGAATTTCAGTGCATATCATCCTAGTTGTCCTGGATGTTACTGGAATTTTAATGATGATACTTCCAACAAGCTTACAGAACATGTCCTTACATCTCAATACTTTAATTCCCTTATAAAAAGCAATCATTTTATCTATGTAGAATAGATAATAGTCTATATATTAGCATAATAGTCGAGAGGAAATTAAATATAAAATATGAATGAATAATAAGAGGATAATAAACATGACCCAGAACTGTTTCCATCTGACATCCTTTGAAAGAGATGGGAAGAATGAAATGATAATAATAGCAGCTCAATAGACTTTACTGGAACTGACTCATTATGGACAGAACATAAATTTCTAAGAGTTTGAGAATATTTTTAATAGACGTTGCTATAGGAGATTCTCAGAGTCTCTAGACTCCATGGAATGAAAAGATTTCAAACCATAGAGATCTAGTGGAAGAAATTGAAGCCATGAGAAAATAGGATGAAGTACAAACCATCCTCATCATCCTTTCTGCTATGTAGTAAAGTCCTGAAGTTGCTTTCATTAAATTTAAAGATGTATCTGTATCTCAATGCATTCATTTAATTACAAAAAGTAGTTATTTTATCTGGAACACAGAACAGCAAACATAAAGTAATTACAGCATGAGAAGGACTTATGCTTAGGCTATTTCTGTCTGACCTCCATCAAAAAAATAGGAGAGGAAATTATCAATAACAGCACATAACTTGCAAAGTGCTTTGTATTTTCTAAGGTAACTACTTCCAGTATAATTTAATGAGGCTGGTAGGGGTATATGTTATCATTTGTATCTGATCACTGTGTATGATCATCTGTATCTGATTTTATTTTTATCTGACAAGTGATAAGATAAACTCAGAGTTCAAATAATTTATTTGAAGTCATAAAGTCCCAGTTCAGTGCTATTTTTCTCAACATCTAGCTGTATAGACCTAGTATATAGACCATTGATCTTTTTTATTTTTTATTTTATTTTATTTTTTAATTCTCATTTTGTACAAATGGTTTTTTTATATTAATAAAATATTCTTGTTTAAGAGTAAACAAAATACCCCCCCCCCATGAATATAGACTTGCTTGGGCGATACAGTAAAGGGGAGAGAAAAAAATTAAAATTAAAAAAAATAATAGTAATAATTGTAAGTATGGCCAGGTGGCGCAATGGACGAAGCACCAGCCCTGGGGCCACGAGCACCTGAGCCCACATCCAGCCCCGTAGACCCAACAATCACCCAGCTGTGTGATATTCTAGCCACCCGATCCCCACTGCCCTGCAAAAACCAAAAAGAAGGGGGAAAAAAAGACCCAAAATAAAGTAAAATAGCAATAATAGTAGGGGTGTCTGGGTGGCAGACAGAGCATTGGCCCTTGAGCCAGGAGTACCCGGGTCCAAATCTGGCCTCAGACACCCAAAGATCACCCTGTTATGTGGCCCCAGGCAGGCCACCCGGCCCCATTTGCCCTGCACCCTCCCCATAATAATAATAATAATAATAATAATAATAATAATAATAATAATAATAATAAAAATGTGCTTGAGTCTTTGTTCCAACACCAACAACTCTGTTGTGGGTGGATCACATTCTTTATGGTAAATCCATTGCAAAAGTTACTTCCATATTTTTCCAACGTTGCCATTGCTGATCGCAACTCCCTCCTTTCTTATTTCTCCACTACCATGTACTATATTTTCTCTCTCCTTTCACTCTGACTCTGCTGTAGGGTCGCTGAGTGGGGCAGCAGACAGATCCCTGGTCCTGGGGCCAAGAAGCCCTGAGCCCCCCTACCACCCCTTAGACCCAGAATCCACCTGGCCCTATGTAGACCATTGATCTTGAGTCAGGAAGAACTGAGTTCAAATCTGATCTCAGACATCTAGTTATGTGATCCAGGGCAAGTCACCTAACCACTATTTGTGGCAATTTTCTCATTAGTGAAAAAGGGATGGTAATAGAACTTAATTCACAAGTTATTGTGATAATTAAATAAGTTATTCATAAAGGTTCCAAGTAGCTAGCACAGAGTAGGCATTATATAAATACTTATTTCCATCAGCCTGGTTCGTCTCAGTGACCATGATCTAGGCCACCCCAAGCCCTCGATAGCAATCTTCTGATCCAGAAACTAGGAGATCAAAAGTCAATGATACAAACAGCTTGTACACAATGGAATTTGCTTTTAAAGTCTTTGAGCACAGTTCACTTTGGTTACTTACCTTACATAGGGAAGGAGGACACTAGCAACCAGATCCTAGATCCACCCTCCCTACTCAGTTTTTCTCATGCTCAATTCCAAAACCCAAGCACTATACTTGTCTTGGAATGTTAGGATGCATTCATGACCTACACTGACTTGTCAGTGTGACTAATAGCAACTTGGACTCAAGTCAGATTCCATCACACAACTTGAAGGCACCCTTACCACCACAATCATTAGCTCTCCTTGTATGTTTCCTCAATCACTGCTGCCTGGACAGGCCCAGGACACCATACCTGCCTAAACTTGCTTCTTGAATTCCTTTCAATTCTACATTTATTAAACAAGATGTTTAGGTATAATTAGGTATAAAACATTCCCCTAGGTTCTGAAGAAATAAAAACAAATATTCAATAGTTCCTGTCTTCCAAGGAGTTTAAATTCTATGGCCTGTTTCCACAGAAATGTAAATAGAAAAATACAAAATGTATACAAAGTTCATTGCAAGGGGTAGAGGAGGAGGAAGACTGGAGGGATCTGGAAAGGCTCCAAGCAGGAGGTAGATATTGGGCTAAACTTTGAAAAAGAAAACTTCTAGAGACTCTGTGGGGGTAGAGGTTAGGGAAAAGTAAGACCTAAGTAGCCCCCTATAAATTAGAATGTCATGTTCATGGAATGGCTACCAGGCTGATATAACTGAAATAGAGAATGCAGAAAGGGGCAAGCTCCTGGAGAAGATAGGAGGGGATGGAACTAATCCTAGACAGGTTGCCCTTGGCAAGAAGAAACACCTCTTTATTGGAGATAGGAGGAAAGACAAAATGATATCATTAAATAGCCCCTAGAACTACAGGTTTCTGTGTCCTCTTGCAAGCTCAAAGAGCTATTTCTTCCTTTTCTCCTCTCTGCCTCTTGCCCCCCACAACAGTTCTTAACACTTGAGGAGTAGAATACAGAGAAGGTAAAAAAAAACTTTGTGATCTTGGGAAGGTCATTTTACCTCTATGAATCTCAGTTTACTGAATTGTTAAAATGATGGTGAATGAAGAAGAAGATTAGATGCTCTCTTCTGATTTACAATTTTCAGAAAGTCTATATTCAAAGTCTGTTATGTTGAATGCTTCAGTCTGTGGTGCTTATTTTACTCTCTCTGTGCACAGAACACATGTTCCCCAAATAACACATATAACAAAGTGGCATAAGGCAGCTAAACATATAGCCTGCATACAAAAGAAACCAGGGCTCACATATGATGTTTGTTCTCCATTTCTGGAAGCACATGAATTGGATTTGAGTGAGGGGGATGCTGTGCTAAATCACCAGCCTCACTTTCTCCTCCAGAGCCTTCTGGGTCCAGTAACCAGATATTAATCAGGACAACTGGAGATGGCCTTGGGTATGAGGTAATCAGGGTTAAGTGACTTGCCCAAGATCACACAACTAATAAGTATCAAGAGTCTGAGACTGGACTTGAACTCCTGTCCTCCTTATTCCAGGTAAGCTAGGTGGTGCAGTGGATAGAACACCAGCCCTAGACCCATAGATATTGTAATAATAAACACACACCAACAGTATATATGAAAATAATACCAATCCACATATGCATATAAACATGTGAATGTGTGTATTTATATATATATATATATATGTATGTGTTTATATATTTGTATATGTGTGTAACAAATAAATGTGTGCAATAAATAAAGCAAGGAAGAAAATGTAGTTCCTCCCTTTTTGGTTCTTCATACAAATACAGAACATCTGATTAAATATTGAATGCTCTTATGGGCTAAGGACTACATTAGAATACAGTGTTATCCCTTGATCAATCTTCAGAAGTTATCTCCAATTCCACCAAGGGAAAAACAGAGGGCCCTAGAGACTAGAACAGTAATGAGAGGTGGCACCATACTCATTTAAACTTTAAAACACCCAGTTGTTAGACCAGTTCATGTGTCTTGGCTAAGGGAAGATCATGTTGGCTCAGAAAATTAAGCATATTCTCTAAAGTCCTATATCTCACTGACTCAGAGAGAATTTACACTGACTCTGTCAAATGCATGACATATTCTAAAGTACAGTTGAGGAAAGGTGAAGCATAGCCCCCTTGTATGCAAAGTTTTTTATAGGGAATCAATTACAAAATAAACAGACTCCACTTTCAAGGAATTTATTGTATTCTAGTAGGGAAATGAAAGACTTCCAAGTTGGCAGAGTGAAAGGTTGTCCAAACTCGATCCTGCCCACTTATACCTCAAAAATAGTAAGGAAAGAACCAAATGAAGAAAACTGGCTACAATAAAAAGAAAAGGAAAAAGAAGAAATTGTGGAAGGTAATCCCCATGGGAAAATTAAAAGGAAAAAAACCCACAGTAAAATCTGAATTATTGGGATTGTGCTCCACTTATCTCAGGTTCCTCATATGAAGCAATATAACTATTGTTCCAGTGAAAGCTTGAAATTAACTTAAAATCTGTGTGTGTGTGTGTGTGTGCACAAGCCCAACTTCATTGAATGTCCTAGATCATAATTAACATCTTCCTAATAACCACTCTCATTGGGGGCTCTGCTAGGAGTGCCTTAGCCTAATCTATCCAGAACCACACCTTCTGCATATTTCCCACCTAACTGGTTCTACTTTAATGTTGTCTTCCCCTATTATAATATTAACCTCTTGAGGGTAGGGATTGTCTTACTTGACTATATTTGTATTCCCAGAATTGATTATAGTGTCTGGCACATTGTGATTAGCTTTCATTTCTACATTAATTGCGGGAAACTGAGGAAAGTAGTTTATATCTTACAAGAGAAACTGCTAGGGAAGATGAGGAAAAGAAGTTATAATAATAGAATCTGAGGACTGTTGGTTTACAGATGTAATCTTACTGAGAACAAGGGGAATCTTTCATATAGTGAGAAAAGGGGATGCATAGACACCAGAAAACAAGGGACCATAGAATTAGGTTAGGTGAATTAGTGAAGGAAGTGGTACCAGTAGTCAGATTCACACATCTGTGTTATCCTTTCAAAGCCTGACTACCAGATTGTGGGGAAGGGGAGGTTTGATAAGGAATTTAAACCCACGTGGGGAGAGAATTGGGTACTTCAAATAGACCTTTGACCTTGGCAATACCCAGCCACTTGGAGATAAGGGAGGGACTAGTGTTTCTAAACAGGAGATGAAAGGCCCTGGATGTTTTAATAAAAAGGATCTCCTTTGGTCCACTTTGGTTCTGAGTTCTTGGTAAGGTGCTTGTTTCTTACACACATAATAGTCCCTTAATGGGGCGGCTAGGTGGCGTAGTGGGGAGCGGCTAGGTGGCATAGTGGATAAAGCACCGGCCTTGGAGTCAGGAGTACCTGGGTTCAAATCCGGTCTCAGACATTTAATAATTACCTAGCTGTGTGGCCTTGGGCAAGCCACTTCACCCCATTTGCCTCGCAAAAAAAAAAAAAAAAACAACCTAAAAAAATAGTCCCTTAATAAACACTTTAGCTATCTAAATAAATAAACAAATAAATAAAAAACAAAAATCTTAACAAAGGACTTAGACATAGCGACTAAATAATTTAATTCTAAGTAATGAATAGATTCAAGAATAAATCTTATCTACAATAAATAATTATGTTAAAGAAAAATTGTAATGATACTATCCAAAATTTAAGGGATACAGTCAAAATGTTCCTTAGAGGAATACTTATATTCCCAAATACTTAAATTAAAAAAAAGCAAGAAATGATTTATGAACTAAGTAAGAAGTTAAGAGGAAGTCTTTAATGAATAAATAACTTTCATAGGAATGAAAATAAATAACTTTCAATATAAGCACAAAAGTAGAAATCCAAAAAGTTCAAAGAGGCAAATCTATTTGAAAAACAAATTTGCAAAGAGCAGTTGGAGTCTACTCTTTTCAGATGAGAAAAGTAGCCTAAGTGGTTTTTAGAAAACACCAGCATTATAGACAAACCATTCACTAATATGAGAAAAACAAAGAAAGGAAGAGAGATGGACAAAGACAGAGAGGTAGAGAGAGCTGGAAAGAGGCCAAGATAAAGATAGTAACAGAGCAAATCCCTAAACTCTAGTAAGAGGAATGAGTTTTGTAAACATATAACTTTGAAACAGAATAGAATGCAACTGGTGCCATAAGAATTTTTTAAAAAGTGCTTTAAGAGAGGAGCAGTTAGGTAATACAAAGGATAGAGCACTGACCATGGAGTCAGGAGGACCTGAGTTCAAATTTTATCTCAGACAGGATACTTAGCTGTATGACCTTGGGCAAGTCACTTAACCCCATTGCCTTGCCCCCTCAACAAACAAAAAAGGTGCTTTAAGAATTCAGAAGAGGGGTGGCTAGGTGACCCAGTGGATAGAGCAGCGTCCCTGGAGTCAGGAGTACCTGAGTTCAAATCCGGCCTCAGACACTTAATAATTACCTAGCTGGGTGGCCTTGGGCAAGCCACTTAACCCCATTTCCTTGCAAAAACCTAAAAAGAAAATTTAGAAAAAAGAATTCAGAAGAAAATTTCTTCTGGCTTAAATGGGGAAGAAGAATAGAATGCTCTATTAATGAATTAGCATTTAAAGCAAACCTTAATGCATGAGCCATAGAAAGAACTGGGTTTAGGCTTTCCAGTCTGCCTTGGAGGTTTCAGCTCTTAGAGCTTTTTGAAAGTATTAGGAGCTCTCACCCAGACCTTTTCCTTAGGTCCTCCTTTGTTTTCACAGTCCTTCATCCCTTCACTTCCTTCCCTTCTCAACTTTGACTGCTGCAGTGCCCACTTACTTTGACAAATTTTGTTGGGGTTTTTTGTCTCCGTTCTGTTTCTGGATTACCACAAATGAGAAATCTTGTAATCATACAGTGACCTATCCTTGAACTTGTCCCCTTCTTGTCACCACAAGATTAACTCAGTTTTCAGTGGAACTTTCAGCTACCTTTCCAATCAATCACACACCAGACAACTCAGCCAACTGTTTAATGGTTGCCAAGACAATCAGAGATTATACAACTCTAAAATAACAAAGCATTATAGTATACCATTTATTCGTCAATATTTAAAGAATATTTTGGTGGTGAGGTCTTCCTTCACTCAGAGACTCCAACTACTCTTTGCAATAGTAGATATGTTGGGGGGAGTTACTATAACAAAACAAAAAATATCTCTCTCTGCTGCCAATTTACAGGTGAAAAGCCTCTTCAATGAAAGTTAATTTGGTATTCAAATGACAGATATGAGGTCTATCTATGTCTCCTTCTTAAATCTTTTACAGGTCATCAGGAGTCATCAGATTTGGGGCTCTGCTCAAATAAGCTTATTTAGAATCTGAGAGGGGCCAGGGTGACAACCATACCAAGTTAAAGCATTGGAGAACATGGCAGAAGATTATCTCATTTGTCTCTCACAAATTATCTTTGTTTTTCAGATGAGGAAACTGAACTTTAAAGAGGTTAAGTGACTTGCACAAAGTCATGACTAAGAATTAGGCTTCTGATTTTGGTGCCTTTTGTACCTGTTACAAATTATTGTTAGATCTCATCATTTTATGACATCACAGTCTAGATGTATAGACATTACCTATATCATATGATGAAGTTACAGAAACCAATTACATTATCACATTTTAAAAAAATTATAGGCTATCCACAGGATCAGTCAGATCTTGGACCTTACCAAGCTCTATTACTTCCAAGATGTTAACTGCAATTCCCTTCCCTGGTTACAATCTTCTGTCCTCCCACTTCTCCCCATTCCTTGTCAGAGTCAAAACTAGAACACTTTGTAAAACAAGCAGGCAAGGAGCATGAAGGATATACTCCATTGTTGTGAGTGGGGTGAGACAATACCATGAGTCTGCTGGGGGAGGCTGCCAGGAGGTCATGACAGGTTGCTAACCCTAGACCTTCAACTGTTAGTTTCATATTTTAACAAATGATTCTTACTAAGTTCTATAGTTTCTCTGCTGTTGAAATCAGTGCCCTCACTTCAGACAAATCTCATCTTAGTTATAGCTCTGCTCCTCCTTAACTTGCTCTTTATCCTTACTGTGATTTCTAGTCCCTCAATTCTTTTCTCTTTTCTTAGTCAATAACTCCTATTTTGACTTCACTATTCTTCCTTCAGTTTTCATCTGATCTCAGCTACTTCATCAATGCCTCTCCTCTACCCTTGAGCCATTTGCTCCCTTGTCCTCCCACCATTCTCATCTCTAAATGACCCTCATCCACTGTCTTTTCAACTCTTATTTCCAAGCTATTAGATGCTGCTAGGAAAAAATCACATACTGATGGAATTTACTCCATACTCAGACTGTGTGATCTTAACTAGGAACTTATTGCTCTTAGTGATTACACCCCCAAGAGCAATTGTTCCATATTATTTGCCCTTTCCTCAAGACCCCATCTCCATTCCAAGGAGGTGATCTAACTTCCTGTTACTAAGAAGAATGTTAACATTCAGGCATCCGTGGTGGGGATCTGCATCCCCTCCCCTATGACTCCAAATCTCCCTCTGATCACCTAACTTCATCCATTCACTCTCAGAAAATGAAAGGGCCAAGATTAACTCTTTTACTTGTATGATTCCTGTTACCTTTCCATCTCTTTCTCTCCCTATTGGTTCCTTCCTTTCTACCTACAAATATACTCAGGTTTTAACTTTCAAAAAAAAGGAAAGGAAATGAAATGACAGAAAAGGAGAAGAGGAGAAGAAGAAGAAAGGAAAGAAAAGGAGGGGAGGAGAAAGGACAGGAAGGAGGAAGAGAGGAGGGGAAGAAAATCTTTCCTTTGCCACTCCCTTAAACTATCACTTTCCTTTATTGCTTAACTTAAAGAACCAGTTGTCTACATGCTCTGCCTTTCCTTCCTCACCAATACATGCCAGATAACAGGGTTTACTTTATTATTTATCTCATAGAATTTAAACATCTTAAGAACAGGGACTGTCTTGTTTCTGTAGTTAAACCCCCATACTTAGCACCATGTCTAGCATAGAGTAGATGATTAAATAATGTTTGCTGATTAGAAACTGAAAATGGAAGACTCTATTTTAGATTAAGTTGCAATCTCATGGACATTTAAAGGCTGTCAATTCCCCAGCTTTTTAGCCCTTTCATAGGATTTTTGAGCTGAAAGGGATTGTGTAGGAGGCAACTAGGTGCTGCAGAAGACAGAACACTGGACCTGGAATCAGGAAGACTTGAGTTCAAAAACAACTTCAAACATTCACTTACTGTCATCTCCAGTAGTCCTAATTCATATCTGGCTACTGGCCCAAGTGGCTCTGGAGGAGAAAGTGAGACTGGTGACTTAGCACAGCATCCCCTCACTCAAATCCAATTCATTTGCATGCCATGGCATGCATCTAGTCATAGTCTTCTTCAAGAATGAAGGACAAGCAACATCATGTGTGACCTTTGACAAATCATTTAACTTCCATTTGCCTCAGTTTCCTCATCTATACAAATGAGGATAATAACAGCATCTACCTCTCAGAGTTATTGTGAGGACCAAATGAGATAAATTTGTAAATCAGCACAGTGCCTGGCACAGGGAAGGAACTATAGAAATGTTAGTTATTGATAGTATTTTATAGAGATTTAAGACCCAGAGAGACAAGGTCTCTTGTCTATGGTGTCACAGTTAGAAAGTATGTTGAAAAGCCTAGGTTCAAATCTGGCTTGCCCCAGATTCAGAATTCTTTCTGCTGTCCTTTAGATTTCCCCTTTTATGTATCAAGCTCAAGCCCCCAGCTTATAAAAGAATTCTCTGAGACCCTAATGAGAAGGCTAAGAGATGGTAGAAATGACTTTGACTTTACTGTCTCCCAACTTGACAGGTTGATGGAGAGAGGGTAGAACAAAGGTAAAAGGGAAACAACTCAGAAAAAGTTCCCGATCCTCTATTTGTCCCAAATAGCTGTGAAGAGGCAATCAAGAGATCCAAAATGAGCAGAGAGAAAAGGAAATGAAATAAGAATAAGAAAGCACAAGGAAAAGGAAGAGAAGGAGGAGAAAGAGACAGCAGAAGAACAGATCAAATCCTGTTCCCAGAAAATTCTTTATGGCAGCAATATTTCCAAGGTCCACACATTTCAATCTCTATTTGACATGACAAAAGTCCAGTACAAAGAGAGAGGATGAACTTGATGATTGTACTATCCTGGAATCTGGTCTGCACATACTTTGAGATGAGAGATAAAAGCCAGTGCATTACTCCCCTAGCTACCCCCATCCCCACCCTACCTCCATGCCTCTCACCCACTTACACTTGTTACATCCAATGTCAAGTCTCATTTTGGAGGTTCACCTGGTCATTAAGAGGTAGATTTGTTTTCTGATTTCTAAACAGTTTCATCTTGCCCAAGTATTTTTTTTATTCTTCAAAGAACATTTTACATTACCAAACTCCATACTCAACCAAGATGGAGTAAGTAACAGAGGAGTAAGCAGAACCCTTGTAGTCAGGAATCCCAACAAAGTATGAGCTTAAAGCAAGTAGGCACCTTACCTTTTACCAGAAGCAGCCCCAGGAGAAAAAGGCTTGGCTGCAGGCTCATCTTGGTATTCTTGTGAAACATCAAGGCTGTTGCCTTTGCAGCTCCCGCCTGGCCAATGGATGAAATGTTGTTACTCTTCTCTCTGTTTCCCAGATAGATGAACTGTTACTCTTCCTCCCCTTTTATATTTTGCTGTGGGTTGATAATGAACATGCTATAAATTATACAGCACCTTTGATAGAGGGCAGTGGCAGGCTGTAAAGAGATAAATATTAACATTGCTGTAGCAGCAGATCCCTTGGTTAGGAGAGAATGGACAGGTTTGCTGTACCCAGTGTATAGGTCTCATATATGACCTCTAGGAGTGGAGTGGAGTGCAGAATACCTCTCACCCTTTCACATTCTCCACACACACAAAGACATATACACACACACACAAACACATACACACACTCACACACACATGTGAGTGCACAAACATAGACATATACACACATTCACAGGGTGCCTCGTCATTGTTAGCTGGACTTGCCTAGTGCTGTCACATGCCCTCCCACATGTATGGTCAGTACAGCTTCCATCCTCAGCTAGAGGGGCCACCAAGCTCTAGGAGGAAGTGTGGACAGCAGATTTCATTCATTTGATGGTTTCAATGGGAGAGGCAGGGTAAGGGGTGGGGGGGAAGAAGGGCAGAGTATGCCAAAATAAAATTTGACAAATCAGCTTTTTCTAATACTAGAATTCTCTGCCTTGGCTTTATCAGAAAGGTTCAATAGATGAGATGACCAATGCTGCTTTCTATACTCTGCTCTTAGCAGGCACTTAATAAGGGCAAATCATATTCAATAAAACTTTATTAGATGCCACCACTATGAAGGTACTAGAAGTCAAATCATTCTCAGCCTCAAGGAATTCACATTCACTCTTGGGGATGGGGAATGGAATGGGTGTCTATTCAAGTACAATATAAGTAAATGCACGTGGTCAAACAAGACAAATTCAGAGACAGCTAGGTGGTGCAGTGGATAGAGCACTAGCCCTGGAGTCAGGAGGACCTGAGTTCAAATCTGGCCTCAGACTTTTAATAATTACCTAATTGTGTGACCTTGGGCAAATCACTTAACCCCACTGCTTGATGATGAATAAAAATAATAAAATGGAAAATCAAGAAAGACATCTTAGAGAAGGTAGCACCTGAATTGAATTGACTTCTGGAACTCAAAATAATATAAATGGGATGAACATACCTTGTAGTGATAAAATTTGAAAGTCAATCACAAATGTTAAAGAGCAGTGAACCTGTCCAAGTAGTAATGATAAATCAAATTAATAGTACCAATTCATGCCAACAAACTTAGAGCACAACTAACAAAAAGATAGAATAACAGGAAGAATCAAAGGACATAGATTAGACTGGAAATTTCTAGAAGATATTGTTGACCTGGAATAGTATTGACTATATAGTAGGTGCTTAATAAATGCTTATTGATTGAATGGATAGTTGGTTGATTGACTAGTTGAAATCCCAGCACTGCTACTTACAAGTTGGGTGATTATAGACAAGTCACTTCATTCTTCAGGCCTTGACTTCCTCTCTGCAAAATAAAAAGGAGTTGGACCAAATATTTCTCTAAGGTTCCATGCACCTCCCCATCCAAGGATACATGATCCTCTTAAGTGTCTACTGTATGTAAAGCAGTCTTGCTAGGTGCTGGTGATGGAGTCCTGCCAAACTTGGGGACCTACTCAACATGAGCCTAAGAAAAGCTACTTCAAGTGCTTGCTGTAGACCCCTACACTTTGATTAGAGAGAAGGGACAATCTGGAAAGGCTTTTGAAGAGGAAGTGACTTAGTTATAAAGACAACAAGACCAAATAAGTGACTTTAGTGACCTAATAGTAAATAGAGTAATTAGGTTACCTAGAGCAACCATATTTTCGGAACTGATCTGCCTTTATTTTAACTCATGAAATACAATATTTGGGAGTTTTATGTTGTTGTTGTTGTGGTGGTGGTTGTTTGTCCTTTGTTCTCAGAGGACCAATGATATCTTGACTTCCCAAAGAATTGGATTTAACTGAGGCAGAGTTGCATGAAATCATCAGTCTCGCTCTTTCAGAGTCATCAAAGTCCATTGGCAAGACAAAAATCAATATGACTGGCAACAACTTGGGATATAATGGCTTGGTGATATGTGGCAAATGTTGACATTATCCAGAGAGAAAGGAATAAACAGAAAATAATCCATTTCCTGACTAAGGATTTGAATCTGATTCATCCATTAGAGAAATATGGGGATTAAGGCAAGAAAAAGAAGATACTGAATTTACATGAGCAGTCTCCTCTCTGTCTCTCTTTGAATCCTTACTCATTGAAGTCTAGTGGCAAAACAAGAGTCAAAGCAACTGGCAATGACCCAGGATGCAATGAATGACCTTGGCCTTTCTAAATTAAAGTCTTTCCAAGGTCTCTTTGTTTGTCTGAGGCAATGCCCATTCAGGACCAAAGGCTAAGTAAGAGTTGAGACAAAAGATGCTCTAATTTATCATGACAAAAATAATACCTTAATCAGTCCTATTCATTGCAGCACAGTACCCACACCATAACATAGAGATTCTAAACACCACAAACTCCTGTAGATGTAGATAATATAGTTGTATATATTATTGGCTAGTAGTAAACATATGTTTTCATGATCCATTCCAACCACATTAAAAGGAAAATAAAATCCATATGACACAAAATAATATAATTAAAAGAAAAATAACAGAAAGGAGAAATATTTAAGGAAAATAAAAGATTAGAAATTTGACACCTAAAATATAAATTCGCAATGGCTAAAAGACCAAAAGACATGATCAAACAGTTTTCAAAAGCAAAAATTCAAATTAAGACCTACTTGGAGAAAATATTCAACTTCCTTAAAAGTCATGACATTTCTTCAGCCTGTAATTCTCCATCTGGTATAGTTCAATCTTCTGTGACTTTTTTTTATTGTAGTGCTCACTGATAATTCATTTGTTTCATCGTTAGTGAGATAGAGGAATTTCTGGAATACTGATGATTTATAGATGTATTGAAACAGTCTCAGTAAATCTAAGTCACTGCATTGTTGCCTATCTCAATTTCCAGCTTTCTGTCTGAGATGGATACAGTTCAGAAAAATTTTAGGTCTTGCCTGCTATGGTATTCAAAAATGGAAACTAATTTTTAAACACAAAAAGTTGACTCCTTGAAGGTGGGACAGATTTGCCTTTGTTGCTTCTTGCTTTTCATATTTCCTCATCCTCTTATCTCACCATCTTGCTTAGGTTATTGCTGTTCTCTGTGTATCATTTTTCCAAACATTTCAATTCTCTCTTAGTATCATGGCAACATATTATATTTATGTAATACCAAGAATTTACCTGATGTAACTTCCACTAATGGGTTTAGCATTTTGATAGGCAAGGAGAAAATATAGCACAAGGATAGAAGAATGAAAATACACTCAAGGCAAAGTCAGGAAGAAGAGTCATTGAGTATTTAATAAATGAATGCATTCATCAAATTGACCATCCAGTGCAATGACTCATTCACTTAATAGTGAAGGACAGGATGTTTGATTTGGAGAGAAGTAGACCCTTCCTTTATTCAAAAAGATGTTTCCTTCTGCTGGACCTCATCTGAGCTTTTTAAAAGAGCAAAACAATCAAACAAAAAAAAAGATCAACAACTTTTAAAATAGAAATTATAAAATAAAATATTTTAAAATAGATAAAACCATATAAAACAAAATAATATATTTAAAAGAAAAAGAATCATAACAGATTGGGAAAATTAGGAAAAATACAGACTAAAAACTTGATATTAAAAACATATAAGAAATTTTTTCATAAGTCACAATGGTAAAGCCAAGTTCACAATGGATAATGGCCAAAAGAAATGATCAGACAGTTTTCAAAAAGCAAATATCAAATTGTTATCTTTTTAAAAGTTATCAAAAGTTTTATTTTTATAAAAAACTAAACACACACCCTCGCCACTATTATTAAATCCAACAGCAACATCTATTTTGCCATCAATTGCTGGGATTAGACTGGACACAGAACACCAAATCTAGGCAGTCACAGATTCATAAAATCTCAGTAGGAAATGACTTGAGAAGCTATTTTGGCTAAAAATTCTCAGCAGTATGCTCAAAGAATGGACTGAGAGTCATAAATTTAGAACTTGAAGGGACTTCATCAATTATCTTATCCAACTTCATCATTTTACAAATCAGAAAAATGAGAGCCAAAGAGAGATGAAGTAATATGTCCAGAGGAACAAGGGCAGTAAACAGGAGGGCTGAGATTCAAACCAGGTTCTTTGATGCTAAATCTAGCAATCTTTGCACTATGTAATGCTGCCATCTAGCCTTCACTGGAAGACCTTTCATTTCATTTAACATCATAAAAATGTTCAGGTGAGGGCAGCAAGGTGGCGCATTGTATACAGCACAGGCCCTGGCCCTGGAGTCAGGAGGACCTGAGTTCACATTTGAACTCAGATACTTAATAATTATCTAGGTATGTGACCTTGGACAAGTCACTTAATCCCATTCCCTTAAATAAAATTTAATTAGACCATAATCAGAAATTAGTTATTTTAAGAATCCATAAAATTTTTCTATAGCATTCTGTTTTTACTAAATTCACCTAAAATTTGAATGTCATGTCTCACTTTGAAAAGTCAGATTCTATTAAAAACTCATGACCCAGTCAACTCTATTTGTTCATTAAAAAATATTTTGCTCTTTCAAAGATCACTGGGATAAAATGGACACAGCTTCTTATTATTTCACTACAGTCATTTAAAAAAAGAACTAAGAAGTGTTCTAACAGAGGTATATGTCAATTTTGATGGCATTCAATACTTCTCAGAATGAGATCTGATACTGTAGATGAGGCAATATATTGATGAATGAATAAAAAAATTTATTAAGAAATTACTATGTTTCATTCACTTGTACTAAAAACAGAGGTTGAAAATATAAACATAAGATAATCCCTGCTCTCAAGGAGCTTACATTTCAAGAGAAGACAATACATAAAGGGGAGTGGTATCCAGTGATAGGTAGAGTTTTTTGATATGCAAAATTTTCCTGTATTCATACTTTTAAATCACTTACCATTCTCAATGTAATGTTTTAACATAACTTACTTATGGTCCTAATAAAGAAGTTAAAATATGGTTAATTGACTTCTAAAATGCACCTAGCTCTATAAGAAAAGAGTCATTATGTGAATGAATCTATCCAAGTCCAAAGAATGTCTTGATTCAAGTTTTAAAATGTGCCATTAAAGATTTTTTAATTATTTATCTATTTTATTATAAATTTTATTGTATCTCTTGATTTCTACATCATCAAAGTTTGTTATATTCTTTTGCTACATCTTGCTAACATTGGAGCTGAACAAAAAATTTGATCAAGACTTAAAACAAGCATGGAAAGGTAAAAAGAAAAAAAAACATAAAGGACTCAATAGAGCTAAACTGTTTACATTCCTTCATTGGAAGATGACTTTTGTAATTCTTAAGGATTATACTATAATAGTGCAGCTAGAAGGAATATACATAGACAAAGGGTGCAGATTTAAGGTGAATTTGAGAAAATAAGGGATAATTAATTAAATAATTAATTAAGGGGTGATGAAGAGGAGTACACTGGGTATAGAAGTAAGAGAGAGGTGGAGCAAGGCAAATTATTTCACAGGAAGAGGCAAGAAAGACCTATTACAATAAAGGAAAAGATGAGAATGTGGTGGCAGGCATCATTTGAAACTTACTCTCATCAGAATTAGTTCAAAGAACTAATTTCAGTTTAATATAAAAATGTATCTTACCTAACAGAGAAGTAGGGGGTAAGGGAACAGAAGGGAGGGCAGGGAGGTGCTAGACAGAAGCAAAACACTGGTGAGCAGGAAAAGGAGAGAAAGATGACAAATTAGAGGAAAAATAGGATGGAGGAAGCTCACTATAATGATAATTGTGAATGTAAATGGGATGAACTCTTGCATAGTATGGAAGCAGATAGCAGAGTGGATGAAAAATCAGAATCCTACAACATGCTATTTATTTGAAGCAGAGAAACATATACAGAGTAAAGGGAAAAGACTAGATAAGAATCCATTACTCTTCAACTGAAGTTAAAAAAAACCAAAACAAAGCAAAAGTAAGAACAGATCTAATTAAAAGAGTTAAAGAAGGAACTACATCTTGCTAGAAGGGGTGAGGGGAGGGAAGAATAATAATTGAAGTAGTATTATCAACCCTACACCAAGTGTTATAGCATCCAAATTCTAAAGGAGCAGTAAAGAGAACTACAGGAAGAAATAGAAAGCTATACTAATGGGGGACCTCAACTATGCTCTCTCAGAACTTGGTCAGTGGAATAGTTTCTCAAGACACAGCGGTGAAGGACCATAGTAACCTAGTGTATGATAAACCCAAAGACCCCAATCTCTGGGTTAAGAATTCACTATTTACCAAAATCTGCTGGGAAAACTAGAAAACAATAGAGCACAAACTAGATATAGATCAACATAAAATAAGATCAAAAAGGTATGTGATTTAGATATAAACATGATAAAGCATAAATAAATGATATAACTTAAATAAAGCAAAAGAAAAAGTTATAGTCTACCTGTTAGATTATGGAGAAGGGAGGAATTCATAGCCTAACAAGGATAAAGGACATTATAAAATATGAAATAGATAATTTTTATTATATTAAATTAAAAAGTTTTTGCATGAACAAAACCAATTCAACCAAAATTATTAGGAGGAAAGCAAAAATCTGGGAAATAACTTGCACATTTCTCAAATACACACACACACATACACAAACACACACACACACACACACACACACACACACACACACACACACACACACATATATATATATATATAGAGAGAGAGAGAGAGAGAGAGAGAGAGAACTGAATCAAATTTATAAGAATGTAAGCTATCCCCCAATTGATAAAGGATCTAAGGATATAAACAGACAGTTTTCAGATGAAGAAATCAAAGTTCTCTTTATAGGCATATGAAGAAGTTCTATAAATCACTTTTGATTAGAGAAGTGCAAATTAAAACAATTCTGTAGAACCATTTTATACCTTTAAGATTAGCTAATATGATAAATATTTGAGAGGAAGTAGGAAAATTGGGACACTAATGCATTGTTGGTGGAGTTATGAACTGATCCAATCATTCTGGAGAGTAATTTGGAAACATGGTCAAAGGGAAACCAACTGTATCCCCTTTTATCCAACATTAACACTATAGGGTCTATAACCCCAAAAAACCATTAAGAAGGGAAAGGAACCTGTGAGTGCAAAAATATTAACAGCAGCTGTTTTTGTGGTGACAAAATTTTGCCACCACAAAAAAATTGAGGGAATGCTTATCTTTTGGGGGATGGCTGAACAAACTGTGGAATATGAATATAATGGAATATTATTGTGCAATGAGAAATTATGAGCAGGCAGATTTCAGGAAAAAACTGAAAAAACTTGTATGAACTGATGGAAAGTGAAATGAGCAGGATCAGGAAAATATTGCACACAGTAACAACAACATTGTGTAATAATCAACTCTTTATGGTTTAGTTCTTTTCAGCAACAAATTGATCCAAGACAATTACAAAGGACTCATGATGGAAAATACCAACCACATCTAGATAAAAAACTGATGGACTTTGAATGCAGATCAAAGCATATTTTCCTTTTTTTATTTTTAATTTTTTTCCTTTTTGGTCTGTTTCTTCTTTCACAACTGTGACTTATATGGAAATAAATTTTATATGATTGCAGATATATAACCTATAACAAATTGCTTACCATTTTAGGAAGAGGGGAGGGAAGGAGAAAAATGTGAAGCTCAAAATCTCACAAAAATGGATGCTACAGCGTGTCTACATATAATTGGAGAAAAATAAAATATTATTAATATATCTTTTCTTATCACTATGTAGAAGGAAAGAAACATTGAATACTGACTATTTGGAGCTATGTTATAGATATGACAGTCTTCTTAATGAAGAAAAAGTTCATCATATTTGAGGAGGGAACAGTATATTGAATTCCAAGGATTGCCAATATGGAACCATAGATGCCAGCAAGAAAGAGATGTCTTAAAACTCTTTAGATTTTGAAGGAACCATTAATTCATAGGTAAATTTAAAACAGGTGAAATGATGAGAAACAAAGATCATTAATGATCTCTAACGAATTTATATTAGGCTCTGATGGAGTGTCCCAGGGATGTGAAATTGGCCCTATACTTAATAAAAATAATAATGTTTGTCCTTCATTCTCAAAGAAGACCATGACATCAGGGAGGTGATGCCATGAAGAGCACATGAATTGGATTGGAGTGAGATGGTGCCGTGCTAAATCATCAACCTCATTTTCTCCTCCAGAGTAATCTGGGTCCAGTAGCCAGATAGAGATCAGGATGACTGGAGATTACCCTGAATGTGAGGCAATCAGGGTTAGGTGACTTGCCCAGGGTCACACAGCTAGTTAATGTCAAGTGTCTGAGATTAGAACTCCTGTCCTCCTGACTCCAAGGCCAGTGCTCTATCCACTGTGCCACCTAGTTGATTTGGATAAAGGCATAGTTAATATCCTTTTAAAATACGCAAATCATACATAGCTAGAAAGTTTAGCTAGTATTGGATGACAGGAAACAAAGAAAGAGAAATAAACAAGGTTTACCCATATTTGGATTCAAAAAATAAATTTCTTAAGTAAAGGATAGGGGATTGGCTTGAGAAAGTCAGCATGAATTTATAAGGCTCCTATTCCGTGCTATCACATTATCTGATAATATCATTTCCCCTGCTCACTAAATTAGTTGTTTTCTATCATCTCCAGGAGCAAATATCAAAATACTCTATTTGGCATTCAAAAACCCTTTATAACTTAGTTTCCTCCTACATTTTCAATTTTTCCCACTTTACTCCCTAATATGATCCAGTGGCACCAGCCTTTTTGGGTGGACTCACAAATAAGACACTCCATCTCTTAGTTCCAGGCATTCTCTCTGACTTTTCCCCATACCTATAATTCTTCCACCTTCTCTCTGACTACTGATCTTCCTGGCTTCTTTTAATACCAATTAAAATCACCTTCCCAACCCCTCTTAATTCCACTGCATTCATTTTGTTAATTATATATTTTGTATATATAATATATTTTATATTTATATAATATATATTTTGCTTTATACATTTGTGTGTCTCCTTTATTAACTTCTTGAGGGCAGGGATTCTTTTGCCTCTTTTTGTACCTCAAAACTTAGTGAGGGGGCGGCTAGGTGGCGTAGTGGATAAAGCACTGGCCCTGGAGTCAGGAGTACCAGGGTTCAAATCCGGTCTCAGATACTTAATAATTACCTAGCTGTGTGGCCTTGGGCAAGCCACTTAACCCCATTGCCTTGCAAAAAAAAAACTTAGTGAGGTGCCTAGAATGTTTATTAATAAATGTTTATTAATTAATTTATTGGTTGATTGAAACAAAAAAGAAACTACTTTCATTCAAGGAATTTGTACTTTATGTCTCAAGGGCTCAGTTTTCCTATCTCTAAAATAAAGAGGTTGAATTATATAACCTCTAAGATTGCTAAGTTCTGTGGGAAGAGCAAAATAAATTCACAGATGACCTCTTAGTAGGATTTCCACCTAGCTGATATCTGACCTGTTTGACTTCACTGATGTTTTAATTGCTTTATACCACTGTATCCTTGTATGACTGGGACACCTCCTAATTCCAACATAAGTTCTGGTATTTCAAATGGGAGGCACAATGGACAGAAATCTAGACTTGGAGTCCAGAAGACCTTTGGGGGGAGGGTAGGGGGTGGGAGTGTTCAAATCCAAGCATAGTGCCAGAGAAAGAATACTAAGTCAGAGTATCTGAACAGTGTGATCTTGAACAAATCACTTCTTTTTCCAGGCCCCGGACCATTCATATATAAAATGAGTAGCATTGGATTACTTGACCAGTGGGCAATGGGCAAGTGACTTAACCTCTGTAAACCTAAAGCAACTTTCTTTTTTTCCTTTTACCTTTTTTCAACTTTTTAAGAATATAAATTATAAACAAGTTTTAGTGTGGGAGGTGGAATCAGTCCCCTCTCCAGTTTAATTGCAGGTTCATTCTTTATGACCTTTCAGTTAATCAATAAGAACGCACTTATACAAAGAGCAGACATAAAAAAAAAAACCCTTCACCTTTTATTTTTACCAAGAATCCACAAGGTGGCGCTTGATTAAACCTAAATGCAGAATTAATTTATACTAGCTGGGGATTTAAAAGTGTGGGTTTAGTTTAATTCAGTACAATTCAATTCAGTTCAAACAATATTTTTAAACTGTCTATTATTTGGGGAGTTTTGTGTTAATCTAATCTTAATGTTGATAAATTAAAATTATAGTTTTTCTCTGGTTAGACTGTGTACCTACCATTTAGGTTTAAATAGCTAAAGAAGTATTCAACATGATTGAATCAGAGAAAGAGGCAATCAATACTTATTTTTAATTTTTTTTATTTAAGGCAATGGGGTTAAGTGACTTGACCAAGATCACACAGCTAGCCAATTATTAAGTGTCTGAGGCCAGATTTGAACTCAGGTACTCCTGACTCTAGGGCTCTATCCACTGTGCCACCTAGCTGCCCTCAATACTTATTTATTAATAGGGTTGACCTATTAAAATGATTTAAAATTAGTATGATATTGATATGAAATTGAATATATAAAAGAAATTATTTTTATTACTATTCTTTTGTTTTCATCTATTTTCCTTTGCCCTTTGGTATGATTAATCTTGTATCAACTTTGGGACTTAAAATGATCCTTTAAATGTCTGCTGACTTCCCCAAAGCAATAGCCATTGCAATATATCTAACATTTATTAAGTATTCTATTTAATAGTTACAACTTTTGCATATTTTTAGTGAAAAATATATGCTTAAAAGCACAGAATTAAGAAGTCAATGAAACATATGTATGACATAAAATTTAGCACTGAACCAGTAAGAGATGGGGGAAATCAGTTGAATTTAGTTTCATCTTATCAAAGTTCAATGTTCAGAGTCAATCTAATGTCAGTTGAAGCATACATAAATGACTATTGCTATCATAAAATAAAAGTAAATCAGAATTATTGCTTATCCTAAGTAGTTTACACACTATTGTGGCAGGAAATGAATAAAAAAAATGCTTGTTGAGGAATGGTCCAGGTTTTTTTCTTCTTGATCCTTTGTGCCTTTGGCCAGGACCCCAGGGTATATGGCTACCTTGAGGGCTCCATGTTTTTCTGGAGAGACCTATGGATAACTTGGGGATGACATAGGGAATTATGTTTTTATCTGTGTGTGGCCCCTCTCCTTTCTCCCTAAGCATCTTCACACCACTAGTAAGTTTAGAGGTAGTATTTGAACCCAGATCCTAGGCAGACCCCAATAGTGTACCACAGGGTATATGACATGACAGTGAATCAATTATTATCAATATTGTACCAAAGAAATAATAAATACTCAAGATAAATCAAGAAATCTTTACTTTATGGGGGTCTTAAGCTTGTTGAGGAAATTTCATATCTTATTAAAGATATAGAATCAATTCCAATTATCTTTGATCACAAACACTTAATAATTGCTCTTCCAGTCCATAGAGAAGACAAATCCTATGATTATGAGCTGGAAATGTCAGGAGTCAATGTCAGAGGAAAGGAGGGATTTCTAGACTGTGTTGAGTTCCCCTATCAGTTCTGGAATCAGGGAGGAGTCAGATATGAGGAGTCACAAATGGTGAGCTCAAGATGTAGAAAAAGTAAACTCAGGTCTTGCCCTTTATTAGTATTGTGAGTTAAGTGAATTTAAACAGGTTCAGGGGAAAGGAGCTAATTCTTTGGTGAACTTTAGAGTTTTCCTGTTTTAATGGAAATAGATGCAGGAGAATGAGTCCTATGAAAATAAGGACTTGGATATGCCCTTTAGAGAGCCTGAGCTGACTAGAAGGAGCATGGAAAGTTTTCTTCACTGGAAGAAGTATTAAAATATAGCATGAAAACATTGATCTAGGAGTCTGGAGAGTTTGGATTAGAACTTCACCCCTTAGATTTATCAACCCTAGTCCTAAGGCAAGAGAGTCTCTGAGCCTCTTTTAGACTCAGTTTCCTCCTTAATAAAATGAGAATCATGATAATAGCACCTATTTTACAGGGTCTTTATGAAGAGTAAATGACATAATTATATACATATAATGTTTTGCAAATGTTATAGGACTCTATAATAGTTAGCTATAATTACTTTGATCCTTAGGAATGAATCAGCAACATAATTCTATGGAATGAATGATGAACTTGGGTTCAAATCTGAACTCTGTTACTATTTTTGTGATCTTAGACAAATCACTTAAATTTTGGGGGTCTCAGGTTCCTCATCTGTGAGAGGAGAGAAATAGACTAAATTAACTCAAAGCGCTCTCGCTCTCTCTCTCTCTCTCTCTCTCTCTCTCTCTCTCTCTCTCTCTCTGTTCTAACCCTAGGAATTCTTTGTGTTTTGTCTTTTCTGTTGAGTGAAATAAAACTCATCTTGCATTTAGTGAATTATTTTTGACCTGGGTACTTGCTTTGACTTTTTTGATAGAGACCTATGTATAATGTATTGCCAGAAGAAATGCATCAAAGGTTTCCTTGGCATGAGCTCAGAGAGAGGGCAGGAAGGGGGAGAGAGAAGTGAAGACAAAAGAAGAGAAACTTTCCAGTCTCACCTAGTGTCATACTGTGTCTGGAGGGCTGTACAAATCCCTAGGAGGTGGGGTTCACTAGAAGGACAAGTAACTGGCCTCTCTTAGCAACTTCAAGTGCTTTATAGGATTTTTGGAAGTAGTGCTTTCTGTATTGCTCTCACTCCTTTTGTTAACCTATTATTTTCATTTTGAATAGTTATCCCTTTTCAGAGCCATATAAAGGTGAGAAGATTATAGTACTGAAACATTAATTAATACCTTATTATGTTTGTTAGTTTCCAGGCAAATAGACGGCTAACAAACTTTGTTAAGCATTTTAGCTGAGAGCCATTATTCTATCTTCAGCTGTAGTCTGTAAATGAAAATCCTTTTCTCAAATATCATTTTAAAAACCCAATACTTGTTCTCTTCCTAACCTGACTTTTTTTCCAAAGCTCTATAAAAAATCATAAACAGCAGGGCGGCTAGGTGGCACAGTGAATAGAGCACTGGCCCTGGAGTCAGGAGTACCTGGGTTCAAATCTGGCCTCAGACACTTAATAATTGCCTAGTTGTGTGGCCTTGGGTAAGCCACTTAACCCCATTTGCCTTTCTAAAAAAAAAAAAACCTAAAAAAATCATAAGCAGTGATGAAGACACCATCTTATCACTTAAAAGCACAGTTATAATCTGAAATCAGCTAAACAAAGAATTTTAGAGTTAAAGAAATCTTCTAGATCTCCATTCTCAAAAAAGAATCCCTATTTCCCTTTAATTTTCAAATCATCCTCTAATCTTTGTTTAAAGAGTTCCAATTCAGAGGCAATCAACAACCTTTTCAGGCAGCCCAGTTCACTTCTGGACAATGCTAAGTGTTAGGAAGTTCTCCCAGACAACAAACTTGAATCTGTCTCTGAACTCCCACCTATTATTCCTGGTTCCTTCTTCTTGTATTTGGGAAGCTGATTTTCACCTTCAAGAGAGAGGTAAGCAAAGGAGAAGGATCTCTTGTCCCATTCCAATTCAGAAGACCACTCCCAAAGTTGCATGTTGTAGTATAAAATTCCTATCACAGTTTCTTAGGAAATAGGCACAAGAACACCCTTCGGGAGAAGTTTTGCCATGCTGTTTGAAGTAATATAGAAGATTTCCTAACTGCCAATCCAACTGTCTTTCTTTTTTATTACCTAGATTTCCTGATCCCCAATTCCAATTCTCTTTCCAAAAGTTATTTGAATTTGTTATGTTCTTCAGGAAATTGTTTGTCAATCTGTTCTTTTAGTTTGATTTCAGTCATAGCCAACTCTTCATGACTATATTTTGAGTATTCTTGGAAAAGATACTGGAATATAGGCCATGTCTTTCTCCAAGCTTCTTTTATAGATGGAAATGAAACAAAAAGGTTGAAGTGACTTGCACAATAGAAAATGTCAGAAGTTAGATTTGAACTCTAGTCTTCCTGACTACTAGTACCTTGTCCACTGTACTACTAAGCTGTCCTCCTAGGTTCTAATCCCAGTTTTGGTACTTAGAACATGTATAAACTTGGGCCTCATTTCACCTCCCCATACCTCAAGAGTAGGGTGAACCAAATGAACTTTCAGTCCCTTCCAACTTTCAATCTATGAGTCTATAATCCTACAGTAGAGTAGAAAGAAACAGGATCCGGGTTCAAATCTTAGCTCTGTCATTTAAGACCTTGGGTAAATCGCTTCTCCCATAGAATTTTCATTTTTCAACTTCAAAATGATGAGAGGGTGAAAGGTTAGACTATATGATTTCTAAGGTTTCTTTCCATTACAAAATCCTGAGATCTGATCTGAAAGGAATTATCCTATTCTTTTTGACTCATTTTCACTAGACCAGAGCCTTCATCTGCTTAAACTGTACTTTGTTTCTAGCTTAGATCAGAGAAGCTACATGTGTCCACATTTCCATGTTCTATTTTTGCCATTCTCCTGACCCATAAGTTCCACCAGGGAAAACCATCTGGCATAAAAAAATCTTGCTCCAGATCCCTCAGGCACCCTCCAACTTCAGGCTGAGAGGAGCCCAGCTCAAGTGGCCCAGGTCACTTACCCATTGAAGGTCATTATCCCCAGGGAACAAGAACAAAGTAGTTTTCAAGGATGGGACTTTTCTCCTAGTGTCTCTCAGGTCAGAGATTATTCTGACTTGGCATCACTGTCTCACTCCCTCTAGCTCCACAATCAACACTCAGATACAGGTATGTAGCTGTTTGCAGCTTGGCAATGATGCTCCTCTCCTGTTTGCTCTCCTGGCTCACACTCCACACTGTTTACCTTTGATGGAATCGTGGGAGGAATGGATTGGGGCGTGAAGGTGGGCGGGGAAAGGTGAGTCTTCTACCGGTGTAACTGTTCTGAGGCATCTGAGGCAGTCAAAGACTCCACGGCCTGGAGCCACAGAGTAGTCAAAGACTCCAAGGCCAAAGGTGCCATTTCTTACTTTCTTCAGATCCTACTCTGCTTTTGATTTCATTTCAATGATTCAGTTCAATATAATTCAACAATTTCCTGCTCCATGGGGAACACTGGGAAACAGTCCCTGCCTTCAAAGAGCCCACTTAGGGGGCTTGATGATCATACAACTACACAGACACAAAGCAATATAATTTTCAAGTGAGAGAAGAGTACTAATACCTGGAGGGCTGTTTTAAGAGGTAAAACCACAGTTGTAAGTTTCAGATCAAGAATTCTTAGAAATTTTTTTTAAGGAATTTTGGAAAACACTAACACAAAACCAAAATCAGTGCCTATCTAACAGGATACATATTCCCATATTCCCTCTATTGGCATATTCTCCCTTCTTCTCTACCACCATCACTAGTGATTTCCTATTTTACTCCATTCTCTGTCCCTATTTTGGAGGCAGTAGGATGGGAAGAGCATTAAAATTAGGATCAGAGTCCCTAGATCCTGCCATTGGTTATGGTTTCAGTAAAGTGGAGCAAGTCTTGAGCCAGGCTAGATATAGTGGATTTTGTGAGGCACTCATTAATCACTATAGAACAGTGGGAGCTCTAAATTCTTGGAAATATAAATACTACCGGGAAATCTAGAAATTACAACTGATCTGCAGACTCCGAGAATATTGTAGTCAGAAAGATCTTTAGACATCATCTCATCCTCCGATTTATTGTCTTTATTTTAAATATACTGTTGACTTGTTTTCTTTTGGTTTTGTTACAGAAATGTGTTTATTATAAATTTTTTAGCAAAAGATTTTTCTGTATTTCACTCTTTCCCATTCTTGTCATCTTAAATATTAGTTTCAGTTATAGATGAGATGATGGGGAATTCTCCCAAATCTTAGTAAGCACCTGGCCCCATGCTGGGATTTGGGGTTTTGTTTTGGTTTTTTGGTGTTGCTGTTTTTTAATTTTAGATAGGTCAAGTGGTGGCCATTTAACTGATTACAACATCTTTTCTGTTTTGTTGTTATTGTTCAGTTGTGTCCAACTCCTCATCACCCCATATGGAGTTTTCTTGGCAAAGAAACTGGAGTGATTTCCCATTTCCTTCAACTCATTTTATAGATGAAGAAATTGAGGCAAACAGATGGTTTTCCCTGACTATGGGTCAAAAGTAGAACTTATGGGTCAGGGGAATGACAAAAATAGAACATGAAAACATGGGCACCTGTCATATCTCCCATCTGAGTTAGGAACAAAGTACTGTTCAGGCAGATGAAGGTTCTGATCCGGTGAGAATGAGTCACAGGGAATGGGATAATTCCTTCCTGATTAGGAGATCACAGGATTTTATAACCAAAAAGGTCACTGGGCTTTTTGATTTTCTGAAAAGGAAAATGATTTTAAATCAGTGCCATAGTAGGTTATTGTAGTAGCCCTAAGGTTGGAGTAAGGAAGATCTAAGTTCAAATCTGATCTCAGTCACTTAATGGTTATGTGATCTTGGGCAAATCAAACTTCTATCTATCTCAATTTTGTCATCTGTAAAATGGACATAATTTGATGCCTCCCAGGGTTGTCAAGGGTATCAAATGAGATGATATAAAGTGCTTTGCAATCCTAAAAGTGTTATTTAAATACTATTACTATTAGTATTATTATTAATTATCCTGTTAGAGATAATATCATGAAAAACAGGAACTAAAATCTTCCTTAGAGTAAAACATCAACATTGACTGACTGGATTTGAATGAGTAGTCCATTGAAGCACTTCTAAGAGCTTTTAAGCATCAAAGACTATTTTATATGAACATAAATGAATATACAAAATATTCTAACTTTTTAAAGTTGATATAGTAATTATAGCAGCTGCTTCATTGTGTAATAATGATAACAGTTAGCATTTATATAGTACTTACTATGTGCCAGGTACTATATTAAAGACTTTACAATTATTATCTCATTGGTCCTCACAACAACCCTGGAAGGGAAATGATATTAATAATATTCTCATTTTATAGTTGAGGAAACTGAGATTGTGAGTTGACCAGTGTCATTCAGTTAATATTATAATGATATTTGGATTTCAACTCAGGTCTTCCTGACTATAAGCTTGGTACTCTACCCTGTTTCCTTTGAGCTTCTCCAAAAGGATGATCTTTGAAGAATGTGATCAAATTGTAGATTTTGTATTGCAGGATGGCCCAGGGGCTTACTAGAATTGTGATTCTCATTCTCCTTCACACTAGAGGATTTCACATTTGTGTGCAACTGTTCTGCCATCTTGGTCCACTCAGAAATCCTACACCCTTTTAGAGGGAGAAGTATTAAGCAAAGCAACCCTTGGAATCCTGAACCAGGACATTCTTTCCATTAATTTGTTTTTTAAAATATTTAAATAACTGTATTTCAAGCTAATGAGCTTCCTTGGGAATACAATGTATTTTATATATTTAAAAACATTATTCTGAAAAGGAGTCCATGGACTGCACCAGACTCTGTCAAAGAATCCAGGTCACAAAAAATGTTAAGAACCAATGAATTTACAGATGAAGAAGCTGTGATTCAGGGAGGGGGAAGTGATTTACTCAAGTTCATTCAGTAAATCAGTGATAATTTGAAATATAGGCTTCTGGGTCTTTGACTCAAAGTCTACTTTCACTACATCTTTTATCTATGAAACCTACTCTCAGAGATTTTCCTCTCACCAGCTTAAGCCTCAAATGAGGATCTGCAAACAGACAAACTTAGTTCTGGATTACTAACCCTCCTCAACACTCCTCCTCACGTTATGATCTCTTCATTGTTAATTAACTCCAAGGAAACTATGACTAGGTCTCATGGGAATGGGTTTAATAACTTCTAATTATGAAGTATCTGAAATGTAAGGGTCCAGGAGCAGCTGTCCTGAAGCATCTGTCATCCAGTTGGAACTCTGGAAAATCTCAGCTCTCCAAAATTGAGAGATCTACTCTTTCTTCCTTCCTCTTTCACTTGGCCATAGTGAAGCCATCACTAAGCAAAACATTCATTTCTTTCACCAAGGACCTGAAGTTCCAGGTTTCCTTGGCCTTTATAACATGAGGTCCCTTTTAGGATTCTCTTTTGGAGTCCTAGCTGAGGATCAGCTAAAAATTAACTGGGTCTGGCATGGCACCTATGATCATCAGCACCACATAAGAAGATAGAAAGGAGAAACTCAACATGAAGCTTTGACTGCTTTGGAAAAATACTAAAATCTAGGCTAGTTTTCAAAATGTCAAAAAATTGAATGACTGAAATGATTGCCTATAGCCTGGGACCAAGACTGGTTCTTAACAAGCTTGGGAGCTGAATGAATAACAGTAATGATAATGGTGATGATGATAATGATGGTGATGATGGTGGTGGTGGTGGTAGTGGAGATAAATATTTACATAGTGCTTTGCATACAGTATTTCATTTGGGCTTCACAACAACTACAGGAATTATATTTTATCTCTCTCTCTCTCTCTCTATATATATATATATGTACATATATATATATATATATATATATATATATATATATAAAACTGAAGATCATAGAAGTTAAGAGATTTGTCCAAGAAAATATAACTTGCATATGTTAGAAGTGAGATTTGAAACCAGGTCTTCCTAATTCTAAATCTAGTACTTTATCCAGATTTTTATAGAAGATGTCCCAGTGCTTTAACTCCTCCTTCTTCCCTCTCAATATTGAATATTCTCCCCTCCTCCCTCACCTTGTAGGCTACAAGTTGCCCCAGATTTTCAATTAGCTGGATATATACAACCTTGGGGGCAAATTCCTTATCTATAAAAGGAAGAGGTTGAACCAGGTGGTCTCTAAGGTCCTTTCCAGCTTGAGATTCTTAAACCATGAGCCATTCAGAGTTACTCACTGTGGAATCCACATGGCCAAGCATTAAGGGTTAAGATCAAATGTTTAGAACAAGGAGAGGGCTTAGATGCCATCTAGTCTAATTCCCCCATCTCACAGATCAGAAAACTGAGGCCCAGTGAAGTCAGATGACTATCCAAGACTATACAAATAGTAAATGAATTGAACCCAGTGTCTAGAGATGTAAAGAGCAACTTTTACTATACCCAGCAATCTCTCAGCTTCCTGATCTTTCCTTCTTCCCCTTCTTTCATCTTGTCCAACCTAGTATCTCATTTCCCTAAGGCCCTACCCTATACTAGGGAATTAATAAGATAATTTAAAGTTAAATTTAAGGGAAGGATGACTAAGGGTGTTGCTACTTCCAAATGAACCATATGTGCATGTAACTCTTGCATTTTAACTGATACCTTTAAGTAATCACCAATGGTGTAAGGCACAGGAATGAGGAAGTTATCTTTGGTCTGGTGGGACTTTCCCAAAATGTTTCAAATTCTAGGATTAGATGATTCAAGATTAGAGCTAGAAGGCAGTTCAGAGACTATTTAGTCTAATCCTCTCATTTTATAGATGAGGACTGGGATCCAGCAAGATTAAGTAACTTCTAAAACTTCATTTTTAGGTAGTCAATGACAGAAACAAGATTCAAACCCAGACCTTCTGACTCTTTAAATCACATTAGGTCTGTCTACAACTACTTTAGTTGTGTTGCCAATGATATTTGGGATATCCAAATAAAGATAGATTTCAAGGGTTAATGAAAAACAAAGAAATACATATGCTCCCTGGGATTTTAAAACTACTCAGTATTTTATTATAAAAGTCTCACAAAGTAATCAAGTTAAACTTTTCTCCTCCCAGAGAGTCAACAGGCACTTTTGGACAGGATGAATAACAAAAGGCTAAGTGAGGTTGCTTGGGAGACAGAGACAGACAGAGAAAAAAGGAGAGACATAGAGAAAGAACAGTCAAACAGAGCTAACAGAGAGCAGACTGCCCCCAGCAAGGGTCCAGCTCAGGTTTTATAGCCTTGTCCAATATCTGGGCACTAAGGGCAAAAGGAGAAATCCCTCCCTCCACTTATAAGACCAAAACCAGGCAGAAAGTTGGAAGCTGGAGGTTGAGAATGAAAAGACAGGATACAAATTTTATATTTAACAGTGAAACAATTAGGAGTCACCTTGCATCTCAGAAGCATATAGCTTACATCTCAAGAGCAAACATTCTTCCACAATTAACAAGATTTAACAGCATAAAAGATTACAGAATTTGTTTCTAATTATAAATTTCCTATATTCATAATTCTCTGTATCAGTTGGCCAACCTTTCCTAGCAAAGGGGGAATGGCTGAACAAGTTGTGGCTTATGATTGTGAATGTACTTTATTGTACTGTGGGAAATGACAAAGGGGTATAGTTTCAGAAAAAACATAGGACAATCAGTTCATATGAACTGAAACAAAATGAGATGAGAACCAGGAGATCATTGTATACAGTAACAAAAATGTTTTAATGGTGATCAATTATGAAAGACTCAGCTGCTCTGATCAATACAATGATCCAAGACAATTCCAAGGGATTCATGATGAAAAAATAATCACCTCCAGAAGAGAACTGATAAACTGAGTGCAAATTGAAGCATTATTTTTTTTACTTTATTTTTCTTGGCTGTTTTGGTTATTTGGCTAATGTGGTAATGTTTTGCATGATTTCACATATATAATTGATATCATATTGTTTGCTTTTTCAGTGGGTACAAAAGGGTGTGGGGAGAGAGAGAATTTGGGACTCAAAATATAAAAAGAAAATAATGTTTAAAATAAATATAAATTTAAAATATTTTAAGGTAGGACCTTATTTGAACCTTACTTATTAGTACATTATTAATCAATGTAGAACAACATGCCAAGTCCATTCATTTTCAACAAAGTATACCTTGCTAGAATGAAAACCTTCCAAATGAATCCTTATGACTTGTCATTTAATTCCTTTATTGGTCAAAGGGAACATTGAGTCTTTCTAAATGTTCATTCCACTCCCTTTCTTATCTTTAATTCTCCCAGGGTTATAGGCTTCTCAAATTCTCTTGCCTGGCTTAAAGCTTAATACAAAAGCTTTCTGATTTAATTTCTGGACCCATCTTTTGTTCATCATAAGTAAAAGACCAGACTTCATATTGCTACAGTCTATATTAATTCTCTAATATCCATTCTCTCTTCTCCAGACATTTTTAAAAAATAGCATGCTGGATCTTTCTTTTTCTATTTCCAGTGTTCCTCTTAGCCACTGGGTTGGCTTGTCATGCTTAACTTTTAGAATTAGTAGGGAAACAAAGAAAGCTTTGAATGAATTGTGAATTGAGGTAATTTCTGGGGTGATCAAATTATCATTTATTTTAGTTACAAGGTCCAATCTATTTCACAGATGAGAAAACTGGGTTTTTCATTAATCATAGAGCTAGAAGTTATGTTGAATGTTTTTTGCTTTCTGATACTTATATTAATTAATATTCCACATAATCACAGTGCCTCAGAATTGAAAGGGACTTCAAGGCCACCTGAGCTCACCTTTGCTTGAGGCAATCTATTCCATTTTCAGATTATTCTAGTTATTATTAGGTTTTTCCTGACATCAGACCTGAAGTTGATTCTTTGTAGTTTTTACCCACTCCAAATTCTGACCTCTGGTGCCAAACAAAATAAATCCATTCCCTTTGATGGGTTTTGATATTGGGCTGATTGGCTACAAAATCTGACCAGGATTTCTGGCTTACAGATCCCCATAGTTAGAACTCTGAGATTGGAAACGTCAGTAGAAAACGGTTTAGGAAAAGGCCAAAACCCAGGTCCATTTTTCTGGGTCACATGGCTTAAAATTGGGGAAAGGGAAGAAATTGCCCCTCCTCACCCTAAGATACAAATACAGAAAAAAGTCACCTGAGTTTTCAATACACCTTTTTAACTGCACAACCCATGAAGGAGATTACTCCCAACCGCTTGGTGGGTCCACTGCAGAACATCCATTCTCCCAGAAGCAGGTGAATGACAACCATTTTAAGAGGTGTAAATATGAGCCAAATTCCTAATACATTGCTATAACATGTTGTCATTAATTCAGCACAGGGTTTTAGTCTATCAAAACTATTTAGGATCATATTGGATATTTTTCCTAGTACTACATCATCTCCACATTTGATAAGCATGCTCACTATTCCTTTAGTGATACAATCAATAGTGTGCTGGACCTGGAGTCAAGGAAGAACTGAGTTCAAATCTGAACTCTGACAATTACTAGCTGTGTGACACAGGGCAAGTCAATTAACCTGTTTGCCTCAGTTTCCTCATCTATAAAATGGGGATAATAATAGGACCTACCTTCCAGGCTTACTGTAAGGATAAAACGAAATATTTGTTAAGCGCTTTGTAAGCCTTAAGGTGATAGTGTAGATGCTAATTATTACTATTGAACTCATTATTATTAAATATATTGATAAAAATTTTTAATAGCATGCAGTCCAACAAAGATCTCTGGGGCATTCTACTGCATACCTCTTTCTATGATATCATTGAACCATTAACAATAAGTCTTTAAGTTCAGTCTTTCAACCAATTAATTACATATCCACCCAATTATATCCACATCTTTTAATCTAATCATGAGAATAGCATGAGAAGAGACAGTATCAAATGCTTTTGTAGCAAAAAAAGTCAGGAAATTCTTGCCAGTTCCTGGTACAATTTGAAGTAGGAAGAAGCCAGTTCTGTTCCCTCACTTTGTATGATTTTGAATGGGGAGTGGGGGCATATCTTGGAGTCTCAGTTTCCTAATCTGTAAAATAAAAGGTTTGCATTAGATGTCCTATACAATTCCTTCTAAAACTATGTTCCTGTAACTTCCAAAGTTTCTTTTGAACTCAGAGACATCTTGGTGACACAGTGGATAGAACACCAGCCCTGGAGACAGAAGGACTTGGGTTAAAATCTGGCCTCAGACACTATCTGTCTGACCCTGATCAAGACACTAAACCTAACTGCCTCAATAAAATAAATAAATTTTATTATAAAATAAAATTAAATTAAAAATTTGTACTCATGGAGAAAAAAAAAGAAAAAAGAAAGAAAATTCTTGCCAGAATGACAAAAGGTCCCCAGTAACTAGAGTCCTGGAAGTGACTGGAGATTCAGGAGGTTAGAATTTTCATTAAGGAACTTAGGCTTCTGTGGTCTATAAAAGATCTATAAAAGAATCTCTACAATATTAGGAAGAAGATTGCTATACTAAAACCATACCATCAACATACTAGCACCACATTATCGTGCCACATCATCCCACCAAGATGTCGACACATCTATAACATGCTTACACCAAACCATCAATACACCATAACATACCAATAACATGCAGATTATACACTGATATTGTATAGTCACATCAATATGACAACACACATCACTGCACAACTCGACTCCACCAATATGCCAACAGCCTACCTATAACACACCAACATCATATCAACTTCATGTCATGACTCCACCAACATGCCAACAACAGATCAACATCACCATGGCACTCCACCAACACATTAATAACACATCAACATCATGGCATCATTCCATTGACTGCCAATAATATGCCAACAACACTTCACTCCAATAACAGGCAAATATCACAGTATATGGCAATAACCAGCCATTATCAAAAGTTCGGCTGAAACTCATTTTGTTAGGCCCTTTTCCAGTAATCATTTAATATCAACCAAAATAAATCTAAGGTCTGGGTAGCTAAAACTGAATATGCAAGCTGTTTTTGTCAGAGAATTGGAGGGGGGATTCTGTATCTAGCAAGAAAGTATCAGTTGCTCTTACTCCGAGCGAACTTTGAGAGGGGTGTCATGTAACTTGGCAGGTCCAACCAACATAGGCAGGCCCAATTGGCTGCCCAGTTTTCACTGGCAACACTGCTGCTGCTGGATTGCTAACTGCTTGCAGCTTGCTGCTTGTGGCTGTGGACCTGAAACTGAGGGGTCTACAAGTGACAGGGAGCTTACATTCTTCTATAAGGGAATTCAATTCATTCACAAAGAAGTACACCTAGGAAGCATAATAAATAAATAAATAAATAAATAAATATAATTTGGGTTGTTTAAGAAATACAGTAATCTCCATGACTTACTAGAAGGTCAGAGAAAACCTCATTACAGCTGACTAGCTTTATTTCCTTGTGATGAGCCCCATGTTTTCTAGTACTGAACTACTGAAATCTGAAAACCTTCTTGAGACTGTGTTGACAGGGATGTGGGGTCACTGGCAAGGAGGGAAAATCAAAAAAAAAATCTTAATATAGGTAGGACCTGACCTGATCCTAAGGAAATTAGGGTTTCCATGAAGAATTAATTAGAAAATTCAAGAATCTAATTCAAAAAAGTTTTGAAACAAAATTTTCTTTTTCCTAAACCATGCATATTAGGATAATAGGGAGTCTTAAGTGGGCAAAGTGTGAATGATGATGATGATGATGATGATGATGTTTATCCTTCGTTCTCAAAGAAGACCACAACATTGCTCAGTTATTCCATCTTCTAGGCTCTCCTTCTGTGAGTACAGACTAAAGGTTTGAATCAAGTGGTTTCAGATAGTATTTAGAAAGTTATACTTAGCGTAAGTACATTGCAATTTGGTGAGGAAAAAGACTGAAAATATTTTTGTGTAAAGGAAAGTATTTGTGTTAATTATTAAATGGTGTAAAATGTTGTGACTGTTAAAGATGAAAACTGATAGCTAAAGAGTAACCAAAAAAACTCCTTGTTTTAAAATACTCTACTAACAGACAGACACACACACACATGTATGCATATCTAGGTATGTTTTCAGATAAGATTTGGTCAAAAATATCTGTGGTATATGATATGAAGATTCAAATCCCTCTGAATGATGTAAGATAATGTATGGGAATAGTTTAATGCTTTAAGTAGGCAGAGAAAGATCTTTTATTTATTAAAAATTAGTTAAATGAATGTACAGGAATACACTTTCAAGGTACCAAAGTGAAGGATGTTCATGGCCTTCAGAGCCATAAGCATGATACAAATTTCAGTTCATTTATAAGTAACTGTTTTTTTGACTAAGGGTAAAATTTTTAAATCTTAAAAACATTTGGAGAACGAGACATGATTTTTTAAGTACTATTGATTTGATAGGAAAGTTGGGGGAGTTGTGAATTTGTAAGTGAAACATGAATCTCTGAGAGTCAGGAGGCTTCCATTTAATGTATAAGAACTAGGAAGGAGATACAGAGGGGCGGAGCCAAGATGATGACAAGAGAGGATCCTGTCTTAGGCGCTCTCTCATAAAACTTCTAAACTAAGGACTCTAACTACATTTTTGAGAGACAGAACCCACAGAGGGACCCAGTGAGGCAGTTCTCCTACTCAAGGTAACCTGGAAAAGAGCAGAAAGGCTCTGCTCCCTGGGGTCGGAGGGGCGGCCCACCAGAGGGAAAGAACTTCAGCCTTCCAGAGGCTCCCAGGATGCTGGGAGCCAAGGCTTCCAGCAGCAGGGGAGTTACCTGACCTATGCCCCATGGAGCACCAGGCACAAATTGGGGGCACAGCGGGGGGACATCTGCCTGAGCAAGCATGTGAAGCCCAGCCCTCAGGGCACACAGAAAGCAGCTTGGCCAAGGCAGTCCAGATCCAGGAACAGAAGCAGGCAGAGCCAGTAAGCAGGAGCCCCCAGGGCATGAGCCCATTGAACCTAGGGAGGGGAGTGAAGAGAGAGACTGCAGAGCTCTGCCCCTGGAACAGGACTCTGGGGTTCTGACCACATTCAGATCTTGATCGCAGTATAAGCCCCCCCATAGGACAGCAGGGCCCCCCCACCTCAGCCCCGTGGCAGAGGGGGGCACATCTGGTCATTCACAGACCAGGAGGGAGGACAGAGCCTCACACACTGAGACCCTTGTGGGAGTGTCACCAAAGCTCAAGAAGCACTCCCAAAACAGGCTAAGGCTGGGAAAATGAGCAAGCAGAGAAACAAGAGGAAAACCATTGAGAAATATTTTGCATATGAGCCCAAGAAGGATCAAAACACTCAGTCTGAAGATGAGGAAGCACAAGCTCCTGCATCTAAAGACTCCAAGAAAAACAGAAATTGGGCTCAGGCTATGACAGAGCTCAAAAAAGACTTTGAAAATCAAATGAGGGAGTTAGAAGAAAAACTGGGAAAAGAAATGAGAAAGATGCAGGAAAAACATGAAAATGAAGTCAGCAGCTTAGTCAAGGAGATCCAAAAAAAAAAATGCTGAAGAAAATGGCATGCTAAAAACCAGCTTAGGTCAAATGGATAAAACAATTCAAAAAGTTATTGAGGAGAAGAATGCTTTAAAAAGCAAAATTGGCCAGATGGAAAAGGAGATAAGAAAGCTCTCTGAGGAAAACAAATCCTTCAGACAAAGGATAGAACTCAGGGAGATTGCTTAATTTACAAGAAATCAGGACCCAATACTTTAAAACCAAAAGAATGAAAATTTAGAAGAAAATGTGAAACATCTCATTTGAAAAACAACTGATATGGAAAACAGATTTAGGAAAGATAATTGAAAAATTATTGGAATACCCGAAAGTCATGATCAGGAAAAGAGCCTTGACATCATTTTCAAAGAATTACTACAGGAAAATTGCCCTGATATCCTAGAAGCAGAGTGCAAAATAGAAATGGAGAGAATCCACAGATCCCCTCAAGAAAGAGATCCCAAAAAAACAACCCCCAGGAATATTATAGCCAAGTTCCAGAACTCCCAAGTCAAAGAGAAAATATTACAAGCAGCCAGAAGGACATAATTCAAATATTGTGGAGCTGCAGTCAGGATCACACAGGACTTAGCAGCAACTACATTGGAAGCTCGTAGGGCTTGGAACATAAATACTGGAAGGCAAAAGAGCTTAGAATGCAACCAAGAATCAACTACCCAGCAAAACTGTATATCCTCTTCCAGGGAAAAAGATGGACGTTCAATGAACCAGGGGAATTTCAAATGTTCCTGTTGGAATGGGCAGAGCTGAACAAAAGGTTTGATCTTCAAATATAGGACTCAGGTGAAGCATGGAGATTGGAGGAGAGGGTGAAAATATGAGGGGCTTAATGATGATGAACTGCATGTATTCCTGCATAGAAAAATGACACTGATAATACTCATATGAACCTTCTCAGTTAATAGAGCATGTAGAAGGAGCTTTTATAGATGAAGCACAGGAGAAAGCTGAATTTAAAGATAAAATATGGTGCAAAAATGGAGTCAATAGAAAAAAGGGAAATGTAATGGGAGGAAAAAAAGGCGAGGGGGGAAATAGGCCAAGATATTTCATATAATAAGATTTTTCTTTATTACAACGAGCTATTGCAATGATATGGAAGGGGGGAAGGCAAGGGGGAATGAGGGAATCTTCACTCTCATCAGAGGTGGTTAGGAGAGGAAACAGCATATATATACTCAATGGGGTATAGGCATCTGGAGTAAGAAGGAGAGAAGGGGGACAGGGGGAAGGAGGGTGATGTGAGTGATGGAGGAGAGGATGGACCATGGGGGGGAGAGTGGCCAGATATAACACATTTTCTTTTTTACTTCTTGCAAGGGGCTGGGATTGGATGGCTTGTCCGGGACCATAGGGCTAGGTGGAAGCTGGGCCTAAGGGGTGGTATGGGAGCTCAGGGCCTCTTGGCCTCGGGGCCAGGGATCTGTCTGCTGCACCACTCAGCTACCCTACAGCAGAGTCAGTGCAAGGAGAGAGAAAATATAGTACATGGTAGTGGAGAAATACGAAAGGAGGGTGTTGCGATCAGCAATGGCAATGGTGGAAAAATATGGAAGTAACTTTTGTGATAGACTTACCATAAAGAATGTGATCCACCCATGACAGAGTTCTTGGTGTTGGAACAAAGACTGAAACACATTTTTTATTATTATTATTTGGGGGAGGGTGCAGGGCAAATAGGGCTGGGTGGTCTGCCTGGGGCCACATAGCAGGGTCATCTTAGGGTGTCTGAGGCCAGATTTGGACCTGGGTGTTCCTGGCTCAAGGGCCAATACTCTGTCCGCCACCCAGCCACCCCTACTATTATTACTATTTTATTTTATTTTGGGTCTTTTTTTTTCTTCTTTTTGGTTTTTGCAGGGCAGTGGGGATTGGGTGGCTTGAATGTCACACGGCTGGGTGGTTGTTGTGTCTACGGGGCTCGGGTGCTCGTGGCTCCAGGGCTGGTGCTTCGTCCATTGTGCCACCTGGCCATACCTACAATTATTACTATTATTTTTTTTATTTTAATTTTAGTTTTTTTTCTCTCCCCTTTACTTTATCGTTCAAGCGAGTCTATATTTTTTGCGGGGGAGGGGGTATTTTGTTTACTCTTAAACAAGAATATTTTATTAATGTATAAAAAACATTATTTGTACAAAATGAGAATAAATAAATATTAAATTAAAAAAAGAACTAGGAAGAATAATTGATAGGTAGAAAAATCTGAATAGCAGCTTCACAGGGAGAATGGAAGATACCACACCAGGAATTCAAAGTTGCTCAGGTTCTAGCAGTTAGAAATAGTCAATTCACAGTAGGCTTCAGTTGATTGGATCCTGATTGCTGGAGGAGAGAATTGATTTCTTTAACCAAGAGCTCCAGTGACAACTATTATCCTTCAGTGTCACCTCCTCCCTTCTCATTCTAAAAATGAAGAAACTGATTTCCACAAAATTTAGATGATTCATTCAGAACCACACAGAAAATGAATGGTCAGTCAAGTGAAACCTGGGAAAGTAGTAAGTTCCCCCTTCCTAGAGGTCTTTTAATCAGGGCATAAATGACCATTTACAAGTATAGGTTGTTGATATAATTATAAATGCAAAATATAAAAAGAAACTATTAGAAGCAAATTTCTGGTGGAGGAAAACCCAACAACCAAACTTAAATGATTAAAGGATAATGACTATCATAGTGCTGCAGAATTATGACTTAATTGACAGCTGTATTTGCATAGGATGTTAAGACTTCATTTTGGCAACAATGTAATGAATTGATTATGTCTATCAAACAGCTTTGAGAAAAGATAAACAGAGAAAGTAAAGATAATGATAAAAAGGGAGATAAAAGGGAAGTGGTGCATAAAAAAAAAAACATCTAGTCCAATTCCTTCATGTTATAGATAAGGAAACAGTCCCAGGAATGTAAAATAATTGACCATGGTTACTAGGGAGCAAGTAGCAGAACCAAGACTCCAAACTTAGTACTTTCCCCATATTCCTTTATTATTTCTCCAATCCACAACATGGAAAACAAAAGAACAGAGGAAGAAGGGCAATAAGCCATTTGTTTTAAAGTGACAACATTTGTACTGACTAAATGAATGCATTAAGCTCACCTTTGAACAAAGAAAGTCTGGGCAAATATCCCATGGAGCCTTTAGTTTAAGATGGCCTAAAGAGATGATCTAAACTCATTCTTGTTCCACTTTCTAGTATGGAATTTCAAACACCATTATGGCATATGTGTAGCAAATGTAAAACAGGTACTGAATAAAAGGAATGATTTTGATAGAACTCTACTAAAGAAAGTACATTTATTCACTTCCATCCCATTGAGGCACATCTCTCCCCTGAAGGATGAGCTTGGTACACCCTAATAAGTAGACCAGATAGAAAAATGGTGGAATTGATCGGAGATTAATTTTTTGTATGGATATATGTAATATAGATTCACATATAAATATATATTTGTTATCATTAAACCATTTTCAGTTGTGTCTGACTCTTTGTGACACCTTTTGGGATTTTTTTTGGCAAAGATACTCAAGTGGTTTGCCCTTTCCTTTTCCAGATCACTTTACAAATAAGGAAACTGAAGCAAACAGGATTAAATGACTTGGCCAGGGTCATACAGCCAGTGAGTATCTGAAGCCAGATATGAACTCAGGTCTTCTTCCAGGGCTAACAATCTATCCATTGTGTCACCTACTTCACACACATACATAGACAAGTGTATGTATGTAAAAATACATATATACACATTTATATCATATAAGATCAATAATATGTATGCTGTCAAACTTCATCTTTAAGAAACAAAAGGCTGGCCTTTTATCTGGGCCTTGTCTGTTGCCACAGGCTGGTGTCAGCTTCCTGGAAGGGGAGGATTCCCAAGTTTGTGAAGGTCTTTAGCATAACTAATAAGACGCAGAAGTCATGAGTCAGGAGGGGGCACTCCTTTTGACCTAATGGTGTTCCTACTAGAGTCGCTCCACCCCTAAGGAACGAGACATGAAGCAACATCCTGAGTTGAGAGTCACTCCTTTGATAGATAAGCACAGAAGCAACTCTATCAGATACCCCCTTATGATTCATGCAATTATATAAATATGCTTCTCAGAAATTTCACTTTAAGTCCAGTTTCTAACTGAGCCCCCATGCATGCCTAGCTACAAGCCTAGAGAACCTAATAAACATGTATGCTAATCTAATTCTATATGCTCTTTCTTAAGACCAAACTCTGGAGGTTAATGAACTAATTCTATTTGTTCCTTATTAGGACAGACTCTAGAGGTTAACACATATTAGTTTAATTCTGTTTGTTTTTATAAAAATTTCAAACCCTATAAGGTTAATAGTAAATATATGCTTATGTTCAAATCTATACTTAGATGGTATAAAAATAAGTAAACATAAGTATATATAGATATTTATATTCTTCTCAAATATGTCTAGAATTATATTTTGAGGAAAATTTTGTGACTTGAGGGCAAACTTTATTTTATTTGCTTTCTTTCTGGGAATCTTCTGAACTAAACTTCTGCTGGTTCCATGTGGCTGAATTTATGTAGATTTGGTTGAGCAGCCAGGTGGCAAAAGGGATAGAGTGCTAGATTGGAATAAGGAAGATCTGTGTTCAAATCTAGACTTAGTCATCTACTATCTGTGTGACCCTGGGCAAGTTACTTAATTTCTGTTCAGCTTAGTTTCCTCATATGTAAAATGGAGATAATAATAACACCTATTCCTCAGATTTGTTATGAGAATAAAGTTGAAACAATATTTGTAAAGCACTTTATAAGTTTTAAAATATCATAAAATTCCAACTATTATTATTATTATTATCAATAATAATAATAATTGTTTTTTATTTTTATTGCTCCTTGAATATATGTTGAATAAAATCTAATCCTTTCAAGTTTCAACTGCAAAATTTCATTATTGTTTGATTAAATATTATTTGTTGCATTACTATGTCCATTGAGGACAATTTAAGCTAAAATGAATAGTATATAGATTAAAATGTTATAGTATTGGTCTAAGGCTTTTGCATTAAATCTGTACTAGAAATTCTGGGGTCAGGAATACCTGAAGGGACTACCGATGCAATTGTAATAAAATCACTGCATGGGACAGAAATTGTGAAATTCTTAATAAATGTTGTGAGGAGGCAGACAGAGCCCTATTTGTAGTCTATAATATACTTGCATTGGCTGCACATACTGACATCCCTAAAGAAAAGGAGTCAGTAGTAATGTCTGGCAGCTAGTCATACAAACCCACCTCCTTCCCCCAAATGAAAGAAGAGATGATAGAAATAAAATTCAAGTTACTACTATAAAGGGGAAGGCTGTCTGAAGATGCTGTCTAATGCATTTATGAGAGGAAAAAAGTTGACATCTAACAGTGCAGGGTGATCTATTTACAAACCAGAACAAGGTTTTCATCATGCCAAATTACATTCCTTTTCAGGATAGTCACCACATTCAACCATCAAGGAACCAACTGGGATCCTAGATAAGATATAACACAGATACATTGAAGAAGTAGCAGATGACTAAAATGATGAAAAGGAGACTACATAAAAATCCACAGGAGCCAGCTTTGGCTCTGGTGTGTGGTCTGATATTTAAGAGATCTGATATCACAGTGTTTGAAGACTTGCAAAGACTAAAGAATCAGTGTGGCATTGCAGAGAACCTGAAATAAGCTTGTACTAAATATGTCAACATTTGACATCCCTAGATTTTCATGTTGTGAAATTGATGCTTCAAAGGTTAGTAGTCAAGGGAACTGTAAAGCCAGAAGACAAAAATGGATGAGATTACTACAAGTAAGGACTGACACAAAGCAAGCAGATGCTGTTTCTGAGATATACAAAACTCAGTTTCAATTTTGTTTCAGTAAAAAAATGAGATGAGGTTCTCAGGGAGATGAGATGGGGAAAAGGGAAGCAAACGAAGGTTTGAATAGGATTAAAAGTTTCAGAAGAACCTCTATACAGAGAGTGAATGAGAGTGAGTTGGTAAGGGGATGAGAAAGAATTGCCTGGCATCCTCGAGGGCTCAGCTGAGGTTATGTAACAAATTTATAGTGGACCCCATCACAATAGTTGTGTGATTTTTCTCCACCTACCTCAACAATCTTTCATGTTTTTATAATAAGAACTAGTTTTATTTTGGCCTCATAAAGAAGAAGTAGGAACAGTAGGTGGAAGCTGACAAAAAACAGATTTCAGTTCCATATAATTAAAAACTCTAACAATTAGAGTTGTTCAAAAGTGGAATTAATTGCTAAGCTATGTTATAGGATATATGTTATAGACCTATAAAGGACTTCAGAGATGAAGTAACTGAACCCAGGATAGGTTTAAGTGTTTTACCTAAGATCAAGAAGGTTGTTAATCATCACACATTCCCTCACACATTGAATATTCCTTTGGAATCATTGCCTTCCTATTTTGATTTGACAAAGAGGTCTGATAGTAAATTGAATAGGACACAGAACTTTCCCAGAATATAGCAAATCCACAAACATTGTTCTAAAGTTCTGCAGTGGTCCAATACAGCCTCATCTGAAAGCAGGTATATGGATAGGAAGACTTATAGGGACCCCCATGTACTTCTAGGCATCTATATGTGAGGTAATGCTTTAAAAGACCCTTTCAGATTTTGACCAGATGTATCTGTATGTGAGAAGGGTCAGAAGTGTGGTTGAACTGGTGGAGAAGACAATGACCTTATGCCTGGGCTTGGTGTTATTGCTCTGTTTTTTTCCCTACTCACTAATTTACATGGAAGAATGAAGAAGGCTTATAGCTTAAGAACTAGAAAATCACAGACCTCAAAAAGCCATTTGGCATTATTTATTGGATACATGCCCATTACCTTGCTTATAGTCTAATCTTCAGAGTTTAAAATTGGGAAATATATGGAATGATTCCCTACCCGCATAAGCCAGAGCGAGTTTGCCGACAAAACAATCAGTCAATCCATCAACAAACATTTACAATGGATAGAGCACTAGTCCTGAAGTCAGGAGGACCTGAGTTCAAATTTGACCTCAGACACTTGATACTTATTTTGTGATCTTGGTCAAGTCACTGAAACTGATTGCCTCATGTCCAGGGCCATCTCCAGTTGTCCTGATCCATATCTGGCCACTAGATCCAGATGGCTCTGGAGGAAAATGTGAGTCTGGTGACTTAGCACAATACCCCCTCACTCAAATCCAATTCATGTGCTTGTCATGGCATCACCTCCCTGATGCCATGGTCTTCTTTTATAACAAAGTACAAACAACAACTACATACCAGTTAGGGCTTGGGGATACTATACGAAGAAATCCCCTGCATCTAGAAAATGAAAGAGCAGACCAAACCAGAAGTCATTATTTATTGCCCTCTCCTGCTCTTTATTCTAAAGAACTTGGTGTCTGAAGTTACAAATCCCCTCAAAAAAAAAAAAAGAATTCCCTTCTTGAAAAGATGAGAGGCTTTATGAGGGAATAATTCAAAAGGAACAGAAGGGAGACTCTTGGTTGTAGGCAACTCATAGGTAATATGTAATATATCATACATGAGTGACAGATGTAAGCAATGCATATGAACAGATGGCTGACCTGGGAGTCCTCTTAAAATGTCTGCTTTGTAAGGAATTCTTTACACTAAAGCATTCTAATCAAAGAGAAAGTGTGTCCTAAGATTACTGATGAAATATGATTTCCCAAACATATGGAAAGATGATGAGTTTCTGGAGAATGTGATAAAGTCAAGTAGAAGGAGTGAATTTGATGAAAAAAAATAAAAGAAATGACCATCTTTGAATGGAGGCTTTGCAAAGACTTAGCACTCTGTCCTCTAGCCCCTCCAGCTCTGTAAACAGAGGGCCAGAATATTTTGTGTCTTTCTTTGCATCTCCAGGACAGGAAAAATTTTATTTTCCCCCAATTATATTTAAAGTTAGTTGATCATTTATGATAGATGAAGCTACTCTCAGCAGCTCAGAGATCTAGGACAACCCTGAGAACAATGCCATCTACATCCAGAGAAAAACAAAACAACAACAACAAAAAATACCAGAGTCTAAATGGATGATGCTATGTTCACTTTTTAAAAATTTCTTTTATGTTTTTCCTTCCTATCTCATGGCTTTATTTCTTTTCCCTTAGTCCTAATTCCTCATACACAAAATGACTAATATATAAATATGTTAAACACAAAAGTACATGTATAAATTTACCAGGTAGTTTGTTACTGAGGGTAAGGGAATAGGAAGAAGGAATGGTAGAAAAAAGTGTAACTTATAAGTATGCAAGTGGATGAATGTTGAAAAACTTCCATAACCTGTAACTGGAAAAAATAAAATAAAATATCGATTTAAAAAAAAAAAACATCTTGGGGCGGCTAGGTGGTGCAATGGATAGAGCACTGGCCCTGGAGTCAGGAGTACCTGAGTTCAAATCCAACCTCAGACACTTAATAATTACCTAACTGTGTGGCTCTGGGCAAGCCACTTAACCCCATAGCCTTGAAAAAAAAACCTAAAAAAAAATCTCAAACCTTTGCAAAAAAAAAAAGATTGTTGAAAACTACCATTATTACATGTAGCTAAAAAATTAAATTAAATATTTAAATAAATAAAAAGAAACATGCTCTTGGCTCTCTGTATCTTTCATATAGATGGACCTCTAGTCTGAATGTAAATAAAACACGGAAAATTACTATCTCTCCATCATTGTTTCAATGTTAGGTAGCAGTACCTAATCAGGGTACCACTTGTATGATTTTTTATCTTCCAAGTATGGCAGGACTGTTGTATGATCTATGAGTCATTTACAGCTAGATTGGATCCTAGAGGTCCTCAGGGCTCCAGTAATGGCTGGCTACTCACAAAACCCATCAAGGACTACATTCCTGGACCACAGGTGATTAACTCTCCTGACCTTTCAAAGTTCACAAGATTTTATCTCCTTTACCTAGAAGCAAGAAAGAATGAGTACAACAGAAAAAGAAGAAACAACAGTTATGCACACTTAACTTCTTGCCAACCTAAGGGAGAAAGGAAAGACCTTTCCCTCACCCAGAGACTCTCAGCAACCCTTGCCCCTTTCTCTGGTGCCAGCTAGGCTGGAAAGTACCAATACTGAGATTGGCCTGGAGGACCAATGCTTTTTGAATGCACCCTATTTCTGACATCCTAGCCAATCAAATAGATTGGTAACTACAGCTATTAATTGATAGCTATGGCAATTAAATAGCAGAATAGAACCACTTTTGAAATATCTGAGCATACTCCAAATTTCATATGGGGGTAGTGTCAATTGAACACTCTATGCCTGCTCTTAAGGATGGGTCTCATTGGATGGTCTTCCATGATATAAGCATTTCTTTTGTGGTGAAAGAAAATATACTTGTAGATAAGAGTAAAATTTCTATGAGGGACCCGATTTAACCCTTTTGAGTATATTCTAAGTAGATGAAGACTTGATATATACTTCTTTTGTTCAAGAGTCTATTCTGAATGGAGGAATACTGATTCGGATGGTTTTAGAAAAGCCAGATTCTCTCTTTCCATTTAACCTACCCCAGGTCTAAACTGATCTTCATGGGTCCAAAGAGGAACTCCCTTTTCTGGAAAGGGCCACCCACTCCCCTCCCTTTGTGGGTTACATCTATACAGTAAAATGTTTGTATTGTTGATGATTGCTAAATTAATATTTAAAAAATTTAAACCCATTATCAATTAAAAGTGCTCTTTTACTTACCTCTCAATAAGAAGGGAGAAAAATATTACTTGGAGCCATTCAACTATTCCCAAATCAAATCCCACCTCTATAGCAAAAGGGAACAAGAGAAAAACAACCAGAATATCTTCACAGGGGATTAAGAGATAATGTTCTCTTCCCCTAAAAAGGATCCAGATCACCACCACTTTTCCCAGATTCTGCTGATAATCCTGGGACTCTAATTCTTGGAAGTCATTATCAGCAATCTGTCCTCCAGATAGCTTCTGTATAAACATCTTAGGCAGAAGTAGATTGCCATAGCAATTGGCAACAGGGCCAGAACAATATCAAAGGTGTTTGAAGAGCAAAGAAAAGAGCTACTTTTCTACAGAAATGGGTCTGGAAGGTCTAGGCATTTGGGACACAAGTTGAAACCAATTTCCTAGATATCTGTCAAAATTTAATTCCCAGGGTCTACCTACCAAGTAGAATTAATGATATTGTTCCAACTGGCCTTATAAAAATATGAGCCACACAGCCAATTTCCAGACATGAACTTCACTCCCTTATTTGTATTTGTACTGGAGAACCAAAATCCCCAGTTACAGCTCTGATTAAATGGATGGACTGAATAGATAGTGATGTTTGAAGTTTGGATCAGTAACTTAGATAAAGCAAAAATGGCATGTTCTTCAAATCTGCAATTGACACTAAGCTGGGAGGGATAGCTAGCATGCTAAATGAATGACAGAATCAAGATCTAAAAAGAACTTGATGGGTTAGAACACTCATTAAAATCTAATAAGATAAAGCTTAACAGAAAAATATAAAGTATAATACTTAAGTTCAAAAGATTAACTCTACTAGTGCAATATGGAAAGAATTGTGGCCACAAGGCAAAACAAAATACAAGTGAATGAAGGGGGCGGCTAGGTGGTGTAGTGGACCTGGCCTCAGACACTTAATAATTACCTAGCTGTGTGGCCTTGGGCAAGCCACTTAACCCCGTTTGCCTTACAAAAAAACCTAAAAAAAAAGTGAATGAAGAATGTTTATTGTTAAATAGACAATCAAGACAGTCACATACACTTTGGACAGATACTCCAAATTATTAAGTTAAGCCAAAATTAAAACAGATAAAAAAGAGTCCTTTAGTTTGCCTTTGGGAAATTGCAAAATTTTTCAGTGATCTCAAACTGAATAAAGACCCAGATTTTCAATAATAATGTTCTTCCAATGACATTCTTTAAGTATGAGCCATGGGATACTATGGCCTCAAAAAAATTGACAATGAGTATCACCTAGAAGGGAAATCCATGGGTGTGAGCAATCTGCTATGCATTACAAATAAGGAAATGTGCATTAGAACAGGAGTTAGCTGGGTATTGGTGAGAATACAGTATGAACCTTGTTTTCAGTCAGCCTATGTGCTACACTGTCAACAAAAAAAATAAGGAAAGTCCTTAGCATGTTAGGTAGTGCTCCTGTGGTGAATTTATGGATCCATGTAGACATGAGTTGGAAAGGGTGGTCAGGAATGGAAGGGTTGCAGTTTCTATCACCTATACCATCAATTGACAGATTCATTTGGGTATTTGTAAAAAATTAATTTTACTACTGATCCGCTCAATATGGGACCCTTGTCTGATGATTAATAGAATGGCATAACATTGGGAAAAACCAGTCACACCTATATTGGAATTGTTGCTTTAAGTAAAACTAGGGGATATAAGAAAGTTGCAGCAAAATGTAAAGATGGCTGCTTGAACTATTGGAATAATCCAGGGGAGAAGTGATGAGGGCTAGGCTGAACTGGTCATGAGTGGGGAGAAGGAAAAAGATGTGAGAAGTGTTGAGGAGGTAGATGTGACAAGAATTGGCAACTAATCAATTAAATTAAAAAAAAACATATTTGACCAAGAAAAATAAATTGTTGCCTTAAAAGCTCCCTTCCAACAAGGTGATTAGGTGGAGGCAAATGATGCATAAAAGGAGACACATTTTGCTCAAAGTGTTTGCCCAGGACGGAGTCTGAAAAGGATAAAACTACTCAGTGGATGGTCAAGTCCTCTAGATGCTCCTGTTTGCAGAAGCCCCTCTCAGCAGCTTGAACTGACATCTCCAGAATACGACACACCAGTTCCATAATGAGCTCCACAACCATTCAAATTACCTCAGTCTGATAGTCCTCTCAGGAAAAAATGAGTGAGTAAAGATTACCTCTTGTCCAACCAAAGAAGGAATTTGTACTGGAAATCCATAAAGCTAGTCTATCCAACACACCATATATGAACAGTGAACCAAAGAGTTCAATCAGAAAAGCAAGAAAACAAATTTAATACATTTAAGAAACTGCACTGCTCTTTTAATGATCCAAAAAACAAACAGAAATTCTCTAGTGGAGAGACAGCATAGTGTAATCCAGTTTTGCAGTCAGGAAGGTTGGAGTTCAAGTGCTTAATCTCTCAGTACCCCCAAACAACTCCTTAAGGCTAGAACTTGCCAATATGCATTGATGGAGAGAGTTTCTTCAATTAGCACTAAAGTGAGATAATCTCTCATCTGAAGGAGTTCACATTGTACTAGGAGGACCTCCCACGGATTAAATCACAGGTCTGGGACAAAAATCAGAAAGCAAAAATCTATTTCAGTGATGCTATCTGTGCATAAGTCATCAAATACCACAATCTCTGGAGAATCAAAATTGTGAGTGACTGAAATAGCAATGGAGAAACATATGGTGGCTGAAAATATACTCATCCTATTGCTAACAATAGCTTATGCACAAAATGTGTTATAAAAGATAACATTCAAGAGATTTGTGATCTAAAAAGGAGGCAGGTCAGTCATAAATGTATATCTGTATATATGCATATATCTGTATATACACATTTATCTGTATAAATGGAAAGAGACAAAGTCAGAAGAGAGAGAATGAGAATAGACCAACAGCAAAATACTATGCTAGTACCTATAAAGACAAAATTTGCTATAAAAGATACCATCCAAGAGATCTGTGAGATAAAAAGGTGGGTCAGTCATAAATATATATCTCTATATATGCACATATCTGCATATATTCAGATATCTGTATAAATGGAGAGAGAGAGAGAGAGAGAGAGAGAGAGAGAGAGAGAGAGAGAGAGAGAATAGACCAATAGCAAAGCCTCAGGAGGTTGTTGAACAAATGATAGAGTATTTTAGTGAGGTCATGGTCAAGAGACACATAAGATAGAAGACATGGATCATATATTTTCCTTTCTCCAATTCCCATTTTTGAATCAATAACTAGCTACTTTCTGTAAAATTGATGGAAATAATCAACTTGATGAGATTATACATCTATTGAAGTATTAAAGTAATGGGGAGGGGCTGATCCAAGATGGTGGCATGGCATGAAGGCAGCATTTCCCAGGAACTCCTTTCCCGAAAAATTCTAAAAGCCGTCAAATTATGACTCTATCCAAAATTTAGAGGGGTAGAACCCACAGAAAGACTGAGTGATACATTTTCCCAGTCCAAGATAACTTAGAAGTTCTGCAGGAAAGGTGTGTTTCAGCAGGACCAGAAGTTGGAAAAAGCCTGGGTCACAGCATAGCCCAGGAATACCTTGAATGGGCGGGGAGAGAATTCTGCTACACTAGAATGAGTGTGAAGTGAGGAGCACTGGCTGTAGAACCTGCAGCAAGAATCAGAACACCTCCAGAACACAACCCACAGATGGCAAGGAGGTCAGAGGAGACTGCAGAAAGTTTCTCCACTCTCCCTCGGGGTAGGACTCTGCTGCTTGCTTACTCTCAGATCCTGGTTGCAGTTTGGGCTTCCATACTAAGATAGCTGAGTAGGGCTCCTCCTTACAGCTCCAGGGCAGAAGGGAGGGCCTGTGGTCATCTATATATCAAAGTACAGGCAAGAGAGCATAAGACCTTGGAGGAATAAAGGTCCCAGTGGGGTGTCCCCTCCAAAAAACCCAAAGCCTTGGAAGTGCTGTAAATTAGTCTTGGACTGAGGAAATGAGCAAACAACAGAAAAAGAAGAATCTGACCATAGAAAATTACTTCAGTCCCATGGAAGATCAAAACACATACTCAGATGATGACAAAATTGAAGCTTCCATATCCAAAACCTCCAAGAGAAATAGAAAATGGGCTCAGACTATGGATGAGCTCAAAAAAGACTTTGAAAAGCGATTAAAGGAGGTAGAAGAAGAATTGGGAGAAGAAATGAGAGCAATGCAGAAAAATCATGAAAACCAAATCAAAAGCTCAGTGAAAGAAATCCAAAAAAATACTGAAGAAAATAATATGTTAAAAACCAGTTTAGGCCTAATGGAAAAAGCAAAACAAAAGGCAAATGAGGAGAAGAATGCCTTAAAAAGCAGAATTGGCCAGCTGGAAAAGGAGATAAAAAAAGCTCTGTGAAGAAAATAACTCCTTCAAATGCAGAATGGAACTAAAGGAAGTTGATGACTTTGCAAGAAATCAGGAAGAAATAAAACTCTTCCAAAAAAGTCAAAATTAGAAGAAAATGTGAAATATCTCATTGGAAAAACAACTGACTTCGAAAACTGATCCAGAAGAAATAATTTTAAAATTATTGGGCTATCTGAAAGTCATGACCAGGAAAAGAGCCTAGACTTCATTGTTCAAGAAATAATATAGCAAAATTTCCCTGAGATCCTAGAAGCAGAGGGTAAAATAGAAACTGAGGGAATTCATCATTCACCTCCTGAAAGAGATCCCAAAAGAAAAACTTCCATAAATATTATAGTCAAATTCCAAAACTTCCAAATCAAAGAGAAAATTCTAAAAGCTGCCAGAAACAAACAATTCAACTACCAAGTCTCCATAGTCAGGATTACACAGGATCTAGCAGCATCTACATTATGGGCTCGTAGGGATTGGAATATGATATTCTGGAAGGCAAAAGATCTTGGTTTACAACTGCGAATCAACCACCCAGCTAAAATGAACATCCTCTTTCAGGGGAAAATATGGACTCTGAATGAAACAAGAGACTTTCAGACTTTCCCATTGAAACAACCAGGGCTGAACAAAAAGTTTGATCTCCAAGTACAAGACTCTGATGAACCATAGAGGGGGTGGAAGTGAAGGACTAACTATGAGGAACTCAATGATATTGAGCTGTTTGTATTCCTGAATGGAAAGAAGATATTGATAACTCATATGAACTTTCTCATTTATAAGAACTGTTAGAAGGAGCATATATAGACAGGGCACAGGAAGGAATGGAATAGAATGGTATAACATAGTAAAAAGATGGAGTCAATGGGTAATAAAGGAAAGTACTGGGAGGAAGGGAAAGAGATGAAGAAGAAGCTAAAAAATTTCACATAAGAGTCAAGAAAAAGTTTTTTCAATGGAGTGGAATGGGGGAAGGCAAGGGGGTATGATTGAGCCTTTATTCTCATCAGAAATGGCTCAGAGAGGAAATAACATACACATTTAATAGGGTATAGAAACCTATCTTACCCTAGAGAAAAATGAGATGAAAGGGATGGGATAAGGGGAAATAGGTTATAGAAGAGAGGAAAGATTGAGGGAGAGGATACTCAGATACAACACACTTTTGGACAGGGCCAGGATGAAAGGAGAGAGAGAAAATAGAATAAATGAGAGAGAGGACATATAGAGTGAAGGTATAGCTAGTAATACCAACTGTGGGAAAATATTGAAGTAACTTCTCTGGTGGAATTATGATAAAGAAAGCAACTCACCCCAGAAAAAGAGCCATTGGAATCTGAACACAGACTGAAGTACATTTTTTTCCCTCTCTCTCACTACTCTTGAGGTTTCTCATCTTCTGGGGGAGTGGTTATGTTTACTCATAACAAAATTATTGTAATAATATAAAATAAATAAATCTAAATCCTTCAAAAAATAATTTAAAAAATAAAAATAAAGTAATGGAAAATTTCTAGAATGACACTGTTCCTTTATCCCTATGCTATTTGATATTTTTACCAATAAGTATAGATAAAGGCAGATTTATCATTTATTGCATGCTTATTTTGTTCCAGGAACTATGTTAAATGCTTTACACTTATTATCTCATTTGGTCCTCACAACACTCCTAGAAATTAGGTACTATTACAGATCAGGATAATGAGGCAAATGGGGATTAAGCAGCTTGCCCAGGATCACACAACTAATAAGAGACTGAGACTAAATTTGGATTCAGATCTTTCTGCCCCCAGGCCCAGCTCTTTAACTACTGTACCACCTAGATGCCCCAATCTAATAGTCCAGAAAACTGGGATAAGTCTAGTAAGATGAAATATATATATGAACAAAGGTTCACATTAAAGGTTCTCTCCCAATGAAGTGTCGCTTATTTATACATTAAAATGATTAAAGATTCATTATATAGTGATGATATCCTTGTTCAATGACCCTTTTATCATAGATATCAGAATAGATTTAAACAAGAGAAAGGGATGGTTGCCAAAGGAATCGTGATGATGGGGATCCAGTGGCATACCTTCATTCTCCTGAAAAAGAGTCTACTTTGTGGGTTTTAATGGCAGCTCTTGGTAGATCAAATCTATTTAACTTATTAAGGAAATATTCATAGATTTCTAAGCTTTTTAATGTTTTTACCAGAAATAAATGTTGTATTTTGTCAAAAGTCTTACATATATATATGTATATATAATATGTATATGTATGTTATGTACATGTGTACACACATGTATTGATATAATATACAAAATATAGATATATAGATATAACACAATCATGGTTTTTATTGCTTTTGTCATTACAGTAATAGGACTTGACTTTGCTCATGCCCAAATACTCAACATATGGAAGACCCTGAGGCTTGTTTCCAGAAGACATCCTGCCTTCCCTACCATGTGAGCAGGAGAAGCCTCTTTCGATTGACTGCAGAGTTGGAGCAGGTGACATCTTTCAAACTAACAGGTTGGAACAATTACTCTCCTTCCAGGTGTGTCCCACATGATGAAGCTCAGATTCACTCCCCAATATGAACACATGAATGAAGCTGTTCTGTTCCTCCTCTTCTTTTAGACTCTGTAGCACCAAGAAATAGTCTTTTTTAAAATTGCATTTATTTTTTAAAATTTTTTTATTATTTAAGGCAATGGGGTTAAGTGGCTTGCCCAAGGTCACACAGCTAAGCAATTATCAAGCGTCTGAGGTCAGATTTGAACTCAGGTCCTCCTGACTCCAGGACCGGTGTTGTATCCACTGCACCACCTAGCTGCCCCACCAAGAAACAGTTTTGGAGGTTTGTTCTGTTTAATTTGTCTAGTGCATAGTCAGTAGGGTCTCCAGACCAAGACTTGAACCATAGCAACTTTTTTCAAATGTTGCAGCCAACCTGAGTGCTGAGAAGCCAGTGTTCCTGGGAATTGAGCTTAAGGGGGAGTAGGGAGAAAAGAAATTAGGACTGAAACTTTGTAGAATCATGCTATATGAAAACTAAACTGTAAACCTGATCTCCAACACCTCTCCAGAGATGCAGAAAGTTTAGAGGGGAATTATGCACCTTATGTGGGGGAGGGGAGGACTGGAATGTTTGTAGATTTATTCTTATTATACCTTTGAAGTAGCTATTACTTTGTAAAACTCATTTGACTCATAAGTGATTACAGGGAACTGGGATACAGAGGACTTACTAAATTTGCTAATTTTAATAACAAAATTGTTGGAAGGTGAAGCTAATGGCAGAGAGACTAGACAACTCCAAAACCCCCTTCAAGGTCCTGGAGAAACCTGAGGGTATGGTGAAATATAGTGTCCCTGACCTTTAGGCAGAGTGGGCCAGAGTAATCACTGCTTCATTAATATTATGTTGAATTTATATGTTTTCTAACAATGACAGAATAATGCATTCCTGTTATAAATCCAACTTGATCATACTATGTCTTCTTTCCTTAATATTTTTCTTATACCCTTCTTTGCTCACATTTTATTTAGTATTTTTGAATTGATATCTCTTAGAGATTTGAGCATATAATTAATTTCTTTACTTTCTCCAGATTTATGTATTGGGACTATATTGTTTTATAGAAGGTATCAGTGGAATATTTTCTTCATATATTTTTGAATAAATGAATATTATATCATCTATTTTTTCAATAAATTTATGTAATATTAGAATTCATTGTTTTTAAATATGTAGTAGAACTTATTTGTAAATTCATTTGGGCCTATTTATCCTTCCCCAATCCCTGGAATCTCATTTGTTAAATTTTTTTTCTGAGACTAGGTTATAGAAATTCTCTATTTCTTCTTATGCTTTTTAAATTTATTAGTCTTGCTGTCATATAATTGGAGATAATGCTTTTTTGATAATTTTCCTTATCTCTTCTTCATAAATTCTCCTCTTTCAAGTTTTTTTTATTTTGGCTATTTAATTTTCCTTTCTTTTAAAAAATCTAAGAAGTTAATGGTTGTCTATTACATTAATAACTTTAAAGTTCCTAGTTTTATTTGCCAATGCAATAGGAATTTTGGTATGCTTGTTTTTATTGTTTAGAATTTTTATTTTTATATAGTTGGAGAGTTGATTTATTGTTCTTACTTTTGTTAGTCATATTCTCAATTTATTTTTCTATTTTTCCTCTTTTTGTTGGTCATAACTTTTAGAGAAGTAAATTTGCCAATAAGACCTACTTTACCTCATCCTAAATCTTTTATACTGTTTTATTGTTATTTTTAAAAAATGAAATAATTTGTTTTTTCTATTATTTATTCTTTGATCCTTATAGTTTTAAGGATTACTTTATTTAGTCTCCATTTAATTTTAGAACCTTTCTCTAAATGATCTTCATTCAATTTTTATTACATTCTAATCAATAAAAGACATTTTTTATTTCTGCTTTATTACATTTGTTCATGAGGTTTTTAATGTCCTAGCATATGGCCAGTTTTTTAATAGAAGTACTATGTACCACTGAAAAAATGTATATGCCTTTCCATTTCTATTCAGTAGTTGCCAGAATATATCCAACTTTCTAAAATTCTATTCAGTCTTTAAGTTATTTACTGTTTATCTTTTTTGTTAGGTTTGTCTGAATGTGAAAAGGACTTCTTAAAAACTGGTTAAATTTCCCTTTAGGGGCAGCTAGGCGGCACAGTGGATAAAGCACCAGCCCTGGAGTCAGGAGTACCTGGGTTCAAATCTGGTCTCAGACACTTAATAATTACCTAGCTGTGTGGCCTTGGGCAAGCCACTTAACCCCATTTGCCTTGCAAAAACCTAAAAAAAAATTTCCTTTAGTATTTGGATACTCTGTCATTAATTGTTAATATGGAATGGAGATGGGATCAGATAGAGGAACTCTAGGACCCCTCAAATTTAATTCCTAGTCTCTATTATTTCTTCCTGAGCACTTCCCTTTTTATTTTTTGTCCTGTTATATTAAATAGTGAAAATAAGATTCTAAGTGTTTTATGAAAGACATAATATAACAGAGACAATAAGGCCTCTGTGGGATGAAGGAGAAGGACTGCCCACATTTGGATTATATCTTTAGCAACTCTGGAGTTTCTTAGGGAAGTTGTGTGTATCATTAAGAAAGTAGACATTATGGTACTGGTAGGTCTAGACTTAGCAAATATCTTAGGAATTTCAACATTGCTTGAAAACAGTCAGCCAGTCAATAAAGATTTTTAAAGCACTTAGCACATATCAGTCACTTTGCTAAGCTCTGGGGGATACAAAAAAAAAAATACAAAAGACAATCCTTGTCCAATTGAGCTCATAATCTTTTGGAGGCTGACCAAGCAGACAAATATATACAAACAAACTATATTCAGGATAAATGGGAAATAATTAAAAGAGAAAAGGTACTAGAATTAAAAGGGGTTCAGAAAGGTTTTTTGTAAAAAATGAAATTATTTTTTAATGAGACAAAAAAATGAGACTTAAAGGAAGCTAGAGAAGCCTATAAGTGAAGATGAAGAAGGAAAGCATTACAAGCCCAGAAGACAGCTAGAGAAAATGCCAGTCAAGAGATGAATTGTCTTGTTCATGCAACAACCAAGAGGCTGGTGTCACCTGCTCAGAGTACATGGTAGGGGCGGCTAGGTGGCGCAGTGGATAAAGCACCGGCCCTGGAGTCAGGAGTACCTGGGTTCAAATCTGCTCTCAGACACTTAATAATTACCTAGCTGCGTGGCCTTGGGCAAGCTATTTAACCCCATTTGCCTTGCAAAAAAAAAAAACCTAAAAAAAAAAAAAAAACCCAGAGTACATGGTAGTAGAAATAAAGTGTAAAAATACTGGAAAGGTAGGAGGGGACAAGTTTACGAAGGGTCTTCATTTTTTATTTGCTCCTCGAGGTGATAGAAAAACCACTGGAACTTATTGAATAGGGGTGGGTTGTTGACATGATCCAACCTGTGTTTTGGGAAAATCACTTTGGTGCTTAAATGGAAGGTGTATTTGAGTGGGGAGAGATTTGAGGCAGGCAGATCCACCAATAGGTTATTGTAATAATACCAGAATAAGGTGATGAGGGTCTGCACCAGAGTGGTAGCAGTATTAAAGGAGAAAATTATTTGAGAAATGTTACAAAGGTGAAATCATGGGTCTTAAGCAAATGATTAAATATAATGAAGAGATATAATGAGGACTAAGATGACACTTGGGTTACTAGCCAGAGAGACTGCGAGGATGATTTTTGCCCTCTATAGTGGGGGTGGAAGGTGGGGAGTGCAATTTAAGGGAAAAGATAATGAGTTCTGTTTTGGACATGTTGAGTTTAAGATCACTACTATACATCCAGTTTGAGATGTGTGAAAGGCAGTTGAAGATGTGAAACTAGAGGTCAGTAGGGAGTGCAGGAAAGGCATTTTTGGAAATCATCAACATAGAGATAGTAATTAAATCCATGGGACTGATTAAAACACAAAGTAAAGTAGGATAAAAGGAAAAGAGAAGAAGACCTAGGACAGAACCTGGGGGAACACTTCATTTAGAGAGTGTGATCTGGATGAGATCCAGCAAAAAAGACAGAGAAGAAGCAGTCAGATAGATAAGAAAACCATGGGAGAGTGAGTGGTACCCCAAAAACCTAAAGAAAAAAATGTCAAGCAGGAGAGAATATTGAACAGTGTCAAAGGCTGTGGAGAGGTCAAGGATGATGCAGATTGAGAAAAGCACCAACTCCAACCAATTTGAAGGAGAACACCAAGGTAATCTATGTCTTTTGCTTAGAAGCATATGGGAAAATAATGGACCACATTGACCAAGAGCTTTATGCTCTTGGAAGGAAGCATTGATCCTTACACTCAAGGCTGGCCCCAGTCAGTTTCCTCATTGGTAAAATGAAGGAGTTGATCCATGAACTCAGAAGTCCTTTCAGCTCTTATGCTCCTAGAAACAGCTACATGGCTCAATAGCTAGAGAACTGTACTTGGAGATCAGGAGGATCCAAGCTTTAATTCTGCTTCAGTCAAAGTATATATCTCTGTTAAAGTCATTTAACTTCAGGGGTGGCTAGGTGGTACAGTGGATAAAGCACCGGCCCTGGAGTCAGGAGTACCTGGGTTCAAATTCTGTCTCAGACACTTAATAATTACCTAGCTGTGTGGCCTTGGGCAAGCCACTTAACCCTGTTTGCCTTGCAAAAATCTAAAAGAAAAAAAGTCATTTAACTTCTGTCTCACTTTCTCCATCTGTAAAATGGGAATGACAATAAAACCTACTCCCCTCTTCCAGACGGTCATGAGAATAAAATAATATTTTTAAATGCTTTGCAAAACCATAAAATGCTAGATAAATACTAGCTATTGCTCTTATTAACTATGAACCTATGCTTATTTTGCCTAATTCCCTTCTTTGTTCCCACTCTATTCCTGCTTTTTCACTCTTTTCCTCTCCCATGTCCAAAGGAATTTAGCTGGACTGTATATCCTGACCCTTCCTGCCCTTAGTAACCACTCCAAACCTCTTGAGGCTTTCAAAAGATTTTTCTTGTGCATACCTTACAGGAGAACAGGCAGGAATTAGCAATAACCAAGCAGGGAAGTTTTACAGTTACAAAAAAATCCTAAAAATCTATGGTAATATTTATATCTGTTCTTCACTGAAATATGAATGGAACTAAGCCAGCTTTTTCTTTGATTCTTTCACTGACTCATCGTTCTCAGTTCTTCTTCTGAGAATCTGCTCCACCCAACCTTTCTGTCTAGTTTTTTATTCTAGAACTTATTTCTCCCACTCCTTTCCATAATCAAGACCCATTCTTTGGTCAGACCCTTACTATATCTAGATTTCACAGAGCAGAGACAACAAATATTAAAAACTGCTCAACTGGGCCTATCAAAGATCAAAAGACATTCATTTGAACATGGAGGAAATTCCAGACTAACTCAGCGACAAGGTTTCCATCTCAAATCCCCTTGATTTCCTGGAAATGTGTATCTTCCCAATTTCAAAGCCTTGAATTCTTTCATAACCATAGCCCTACTCTCTTTCCCCACTGTCTCCCCCTGCTCAATATTCATTCTCCTCTACCAACCTCCAGTCTAGTTTCAACAGACTCCCACAACTCTCAGAAAAAAAGTCCTCAGGTCCTGAGGAAACACTAACATACAACAATGGCACAACTATGGTTCAATTACATGCAAAATCATAGTCAGGTTTGTCCATTGCCCCAAAAGGCCACTGAGACTGGTGGTATTTTTAGATCTGAGATTCAAAGATCAATAGAATAAGAAGAAAGGAGAATACTGGGGAATAGATTAAGAACATCCACATAAGACCTGGAAAACCTGAAAGTCCCTTTCTGGAAGCTAAGCATGAGCAGGTTACACCAGATGCCATAATGATCCAAATGAAGGAAGAATTAAGGAAAGGAACTAAATAGGCAAGGAGATCCTCCAGAGGAATATGTTAGTGTAAGGAATTTGTAGATTTGAATAGATACAATCAATTTTGGCTATTTATATTCAGAGTTTTTAGAACTAGAAGGTATATTTAGGATCACTTGATGGTCCAACTTCCCCATATTTTATAAATAAAAAAAATAAAACATCAAGATGTTTAATGATTTATCTTTGTAACAACTACCCCATTGGGCTGTCTTGTAGTATGCTATTCCCCACTCCCTAATATAATAGCAACTTTAACAACACTAAGAGCGTCTAACATTTATCTAGAACTTTAAGAATTCAAAGCACTTTACATATACTATCTCATATGGACCTTGTACATTAGAAACTATTATCCCCATCTTACAAATAGGCTGACACAGTGTTAAGTGACTTGCCCAAGGTTACATGACTTTTATCTGAGGAAGGTTTTGAACTCAGGTTTTCCTGATGCCATTCAATATTCTAGCCATAGTGTCACTTAACATGTATATGTATACATATATATATGTATACATATATGTGTGAATAACTATGTTTATACATATGCACAAATACATGCACATGTGTATTGGCATGTTATATCTATAAATTTGTGCATGTATATATAAATGTTTACGTATTTATATAATAAACTATTGTGATAAAGTTTACATTAAAAAGAAATGACTTCTTCAATGATGTGCGTTGTCTTTAGCTCTTTATACGGAGGTTACTCTAGGCTCTTTAACTCAATTGATTATATAAACCTCTGGTTTATTTCAATTTATTCATATCTTGACTTTGAGGCAAATCCAAAGAGGCACCATTGCCATTTGTTTTTGTAGTTTTAAATATGCGAGTACATTTAAACATTTTAACTGGAAAAACATAGGAAATCATACTATGAAAATCCATATGTGTATATTTGTGTTTGTTCTTTCTGACATCTGTGTCTCCTTTTGTCTCTTTGATTTTTCCCTTTTGCCCCTTTGTTCATGTTTGTCTGTCTCTTTCTGTGTTCTGCATGCATTTCTGACTTTCCATCTCTGTCTCTATCTTCCTAAGCCTATTTTACTGTCTCTTTCCATCTGTTTTTCTCTTTCACCCTCTCTGCATGTCTCTCTTTTTCTTTCCCTCCCTTAACTAGCCACAACAGAGAAATGCAGCATATTTTTATTCTATCATATTTATTGTATAGTTTTATATTCTTGGGAAAACAAATAAGTGTAGAATTTTCTTTTCGTTTCTTAAAAGAAACAAAAAGAAACATTTATTCATGAAGCCTTTGATTAACATCTTTTTGGAGGGTTAATCTTTTTTAATAGAAAAAAGATTCCCTGGGTTAGTGCATGATGTTAGTGAGTTTCAATGCCTGATGTTCCATTTCCTTTTGCACTGAGAAAAATTCCACTCCACCTTTAAACCATGCTCAAAGGTTGTTGAGTCTAAAGCAAAATGGATGTGTTGTCTGCCCCTTTAGAATCTACCAGATTTCCCCATGTAAGACATAACCTTTTTTGAAAAATTTGGGGTCTAAAAACTGGGGGTGATTTATATAGTAGTTTTAGTTTTTTTACTTGCATTTCCCATTTTTTCATGCTTGTTTTTGTGTTCATTGTTGTAGACTTTTTACTTGCATTTCTCACTTTTTCAAGTTTATTGTCTTTGTGCTCATTGTTTTGCATTTGTTACCGGTATATTAAGGTTACATTTTGCCATGTTCTGCCCAGAAATGACTCAAAAAAGATTTTCATACAGTGCTAAACTCAAGTTTAAAGTGATCTAGTTTGTAAAAGTGAATGGAAATCCTACTGCTGAATGTCATTTTGGTCCTCTTCCAACTGAGAAAACAATCTGAGAGTGGCTACGGGAAGAAGAAACCCTACTGAAAACACCCTGGCAGAAGAAGGCCATGAGAGGCAAGTCAGCCAAATGACTTGATGTAGAGAGGGAATTGAAGATATGTATTGAAGAGTAGAGCGTAATTGGAATTCCTGTGTCCACAAAGATGGTTCAGCATGAGGCAAGAAGAAATATTGATGAAGAAGAAGTTACTACTTTCAGAGGACACAAATGGAGCTTCAGGTTCATGAAACAGAATGGACCAAGTACCAGACTTGCCCAGGGAGAGCTTGTGGTCAACCATAGACCAGAGCACAGGCAGAAGAGCAGTCAGAGCCTTTCCTAAAACAGTGATTCATCATCAAATAGAGATAAGGACGAGCTTATGGATGGGAGTTTTGGCAGTGAGGAGTTGTATGAATTTTATGATGAATAAAACTTGAGTTTTATAACTTTATGTAATATATTTTTTCAAATTTTGGGCCCCCAAATTAAGGAGTGTCTTATACATAGGGAACTATGGTTAGTTTCTTAAGGGCAGGATTGATTTCACTTTTTTCTTTATATTCCCCAGTGCCTAATGCAGTAGGAACTTAATAAATGGTTGTTAATTGATTGATTGATTAAATAAAGATGAATTATTTTTATAAAATCTCTTAATAATACCAAATTCATTTCCTTTGTAGGACAGTACAACCTCACCCTATCCATATTCCCCCTTACCATAAAGTTAAATGCTCTTATTGGTTTCAGGGATGAGAGTGGGACAGGAGGGTTCTTTCTAAAAACTCTTGGTTCATTTTCTTTCCTTTAGGAAGTTCAAATCATGGGCTAGTGCTGTAAGTTTAGGGGGACCTGGGGAAAGAGAGAACTCACTGGAGAGAAAGAATTATAACAAATCATTATATGAATCATTTGGTGCATTTTCTTTGGGGTAGATTAAAGACTGTCCTGTGTTCAATATATGCAGTTATCTTGAGTACTCTATTAGAAGCTGAAGATCCTTTTATACATGTATGGGAAGACCTATATATGAGCAATATTTAGAGATTTCCTTAGTGTTATCTTTAGTTTAGACTAGAGAACCATGAGTTAAAGAGATATGATCAGGGAGTCAGGGTCAGGATAGAGGGAAGGAGGAATTGTCCCCAAGATTGACCTCAGCCCAACTCAATGATATTCATGTGTATGATGGGGGAAGGGAGAAGGGTCAGTTAAAAGAAAGATATAACCTGAATATACTTTACCATTCAACTCTTAGTTGGCCAAAGCTATGGCCTAACAAATGAGCTGAAATATGTCTGAAGCTATAAGTTAACTAATAAAAGATAGCTCATCCCTCCTCCTAATAGCAGCAATTCAGTGGAGAACAAAAAATGGCAATATCATTTATCTGCTCTCTTGTATTTCATTATTGGCTTTCACTTTGAGTTAGTTGTGTGTCTGGTAGAAAAGCATTAGTTTGAACAGAATCTGTTTCAAAGATTGCTTTGAACTTGGGCTTTATTTTCAAAGTCCTATGTTAAGAGAGTGAGGAGGTCTACTAAATAACATTTATAAATATAGATATATATGAAATATATAACAAAATCTAAATTTATAATAACATCCTATATCTGATTGCCACTCCTATAAAACCAACTACTTGGAAGGCTGAGGCTGATATATATCTCTTGAGCATCAGAGCTGAGAACTATAGTGGACCATGCTGATCAGCTATCCATATTGAGCATCAGTATGGAAAGCTCCCAGAGAGCAGCGAGCATCAGATTGCTTAAGAGGGTTGAACAAGTCTACGTTAAAATTTGAGCAAAAAGCTTCCCTGTTGTTCTGGAGTGAGGTTGGACCCATTGAATAGGTCCTGCATTTCCAGACTAGGTGAGATAAGGAGACCTAGTCTTTAAAAAAATAAAATTTTTAAACTATGAACCACAAAATCATCATCATGATACATCCCCTACATTATTTTACAAGGGGAATTTTTCACTTATAAGCAGAAGTTACCACCATTACATCAGGTAACCTGTTAACATGAAGTATGACAATAAAACAATGACATTGACCTTTTTTAGCGATTTGTGGAAGTAGAGAAAAAAAGTCACAGCAAGGACAAGTTACAGCATGGTTCAACCTGCAGCATCAATACCTTCAGCATCAGTCAACCTTGATTTAGTAGTTATGAAGAGAAGTATGTAGTTTCATTGCAATGTATAAATTATTGACCATTGTTTAAGGCAATGAATTAAGAAATTATTTGGAGTAATATGGGGAAAAATCTATGAATGAGATACTTGACATAATAAAAGAGCTAGAGGAGGTGAAGTAATGTCAAAAGGAAGCTCTTCTGACCAACACAAAAAGTGTAAAGAAGGTAAGGACAGTCATTCATGATACACAAAGATATCCCCACAGGTTGGCAAACATGAAGAGAAGGTCAGAGACTTAGTTTGCTCAGATAAATAGTGGCCAAAGTCTTATATTTGAATAATGAGCCACTCTTATTTTATTAAAAATATGAATAATTGGACAACATCTTGATTTAAGGGGAAAAACATACTTAACAATTAGATCTAACCAAAATTGTAATAGGTTATCCTAAGAGGTTGTGTGTGTGTCCCCTCACTAGAGGGCTTGATCTAGAATGGGGCTAGAGAACATCCAGCCTGTGAAATTATTTGATCTAGCACTGCCACAATAACCACAAAGGAGGAGTTTTTTACGGTAAATTAATTAAATGTTTGACCAAATATAGCAGGCTAATTTTTTAGTTGATTATTTTTGTATGGCCCATGAATGATGTTATAAATATTCAAATGGTGTTTGGCAGAAAAAAGGTTCCCTACCCTTGCTCTAGAAGAACAAATAGGGATAAAAAAGAAGGAATTCTTGTTTAGATATAGACTGTTAGTCTGTGAAGTCCCTTCTAATTCTGAAATCCCTATTATTCTGTGGCTATTATCCCTTACTTGTGAGGGAAGAACAGAAACAGGCAATCCTTGGGTTTTATTTTGATCTTTAATGCAACACGAGCAATTTAACATTTTGGAGAAAAATAGTAAATGGTAATGAAACATGGTGTTTTCAGCATTGTCCAATAACAAAGTCCAGGAGATAACAGTGGATACATATACTATAAATAAAGTAGACACCCAGACCCACAAAAGCAAATATCTCCAAATCACAAGTAAAAACAAAGTTAATTTGTCTCTTTAAAATATAATCCATGGTAAATCTATCTCTTCTCCTCTTTAAATGTCAAATGCAAGAATTAATCCCAGATGTAACAACTGTCCAGGAATCAGCCATCTTCAGTGGGATGTCAGTGGGCCACCTACTATTCTGAGTAAGTCAAGTTCATGCCTTGCCTAGAAGATATTACCAATTCTAAAACAAAAGCTTTTTCCATGGTAACAAGGACCTCACAAGAAAATCTTTCTCCTTGAGGAGATTCAAGAGGGACTGAAAAAAATTTTACCAGGTTCTTTCTGGTCACACCCTTCAAGAATTAAATGTCATTAAGACTATTCATCGCATTAAGTTAAATAGTGATCCCATTCATTGTGTTGAAATTCTCTAGCATTTGAGACACTCTAGTCTGTAAAAGTAGGCAGAATTGGCTATTTCATCATTTCACCATCCTATTAAAAAATCATTTATTTCCTATTGCTGCTAGGTTCAAATATTCATATATTTGCCCCAACGGGACATGCTTTTTTCCCCAATACTCTTAAGAAGATGTACTTTATATCCTTATGTACACTGTGTACTTTTCTATCTTTATTAGCCCACTTACTGCTCCTTACCCCTGATGCTCCATCTCCCGTTCTCATGTGTTTCTAATAGCCATCTCCTATGTCTAGAAACTTCTCTTTCTTGTTTCCACCTGCTGGAATCTCAGATTTCTTCCAAGACTAAATTCATGCATCACCTTCTATAGGGATCCCACCTGTCCTCCAGCAATTAGCACATTCCATTCTAAGGTTGCTTTCCATCAACACTGTATTTTTCCTATATGTACCTCTATATGTATATGCTACTCCCATTAGAAAGTTAGCTACTTGATAGCAGGGACTGTTTTTTTTTTCTTTCTGTCTCCTAAGTGCCTAATAAATATTTGTTGACTTAACTATGACTGAGCACTTTTATAAAGGATATATGGGGTATTCAGAGAAGATTGGCATTCTGGTGTGAGGGCTTGCCAAGCCCTTTTCAGGGCTGCTTCTTCACCTAAAGTGTCTACCATCACACAACTCTCCCCAGTGGCTCCAAGCCAGCTCCAAGCTCAGCAAGCATACCCGCCCCCCCAGTGACCATCTGAGGTTAACCCAGGTTGAGGATGATCAATAGACCTCAAACTGTTGGTGAGCTAAGGGGATGTCTATCCCAAACATGGAAAGATTTCCTCTGGCAGAACAGGCAAATGAGAAGATTTGCTCCAATGGTCATGAAGGTTGCTAAAGCAGGCACTGTGGAGGACTGAGAGCTTGATCAGAAACCAAGACACTGATATCATGCATTGCATCCTGAACCATCATTAGTCATTTTGACTTTTGTCCTGCCACTAGACTTTGATGACTTAGGAAGAAAGAGTGAAGCTGATGACTTTGCACAACTCTACTTCACTTCAATTCATGTGCAAGCTAAGATATCACCCTGTAATGTCATTGGTCCTTTTGAAAATAAAAAACAAGGGGCAGCTAGGTGGTGCAGTGGATAGAGCACCAACCCTGGAGTCAGGAGTACCTGAGTTCAAATCCAGCCTCAGACAATAATTACCTAGCTGTGTGGCCTTGGGCAAGCCACTTAACCCCATTTGCCTTGCAAAAACCTAAAATAAATAAAATAAGAAACAAACCTTTTTGTGAATCAGTTACCCCCCACAAACAGTTTCCTCTAGTACTATAATTTATCTTTTTCATAAGCTGCAATTCCAAATGACTTTTACTCACTCTCCAAAAATAAATTATTATCCACAATGGACAAAGATTTGTCATCACAAAAGTATACTCAATCAAATGTGATTCAGAGTGCAAAGTCATTCCCCAAAGAAATCTTTCCCAAATATTTTGAGCAACATCTAGAATACTGGAATAAGTGCATACCTCATGGGATAACTATTTTGAGAGAGAAAACCTCCATTTCATTGTGTGACCTCGAATTTTTGTTTTAAAAAAGTCTTGTTATTCTATAGTGATACTTTGTATTTTATAATCATAGTTTGAGTGCCTAGCTGCTTCATTAGCTATACAATCTCTGGAGTAAGGAATTCCCTCATTGGTATTACCTACATAGTCATGCCTTTTCATCCAAAGTGATTAGGATTTTTGACTATGCCTTTTCAGAAAACCTACATCAAGGATCTGTTCAATTTTCTAAGACCTTCTTTAGGTTCTTTTTTTATTTTATTTATTTATTTTTTAGGTTTTTTTGCAATGCAATGGGGTTAAGTGGCTTGCCCAAGGCCACACAGCTAGGTAATTATTATTAAGTGCCTGAGGTGGGATTTGAACTCAGGTACTCCTGACTGTAGGGCTGGTGCTCTATCCACTGTGCCACCTAGCTGCCCCCTTCTTTAGGTTCTTCTCCCCCAAGTTTGAAAATGCATGTCTTTGTACTTTATGCCTATCACCATTAGGCTTCACCTACCCATTCTAGCAACTAAATATCTATACTTGCGTTGTTTAAACAGGGATGGATGGTCATAGCAATAATCAGAATTCTTAAGTCATTCAAATATGTCTTCTTATAGTAAACTGGGAAATAATCTTTACAACCAATGTTTCAGACAAAGGACTCATTTCTAAAATATACAGAGAACTGAGTCATATTTTTTAAAAAAAGCTATTCCCCAGTTGACAAATGGTCAAAGGATATGCAAAGGCAATTTACAGATGAGAAAATCAAAGCAATCCATAGTCATATGAAAAATTGCTCTAAATCATTACTTATTAGAGAAATGCAAATTAAAGCTTCTCTAAGGTACCACCTCACACCTCTCAGACTGGCCAATATGACCAGAAAGGATAATGATCATTGTTGGAAGGTTATGGGAAATCTGGGACACTATTACACTGTTGGTGGAACTATGAACTCATCCAACCTTTCTGGAGAGAAATTTGGATCTATGCCCAAAGGGCAACAAAAATGTGTATACCCTTTGATCCAGCAATGCCACTACTGGGTCTATACCCTGAAGAGATGATGAAAAAGGGTAAAAACATCACTTGTACAAAAATATTCATAGCAGCCCTGTTTCTGGTGGCAAAGAGTAAATGTCCTTCAATTGGGGAATGGCTTAGCAACTGTGGTATATGTATGTCATGGAACACTATTGTTCTATTAGAAACCAGGAGAGATGGGAATTCAGGGAAGCCTGGAGGGATTTACATGAACTGATGCTGAGTAAGATGAACAGAACCAGAAAAACACTGTATACCCTAACAGCAACATGGGGTGATGATCAACCTTGATGGACTCGCTCATTCTATCAGTGCAACAATCAGGGACAATTTTGGGCTGTCTTCAATGGAGAATACCATCTATCCAGATAAAAAACTGTGGAGTTTGAACAAAGTTCAAGGACTGTTCTCTTTAATTTAGAAAAAAAACTGATATCTTATTGTCTGATCTTGTTATCTCTTATATTTTATGTTTCTTCCTTAAGGATATGATTTCTCTCTCATCACACTGAATTTGGATCAAGGTACAACATGGAAACAATGTAAAGACTGACAAATTGCCTTCTGTGGGGGGTGGGGGAAGTAAGATTGGGGGGAAAATTGTAAAATTCAAAATAAATAAAATCTTTAATTAAAAATAAAAAATAAACAAAATGTCTTTTCTGATGTGCTATTCTTGTATAAATGGTTTTCCTGGTTCTGCTCATTTTATTCAGCTTTAGTTAATACTATTTAGGATTCTCTGAAATCATCTCTTTCATCATTGCTTGCAGAGCAATCAATTACGTTCTTATACCCAATTTTTTCAGGAATTTTTAATTGTCTGAGACACCCTAAAGCACTCCCTTAGATGCCAATTCTTTTCTTTTTCAACCTTTTATTCTCCCCTTTCAAGATCAGGAAGTAGGTTTTAGTTGTGATTTTTTTCCTTCCTGGTATTACTTTTTTCTCTTAACCCCCTCTTGTGTTTGATAATTCCTACATCAAATTCTATGTGTCTGTGTGTTTGATCTACCCTTCTTTATCTATTTAATTTAAGAGTAAGGATCATCTGATGTCCACTCCCCCATTCATTCTTCTATGCTTATAGATCATTCTTCCTACTCCTGTTTTGAGAAATAATAAATTCTATACCCTTCTTCCTGCTTTCCATAGTTCGTCTCCCCATCCTCTTTTTTCTTTCCCTTCTTAAAACTCTTAGAACAAAACCAGTTCCTCCACAAACCCTCCTTTTTTCATATATCACTTTCTCAGTAAGCTTTAAAGACATTAAAGTTATTAAATTACATTATAACTAACATATAACATTATTGCATCATCCCATAGATCCTTTAATTGCTCAAATAATTTTACTTTCCTAGATTTCTCTTGTTCATTGTATTTATATTTCAAAGTTTCAACTTAGCTCTGGTCTTTTTCATTAGGAATATCTGAAAGTCCTTTATATCAGCAAAGGTCCATTTTCTCCCCCAATAGTATTATATGCACTTTTGTCAGGCAAGTTATCCTTGTTTTTGAACCTATCACTTTTGCTTTGAAATATTATATTCAAATATCTCCTCTTAATTTTAGTAGGAGCTGCCAGGTTTTATATGATCCTGACTATAGCTTCTGGTTATTTGAACTGTTTCTTTCTGAATTCTTGCAGTATTTTTTCTTTGATATAGAATCTCTGGATTTTGGCCATGACATTCCTAGGACTTTTTCCTTTTGAGGTATTTTTTTATAAGGTAATTAGAAAATTTTTTTCCTCTTTATTTTGTCATCTAGATCTAATAGAACTGGGAAGTTTTCACTTGTGATTTTTTTCAAATATAATATCCAGGTTTTTTTAATCATAGTTTTCAAGATGACTAATGATTCTTAAAATATCTCTCTGACTTTTTTCCTTTTTTTTTTGCTTTTAATTTATTTATTTATTTTTTTCATCTAGATGCACATGTATATTTTTAAGTTACGAAATTTTCTTCTACTCTCCCTTCCCACCCCAAACAGTCAGGTTAGCAAATAAACATGTTTACAGATTAGTCATTTTTGGTATGAGGAATTAGGATTAAGGGAAAGAGATACATAAGAGATAATCTTTATAATGCATTCATCAGATTCTGATGGGTTGCTTTTTTTGTTTTCTTTTGTTTTTCTTCCTCTGGGGGAATAACATTGTCCACAGCCAGTCTAATACAGTTGTCCTAACTCTCTGAACTGCTGAGAGAAGCAGCTTCCATCAAGGCTGATCATCTCACAATGTTGTTTTTAATATGTTTTAACTTGTTTTCCAGGATAATTTTCTTTTTATCCAACATCTTACAATTTCTTCTATTTTTTTCACTTTTTGAAATTTCTCTAATATGTTTTGCTTTCTTATATAGTCATTGATTTCTGTTTTGTCTCTTTTAGGTTAAAAATAAAGATAACACATAAAAGGAAGATAAAAGGGTGCAAGGGGAAGGAAGATATCTTGTGGAGGCAGAGGCATGATGAAGTCTGGAATATGGTCAAGTAGGAAATAAAGTGATGACTGACCTAGGTACCCTCCTTAAATGGAAGTTATATTATTATTATTCTTCCTTCATAAATGAGAAAACTGAGGCAAACAAAGTCCAAAGTCATGCAGCTAGTGTCTGGAATTAGATTTGGCCTCATGTCTTTATGACTCCCAGACCCAGTATTCTATCTGCTGTTTCACCTAGCTGCCTAAGCAAGGATAATGCATATGGAAGGAAGGCAGATGGTAAGATGACCGAGGTGGTCACATCAATGGGTAGAGTATAAAACATAATCTGGAGTCAATTAAATATAGAAAATTAAATCAATTTGCACTCATTCACCATTCCTTTGCCTAGCCTTAGGGTAGTAGAATGCCAAAGTTGAGTGGATTGAATTCCCCAAAGAAAGAGGAACATGATCTCTGGAGGCCAAGCCTGAAGACCACTATCTTAGGACAGTAGAGGAACAGAAGGAAAGATGGTCAGAATCAAATGTTGTATGGAAGAGCATTTGAGCAATGATGGGGAGAAATAGAAATAGCATTATGGTAGGAGCAATTTACAGACCACTTACCAAAAAGAGGAAACGAATGAAGATTTTCAGGAGCAGATCTTATAACTGCCATGAAGGCATAATACAAATTAATAGAGGAAATCAACTATGCATATACACATAGTTTTTTCTCTACCAAAAGCAAGGTTTTTGAAAAGCTCTTTACAGGTCTCAATGACAGTGTCTTCAAAAAGCAACAGCTAGGTGGCACAGTGGGTAAAACATTTGGCATGGAGTCAGGACAAACCTGAATTCAAATCTAGCCTTAGATACTTACTATCTATATAACTTTGGGCAAGTCACTTAACCTCTGTTTGCCTCAGTTTCTTCATCTCAAAAATAGTGATGATGATAATAATAATAATAATAATAATAATAATAATAATAATAGAATCTGCCTCCCAGGCCTATTGCGAGGATCAACTTACTAGGTTTTTGGCACCTAGTAAGAACTATATAAATGTTAACTACTTTTCAAAAAGTTAATAATGAAAGCAACTGCTGTTATGAAGCTTACTCTGACTAATAAGGAGAACTTAATGGTAAATGATAATGGAAAATAAAAATGAAAATAGAGACACTCCAAAGAATCAAAGCTAAGTAATAGATATGAAAATCATCCAAGAAAAAGTTGAAGTCTCAGAAAAAGAAACAATTATTTGTCCTCAAAGGAATGATTATTGGAATCTACAGATTACATAAATTGAGGAATCATGCAGTTATAATATTAGGGGGAGAAAGAATGGGTATTGGAGAATTCAAGCATGTATTTTCTAGACTGAAAACAGCTGTAGAGAAGGGTCACTGTATGAATCCAGAGCAACCTCCCAAGTCATGTCAAATGTAATACCTATTAACCACTCTTGTTGATTCCTATGGGCATAAATGACACTTTCAGAAGTACTCTAGAAAGTAGTTCCAATATCTTGGGCAAAGAATTGAAGATCTTAGGGATATAAATTATGTTCTCTTCATGGCTGCCAATTGAAATAAAGAATTTCAAAAGAGAAAGGCAGATTTGGAAAGTGACACACTAGATTCTGGAACACACCTTAAAAATAAGAAAAATAGAATCTTGGCCAGGAATGGAGAACCTAACAAGGGCTGGTTAAAAAGGGGGGGTGGAGGGGGAGAAGATATTTGAGTTCATTTTTGCTAATCCAAACAAAAAAGGATTTTAAATAGAAAATGAAGAGGAATGGAGAAAATTACCTAACTATATCTATCAAGTGAGATACTATGGAGAAGAACTGTAATAAAGGAAGAATAGCAGCAGAAATGCTCAGAAATTGGCAAGAAAAAAAATTCAAAAAAAGGAACCAATAATGAAATCCATGGTCTTAAAGTCTGATGTCTTTACATGCATGGTCCAAGGTTCTTGGTATTTCGTTGGTCACAATTCCTTCCAAATCACAACTTATAATTCTACATCAATGTGGCTAACATTTATATATTTCTTACTGGGTGCCAGAAACCTAGTAAGTTGATACTCACAATAGTCCTGGGAGTCAAGTTCTATTATTATAACTTTATCTTGTTTTTTTGCTATTCAGCCAGAAGACACACTTAGTTTAACAAAGACATTTAATAAAATAACAGAATAGCAAAAGTAATAAAATAGTCCTTTTACTAACCCTGAGTTTAATCTCTCACAAAAACATATATAATCTCAGTTGGAAAATATATGTGCTCTCAGTTGGGATCATGCATTGGATAGATTCAAATGGGCAACATGTTTTAGGGCACATGCATGCAAGGAACTATACACAAAGACCACATATGACTAGGGCATGCATGTGGAAGAGAATTATATCTAAAACCTGCAGGACTGGGCAGAGTCTTCTGGTGAAGTCACTTTTGCTCCTGACAGTCATTACATTTCATCTCCCTGTTCAAGCTGGACTTCCATGAACTGACTACATTCAAGGTCACCTAATTCTTTGTCCAAAATATCTCTTAAGCTTTGATTAATAAGCCTGACCTCTGTAAAGGAGAAATATAATTCTTTGGTTTCATCCACTAAGTCTGAGTTACATTCTTTAGCTTAGGCAATAGTTTGTAGCCATGTGGCATTCTGATCTCTATTAGCTCAATAGTGAATTTTCAATAAAACATGTATTAAATAACTACCATGAGCTATGAGCTGGTGATACAAATACAAAAAAAGGCAGTTCTTTCAAATAGCTTACAAACTGTGAAGGGAAGATAATTTATAAAAGGTTGAAAAGTAGAGGGTGAAGAGTATGGCACCCCATGCAATGCCATGATAGAGAAGTTAGAGAAATTCCTGGATTGTGTAGCCAGGTGAAGAATGAGGAGATGAGCTCCCACTTTCAATAAATCTTTGCAACTCAAGATAACATATTCTAATTGTTGCCACTTATTTGTTTCTTGGGGTCAGTTCTGCCCCTCAATTAATTGAGGCTCAGAATGGGGAATGAAGGTTTTGAAAGAAAATAGAGATTTATTAAAGGAAGCTATAACACATTAAGAAAGTGATAGGAAAGTTAAAAAGAGTTTAAAGAGAAGACCACATGGATTGCTGATTTAATTGGCCAGGCCAGCTGATCAATGTTCAGCAGGAGGCTGAAAGGTAACAGAGATGGAGCCCTTTCCTCAATCTCCTTAAATTCTCCCTCAGAGTCCATGAGAGAGGTGGTGACCTGGGAGTGACCAAGTCCCACATTGAAGACTTTTGGGGAGGGATCTCTTTTGGGTGGTCTTGGGTGTTTCCAGGACCTGTGCTCCATTGGCTGCCCTACCCAAAGACAATAAAATCCAAATCAAGTTGAAGGTGAGGCCCTCAGGTGTGGATCTAAATTAGATAAGAGGAAGAAGGCAGATTCCCTTTACAATGCAAACAAAAGGTTTTCAAAGTTTGTCTCCAACTGATCTCTTCACTCCCATGCCCAGGTTTCTCTGCATCATATTCCCCCCTCAAATTATTAGGGACCCAGATTCTTCTGGGGAATTGGGATGAAGGTCCATCTTCTAGAACTTCTTCAAAGCTGAGAAGGGGCTTAACGGTCACCCTATCTAATCTAACCTAACCTAACCTAACCTAACCTATTAGGGGCCCATTTGGAGAGGGAATATTCTGCAGACAAAACTTGATTGAAATAGGATCAAAGGGATGTGGCCAATCAGGATCAGATAGAAGCAGATATTCAGCTGAGGTCACTACCTGTAGGCCTGTTGCTTGAATCCTAGAAGAGACAAATTCAACAAGGAGTTTAAGTAGGTGAAGGTCAAAAAGGAGCAGAAGAATAGTTATTATAAGTGGAACAATCAAGGGACTCAGTAAGGAGAGTAACTAGGAGCTCCAGGAAGATCCGGAGGAAGAGGAGCTCAAGGTGGAACAGAGATCTTGTATCCAAGATGCCTCTTGCAGTATTTTCTTGGTAAGGAGTTCCACTTTATAGGAATGGTTGTTGGCTAGAGCACAAATACCACCTGAAGATGCAAGGAGATAATCAAGAGCAATCTGATTAATAACATAATGTGTTTGATTTAAGGACAGTGAGGCTGAGAATAATAATATGTTCAGTTATATGGAGTGCAAAGTATCCAGACATTTACCTCCAAGGCTCCTCAGGATGTCTTCTTAAACAGGTACTTCAAGTCTTCCAGTGGTTCACAAGAGTATGTGGTGTCACCTGGAGGAGAAGCTGGGGGAGGGACAGATTTAATCCTAGAAAGGTGAGTCCAGCTAGGGAGACCTTCCAATTTCACTGCTGTTGGGGTAGAGAGAATAACTCCATAGGGTCCCTTCCATTTCACCCCCAGGGGATCTGTTCCCTGGGCCTTCTAAGACTTTAAATAAATCCCTTGGACTTACAGGAGAGACTTCCCTAGAGCCATTATCTTCAGCTTTGGGCAGATGCTTATTAGCATACTCAGAGAGAGCTGTTCTAACAGCACCTAGTTGTGTGGCAAACTATGTAACTAAGTTTTGCTCTGGGTCCACAAGAATGTCTGATGTCAGGAATGGTCGGCCATATAACGGCTCAAAAGGACTAAGCCTAATATTTTCCCATGGAGCAATATGAACTCTCAACAATCCTATTGGAAGAAGAGTTATCTGGTCTCCCTTGGTCTCTTGGCACAATTTAGCTTAAGGTGCTTTTGAGAGTGCCCTTCATCTTTTCTACCTTTCCTGATGTTTGAGGACTCCAAGATGAAGGAAGAAAGTATGTGATATTCAAGGTTCTAGCTACTTCCTGAGTTATCTGAAAGACAAAAGCAGGGCCATTATCATTTCCTTCAATCAGCAGCAATATAATCAGAGGGACAGAGGGTGATGAGGAAGAGTACCAGATTAATAGAATTTTGCAGGATCATGAGATTTTCCCAATAATGAGCTTTCTAGGACATGATGAAGTTGGAGATGTCCCAGTCTAGTGCAGTTAGGTTAGAAATGTGAAGTTTCTTTGGGAAAGGCAATAGCTCTATTTAAACAAGTCTCCCAGTCAATCTATCAAGGAGAGAGGTTATAAAATTCGACTTCAACAACAACTATGAAGACTCTCTTCCCCTCAGGCAGGCTGCTTAAAATAGGAAGCAAATGGCCAAGCTATCATATCTGCTCATGGAACTCTTCTTTGAAATACTCTTTCCTCTACCATTTCTTCTGAGTCCCTAACTCAACTCTTTTTTATTTTTAGGGCTTTTTTTTTTGCAAGACAATGGAGTTAAGTGATTTGCCCAAGGCCACATGGCTAGGTAATTATAAGTGTCTGAGGTCAGATTTGAACTCAGGTACTCCTGACTCCAGGGCCAGTGCTCTATCCACTGTGCCACCTAGCTGCCCCTTCTAATTTCAACTCTTATCTGACTAATAGTCAGAAATCCATTTTAGTTTTTATTATAACTCCCTGGTTAAGACAAATCATTCCAGGTGTCTACTTTTTCCAATAGAAAAAGTCATTGAGTAAAACCATGGCAAGTTTACTGTCTTTAACCTTCCCCATCATTCTCCTGTGTTCTTTATACTAACGATAAGTGCTAGTCTGAGTAGAAACAATTGACTGGCAAACACTGCATATTACTACCTGGATTCTATATGCAAATTTTAAAAATATGAAAAAATAAACAAGTTAAACTAGAGCTATATATATTAAAAGGGTATAAATTTGACTTCATGGGTATCACTGAGACTTGGTGAAATGTGATATATGGCTAGAATGTTACTCTGGGTGACTAATCATTTATTTAGGTATGGGTTGGTGGTGAAACTAGTATAGCACTGTATGGTAAGACGATGTAGTCACATGAGGAACCCTAGAAACCAGATGGATAAAGATGAAGGGAGATAGAAACAGAAGCAGTATTGTAATTGGAAGATACTAAAAGCCATCTGAACAGAAGGGAGAAAAAGATGAAATAGGGAAATAGATCAAAAGGATGGCATGGAAACATCAGAGAATAAGGACTGATTATCTTGGCATATTCTGAAGCTCTCATTAAATCAAAAGAAGAACAATCAATAATTTCTTGACTTGCCAAAATAATAATTTCCATTTGCAAAAAGTGAAAGAACCAGCTAAGGGAACTGATTGGTTTTCAGCTTGATTCTAGACTTGATTCTCACAATGGAGGACTTGGTTGCTGAGGACAGAAATGAAAAGAACCTTTGAGGTGACCATTCCAACTTGGAATTTGTGATAGAAGAAATGTGGCCACAGTCTGACATGAATCCTTGATTTCTAAAAAACAGATTTCATAAGCTTCAGAGAAAAGTTAAGTGATCTGCAAATGCCTAAAATTCTAAAACATGAGGGAAATTAATATTATATTATTTTGATAACTAATTATTAAATTGTGATCCTTCTTTTTCCTCTTATTTTTGTAAAGACCCCACTTCTGAAAATCCCAGGGAATTTCTAGTAATGTGATCACTCCTAAATACATCTGTGAACTTGTTTAAACTAAGCCCCACTCAAATGGGAACCTGGCTTCCATATATGCTATAAACAGGACCTAGTTTAAGTTAAACCCTCCTTGCTTTCTTCATTAAAGTTTGGGGAGACCTGGTCTACAAAGGGAGAACAAGCAAGTAAAAACCCAATTGAGATGGTTTATGTTTTTCTAATTATGATTGTTAGCAACTTGAATTCCTTAGGAATGAGGCGGGGGGGGGGGGGGGGGGTGGCTAGGTGACGCAGTGGATAGAGCACCAGCCTTGGAGTCAGGAGTACCTGGGTTCAAATCTGACCTCAGACACTTAATAATTACCTAGCTGTGTGTGGACTTGGGCAAGCCACTTAACCCCATTGCCTTGCAAAATCTAAAAAAAAAAAAAAAAAAGAATAAGAGGGGGCTACATCTTAACACCAGCCTACCTTTTCCAGCTTCCTTCCTTCCCAACTCCCAACAGATGAGTAATAGGGAGGTGTTGAGGACTCTTAGTTTACCTCTTCATTAAAATGTCCACCAATTGGGTTTGGGAAGATCCCATTGATATACTGTCAGGCCAATCAGGAGAGGATACACTTAGATATAAATGACCATGCCAACTATAACTCTGGGTCTTTGGTACAAATGGAAGCACACTATTGAGCTGTCCTTTTTAAAAAATTCTCATGCTCCTATTAATAAATGCTATTACGGGGGCAGCTAGGTGGAGCAGTGGATAAGGCACCGGCCCTGGAGTCAGGAGTATCTGGGTTCAAATCCAGTCTCAAACAGTTAATAATTACCTAGCTGTGTGGCCTTGGGCAGGCCACTTAACCCCATTTGCCTTGCAAAAAAAAAAAACCTAAAAAAAAATTTAAAAAAACATAAATGCTATTACACTTGAAGACATGTCCTCATTTCATTTATTGGTTAAATTTTCCCTTCAACAATAGACTAAAAAAAATGTAAAGTATTTAAGAAGGAAATTCTGAGAATAAGAGGAGAAATAATTCCAGTAAGGGAAAAAAGTGGTCATTTTCTAAAAAGATCAAAATAAATGCAATCCCCCATCAACCAACCTAAGAACCAGATCAATGAGAGACAGCGATATAATGTAAAGCAAGCCAGTCTAGAATCATGTAGACCTGGGTCCAAGTCCTACCATTAAAGGTCCTGACTACATGACCCTGAGCAAAGTACTTAACCTCTCAGTATCCCAGGACTGTCTCTAAATTGCAAAGCAAGTTCTAATCTACATTCTAATCTACATTCTTCCCTGGGAGTTCCTGTGTGAGCTGAAAACCAATGAATTACTTTATGAAGCCATATATCAACCAACTTAGAAATATAAAAGATGAGAAAAGGACAGATAACAGAAGATAAGGCATGATGGGAGTGCAACAGCACAAAATCAACAGAACCCTAAAAGAAAAGCTAAGTTCAAAAGTATCACTACTTTTAGCAGATGAAACAAAAATAGGGATCAGTGGAATGAAGGTAAAGCTACTTAACTGTCTTTACCTCTCTTTCCTCTCCCAAGTATAATCATCACTGTACTGAAAAGGACAGAAATAGTGATAGAGAATTAATATCCAAAATATGCTGAGAGATAGTAAGAAAGTATCTTGTGATGAACTACATCTAGGGTACTGAAAGAACTTGGAGATGTGACTGCTGAGTCACTGTCTATGACTTCTAGAAGTTAACAAATGACAAAGAAATGACACCAGACAGCACAAACACAACTATTCTAATTTTCAGAAAGGGAAGAGAATGGTATCTATAAACTGGAACGATATCTAGTAATGAGAATGCCCAGGATAATTTCAGTTGAACATGATGGGTTTGGGGGAGAACAAAACTTAAGACACAAGGCCCTATGAGAATAGAGACCCAAGGAATCCACCCCATATGGAAAAAGGAACAGAGAGGAATGATATTGGCATTCCCTATATGTCTTGTATCCATATACCAATATTATTCAAGATTCCTTGGAAAATGTAACAATAGAAATAATCCTATTTGATGATCCTTTGATAAGAAGCATGAGCAAAACATAAAACACAACAAAGTGTGCTTGTCAAAAATCTTCACTATTTTGGTGGGCAGAATCAGCACACACCAGGTGGAGATTTCCTGTGGATGATGAGTTATATTTTTGTCCTTATATGACATTTTGTTGATCACATCAAGCCGCAAGACATTGCAGTCTTATAGAAGAATATAATTGAATATAATTGACCTGTGCAAACATACATGAAAGACCAAGAGGAAGATATCAATTTCCTATATTTCAACATGTATCTGAATAGATTCTTTATTGAGCTTGTCCAATAGAATGTATGTCTAGGAGAGACATTGAGGTGAGTTCAAAGATTAAAAAAAATGAGGAATGGACTGGATTGCTCTTCAAAAGCACCTCAGTCACAGACAGTAAAAGCTCATAATTTTCAATATATCCATCTTACTGATGCTACTACATGGCAGTGAGACCTGGAATTTCACTGCCTCCAAAGAACTAAAGATGAACATCACACTAAGGTTAGTGGAAAGGCTCAAGGTAGGTATAAGCAAGCTACAATCAATAACCAAAGAAGAGATCCTTGAGTATAGGGAAGAAGGGTGTCATCAAAGAATAGGGTGAGAAAAGTGCTACATTTGGTGCCCTTATGTCAGGAGAAATTGAGAAAGATTTGCCTGAATTTTTGGATTGACTGCCCTGTGATGAAAACCTGAATGAGAGTTATAAAGGATGGGGAGCCATGGATGGATTGTGATCTACATCAATCATGGAAGTTCCTGAATCAATGAGATAATAGATCCTGATAGAATCTGAATATTTAAATATCTACACATGTATAGAAAGTATTTGACTAGAGGAAAGTTTGACTAGAGTTATTCTCTAATTGATCATATCTTAACAGTCAAAACTGATTCAAAGAAATAGAGAATATGTAAACTCATTGTACTTATTGGAATTTTATTTTGTTTTTTACTATTTTAAAAATATATATTTCAGAGGTGTAAAACATTGACCTAAATTCTATTTTTTAATAAGGCATTTCCCACTCAGTTGCCAAAATTATTAAAAATTCCTTGATAAGTAAAACAAGAGAAGTTACCTTGTATGACAAAACTCTGATGAATAATACCTAGTATGGAACAAAACAGTGATATATATTCATGAAAGATATCTGCCATTGCCATGGAAGACATACAGCATGAAGTATAAATAGAAAAGATTATAAAAGGTGAAGTCCTTCAAATGCTTCAACTTGTGGATGATAATGTTCTGGTTGCATCAAAACCCTAGATTTTGCAATCTGCAAAATGAGATTTATAATTTTTTTAAAGAATTTTACCTATCCACAAGGAAAAACCAAGTGAATAAATAATAGCAATAATATAATACTTTAAAGTTTGCCAAGTTTTACATATTTTTATCTCATTTGAAGCTCATTCAAGAATGAAAAGTGCCTGTTTTCCATATCAATGCTGTTGCATAAACAAAAAGAATCTATCTGTCAATACATAGGTATGAATATATGTATACACAAATGTATCTGTGTACATACACTAATATGTCTATACATACCTATATACTGATATACACTATGTATATATGCATATATATGCATATATATGTTTGTATTTACATGTATACATGCAAACATATTAGCAAAAATATTATATATATTATATACATATTGGACAGATGATACAAATGGACAATAAATTGAACCCAAAATAAAATAAGAAGAGGAAACCAGACTAGATTATATCTAAGAAAATGCAAAATTATTGTAATAAGTCAAAGCTTTTTACTGAAACAAAGACCCAGATATTTTTGATACTAATATTTTTTCAGTGCATAGCTACAATAGATGGAACCATAGTATTGTCTGAAGAAATAAAGTCAACAAAGGAGAAGGGTTTAATGGGAGTAGATCAGACTGCAATTCATTACAAACAAGAAAAGACAAAGGAGGCATAATAAAATAACATTCTCAAAGAAATGTATGGTTGAAATAAAACATTGGACTGGTCCTATGGCAAAAGCAAGGAAAAACTGATTATACTCATGATATCAGTATAACTGGAAGGAAGCCCCTAGTATTTTTGGTAGTTCCCCTTCAGCAAATTTGTGGAAGAACACAAATTGCAGGAAAAGTAGGTAGCTCAGTGGATAGAGCACCAGCCCTGGAATCAGAAAGACTTAAGTTCAAATCTACTTCAGACACTTAAGACAGCTATTAAGGGTATGATATTGGGCAAGTCACTTAGCCTTAATGCCTTTCAAAAGCAAAAGAAAAAAAAAGAACACAAGTTGTATTACATGAGCAAGTATATACTGCTATGTATATCATTGGAGGAAATAGTCACACTGCATCATAGTTCAATTAGAGTGATGGAAGATCTCTAGATATTATTCTTTCAAAGGAATTTTCTAATTATTATACATAATTCTACCTAATTCTATAAAATATTTTTTTAATTTGATTAACATGGCACTAAGTCCATGGGGTAATTGAGATAAAAACATTTTAGCTTACTTGCTGTGGACCAACAATGGATATTGTTATCACTTCAGTTATTTGATTTTTATTTCTATAAGAAAAATTTTAGCTGTACTTGAGAAGTCCCATATGTGTGTTTAGTAGTATTTGATGCATTTTATTATTATATTAAATGGAATCACTCTTCTTCCTCAATTTTTTAAGTAATATGAATAAAATCCGATCATTTGGTACATTCTATTTATAGCTTGCTACTAATGATTGCCATTATTAGCTTGTCCAGTTATTATTGACTTCCCTCTATATTTTATGCTTGCCTTTCAAAGATCCTTTCCAACATGGATATTCTCAAAAGAACAGGCCCACCCAACTTGAGGGGGAAGATGGCCTAATTTAAATCTAAGAAGGACCTCAGAAGTCATCTTGTCCATCCTGCTCTATTTTTACACATGTGATAACTGAGACCCAGAGAAATTTAAGAGACTCACCCAAAGGTGAATTTGAACCCAGACTTCCAAGACTTACCTCTATAATATGCTTATCTCTCTTGTGACTGGTAAACCATTATGTTGAGGAAATTCTTACTTTGCTGAAAAAACTGAGCTCTAGATGATTCATTTCAGCATCCTATGTTCTCGATCTTCTAGGTTCCCCCCTTTAAATCTAGACTCTCCCTTTGTCACTGTCCATACCAAAATTTGCCTTGTCACATTATACTATAATCTCCTCAAGGGTAGGGACAGTTTTGGTGTTTCCAGGACCTAGCACAGTTCTTGATTTGTGATTAACACATGCTTACTTCATTCATTCATTTGCTTATTCAAATGGGTCTACTTAACAGTTGATCAATAAACATTTTGAATAGTCCCCACTTATTTGTTGATGAGCCCCAAAGTGGGTCTGGGTCAGGGTAAGTGGACTGCATAGTCCACGGGGATATGTAAAGTGTAAGAAGACTGGGAGGGGAAGGGAAGAGAGGACATGTTATGAAAGTCTTTGAATACTACATTAAGGATTTTATATTTGATCCTGGAGATGAAAATGACCCACTAGAATTTATGTGGGGGGAAGGGCACAGGTGACATGATTGGATGCATTGGTGCTTAGGAAATCACTTTGGCACTGAGTGGAGGATGGACTGGAGCCACTACAGGCAGAAGCCCCCTTCTATAGCTTTCTCTAGTCTTGTGCTAGGTACTGGATATCTAAACTCATAGGACCCTGAGGTTGGGGGTAGGAAGAAAGGAGAAAGAAGATTTTAGGAGAATAAATGGAATGAGAACCAAAGGTAACTTTCATCTTCTCTCCCCAAAAAGGAATTGTAAAGATTAAAAGAAAAAAACCTGGCACATCAGCTTCTTAGATTTCAAAGATGGGAAATAGTGTGTCTAAATAGTGTGATTTTAGAAGGGTGATGGGTGAGAGAGAGGGAGTGACAGAAGCCTGGAAAAATTCATAGTCTTTATTTTGTCCCTCTCACACTTCAGAGAAATTACTGATAGCTAGCATTACTGTTGAGTTTGAGACAGAGACAGAGCCCCAGTCATCCTTCCATAGTTAATTACCCCTCAAACAAAGAGAAGGCAAGGCTGGGGTGGTTTTGCCACCTGTTGGACATACCTGGAAGTACAACCTGATGGAAGGGGACCTGGAACTGAGCAAACTAGGGAGAACTTTCCTGAGGTGGAGCTCCTATCATTTGCTAGGCATTACAGAGAGGACTGGAGTAAATCTATTCTCTCCTCATCTCTGGGATCTGAAAGATACACTGCCTCAGGATGTGATAAGGACCACATAAGTACAGATTTTTCAAGTTGTAAGTGACCTCAGCAGCCATCTCATCCAAAAGAATTCCCACTTCAACCTATCTGACAAATGGTCTCTGAAGATGAGTTATCTCCTCCTCTCCCTTCAAAACAACAGCAGTACACTGGAGAACTCTAATTAATAGAAATTTTTTGTCTAAATTTGTCTCTTTGAACTTCTGCCCATCACTCCTAGTTCTGCCCTCTAATACCAATCAGAATATGACAGACAGTCACCAGGGGGAAGAATGGGTCTTCTGAAGCCCTGGGGAGCCTTCTAGTACCATTCAAATCTTAGAATCATCAGATTCAGTCCAGGACCAAACATTTCTCTTTTCCCTTGGAGGTTGTACATGGTGACTTCAACCTTTTCCATGGGAAGACAGAATACTAGAGTGGAGAGAAAACTTAAATTAACCAAATATTTATTAAGCACCTATTTATTATGAACAAGACAAATACTACTTCAAATTCTGCCTTTGAGTCACACTGGCTGTTTGTTCATAAACAAATCATAACCTCTCAGTGACTCAGGTAATTCTGCAAGATTCTCAGTTACAATTGAATTGTCAATCTAGATGGGTGAAGGGAGTTTCCACACAGGGAGTACTTCCCATCAGTGAAATCACAGGTCAAGACTAAAAAAAGAAAAAAAAATGAAGAACCTGTACTAAATACCTCTATTTGGTATACAAAGACAAAGGCAAAATATGCTTCCCATAAAGATCCTTATTTAGATGACACAGACAAATTAACCTTGAACAAGAAGGTCCATGATCTTTTTGTCTCCCACTTTGACAGTGTTGAAGCCTATTCTCGGACCAATGTTTTTAATGTATAAAATAAGACATATAGCACAAAAAAATTGACTGACCAGTCAAATAGTTACAAAAATTATTTTTAAAAAAATTCACAGAAACTAGATTAAAACCCATGAGAGACTAGCATCTTGGAAAGATTAATAAAGTCCTCCCTCAGAAGGTGCTACTTGAATCAAATCTCAAAGAAAATCAGAGATTTCAAATGGTGTTAAGTGAGAAAGAGTACAGTCAGATATAGGGGGATAGAAAGCCAAAAAATAGAGAGATTGAAGTATTCCTTATGAGGAAAATCAAGCAGATCAATGTAACTGACAGCATCTGATAAGGAATTTCTAAGAATATTGGAATATTGAATTACTGAAATATTGAAAATTGAAATTCAATTGAAATATTGAAAATATTTGTACCAGGTACAAATAACTTTAAATTCCAACTTGTGGAGTTTGAATCTGATTCTAGAGGTAATAAAGAAGGCAGCTGAGAGGAATAGTGCCTGCCTTCCAAGAGCTTATGTGGGAGAGACGGAGGGAAGAAGGAGTAGTATACAACACATCCATTAGTGAATAAATATAAAGTACATACAAAGCAACACAGAATAATTTTACCCCCTTGGTAGTCCTGATATCTCCATTGCTAAGAATCTATCTGTCCTTACCTCCCCCTCCTAGAATTGCTGCATTTCCTTAAAATTCAGTTCAAATATTTCTTTCTATGTCACTTAAAAATTGTTTTAAGCAATTAACTAACATTTATTTTTCTCTCCCTTCCATCTTTCCTGCTAATTAGGGAAAAAAGGAAAAAAGTGGGTAACCCCTGTAATAAATACCCACAATCAAGAAAAACAAATTCCTGCATTGGCCATGTCCAAAAATATGTCTCAGTCTGTATCATTTTTCCATTGGGAGTTGAGTGACATCATTGATCCCCTGTATTCATGGTTAGTTATTGCATTGATTAGAATTCTTAAGTCTTTCAAAGTTGTTTGTCTTTATGTTACTGTTATTGTTTTACTTGTTTTACTGGTTCTGCTCATTTCACTCTGCATTAGTTCATACAGGTCTTCTCCGTTATGTTATCATTTCCTATAGCACTATAGTAATCTGCTACATTCATCTATCATAATTTGATCAGCTATTCTCCAATTGATGGACACTTCCTTAGCTTCCAGTTCTATTTTTCTCTCTATATATACAAATATATACATATATGTATATGCACACATATGTATGTTTATACAAGATAAATATGCATATATACAAGATATATCTTATAATATATGCATATGTACACATATTTTAAAAATACTATTTATATTCATGTTATCTTCTTCATTAGAATGTAAGCTGCTTGAAACTAGTTTCTGGAACTCCATTGTGTTCTCTTTGCATCCCAGTGACTGGTTCATTGTAAGGAACTAATAATTACTTGTTGATTCAAGAGGAAGAGAAAACTAACTGAGGAGTTCCAGAAAGACTACTAGGAAATGATACTCAAGTTGCACTTGGAAGAAAGCTGAAGATGAGATGAGGAGGAGAGACTGCTTTCCACACATGAGAATCACTTATGCAAATTCATGTACACCCAAGATGGAATATTGGGTACAAGAAATAGATAGCAGCTCTGTTTGACTAGAGCAGAGAGGGTAAGGAAAAAAGTGATATGAAATAGGACTAGAAAGGTAGGTGGGAGCCAGATTGTGGAGGGTTTTAAATGTCACACCAATAAGTTTTTATTATATCCTAAATCTGTGATTTCCAAACTTTTTGAATCATGCATCACATCAGAAAAAAATCTTGAGTATGCAATTCCAATATTTATATATATTTATTTACAAATTATGTACATATCTATTTGCATTAATGTACTATATATAATATATATACAAACACATATATACATATAGATAAAGACGTATGTAAAACAAAGCGTGTATGGGATTGCCTCATCAGTTTCCCACCATCCTTGCTGTTGGCTCTGACACTACGGGGTAGAGGAAAGGTTGGAGAAAGAGGCTTTGGAAGTCTTCCTTTATTGGCCCCTAAGCAAAGAAAGCCGCTGACTTGGACCAGCAGGAGCAACCTACCCTCTGTCCTCCAGACTGGGGAAGGGGTTGTGGGGCTGGACAGTAGCCTATTCTCCTACTATGGCAGCATGTTAACTGTACCCCATATGTATCAACTGGAAGCAGGATGATTCTAGCTCCCAAGGAAAGCAGGGGGGCTCAGCTGGGGAATCTTATACCTGAGTTTTTGTCTAACTGAACATCAATCTTGAGGTCAACTGTTTCTGCTCTTGCAAAGGATGACCACCTGCAGTAGGAAAAAACCCAACTCTTCTCTGGTTTGTCAGAAAACATTCATCTTAAGGGGAGGTAGTGATTAGTACATTAGTAAAATATTTATTTTGCAGTACCTTCATGTTTCGATGTTTAAATCTCAACTTCCAGGGAGAGTAATAATGCTGCTTCTTTCAAGTTTTTCAGTGTGTGATTTTGAGAGACTTTTGTGCTAAGCTTTTCTTTTGTATGTAGTAGTAAATAAATACCTGTACAATATTCAATTTACGTTGTACATTGATTACCTTTCTACTCCTTCCTTGGGAAGGACTCTAGACATTAGACAAATCTAAGTTTTAAAGTAATCCTTTCCACCCCACATTTCCCCCTACCCTCAAGTGTGTGTTTTGGGGTGGGGGGAGGTACAATCTAATGAGTGCTAGAGAAAGAATCTGGTGCTTCTTCTTAGTAGTCAGGCTCCCCTATGAAAATGGGTCCAGAACTGATAAGTCCCCTGTTGCTCATCCTTAATTTTTAAGAGGACCAATGACATCACAAGGATTATGTCTTGACCTCAGATAAATTGGATTTAAGTAAGACAGGACGGTGTAAAATCATCAGTCTCACTCTCTCCTCTAGTCATTGTAGTTCAGTAGCAAGTCATAAGTCAAGACTACTGGTGATAGCCCAATTAGGTCCATTAGTGGAAATGGAGATGGTGCAGCATCTTTAGCCCCTTGTGCCTTTTTCACCAAGAAACAATTCTATTTGTTAGATACACATTTTCAAACATTAAAAAAGGAAATTCAAAATATGAAATCATGATGAAATATGCCATATTTAATATTTTTAACTTATTAAATCTACAAAACCTGTTTGTTCTCACTAAGAGCAATGTGATTGAATATGCTTCATTAATTTTGAAAATCTTGGTTTAACACTTCGTGATGCAGGGATTCAAGGGTCTGGTTCCAAGTTCAATTTATTTCAATAAAATAAATCTTCAGCTGTCACAGCTAAAAATGATACCTCACAAAAATATGGAGAGCCAATTGGAAAAAGTGAATCATTGACTGCATTCATGATATTCATTTTTCAATCCCATATGCCAATGTCTTTGTTGAAATTCAACTAATAAATTTCCCTCTTCTCTGATTTCAATCAGTTGTTCTTGCAAATTAATCAGAAGGTGTTACATTTTTATACTTTCAACAAATGGATTCAAAACTCACTGAAATTGTTTGGAAGATTTTTTAAAAGGTTAGAAAATCCTGTTTCCACATTTTTAAAGTGCATAGATATAAGAATTACATATATATATATATGTGTGTGTGTGTGTGTGTGTGTGTGTGTGTGTGTATACATATATTTGTGGAGAGAGATTGAGGTGGGGAGAGAGAGGGAGAGAGCTAACACACCTTTATGTAATGTTGGACAACAGGAAATTGTTTTTTAAATGTTGCTTGCTGATTAGGATAGAGTAACTAGGTGTAGCAGTGGGTTGAGAATCAGGAAGACATATTCCTGAATTCAAATCTGAATTCAGATACTAGTTGTTTGACCCTGAAAAAGTCACTTAAGCCTCTTTGCCTCAGTTTCTTCATGTGTAAAATGAACTGGAGAAGCAAATGGCAAAATATTCTAATATCTTTTCCAAGAAAACCCCAAATGGGGTCATGAACTGGACATGACTGAAACAATTCTATAACAAAAATTAGGATAGCTTCATGCTTTCATCAGCTAACATCTCAGGGAACATGTAGGGTAAAATTCATCATTAAGGATAGTAGATGTAAATCCAAATTTCACATAAGCTTCTTGATAATTTTGCATCTTTTGGGACAATTACTTATCAGATCTATTTAGATTGTCACTGTTTTTATCTCACAATATGACTCATATGGGAGTAAGAAAATTTTCATCTCTGCCATGTTATCCTTGTTTGTATGCACTCATGTTATTATTATTTTCATTCCATAGCTTTTTTGAAGGAATCTTTTTAAAGTATTATTCTATCCTATGATGATTAATGTTTTTAAAACTGCATAATATAATCCATAAATTCTTTTAAATAAGTATAGGTAAACCATAACATGTCATAATGAAAGTTAATGAAAAAAAGAAATTGACATGATTATTTTATTATATATTTTAAAAGAATAGCAAATTGTACATAATAGATTTACAATTTCATGGGTAATCATGTTTTTTATTATACTATGTTACAGAAATTCTTTATTCCATAAAAAAATTTTTAAAGCTAATGAATGAATGACAGTACTGCCATCAATCCCTACACATGGTGAAATTCCCATTCTTCTAGAATATCTCATGTATTGTGCAAGATACTTGATTATCTGACACATGGACTAAGAGAGAATGCCAGTTTTAATCCACATATTATATATTAGTAAAAACTAAATTTCTTCTTTTTTTAAATATATAATTATATGTCCAATATATATTATATGTCAATGTACATTTTTTTTTATTCTGGCTTTCACATGTAAGACTCTGATTTGGAGACCACTGTACTTTCCTTGATTTAGAAAGGTCTTTCAAAGTCTTCTAGTTTAACTCTACCATTTAAGAGATAAAGAACCTCAGGCTTAGAAAAGTTAAATGTTTTGCTCAATGCTACACAAGTTGGGGCAGAGCCAGGATTTAAATGCAGGTTCTCTTATTCCTGGGGCAGTGCCCTTTTCACTGCACAACCTAAAAAAATCTAAGTTCTAAGGTTGGTTCCACCAATGACTAGCTATATGGCCTAATTTAGCAAGTCACATTCTCTCTAGAGTCCAATTTCTTAATTACAAATATTCACTCTTCTGCTGACTAGGTAAAGAATTTTATCTGTTTTTTCCCCTTTCCTTCATTCCTTCCTTTTTCTTTTTCCTTTTCTACCTTTCTTTCTCTTTCCCTTCCTCTCTTTTCTCCTCCCTCCTTCTCTTTCTTCCTTCTTTTTTTTTTTTTTTTGATATTGGATCTCCCTGTCTCTTCCTTGACTGGAAGTGCAAAGCACCAGTGTGAAGTTCAAACCCATTCCATTTTCCTAACCTAGATTGGTTCTCCACTCCTAAAGCAGTTTAGTCCTCAGTAGCTAAACATAAAGTGCTGACTTTAGCCCTACTGTAGCTCAGAACTTTGGAACTCACGCTATTGCCCAGCCTCAGCCTCCCCCCATTGCAATGAATACAGAAGCAAATCAACAAGCCCAGCCTCCTTTTGGTTTCTGAGAACTGCCCTTATTTTTAGACTAAGAAGCTTCAGTCTCTATCAGCCCAGAAGAGAGGAAATCCCTGATATCCTCTAATAGGTGGGGTTTTTATATTCAGGAAAGAGACCAAAATATGTGTTAGATAGAAGTATGTGGATGCCAGCTCCAACTGGTTCATAAGAGTCAATTGTTAATTTTTTAGTTTGAGCATTTATATCTTAGAGTTTAATTTATTGTTTTGTTGATTTTCTAGATGTAAGAAGGTCATGAAAAAATTATTAAAAGTGCAGTTTAAATTGTTAAATGTTTACTAGCAATCCCCTTGTACTTGGTACCCTAGTGTTTGTACCATGTGGGCAGAGAATGTGTGTCCATGCTGTTACTATGCACTGTGTGAGTAATAATACATAAGATATTAATTCATCTTCTAATCCAGCCTTCTCGTTTTTAGATGATGAAACAGAGACTCAGAAGATTGGAGTTATTTGTACAAAGTCTCATGGCTGATTGGCTTGCTTTAGGACTAGACAATAGATTTTTCTAGATAGGACCATCAATATGAGATGTAAAGAACCTTAGAAATCATCCTGTTTGACCCCCTGATTAAGGACAAGTCTAAAATCTGCATCTTAGTAATCCTGATTCATTATAGATATCAAATGAGGCACTTTAAAATCACTAAACAACTAAGGAAAGATTTGCTTTGTTCTAATACAGCAAGGATACAGAGACACTTAGTTTTTCTGGATGCTACCTCCCTCTTCTATGTTTAGAAATCCATCTAGACAGCAGAACTGGGAATGGTGACTGATGTGATAAGGTCTTCAGAAATCCACCAAGTCAGAGGGGCTCACACCTTGTGAGTGGCCTTAGGTCATCAAGAAGCCACTGTCAGACAGGACCCAATAGATTCCCAGGAACAATTTTGTTGCTTTTGGAGAAAATTAATTCCTTTTGCTGGGAAACAGGAAACCTTGGTCTTATTACACCTTTCAAAGATCAAGGTCTGAAATCCAGATCTGTTTTCCAACATATTTTGCTGTCTCTGCAATATCTCTATATAAATGAAAACAGGGCCTCTGGGTGTGAGCCACCAAGTGTGATGGATGAGTTCAGAACATGGCAGTCAGAAGCCTGGGAGAGGAAAAAAACCATCTCAATTCTTTTCTCCCTAGGCTGACTAGTAAAGAAAGTGAGGTGGGGTGCAGAGACTATGTGCAGATGGGTCTCATGAACTTTTGACAGAGGAGGGATCATGTCCACCTGGCTCCCTCCCTCTCCCAGCCCTAGAGTGGTTCTGAGATCTAATGAAGAACCGTAGTGGAGCAGCTGCCAGGCAGGGTCTCCCTCCGACGTGCACAGCAGAATGGCACATACAGAGCCTGGGGCTCTATCCTGTTTCACAAAGCATCAGCCTGGTGGCCCCATCCCTGAAGAACACAGGCAGAGAGAACAAGGGTTCCTTCACGTAGACACAGCCTTCTGCTCAGGCCCAGGCATGCACAAACACTTTACTAGGTGCTGCTGCCCAGGATGTGGGCAAACTGGTTTGGAGAACATAAAAGTCAGCCTCATCCCTCCCCCCACCTCCCCCCCCCCCACCCTTTCCTGGACAGAGCACCGGGTGCACGCCCCACCCCAAGGACAACTCTCCTGCTAGAGATTTTTCCTCAGTGATTGAGGTCAGTGAATCTCTATAAAGAAAACTGAACAAAAGGTATTGAGACCATTTGAAAGTTTTGGTTGACCTAAGAGACTCAAGATTCAGAAGGCTGACATCACTTCTGCATTGCTTGAGTACAAAACAGCCACAAAGGAGATCATTATGGGTAACTTGAGCAAAGGAAATTCCCTTACCTGAATCAATTCAAGATATCCTCAGCAACTCTACTTGTTGAATCATTTATCCTGCTGTAACTAAATAAATGTCTTTTTCTTTATTTAAAAAAGAGAGAGAGAGAGAGAACTGAACTAGGGAATGAGGAAATGAGTTAAAGTGCTTTGTTCTTCCTTTGTTGGCTATGTGACCCTAGGACCCCCTTCTATGTGGAGTAAGAGAAAATTAGATGACTTTGGAGTCTGAAGAGCTATTTCTGATGTGTGGGTATAACTCTTCACTTGCTGGACTCAGTTTCATCATCTGTAAAATAAGGGGGCAGCGAGAGTACATGTCCCATGATCCCAGGGGCCTCAGATTCCCCATAGGTGCAGTGAGGTGGAGGAAAGGAGGATGAACTCTGGTTCAGGTGATCTTGAAGACCTCTAGTATGCTGTGGTTTAATCAATCATTTATGTCTTCCAAAGGAGATAGACAGAAACCCATTCTCACTCCCTCAGTTTCCAGTGAAATCAGAGAACCAAAGTGATTTGGAAAACCCCTCAGCCCTTCAGACTCTGACCTCTGCCCAACAACAGACTGAGAAAGATGGTGTGTCTCTGTTGTGGGGCAGGGGGAGAAACCTGAATTACAGAATCGTCTGTGCTGGGAATCCTTGGGCTCCTCTCACCCAACATCCCCATTTTACAGTTGAGAAAGCCCAGTGAAGAACCAGAAAGGTACTTGCTCAGAATCATACAGGAATTCTTATCCCCAATCCAGGTCTCTTTTCACTATATACTACATAAGCCAGAGAACTTGAAGAAAACGACTATCAGAAAAGTGTAAGGATTCTAGTTCATGCCCCTTAAGAAGTGATTGAAGGAATTGGAGACGTTAATTCTGGAGAAGAGAAGATTTGGAGTGGGAGGGGCACGAGAACTGTCTTCAAATATTTGATGGAGGGATTGAACTTGTTCTACTTGGCCCCTAGACAGAAGAACTGGGAGCAAGAGGTAGAAGGGGGAAGAGAGATCTTCAAACAAATTCAAGGGCCATAGCTTTGGAAAAGACCAGAGGAAAGAGATCAGACTCCAATACCTTCATTTTACAGAAAATCAGGGAAGTTTGTCTAAGGTCTTACAGCTTGCAAATGAAAGAACCAGCTCTAGAATCAGAAGGAACCTTTAAGGGCATCTGGTCCTGGTTTACAGATAAACTCCCCTCATTTTACAGATAAGAAAATTAAGGTCCAGAGAAGTTAGTGACTTATCTAAGATCACACCAACAGTAAGTGACAGAGGTGGGATTTGATCACAGGACCTCTGACTCAGAACCATTGCTCTTTTCACCATTCTTCATTGTTTTGACTTGTTGGGAATGTTATTAAGGCATACATTCAACATGTATGCCTTAGATTCACTGGTCCCTGAGGTATAGGAATTCCAGGAATCCCACCTTTGACCAGATTACAAGTGAAAAAGCTAGATTCTCCATTAAGATCTCTATGTCTTCAAATGAATTAAAGTTATCTCCACCTAAAATTTCAGGAAGTGGAGCTTTGCAAGGGAACATGAAGCCTCCCACATTTTTCTAGAGAGATAAATGCAATCCCAGAACAAGTAAAATTTAGCTGAGGGGTGAAGGGAAGTGGGAAAGGAGAGGGGAGACTTTTATTATTACTGAGAAATGTATGGGAACTGACATAGTTGGAAAGAGAAGAGGGAGCATAAGATTTTTCATTTCAGCTAGTTCTGAAACAAGATCCATGAAAGCAAAATGAAAGGGGAAGGATCCCAACAGAATCATTATTTTCAAACTGGAAGCAGTGCTGTGCTGGTAAATGTTTAATAACCATCTCTCTTGGGGTGAAATGAAGTCACCACACTTTTAACTTTAATCTACAAAGCAATAAATTAAGACCTGATTTATAAAGATTGCTGACTTCTGAGATGTAAATACTCTTATTAAATTTAGCCATTCTCTCTCACAAGCCACTAAGGTTTCCCTCTAGTACACCCCCAACTAGAAGGGATCATCATCCTGTCCAATTTCCCCACCACCACCATTTTGTAGATAAGAAGAGAGAAAGTGCCACATCCTTGGTCACACACATAGTAAGTAGCAGGATCAGAACCTGAACTCTGATCCTCAGATTCTAATTTCAACATTTTTTCCACTGTACCATAATTCTTCAGGAAGTGCAGGTTTATATCCTGGAATGGCTGTTTACTACTACTTATCATTTAATTCCTCTAGACTTCCATTTCATTATCTGCAAAATAAGGTCCCCTAAGGGCCTTTCCAATTCCTAGAAATATGTGTGCATACACATATGTATATACATATATATATATGCATATACATATAAAAACATATACATGCACAGACACAAACACCCCATAGTACATATTCTGCAGTGGCTAGCTGTCCTCTAAGAGGGCAACTCAACTGTGGAGTCAGGACCACTAGAGGGAGCCAGTTGCCTGCTTTCCAAGTGTTCCTGGGTCCCCAATCTGATTAATTAGGTCAGTTTGTCTTCCCTGCCCTGGCTCTTAGCTTTAAACACAGGAGTGGTTGGACCTTCACTGGATCTGAACAGAGTCCTGTAGCGAGGAGACTGGTGTCCATTGGCTCTTATAAGAATGACTTGGCCCAAAAGAATAGGCTCTTTATAAAAGTTTATTGATTGACTTATCCATATATAAAACCTTAGATCTAGAGTTGGGATGGAATCTTCAAGGCCATCTAGTTCAAGGCCCTTATTTTACAACTGGGGAAACTGAGGCTCCCAGAGTCTCACAAGTTGTCTCACTGTGAACTCAAGTTTATGTAATGAGGACCGACATTATCTTCTTCCTTCAATCACATTCCCCTATTAGAAATCACTCTTCCTCCCGTACATGACCTTGGGAGTGGCCATGCTTTGTAATTTATAGTTATCTATGTTCTATGACATCCATTAATTTGTCTAAATTCTCCATTAACTTTCTATTGTTCCTTCATGAAGCATCTTTTTTTAAAAAAAATTTTAAGGAGGTGAAGTGAGGTCTGGACTTGAAATTTTATCAGTTTAAGGAAGTCCTGATAAGAAAACTCTACAAATAAAATCAAAACTCTGCTCCAACTTATAGTCAGGCTGTAACTTTTCTAAAAGGTACAAAGTTTGTAAATAGCAGTGCCAGGATTTGAATCCAAGTCTCTAAGTCTAATGGTCTTACTCCTATACCACACATCATTGCCTATGACTCTTGTGTTTGAGGAGATACTCACTCTTTTTAGGAGAGGAACATTCTAATTCCAAATTTAGGGTTCTTTCCAAAAAGATTTCAGGTTTCCCTGGTTAAAATAGCTTGTATGCATCAGAAGAAGGAATTGGACCCAGTTTTCTTCCTGACTGTGAAGCTAGCCCTCTATCTGTTATGCCAAACAACCCGTCCATATTACTTGCTACAATAAATTCTCAAATTTATCCCTGATATATTCAGAAGGGCTCTCTGGAGACAGTGTGATGTAATGGAAAGAACACCAGACAGGACACAGAAGCCCTTGTTATAATCTTCTGTCATTAACATGCTGTGTGATTTTGGACTAATTAACCTCTCTGTATTTCCTTACCTTTAAAATGGAGCACTGTTCTAGATGATCTCTAAGGTTCTTTCCATCCCTGACATTCTGTAGTTTAATATTTCAATGAACCCAAGATCTCATCCATGGGATACCCCATCCAGTGGAGCCCTTCTCTCTTCGCCAGAACCCTTCATCATTTTTGTAATTCCTGACCTTGTCTTCTCATAAAGTCCTGGAGAGTTTTTTCTAGAATCTATTAGTTTGCTAGCATCCCTCAGATGCCAGAGGAGCCCTCATGTTGCCCCATCATATGTCCCTCATTCTTAGTTCATGACTGGCTTACTTCCTTTTCTGATCCCATATTTTCTGAATGACATCTTTCATACCACTTCATCAAGGGTAGTGAACGACAATCTATTTACTAACTCTTGCCTTCCCTGGCCAGGAAAAAGTGAACTCCATATGACCACAGCTTCTTTGTATCCCCACAGCTGGCACAGTGCCCTGAACCCACTAAATACAAGATAATTCTTGTTGAATGAATGAAGTGAATTAATAAATGGCTACCTCCTCTTCCTTCCCCAATTCTTTTCCTCCAAACTCAGGCTGCATGGGGTCTAGCTTCACAGACCCTAGGTTTAAAATCCCACCTGGGATGCTGACCACTCCATATGACCCTAAGCAAGTCATTAGTACCAATTTCCTCATCTCTTAGAAGAAATTGCTCTATATCTGTGATTCTTGAGGAATATAACGCTCACCCCCCCATCTGCTTCTTCATTGCCCTTCAGGCCGCCCACAATTTTGATTCTTTGAGTCTATGGTGTGGTATGACTCAGAGCTGAGCAGCAGTACCAGGGAAACGTGCATTAGAAACAATGGGTTTGGGGATCATCAAGCAGTTGGAAATCCTAGCAAGAGCTCCAGACTCATCTTATTCTGTAGTTTTATCTCTTTCCAGCTTTAAGAATTGCTTCTCAATGTTAAAATTCTCATGGTTGTTGTTGCTGTTGTGTTTAATCCTTTGCTTAAACCATCAATTCCCTTCTTAATTTTATAAACTCTTAACCTTGTGCTCTCTTTGCCAGCACAAATAGTAAAATGTGACTCTTATAGTTAGAAGAATCCTGTCTTCATAGGAGTCCAACCCCACCTCCCTCTGAATTCCCATCACCAGCCAACCTAACTCACAAGGGCTTTGTGAAGGAAAGCAAATCACCCAATGATAATAACAACAAAAAAAAGTTAGGATTTCTTTAGCACTTTAAGATTTGCAAATAATATCTTACTTTATCCTTACAATAACCTTAGGAGGTAGGTGCTATTATTTTCTACTTTTAGCAGATAAGGAAACTGAGGCAGAGATTAAGTAACTTGCCCAGGGTCACTTAGCTACTAAGAATCTGGGGCCGAATGTGACTAGATCTTCCACATTTCAGACCCAGTGCTCTTGGGAGAGGAGGAGGAGGAGGAGGAGGAAGGAGGGAAGAGGAGGGGAAGAGAAAACAGAGGAAACAAGGGAGAAGCAAAGGAGGAGAAGGAAGGAGAAAAGGAGAAGAAAGTCTTGGTTATATTATTACCATCACCATCATCAAAAAGAAAGATAGCTAGGTACAGTGGGTAGAATGCTGGGCCTAGAGGCAAAGACCTGGCTTCCTGATTTCAAAGCTGATTTCAACCATTTGCTAGTTGGATGACCCTGGGCAAGTCACTTCACCCTATCTGCCTCATTTTCCTCATCCTTAAAATAAGCTGGAGAAGGAAATGGTAAACCCCTCTGGAATTTCATGAAGAGTCAAACACAACTGAACATTAAAAATTTCTTCTTGGTGTAGAATAACTATGCTAGACCCTGCATAAAATGACTTAAAACAAAAAGGTTCTAACCAGTCTTTTGAGAATTTTTCTTAGTACCTAAGAAGTAAAGAGATATTCAGTCTCACTTTACACAAATGTTGTTGGTGATGGTAGTGGTCCCTTGTTTTTAAAGAGGACCAATCATCACTATGTTGGGATTAGAGTTAAGTGAGGCAGGGTTGAGTCATCAAAGTCCAGTGGGAAAACAAAAATCAATATGACTAGAGAATGTCTAGGATGCAATGCATTGGTGATATGTGGCAAATGTTGACATTACCCATAGGAAAAAAAATGTAACAGCAAAGTGATCATTTCCTCTGACTAAGGATTTGAATCTGGTTCAGGGCTTCCTGTTCCTTAGCCACCTATTTGAGAGTAGACATTGAATTTATAAGAGCAGGAAAGTCTCCTTTCTGCCTCTTTGTGCCTCTAGTGCTTACCCAAGTGTCTGTCCAGTGTTAAACTTAGTTGGTTGACTGAAGGATAGAATAGAATGCCACTGCTTCCCTCTCCCACTGACCCCCAAGTTAAAGGAGCCATTTCTTAACATTTAAAGGTTCTTTGGACCACTAGCTAAGGAGGACACTCTGGAGCAATTCAATTCAGTTCAGCAAGATTGATTAGCACTAAAGGAAGAAGAAGAAAACAACAGGCTAGGTGGTGTCTAGTAAGAAAGTAGTTATTCATTTGATTAGAATTTATTTAGCACCTACTAGTTACTTGGTGAGAGGCAGCCTGGCATAGCAGATAACCTGCAACAAAGGAAGACCTGAACCTAGGGCCTACCTCTCATAGGTTGAGATAGTGTGTGACCCCTGCAAAGTTGCTTAATATCCCAGTGACCCTAGGCCAAGACTATAAGTATCTGAATAATGGAGATCTGCTTCAGTAGAGAAGCTTAATTAATAATAATAATAATAATAAAGTAACATTTATGTAGTACCTACTGTGTGTCAGACACCCTTCTAAGGGCTTTATGATTATCTTATTTGATCCTCACAACCATCCTGGGAAGGAGGTGCTATTATTACTCTCATTTAACAGATGAGGAAACCAAGGTAGGCAAGTGAATAGTCCAGAGTTACAAATACAAATGGTGATCAGATTTGAACTTAGATCTCCCTGACTCCAGACTCAGAGCACTACCTAGCCACCCTACCAGTGAAATTGTTAAGTCCAGTATGAATTATGCCAGACACTGTGCTAGACCAAAAATAAAAAATGCATCTTCTTGTCCTCTAGGAGCTTACACTCTATAGTGGCACTATTGGTAATGACAAATTTGAGGATTGAGAAATCCACCAGGGGGAGCTGGAAAGATTTAAGTAGTACCTGAGTTGGGAAGTGAAGGAAAGCCAGTTTTCTGAGAGATAGAAGTGAGGAAGGAGAGCATTCCAGGCATAAGAAATTGTCTAGACAGAGGCATAGTGCCAGGCAACAGATTGTGGAACAGTCTGAATGGGAGCAGAGTGTGTGAAGGGTCAGGCTGTAAAAGAACCGAAGGTCGGGGTAGCTAGGTGGTGCAGGTGTCAGGCTCTGGATTCAAGAGGACCCGGGTACAAATACAGCCTCAGACACATAATAATTACCTAGCTTGTGTGATCTTGGGCAAGTCATTAAATAAATAAAAAAATTAAAAAGAATGGAAGCTCCTTGAGGACAAATCTTTAAATTTTTTTTATTATTTTGTTATGTTATTTTATTTTTTCCAATTACATGCAAAGATAATTTTCAGCATTCATCTTTTTGTAAGCTTTTGAGTTATTTTTCTACAACCCTTCCTTCCCTCTCTCTTCCCCATGGTAGCAAGCAATCTGATATAGGTTACACGTGTACAATCATGTTTAACACATTTCTATATTTGTTGTGTTTTGAAGAAAGAATCAGAAATAAAGGGGGGGGGAATAATGAGAAAGAAAGAAAGGAAAAACATAAAAGAAGTTTTAAAAAGTGAACATAGTATCAGGCATTGCTTTGATTTATGTCTGTATCCCAAGAACTTAGTATCTTACTATCATAAACACTTAATGTATTGACAGAGAGTAATGTGAAATAAGTCTGTAAAGTTAGACTAGAGTCAAACTATAAATACAAAGACAGGCTGTGAATGCTTGACTAAAGATATTTTTATTTTTCTTACGAGGTAATGGGGAGCCACCAAAGATTATTGAGCAAAGGAGTGGCCCCATTAGGGAATGACTGTGCTTTAGAAAAATTGTTTTGGTAGCCATTTGGAGGATGGACTAAAAAGGAGAAAGCATGAGGGAAGAGGGGGAAATCAGAAAACTATTTCGATAATCCAGCCAAAAGGTAAAGAGGATATGAATGAGACAATTATGGGAGTGGAAAGAAGGGGATGGATATAAGAGCATCTTAATGACCTTGGGGTGTAGATATTTGTGTACATATCTCATACCTATCAAATATATATATATATATATATATATATATATATATACACACAAATAACTCTAAATATAAGGTAGAGTGTGATAAATGGATGAGGTACTAAAATTGTTCTCAGAGTTCATAGGAGGAAGAGACTATTTTTGGTTGAGAGGATAATAATAGCTGACATTTGTACAATGCTTTAAAGTTTCCAAAGCCCTTTATATACATTATCTCATTTGATCTTCACAAGAGCTTCATTGAGGGTGAGTATGACAGCTATTATTATCCCCATTTTATAGAGGAAGAAAGTGAAGCTTGGAGATATTAAGCAACCACAATCACTCAGCTAGGGTGAGAGGATAGATAAGCCCAAGTCTTTCCAAGCACCAAGATATGCTCTCTTTTCCCTGAACCTTGCTTCTCTAGATGAAGATTCTTAGAGAGGTGACAGTTGAATCAAGCAAAGGAAAACTAATAGGAGACTAAAGGGAGACATTGCAGACCTGAGAAACAGAATGAACAAAAACACTGAGGGAAGAAATCAACTAGTCCAACTTGGCTAAAGCACCTGGAAAAGTGAGATATACTGGAGGCAAATGATAGTAGGCTCTGAATACCTACCAAGTTTAGAAATTGGATCTTTTCTTGTAGACAATGGAAGGCCATTGATGTTTTGAGAGAAAGGGCTGCTGTCATCAGACCTGTGGATTAGGAAGAGTAATCAATCAGTGGAACCAGATTAGATTAGAAGGAGAGAGGAAGGAGTCCAGGATGGAACTGGAAGGAAGGAGACCATTTATTGGACTATCATAAGAGGTAGTCCTTAAGTTAGAATGAGAGTGGAATCCATAGAAGGGGAGAGAAATTGAAAAATAGAACTATATGATGATAGAATTCAATTCAGTTTAAACTAAAATGCATTTATTAAGCACCAAACAAAACCAAAGCTAGTTCATACCCTTGGGGAGTTTGCATTCTACTGGAATGAAGACACCTGGGTAACTGACTGGGGGGGGGGGGGGGTGAGAGAAAGGGAGGAGTCAAAGGTGATTCAGCTTCTGAGACTGGGTAACTGGGAGAAACAGGACATCCTTAATAGAAATAGAAAGGGTGGAGCTGACTTGGTCGGAGGGAGGGAGGGAAAACAATGACTTCTCCTTCAGACATGTATAGATGCATAAAACAAAAAGTCCAGGATCTAGGATGGGGACTGAGATTCAGTCTTGGATGTCATCTCCAATGGAGACAATTGTGAAGTCATAGATGTGTGATGCTGCTTCATATGTGGGGAATGGTATTACTAGAAGGTGCTGAACATTGATAATTCTGGATCAGAGCAGAGAATGACTTGAACCAAGGAAAAGTCCCTCGGGCAAAAGGCTTCTCCAAACCCACTCCTTAGGAGTCAAGTTCCTCAGTCCTTTTGCCTATGCCAAAAACTCAGAGATGCCTACTGGGAATGAGTCTTCCCTTTTTCTCTATCTTGCATTTTTCTGTTTTCATTCTGTATATAGATAATTAATTATCTGAACATATACATATATATATGTATATATATATATATATTCATACATGCTTGTTGTCTCTCACTACATTTTCATGATATCCATAATCCAAATATAAAATATACAAATGTGAGTATTTATGTGTGCTTGGTATTTCTCCCCTTGAAACTGTAAACTCCTTGAAAGTAGAGGGTGTTTTATTCTTTATATTTTTATCTTCAGCTCCTAATACAGTGTATGACATGTAGTCTGAGCTTACTAATTGCTTGTTGGTTGGCTAATTGATGTCAGAACTTTAAGAAGCCAAACTGCCTGGGCTGGTCCACTTCCACTTCTGGCCCCACCCTCCTCAATAAATCTCCCAACCCCTCATCCATACTTTGTGGTTGGTTGCTTATTCAGACTGGCATTGGCCCTAGAACTGGTCACCCTTCTTTTCAGGGCCACCTTGTGCAACCCCATAGTTCACTTAGGAACCCTGTGCCCTTTCTCACCTTGTGCCCTTTATCTCATGATTCTGTCTCTCTGAATTATCTTAAGAGCATTATCACAGCTAGAGTAATAGATAGATTGCTGGGCTTGGTTTCAGGAAGACCCAAGTTCAAATCCAACTTCAGTTGCTTACAAATTCAATGGTCCTTGGCAAGTCACTTAACCTCTACCTGATTCCTTTTCCTCAACTATAAATTGAAATAATAATAGCATCTCCTTCCTAAGGCTGTAGTGAGGATCAAATGAGATATTTGGAAAGTGCTTAGTCCAGCAGGATGTTGTAGCTATTTAATAAATCCCTGCTCTTTTTCTATTGATAAATCCAGGAAATATAAAATGATCCAAAAATGATGATGATGATGATGATGATGTTGTATTTCAATTTGATTCTGTTGAATTACATAGGAAGTCCCAAAGAGGAAGAGGAAAAGGAACAGATTGAGAAAATAGGATCTAAGATTTAGAGCTGAACAGTACTTTGAAGATCATCTAGGACATTCCCCTCATTTTCCAAATAAGGAAGCTGATGACTTGTCTAAGATCATACAGCTAATATATGGTGTCTCAGGACCTACAACTCCAACTGTGTTATTTCCATAATGCCATACTTGGATGGGTCAGAGATGGTGGTATAGATGGCAGTGGTTGAAGCAGAAGGGAAAGATGAGGATTAGAAGGAGAAATGTTCTAATTTGGAGAGTTCAAAAGAAATGAATGAAAGTAGAGAGAACCACTTTACTGAATCAGCGAAATAGGGTCACTATGGAGTGACTCAGATTTTGTGACATATAGATGACTGGGTTCCCCTAGCAGTGAGGACAATTAGCCCCCGTTAAAAAGAAAGTATGACACAAACTGAACTGTCACTACTGCCTCAGACAGCGAATAAGCCAATTCATGGGATACCATCCAAGGGATGGCAGGATTCCCTCCTGGTCACAGGCAGTCTCAAGCAATGTTTGTGGGGGCTGTTATAGAAGTACATTGATAGAGCAGGACACCACACAAGATGATCTCTCAGGTGTCTTCCAACTCTGAGTAACCCTTCAAACTTAGCCTGTGTCCTACTCACCTCACTCAAGCCCCATAGCTAGGGGCTCCCCACTTCCCAAGTTACCACCTTTGGAGGCTTCTAGAAGGTGTGCGTTCATACACTGAACACTTGCCCACCCTTGACAATTCCCATCCTACCCCACTTCCAGGACACTCCATTGTAAGAACGGGAAGTCAAGTTACCTGGACCTGTTCCAAACTATGCAGACACACCAGGAGACTTCCAGGAGTGGGGTCAGGGTGAGTATCTCTTCTGAATTCCATTCCCCCACCTCTGTTTTCCTTTCTTTAATAGGATGCTGGTGGCAGAAGGTTCTATTGCTATTTGCATAATGACTTGATGAGGTCAGGAGGCTCTGTCTACACAGTCCAGCAAGATAATATGCAAAATTCCATTTCAGGATAATATTTCCAGTTATTTCCCAGTTGCCTAAAAACTCCTAATCATTTTTTTTTTATTTGCTCTTCTCCCAAATGTTCCATCTTGGGTGTATTTTAAGGGAAATGCAACTCTGCTTCTGATTCATACCCGCTGAGCTCATCAAAACCAGAATTATTTGGTAAGAGTTGGGTTTACTGGATGCCTTCTGGGATCTTTAAAGCATGTTTTTCCTAAGAAACAGGAAGTTAAATTTCGACAGGGGAAGTAGGCAATTTGCACAGCTCTACATCTGAATACTAACCAAAAAAGAATAAAACAAATCCCCAAATTGGTCTGCCAGTTTATATTACAGACCTCTCCTAAACCTCCCAACTTTGTCACTGGTCAGGTATTGAGGCTAGAGATCAAAAAGGAAAACTTTTGGTAGATCTATGTATAGGATGCTATCAAATTCCTAAAAAGTTTCATATAGGATCTCTCCTCCAAAGGTCCAAAAACATCTGAGAGCCATATAAATTGTAGGGTTTTTTCCCTCCCTCCATTCCAGGTAAAATAGGCTTCTATTTTCCTGAGAGTCAGATAGGAATTTCATACTACTTCTGCATGAGCCTTGATTTAAAGATACCTGAGGATGATCTAGCTTTAACAGTTTAAACTGACTAGCCAGTCCACCTTCCCATTTATCCATCTTCTCTTCAGTAAATCTCTTATCCTCTCATCCCTACCCATTACTTCAAGATTTACTGTTTACTTGGATTGATATCAGTCACAGCACTGGATGCCTTGCTTTTCTTTATACCATCACCACCCTTTCCACTCCCTATTATCTCATCTGACATTTCACACAAGAAATCAGTGCTCCTTCCCACCTAGTGATGTCTCATGATGCCATCTCTGACATTTATTCTCTGTATCCTTAGGCAAGTCATTGAACTATAGGTCTCAATTTTCTCTTCTGTAAAATGAGGGGGTTGGACTCAAACTTAAAGTTGCCCACCAAATCTAAACCCATAGTTCTATTGTCTCAGAATCACATTAAAAATTATCATCATGATCTTCCGGTAGGCCAGAAGACAGTTAAGATACTCTAAAACTGGGGGAGGGAGAAGAGAGGAGGACAAGGTAAAACTCAATCCCCACCCAGCTGATCACAGGCTTCCCAGTTCCCTGTCCTAGGCATTGAGACCCCCTCCAAACTGAAGTTCTTCCTTGTCTTCTTGCCAAGGGAAATCAGCCCTAGTGGGAAGCCACTCAAACCACAGAATAGCAGGGATACAGTAACCACATAAGATGGGAACTGAGTACTTAGAAAGAAGTGGACTTCATAAGCTGCAGTGTTCCTTTCAAACCACTGAGATTTCCTCTATAAAGTCTTTCCTGACTCTCAGAACCCCATTATTTCCCCCCATGCTCTCCCATCTTCCCTCCACACACACCCCACACTGGAAATGATTCCTTCCTCTTTTGAACTCTCAGAGTCCTTCACAACTTTACCTTGAAAAAATCCCTTTCTGGGGCAAGTTCCTCATTTGGAAAATGAAAGACTCCTTGCTTTCCTAAGAGCCTAAGGACCTATTCATTTCTAAATACTGGGATCTTATGAGCCTAGCCCTCTGGAGCCTCAGTTTACTCATCTATAAAAAGGGAAGGAGGATGAGATAATGTCTCTGGGCTTAAGTTTCCTCATCCATAAAATTAGGAATTTGGAACAGATGACTTTTAAGTCCCTTCCAGTTCTAAATTCTTTAATGAACTTTAAATCTCACTCTTGGCCTTCATTTTCTTTTCTTTAAAAATGTAAGTAGGGAAGAAAGTGGGCTACAGGATCTAAAAGGTCCTTTTGAACTCAAAAGTTGATTCTATTATTTTTGTATATATTCACAGTCTGCTTTGAGTTTCTACTTATAAGTTGTTCATGTCTCATCCAAGTTTAAAGGATAAACTTCTTGAGGTTAAGGGTCTTAGAATCATAGGAATTTAGACCAGGAAGGGACCATTGAGACCAGATTCACTTTAGAAATGAGGAAACTGAGACCCAGAGAGGAAGTTCCTTGGCCACAATCATCTTTCAGGCAGTAAAATTCAGAGCTCAGTATGGAACCCAACCCTTCTGCACCTCATTCATCTCTGCATTGCCCTATTAGCAAAGGACCTTGGACATTATTAGCATTCAGTAAGTCCTCTTCTTTTATGAGTGGTACCATTAGACTCCCACAAAATCTTTCACTTGGAAGAGTCCCCAGAGGCTAGCTAATCCAACTCATACCTGATTCAGGAATCTTCTCTGCAGTTGACCCAAAGAGAATACCCAATCTAGCTTTTGTTTGAATATTTCAATGGAAGAAAAACTTACTACCTCTAAGACAACCTAATCTATGTTGGGAGAACCTTTAATTATTGGGAAATATTTGCTTTCATCAAATTTAAATCTGCCTCTTTGCAACTTCCACCCATTCTCCTACCTCTGCTTGCTAGAGGCCCTCCTCTACACAGCAACCACTTAAATATGGCTATCATGTCCTGGTTGCTCTCCTATCCTGCAACTGTTCTGGTTGCCCTCCACTGGATATTCTCTCTGGTACACATACATCCTTCCTAAAAGTCAGCATCCAGAAGTGATCACAATAATCTAGCCTTACCAGGGCAGAATGCATGGGGTCTATCACCTCCCTAACCCTCTCTGAATACAGACCAAGAAGAAATTGGTTTTCTTGGCTTCCCTAACATGCCATCCATTCATTTCGAGATTGCCAGTCATTCAAACTGTCTGTACATTTTCTGACAAACTGTTGGTGTGCAATGTTTCCTCATTCTTTGTGGAGATGAATTTTTGAACCCAAGTATCAAGGTCAAAACCTCAGCATTCTCTTTTCCATTCCCCGGGTACAATCAGTTGCAATATTTCTCCATTCCATCCTCTCTTCTCTACTCTCCCTGTGGCTCCCTGGGGTCAGGCCCTCATCTCACTCATTAAGTTGAATTTCTCCTCCAGTTTGTTTTCTCTCTACTACATTCTTCACAAGGATACCCAGATCTAAGTCATTCCTCTTCCCCAAAACCCTTAAAAACTCCATCACTGTTACAACACAAATCACTTAACCTTGTTTGCTTCAGTTTCCTTGTCTGTAAAATGAACTAGAGAAGGAAAAAGGAAAAAATTCTAATATCTTTTCCACAAAAATCCCAAAAGGAGATCACAAAGAATTGAACAGGACTGGAAAAAACTAAACAACAAAATGTCTTGACTTAAGGGCAGAAGGTTGGTGGATGAAGACTACTGAATTTTAGGAGTAAAGTTCTATCCTCATTAGGGTCATAGAAGTACTCATCCATCTAAGGTCAGGATTGAACCTCCTTGAAAAGAGTTGTTACATTATTGGGGAGAAAAGAAAGTCATTCATCTTTGAGATCAGCAGCAAGAACCTCCCTTCTCCCCCTTATTCCTCTTCCTTCATATATCTAGCTAAAGTTCTCTTTAAAGGAAGTGAGGTGTCCAATAAGGGGTCTGAATCAGGAGTAGAGGTTCAAATCCTGGCTCTGCCAGTAACTATGCACATGATCTCTGGGAAATCACCTCATGAGTCTGGGTCAAATGTAAATAAGAAGGTTGGACTCAATGAACTTTAAGGTCTACCTCTAGAGCTTGGTTAGGAAGACCTTTGATTTCTACCTTCCTTAAATAGTGAGTCTGCCTTCAAGGCTCCCAGGTCACCTTCCATGAGTACAACCTGAGGGGTCTTCTCCATTATAATCATGCAGATATTTCAGTCTTCGAATTCGAGCTATAGGGGATGGCACATCCTAGGCACGTCTCCTTTCTAAAAAACATTCCCCACCAGCTCGAGCTGTTCTTCTTCCTCCTCCTTCTCCTCCTCCTCCTTCTCTGATTACTCATCCCGCTGGAAACATGACCGATCACTTCTGATGAGTAAGTGTCTCATGAACGTCAGAGGCAGCTTGCTAAGGCTGTCAGAAAGGGTGAACGAGTTCAGCTCTCCACCAATCTCCTTGGCCTGCTGGGCCCTGGGGATGGGCAGTAGGTCAGAGCCAAAGAGGAAGAGCAGAGATGGGTGTAGCCTGGGCCCCAGAGATGGTGCAAGGCCTTTCTTAATAACACCTCCCACTTCTGCAAGGTTTTCAGGGTGAAAAAGAGCTCTCCTCACCTGCAGGGCAGGTAGCCCAAGTATTGTTAGCTCCATCTGCCCATGGGGAGACCCAGAGAGATGAGTTGACTTGCCGCCCTCACTTCAGGTTCAGCTTTCTTTCCTCCCCAGAACCACATATGCCTGAGGACTTACTAAGGCATAAGAAGCAAAAAACTCAGTTCTTTCCTCCACCAGTCCCAGGAGCACAGAGCTGGACCAGGGGCATCCTGGAGCTGGTTCAAACCAGCTCTGCAGAATTGATTGTTAAATTTTCAATGGGAGTATTCACATTTCAGAAATCAGCAAATACCTCAAAGATGAATGACTTTCTTTTCTCCCTAATCAAAGAAAATAATGTAGATTAATCTTAAAGATATTTCATATGTACTTTTATTTTTTGGAGACTTGGTGGTTAAACATTTACCACAGGGGAAGGGAACATATAAGGCCTGAAAAATCATTTGGTCTAGTGGTGCCTACCACAGGCAGGACTCTAAATTCAATAAATTTAGGATTTTTTTTAGGGATGAATTAATTAAATGTTTGACCAAATATAGCAGACTAATTTTTAAGTTGCATTTTATATGGTTCATGAGTGATGTTATAAAACTTCCAAATGTTGAATTTATTAAATGTTTGACCAAATATAGCAGGTTAATTTTTAAGTTGATAATTTTGTATGGCCTTCAAATGATATTATAAATATCCAAATGGCCCTTGGCGGAAAGGTTCCCCACCCCGATTTACCAGCACATCCCTGGTTGTAAAGAAATCTGAAAAGCCATCTAGTTCAAACCTTTCATTTTGCAGGTGATAAAATTGAGACCAGAGAAGTTAAGTGTCTTGTCTAATATCACACAGGCATAGATGTTAGAGCAAGATTCACACCTTGGTAATCTAGCTACAAATCTATCTGGTGTCTTCTCTACTTCACCCTCTGCCTTTTTCTTTTTTCTTTATTTTTTCCCTCTTGCTTTTTCTTCATTCTTATCTCTTTTCATATATGTATATACATGTATATATGCAAATTACTTATTTTATCATTTGTATAATATCTATCCAGGTATCTCCATCATTATTCATATGTAGTACTTTATATTTAAATATGTGTGTGTGTGTGTGTGTGTGTGTGTGTGTGTGTGTGTGGTTGTTGGTTTGTTTCGGCTTTTTTTTCAGCTGTGTCCATCTCCTAATGATCCCATTTACGATTTTCTTGACAAAGATACTGGAGTAGTCTGCCATTTCCTTCTCCAGGTCATTTTGTAGATGAGAAAACTGAGGCAAACAGGGTTAAGCAATTTGCCTAGGATCATCTAACTAGTAAGTGTCTGAGGTCAGATTTGAACTCAGGAAGATCTTCCAGAGTTCTTGTATGTGTTCCAAAATGGAGAGCAGAACCTTTCATTATGCACAGTTGGGAGCAGGTTCATCAGATACCCAGGTATTGTCAAGACTGAGTCCTCATTGACCAGTCTCCTGTTATACATATTTGTTTTCCTTAAAAATAAAATCAGGAATTTGGTCTTATCCCCCCAACATAGAATATAGTGAAAGAAATCCAGAGCTTCATCTTCAGTCCCCAGAACCATGTGGGAAAGATTGATAGTCTGTTCTTTAAGGTAGAGAGAAGACTGTAAAGAGGCAGCATCAGCTTAAGAGGATAATAGAAGCATGAGGAAGGAGGAAGGAATTTTGAGGATTGCTGTTTCTTGACCTCCCCCTCTTCCCAGGCTTCCCTAGGATTAAGATGCTCATTTTTCTAACTCAATTAACAGTAGTGTGTATATGTATGTGTGTGTGTGTGTGTGTGTACATGTGTGGTGTGTTTGTGTGTATGTGTGTGTGTGTGTGTGTGTTTTACTCATGGGCTCAATAGTTCATACCACCTGAACCCTCAATAATAGCTATATTCATATGTGGTTTTAAGGGTTACCAAATGTTAATTAATTTGATTTCACCTGTGAGGTGAATTATTGTTATTCTCCCCATTTTCCTAGGTCACTAAGGGTGAGAAAAGGTCAAAGACTTGTCCAGGGCCATGCATCTAGTGTCTGGGTAGGATTGGGACTCAAGTCTTCCTGTTTCTGAGTCCACTGACACCACCTAGCTCTCTGTCTTTCACCATGATCATCCATGGAAGGATCCTCAGAGGTATTTGAGACTCATTTTACAGAAGAGGAAGCTGAGGCCTAGAGCAAACGACCCATGGCTGCTCAATGTGAACCAAGGGCTTCCTCCAAGTCCAGCTATTGCATACCTTCACTTCTTTCTTAGGATCCCAGATGAGCAGGACTGTCTTCTGGGTGGGGTCACATCCCTCTCTGTACCTTCTGGAAAGTTTCTGGTTCCTGACTGATCCCAGCCCAGCTGTCCAGAAGTCATCTCTGTTTGGTTTGCTGCTCAGCCAGTGTTTGTGTGTGTGTGTGTGCATGCATGTAAGTGTGTGTGTTGTGCACATGTGTCCCACATGTGTGCTGTGTGTGCATGCATTTGTGAGTGTGTGCATGTGTTTACATGAGTGTGTGCATGTGTGTGTGTGTGTGTGTGTGTGTGTGTGTGTGTGTGTGTGTGATTCTCTCTCTCACCCTATCTCTTCTAATCTGCAACATCATCAAAGTGACAGGCTTAAAAATCAGGTGTCCTGAACATTAATCCAGAATGCATTTACAGCAGCTTGTTCCAGTTAATTAACTGCACTATTTATTTTATGCCCCTCAACTTAGGGGTCAAGCTCAGCAGGCTTGCCCAGAACAGTATGCATATTAAGAAGCCCTGACATCTTTAAAAATAGTACTGGCTACAGCATCAGTTTCCCCATTCCTAATATGGGTGTAGCAAAGTCCTAGAATAACATGGAAAAAAACACAAGTGTTGGAAAGCATGTAGCAAGTAGCAATCCCAAGGAAGGACAGCTCCTCCTCTTGGCCCTGGGGTAACAGTGACCAGGCCAGCGCCTCTCTCGGACCCTGTGGAATGGAAACCCCTCCAGGACAGCAGTGACATCTCTGGCTTCTCTTGTCATCACCATTGCCTGGCATAATACAAGAACATGGTAGATTTAGTTGTTGTTCAGTCATGCCTGATTCTTCATGACCCCATTTGAAGTTTTCTTGGCAAAGATACTAGAATGGTTTGTCATTTTCTTCTCCAGCTCATTTTAGAGACGAGGAAACTTGAGGCAAAGTGAAGCGACTTGCCCAGGGTCATACAGCTAGCTCCTAAGTGTCTGAGAAAAGATTTGAACTCAGGTCTTTCTGACTCCAGGTTAAGAACTCAATCTACTGTTCCACCTAGTTGCCCTACATAGTAGATACTTTGGAATGAATAAATATTTGTGGAATTGAATCTCTCCCCCCTTTACCACTTTGTCTCTCGATAAATAAACAGTTTCCATTTGACTAACCCTTGCCTAAAGGCAATGCTGTGCTAGATGTTAAGGGAATGAGAAGTGGATTTGGACTCAGAGGTCCTGGGTTCAAATCACAACTTTGATGATTACTCTCTGTGTGACCCTAGGCAAGTCATCTAACCTCTCTGCACCTCAATTTGCAAGATGAGGAGGTTGAACTAAATCATAGGTGCCAAACTCCCAAAGTGCTCTAACCAGATTAAAATGAAATTAGGAAATACTTATCAAAATAAATTAAAATATAATAGAATATAAGGTTAATATATGGTTTTCTAAGTCGATATACATCCCACAGGACCCTTGTGTCTCTTTGAGTTGGACACCAGTGGACTGGTGGCGTCTCTGGGAAGGACCTCTAAAGTCCTTTCCCAAGGTCACACAACTATTAGGTATCAGGCAGGAATTGAACTAGTCATATATATATAAATATATATAAATATATATATATTATACATATATATATATATATATATACATATATATATATATATATACTGAGAAACATCATGGAAGAGTAGATGGCTAACTGGTCTCAGAGTCAGAAAGATTTGCCTTCTGACAGGCACAGGCTTATGACCCTGGGCAAGTCATTTAATCTCTAAGCCATTCCCTGGTAAGTCTAAGAGTAGAATTTGCAAAGGAGATATTGATCTGTATCTGTCAAGGGGGTTTCTCTGCTGGGAGTTGAAATAACAGATTCAATCCAATGTATGGAATGCTTTACAACCATAAACCCTGTATTTGACCTTCACAACAACCTTATGTATTATTATTACACCCATTTTATAGATAAGAAAAGAAAGGCTCAGAGTAAAGTGACTTGCTCACTCTCAGAGTGGGAACTTTTTGTTTGTTTGTTTTTTTGTCTGGCAATGGGGCTAAAGTGGCTTGCCCAAGGCTACACAGCTAGGTAGTTATTAAGTGTCTGAGGCTGGATTTGAACTCAGGTCCTCCTGACTCCAGAGCTGGTGCTCTATCCATTGCACCACCTAGCTCCCCCTTCTGAGAAACCCTTTAAGTATATTTCTCCTCTTGAGAGCTCACAAGGCTAGAGTTTGAATCCCAGCTTTAACCCTTATGGTTGTGGGAATAAAGCATATCAATTAAATCTTTCAAAAACTGGGAAACATTATTTAAAACCTGTTATAAGAATATTGGACTTGGAGTAGTCACTAGGTAGCCATAAACAAGTCACACCCTCTCTAAGTCTCAGTTTCTTCATCTGTAAAATTAAGATAACACTTTTGCCACCTATCTCAGAGAGTTATAGTAAAAGAATTGGAGGAAAGATGTGGTTTTTTTAATCACCTATATCTAGCACAATGTGTAGAACATAGGAAGGGCTTAAAATGTGTTTACTGAATCAAGTTGAAAATACTTTGTAAAAATTTTAAATGTCATAGAAAAGTAGCAAAATTATAACATGTGTGATTTATTATTAAATAAAGATTATTAACATCGCGTCAATAATCACTAGCTCTATGACCATGAGAAACTTTTCTTGGGAACAAATGTTCTTCTTTTATTTAAAAAATGAGGTTGGACTAACTTTTAGGTTCCACATCCTATAATCCTATAAGATGATTCTATCTGAGTCAGAAGATCTGAATTGGATTCTCAGGTATTCCATTTACTAGCTGTGTGATCTTGAGCCATTCATCAACCTTCTCTGAACCTCAGTCTCCTCATCTGTAAAATGGGCATAAAAATACTTTTGTACCTACTTCAGAGAGTTATGAGAAAGAAAATGCTTTGTAAACAGCATTAGCACTATATAAATGCGAGCTGTTATTATAGAATGAGCTATTAAAATATTTAAAATAGGTATACAATATAAGATAGGCTTTTTCCCCCTCTTTTGAACAGCTCCTCTCTGAGAGCTAAGTATACCCTTTAGCTCCTCTCAAACTCAGTTCATCTCTGAGAGCTTAACTTCCAGTCCAGTGAATAAGTTACCATTATGTGCATGAACCTATGACAGATTTTCATGGAATAAAGAAGGTATGGTCACTGCCCTCAGCTATCATGATTAAAACAGAAGTAGTGGGTTATAGGAAAGACAAAAACACGATTATGAGCCAGGAACTGGAAATACAAAGTAGAACACAACAGTCCCTTCCCTAAAAGTGCTTACATTTTACTGGGAGGATGCATTGCTTGAACAGATAATTATAATATTATTTGAAACAGAAGGGAGGGCTAACAGCTATGAAGATCAGGAAAAACTTCCCATAGAAGACCAAAGGAATACATTCCAGGTATGTGGGATAGTCAGGCTACACAAAGGCTGCTGAATAAGGTAGAAATCCCAGGTTGGGAAAAGGGAATAAGATCATTTGACTGGGACAGCAAGTTCATGGAAGGAAACACTATGAAGTGAATTGGCAAAGGTAGGTTGGATCAGGCCTGGAGATGAATCAGTTTGGTTTGCTGAATCGCAAATTCCTTATTTTTAAAATGGCAGAGGTGAACTAGATGACCATGAGGTACCTTCTGACCCTACAAAAGGGATCTTAAGCTTTCAGTTCCCTTCTCTGTTCTACTACCACCCATGTTCATCAGTGCCAGTGACCAGGAACACTCCGAGGTATGTTCTCTAGAGTGGAGCATTGATCACCAAGTTCAGTATGTGACCCATTTCTGTAAAATGCCCAAGAGAGCATCAGAACTGGAAGCAAAGGTTGCCAGAGACAGCTCATCTCCAAGTCAAATAGAAACTGAATTTGAAGAGAAGTTATGAGAGTTTTGTAGGGAAGAAAAGAAAATGGAAAGATGTACAAAAGATACAAAAGAGATTGCCCTTCTAGACATACAACCTTCATGGGATCATGGGATTTAGAGCTGGAAGGGATCTCTGGGGGTTATCTAGTCTAACCCCATTATTTTACAGATGAGGAAACTGAGGCCCACTACAGTGAAGCAATTTTTGTGAGCAGTAAATGACAGGGTCTGGATTTGAACCTATATTGCCTAATTCCAAACTGGGGGGTGGTGAGAAAGGAGGAAAGGAGAGAGAATCATATATTTTACAGCTGGAGACCCAAGTGTATGTTTTAAAGAATAACTCAGACCACTACAAGTTTTGAAAAAAAAAAGTCTTTATGGAGTAAAGACTGACAGAGTGCTTTCCATGGGGGGGGGGGAGCAAGATTGGGGGGAAAATTGTAAAACTCAAATAATATCTTCAATAAAAATAAATTTTAAAAAAGTCTTTATGGACATCATTTTTTCAGATCTTTACAATAACCTTGTGAAGTAGTTGCTTTTATTAATCCCATTTAACAGGGAAGGAAAATGTATCCCAGAAAAGTAAAGTAACTTGCCCAGAGTCACACAGCTTTATCATAGGGGAAATAGGATTTGAATCCAGGTCTTCCACTCTTTCCACTATGCCACACTTCCTCTGAGGGGGGGCATACATGCAGATTGATGCCAGAAGCATTCTTATCAGCCACTCCTGCCACATTGCTGAGTAATAAGGCTGATTATCCTGGAATGGGACTGGGTAACAAAAGCAGAATGAGGAGGGAAGAAAGGTAAACAATAGTGTTATCCTTGGGAAGAATATCATTCCATTGATTAATTCAGGCTAATTAAGAGGCAGAAATGATATCAATGTCAGCAGATGCAGGAGGTGGCATGTTGTTGCCTTCTGTTTTCTGATCCATCAGTATCTGTTGATAAGAATCTCTAGAATAAGGACTCAGATTTCAAGGAGCCATGAACTTGGATGGGAAAACAATCTACATCTTTGTTTTTCACTAGCCTCTAACTGAAATTTAACATTTAACATGGGAAGGGGTTTCAGAGGTTTCATCAGACAGCCATGAGAATCTATGGCACTGGAAAAAGGTCAAGAACCTGGAATGAACAAGGTGGATACTCTTGTCAGCCCTCTTATTAGATAAGGCTGAGATTGGTAAATGATTTGGTTTAAGAGGTACAAAAGCCCACCAGATGTCTAAACTAAGTCAAGTACTAATATGGCGAGAAGCTTGGCCACCAGGTCATCTATTAAGAAATGAAGGGCAAGCTAACTGAAGTTGGAATAATAGAACAAATTAAAACTTCTGACCAATCTGGGAGACATAGGGAGATAGCTTTTAAAAAAAAATTAAGAAACACTTTTCTAAACCCTAATTAGATTATCCACTGGTGGCTAAAATGGATGTATTGGGGAAGCAATGCCTTCCTAGTTCTAGATCTATAGGGTGAACTATTTGACCCAATCAACTTGTTCTTTGGTCTTCTGGAGGATTCCCTGTCATCTGTTATCTGAGGGGACACCAAAGGGTTAAAACTGCCTATTTCCAAAAGCTGGATACTAAATAGAGGAAGATTAGAATGTCCACGGCCCCATAACTGAAATTCCTCTTTGACAGGACATTGCCTAAGAGAAGGGAGCCTCTAGCCTGTGGGTCCAATGTTTGGCTTTGGAGTAATCACCTAGCAAATTGCAAGAGAACTGAGGAAGGAAAGCCTGGCTTTATAGCCAAGCCTCATGCCTCCTCGAGTGGTTACAATAGAGAAGTGACAAGCAAGGAGTTTGCCAAAGGCATAACAAGAAGAGCCTTGGACAGAACACAGGCCATAAGAGTTCTAGAGTTCTTGGACTAATATCCTTCCCCTAAATAGAATGGGATTCTTGATGATAAGCAGTAGACCGATCTTGGAGTTAGGAGAGTATGACACAAGAAAGGAACTTAAGAGAAGATCTAGCCCTAGAAGATCTCCCTAACGAGGATCCTGAGGGAAGCCCACCTGGACCAACTCTCCGTTTTGCTGGGCTTTGACCCTGGACTTCATTGGCTATCAAAGAAATGGCTTAACCAGGCCACATTACAGATTTAAAGCCTAGGGTCCCAGGATCCTCTGGAAACAGCAAGGAAGGCATATTTTCATCAACAATTATTTCTGCTGTGTTGGGCCTAGACTTTCCACCCCTGCTACACATCTGAAAATTCTAGTTAGGTGTATCCCACCCTCAAGGAGAAATTAATTTCAGTCCCTTCTCAGTGAATAAAGAGACATCCATGACCATCTGAATTTCCTCATATTCGTATTTCTCTTGAGTAAACATGCAAATCCACTAGTCTCTAGAGACCTGCAAGTCCATTGGTTGTCTCCATATGCAGACATTATGATAAATGGGGATACAAAGAAAGGCAAAAGATAATTTCTAGGGGCAGCTAGGTGGCGTAGTGGATAAAGCACCGGCCCTGGAGTCAGGAGTACCTGGGTTCAAATCCGGTCTCAGACACTTAATAATTACCTGTGTGGCCTTGGGCAAGCCACTTAACCCCATTGCCTTGCAAAATCTAAAAAAAAAAACCAACCTAAAAAAAAGGTAATTTCTGTTCTTAAGAAACTCATAGTCTAATGGGAGAGACAGCATGAAAACAACTATGACCAACAAAAAAACTAGAACTAGAAATAAGGAGAATTGGGCAAGTCTTCTTGTGGAAAATGAGATTTTGTTTTGGAGACTTTTAAAAAAAATCCAAGGAAGGCAAGATGGGAAGGAAGAACATTAAGTCATAGGGGAACAGCTAGTAAAAATTCCCAGTTAGTAGATGGAAGAAAAACATGGAGGCTGGTAACCAAACAAATGATTACGGAGACCCCAACTTGGAAGATAGCCATTCTGTAAACTTGACTTTATAAAAATAGCATGTTATTTTTCTCACACTAACCCTGTGAAGTAGGTACTATTTTACAGATAAGGAAATAGAAACTCAGAACATATGAACAACTCAAATAACTCACCCAAAGTCAAACAACTAGTCAGTTTTGGTAGAAGAATTTGAACCCAGGACTTTCCTGATTCCAAGTATAACCTTCTTCCCAGTCTATCATTCTATATTGCTTTCTAAATGATTTCAACATTAGTGGAAGCTACCAAAGGAATAATCAAGGTCTGAGGCCAAATTTGAAGTTGTAGTTGTCACTTCTAGCCCTCCTCAATGGCTTCCCATTTGATACTGAGTCAAAATATATTTTGTAAAATCCTATAGCAGGGGAAAAAGAGACTTTTTCCATTACAGCAAGAATGTAGGACAACAGATTGCCAGCTCTAATCCTCCTTCACCAAGGGTATTTGGTGCCTGAGTCTTATTGAAGATTCAAAATAGTTTTCAAGGCCTTGTTGCCAACTGCCAGATACAGGATAAGAGTTAAAATGGCAAAGGAAGAGAGATATGGGGGGGTATGTTTTTCACTAGCCTCAGAACTTAACAGGAACAAGGGGAGTAGGGACACATTCTGTATCCTAAAACAGACAAGAGATGAGAGGAATACCGCTACAACTGAGAGCTGAGGTTTTTCTCTATGAGGGAAATGATAAGTCTTGGACTTGACAAACATCTGGTTGGCATTTTTGTGTGGCATTAGTAATAAATTGTAGTAAAAAAAAATCTTAGGCATAAAAGCGTTAAAATTATATTGGCTGACCCCAAGGCATACTGACCCAGGGCAGACTGACACTCTCAACACTCCCCTGGGGAAGAAGAAGCATCCATAGAAGCATGTGACATCTGAAGATGTCAACAGCAGCTCAAGGGGAAGTGGAGAATGGAAGCTTCAGAGGCAGAGAAATGTAGAAGAGAGCAGAGTTTAAATAACAGCTGGGGACCTGGAGGCAGGAATAGCATCAAGGAAGCTCCAGGACCACACCTGCCGATATTCAAGAGTCAGAGCTAAGAAACAGTGAGGCACAGTTGGTTATGGGCAGACAAAGCCACAAGAACCCAGGCTAGAGTTCAGGTCTCCTCAGAAGACATCGGAGAGGGGTTCAGGCCACTTTGAACCAAGAGCAATATGATTCCAGATATGTACAGGAATGTCCATTATACTGGAAAAAGGTCATCTAGTCCAACATAAATTTGAATAGGAGTCTCCTCAATAACATTCCCAAATCAGGGAGGGATAGATAGAGCACATAAGATGCAAATATCTGGATCTGTAAAAAAATGAATTCAATTCTCCTAGAAGACAAAAGACAGATTTCTCTCCAATAGTCCACAAAAGATTCAAAGTAGCTAAGTGTTTCCACTAGGTGGAGCAGTGGACAGAGTACAGAGTCTGAAGTTAGTAAGAGTCATCTTACTGAGTTCAAATCTGGTGGTAGACACTTCCTAGCTGGCAAGTCACTTAAACCCTATTTGCCTCAGTTTCCTCATCTATAAAATGAGCTAGAGAAGGAAATGGCAAATCACTCCAACATCTTTGTCAAGTAAACCTCAAATATGGTCATGAGGCCATGGGAAATGGCTAAAAAAAGCAACAAAATCAAAAATTATTCAATGTAACACAAAAAAACCCCTACCAAATTGGCAGACATTGGGAATATAAAGTCAAAAAAAAAATTCCCATGCTCAAGGAGCTTTTTGAGAGGAGGGAATGAGGGACAGGACAGATAAATATACAAGATATATACAGGATGAGGATATAGTATTGGGGTGGGGATGGTGGAGGGGAGAGTGTAGGGAAAGCCTCCCTTAGCAAGTGGTTCTTGGAACTTGAATCTCTGAAGGAAGCTAGAGATTCTTCAAGGCAGAAGTGACAAGGGAGGACTCTGTAGACTTGGGAGAGATCATGTAGGCAGGAGATGGAGTGCCTGCTGTGAACAGGGAGAAGTAGATAGGCCAGTCTGCCAGGAACATAGTGTTCATGGCTGGGGGGGACAGGGGCAGGGAGTGATCAGTCTGGAAAGATAGGGTGGGGCCAGCTTGTGAAGGTATGTTTCTTTACCTTTGACTTTGATATGGTTTCCTCCTTCCTGGTCTTCCTTCAACTCATCATGCTCTGTATTATACTTTCATGCATTCCTATAAAACTTGAAAGGACACACAAAATCTGTTCATTTCTGTGAAAATGGGTTGTTGTCACTGTCATTAGCAGGAGCATTTTGAATTCAGCCATCATAGATGAATTCATTCTGCTAAAAGGGTGGAAGGGAAAAGAGGCTTGGCAGGTTTGAATAATAACATGTCACCTTTATATAGCTCTTTAAGCCTTACAAAAGTGCTTTCTCCACTGTGAAGTAGGAATTATGAGGATTATCCCCATTGTACAAATGAGGAAACTGAGGTCAGGGAGGTTTTTCAGGGTCATCCAGGTGTGTATGATCCAGGAATCTTTCATGAGAATAAGTCCAGTACCATTTCCTGTCTAATCTAGGCTGCCTCTTACATTCCCTGTTTATGTATGCCTGCCTATCTTCAATAGATTTTATCTGTGCTAAAGGTACCATACTGTATGTCTCAGGATCCAGGGAGAAAGTAGTTATGGTTGCTCTTTAGATTTTAGGTTCTCACAGGTCTGATCCTAGGATGGGGTAGGGGGAACCTGATCCCAAAAGGGTAAGTTTCTCTTTTTTGTCTTATTGCTCCCACCTGGAGAATTTCAAGAAACTCAACAAAATATAGCTTTGGAATAGCCTATGTTTAAGTTTTCTCAAGTCAGGGTAACAGAATTCCTAACTCACCAAAAGATATTTAATATACAGGTATCTAGTATGGGATGGCCTGGCAAATAGTAAGGGCTTAATAAATGCATTTTTACTTTATTTGGAGAATACCCTGATCAAAACCTTTTTGGCAATCAGAAAGTTTACACTACATTCTGATCAGTTAAAAATCCCACTGGGGGAAAAAAAAATTTGAATAAACCAAGCTCCTTATTAAGGACAGTGTTTGTAGTGAAGAGCCCTGAGTTCATAGAATCTCAGAACTTTGCTGTTAGAAGCAGCTTTAGAAACAAAACATACCAATCTTCTCATTTCATGAGCAATAATAATAGCTAATGCCTTTTTTGAACTTTTTAAAATTTGCAAAGCATCGGTATAACTAAATCCTTGAAATCTCCCTCTCAGCGGCCCTGCAAGGTGGGTGTCTCCTCCCCCATCCCATTTTAAAGATGATAAAATGGAGGCTTCCGGAGATTATGTGATTTGATCAGGATCATACTAGTAATGTCATCCTGGACAATTCACCCAACCTGTCTGGGGTTTTGTTATTGCTTAGTCATTTCAATTTTGTCTGATTCTTTGTGACCCCATTTGGAGTTTTCTTGACAAAGATGCAGAAGGGGTTTGCCATTTCCTTCTCCAGCACATTTTATAGATGAAGAAACTAAGGCAAACAGGTTTAAGAGGCTTGCCCAAGGTAACACAGCCAGTAAGTGTCTGAGGTTGGATTTGAACTCAGTAAGATGAGTCTCCCCAGAATTCTAATCATCATACCATGTTGTCTAGGAAACTGCAACCTAGAGAGGTACTGATTCTTGGCTATCACTACCCTACTTAGTGGAAAATCAAGTCCAGTTATAGGAATCTACATGGTTGTTTCCATTTGTATTATAATTTTGTGTACTGATTCTTGGCTATCACTACCCTACTTAGTGGAAAATCAAGTCCAGTTATAGGAATCTACATGGTTATTTCCATTTGTATTATAATTTTGTCTCTATAATTCAGAGGAAAAAAAAGCGAACAGTTCATATAAAGTCAGCCTTGCATTTTGGTATTTAGGAAGCAGTAAGTTTATCCAGTATCAGCGATTTATAATGTAGGAAGAGGCCATGTCAGACTTACAATGACAAAATAATTTTGTAAATTCTCTCTTTGGAAAACTGATTTTTAAAAACAACAAAATCAGCAACAAGCAAAATAAGACACACATGGTGAGGAGGAACACATCTTATTATTATTCTTCTTTTAAAATAGGTGTGGTCACAGTCCTCATTACCTTTGCCAGTGGGATAAAGTTCAGGATGGTTTTTTTTTTTAATATGCTATATATTTTTAAGTGCCTCAATTTTTTTTCCCCTAAGTTCCTTGTTTGCTTTTAAAAAATAAACACCTGACTGAGCAGTGCAGCCCAGTTCTCTGGTGCACAGGTTACTGTTGTGTAAAACCTGCCTACCTAGTGTAGGTGGAGTTCACCTCCTTTCCTAACAGCTCCTCTAGCCTGGCACACCCTTCTCATTAAGCCCCAGCAAACGCCCTGGCAGGGTTTCTGGCTTACCCAGAATGCACAGATACAGCAGTGTTTTCTTCCACTCTGAACAATAGGCTTTGAAAGAGTTAATCCAGGTTGGTGCCTTCAGGCTCAGAGGGCTCAGGATTCCTCCTTGGCATTCTCACTTGTTCAAAAAACAGCCCAGGCCCAAGGACACAGCCAGACCCTACAGACAGGGCTGAGTCTATAGTTTTCCCTTAGGGGATCCTTCAGAGCATCAGGAGCAATTAAAAAAAATAAGACTCATCCTATTTGGAGAACACTTCTCTTTGAGCAGGGGAAAACACACTACAGACATTAGCTCATTCGTTCTTTCATTCATTCTTATAGTGTAGATCCCCAGACAGGTTAAAACTAGGGCTTGTAACTTCTCTTTTCTAGATGAGGAAACTAAAATACAAAGGATTGGGAGGGGAGGTAGTATGGTGGTGGTAAAATAGCAGAGTGGAAAGACTGGGCAGGGCATCCTTCCTCACAGATGGGTAAGGAAACTCTGGCCCCTTCAATACAGTGCCAACCTGCTTCTGGCCCTTCCCTAGTTACCTTACAGCTGTACAAATACACCTCCAGATTCCCTACCCCACCACCTTGGCCTTCCAAAGCTGGTGTGCCTTTTGGCTGCCTGAGGGGAGTCCTGGTTCTACCAGTTCTGGGCAAGGACATGCCCCAACTGGATCTGGTCACCCTGCCCACACACTCAGCTTCTGTACAGCTCCCAGGATGGCTTGGCCCCTTTGCTCCCTTCCTTGTCCTTCCAAAGCCAGCCACGGAGCCTGGGTCAAAGCAGCACCACCCAGCACTCAATGGACTTCCCACTGCCAAAGGTTCTCCTCTACCAGATAGCTTACCCTCCACTCCACCTACTCCCATACCCCTTGCCTTCCTACAGGAGGCAGACAGTAAGGACATGGAAACACTAATATTAAAAATCACCCATACAGAGTGACACTTGGTGGCATGAGGAAGAGATGAGGGCTCCCTAACCCAACAGAATCATCTCATCTTGCTGGGTTTTTTTTTTTTTTGCTAACTCAGGATTAAACAGATTGGGGTTAAACGGGTGGAGACATGTCTACATTTACAGCAGCTGGGCTTTTCCTGGTGACATCAGGTGTTTGAGGGCGGGGGAGATCTCTATCCCTGGTCACAGGACACCTGTTTGTCTAAAAAGCTGAGATATGGATCTGGGTAGTCTAGAATGCCCCGAAACAGTAGAGAGAACTAAAGAAAAGGCATCTTGGGTGGGAGCAGAAGGAGCCCTGATTGATCTGGGAGCTGAGAGACCCAGCTTCTAGTCTACAAAAGGCAGTGTGGGGTAATGAAAAGAGCTGAGTTTAAATCCAAGTTCTATTACTTACTATCTGGGCAACTTTGGGCAAGTTGTTTCAATTTTCTCAGACCTCAGTTTCCTCATGTTCAAAACTGGAGGTTCATGGGTTCTCAGTGATTATAGTGCCAGATCCAAAGTCAGGAAGATCTGAGTTTTAATCCAGATTTAGGCACTTTCTGGTTGTATTATTTTGGGTAAGTCACTTAACCTCTATCTGCCTCAATTTTCTCTTCTGCAAAATGTGATAATAATTTACTTCAAAGGGTAGTTGTAAGAATCAAATTAGAGGGATGGCTAGGTGGCACAGTGCCCTGGAATCAGGAGTACCTGAGTTCAAATTTGGCCTCAGACACTTAATAATAATTACCTAGCTGTGTGGCCTTGGGCAAGCCACTTAACCCCATTTGCCTTGCAAAAACCTAAAAAAAAAATCAAATGAGAAAATATTTATAAAACACTTATCACTGTGTCTGATACATATTGTCAGTTGTTTCAATCTGGCACATAGTAGGTGATATATAAATGTTAGTCACCATCATCATCATCTAGTCTATTAGCCCCTTAAAAGTAAGGATTTTTGTATTTTTTACTTTACATTTCCAGGACCTAACACAGTGACTTATACATGCTAAGTTCATAATAAATGCTTATTGAAATAAAATTTTTTTTCTAATCTAACCTATCACAGTCATTATTTTATTGGTCCTCACATATCATTAGTAGCCTCTGTTCCTTCTGATTGAATAGTCTGACTGAAGCGTAGATGTGGCCATGGGCTCCAGGGCCTTTTCTTAAGGAAGAGGTTCAGCATAGTCTTCTCCCTGTTTCCTATCAGCTACATTGCTTTTGGATTTCTCCATCATCCCCCACCCCACACTTCCCAGGGTTGTCTTCCTCCACTGGATTTGAGAGTTTTCAAGGCCTTTGTTGTTATCTGCATTTGTTACCCTAGTGTTTAGATGTATTGGCCCATAAAAGGAAACAAATAAATGTTTGACTGACTGAGATGAGATAACTAAGGCCAGAGAGGTGGATCGGCTCATCCAGGGTCATAGGATCATAGACCTAGAGTAGAAAGGAACCTGAGAGGACCTGTAGTTCAATCTCTTCATTTGAAAGATGAGAAAACTGAAACCCAGGGATTTTAAATTACTTTCCCAATATCACACCTCTAGGAAATGATAGTACCAGGATGTGAATTTGGGTCTCCTGCCTCTAATTATACTGCTCTCTTCACCAAGGTCCTTTCTATCTATGGTATTTCAAGAACTTATGATTCAACTGGTGCTCCCCATCTCCCCACCTTCCCCAATCATTAATGCCCAACCTAATTTGGAGAATTAAAAATGACCTCCACCTAAGTAGAAGTTAGGTAAGAAATAATGCCTGGTAGGTGATAAGCAAAGGATATGATAGGTCTCTAGGGCATCACACCCTCTGGATCCTGCAGACTCAACAAGCAAAAATGGACCAGCAGGGCAACATAAATGGCAGTCAACTCAGCCCTCCCATCTCAAGATCCTGCACTTCTTCCCTGTTGAAATGAAGACCTCATGCACATACCAGGCTTTCCTAGATGGTTGGGAGGAAGGATCACTAATCTTATTAGAAAGAGAGAAGCAAAAGAAAAGGAATTCTTTGTAATCCACAGTGATGGGTGGTGGACCCTGTACTGGACAACAGAAAAACAATAAAAATAATCAGAATCAGAATCATTTACTAATATTTATATAATGCTTTAAAGTGCTTTGTGTATATCATCTCATTCATTCCTCACAACAATACTAAGAAGTATATGCTACTATTCCCATTTTACAGATGAGGAAACTGAGGCAAAAGCAGTTTAGGTGATTTGCCCAGTATCATACATCTTGTAAGTATCTGAGGTAGGATATTAAACCAGGACTTCAAGTTGTCTGGTTTGGAAAATTCCATAGTAATACAGGATAGGGAGATTACAGGGATATACCAGCTGGAAATGGGAACTGGGCAGTGGGAGGAGAGAGGCAGCCAAAGACCTATACTTTCCATTCAGGCTCCCCTGTGTCTTTTATATTGGTGATCCCAAAGGTCTACAATGCACTCACCTTGACTCTGCCTTGTACTGCCTTCTAAGGACTGCTGAGGTACTACCTCCCTCCCTCCCTCCCTCCTATATGAGACTTTTCTTGATCTGCCCCATCTCATTCTCTTTAGTACCTTCTCTCTGTTGAAATTGTCTTGTGTTCCTTTATAAATATTTTGTATTTTCTTATCTGTAAATATATCATATTTTCCCTCTCCCTTCAGAAGTATGAAAACTCCTTGAGGGCAGGCACTATTTTAATTTTTTTTTGTTTTTATCTGTGTTACCAGTGTCTATTAAAATGCCTCTCACATAGAAAACTCTTAATTTTTATCGAATCAAATAGATAAATTCAGAAGATTGTGGATGAAGAGGAACCTAGATCTAATCCAACCCCCTTTATTTTTACAGATGGGGAAACTGAGGGCCAGGGAGAGTAAAGCTTTGCCCCAAGTCACATAGCTTAGTTAGCAGCAGAGAGCTGAAAGGGATCCGAAGGAACCAGGTCCCCTGCTTCCTGACTCAGTGTTCTTTCTGCTTTGTTGTAATATTCCAAAGCTTTAACTTTCTTCCAAGGTACTACCTGTCCTCTGATAGTATCTGTAACCTGGCCATCAGTCTACAAGATAAACCTAGGGCTTTCCCCATCTGCTTCTGCTGCCTGTCTAATGACATCGACCTTGGCACAGTGGCCTAAATTAACTTCTGAATGGAGCTCAGGTGGCCTCTTTGGCAAACCCTCTCATGGCATGCGGGCATGACCCAATCGCCCACTGTCACAGCAAGGGACTGGATCACACACCCACCACATGCTGCCATAGCTGCTCAACTTGCCACCCTGAAGTTCTGCAAGAGAATTTTGGGAACTGTTTCAGGGGCTCCTGGTGCCTCAGCAGAGGGGTATAAACCTCTGAAGGCACTGAAGTACAATGAAAAGAAAACTGACTGAAATCAAGAGTTCTTGAGCTCAAATCCTAATCTTTGACACTCACTATTTGTAGTCCTTAGGCAAATAAATGACTTAACCTCTTTGGACCTCAGTTTCCTCAACTTCTAAAATGAAAGGGTTGGACTAGATGGTTCTCTGGGCCTCTGGGAACTGCTCCAACTTTACATGTGAGTCCCACTTTAGCAAGAGTTATAGGACCCTGCATTTAGGAGTAGAAGGGACCTTGGAGGTCATCTGGTTCCACTGATCAGAGGAATCCCCAAACTGGGGCATCTCCCAAGGAACTGAACAGATATTCTGATCCCTAGCTGAGAGACCAATACTCTTTGGGAGTCCAAGGGAGAGAAAGCCCTTTACAAAGGAAGGGTTGTGTATGTGTCTGAGTGTGTGGGGTGGGGGTGTCCAAAAGAGATTGCCACAGATCCTAGGAACTGGAGACAATCATCTCCAAGACAACTATGCCCAGGCCCTAGGAAATAATCATTCAGTCAGTCAACAAATATTATTAAGTTTCTACTATGTTCAAGGTCCTTTATTAAAACAACAAAGATACTAAGAAAAACAAAAACAAGAGAGAAAAAAAACAGTTCCTGCTTTCAAGGAGCTCACTGACTAATAATAACAATAATAATAGCATCTTTATAACAAGAGATGGGATTTTATTTATCAACTTAAGGTTTGTAAGGTGCTTTACAAATCTTTTTTGTCTGTGGTAGCCTAGCTTATCATAGACCTCAGCAATGCCCAACACACATGGAGCTCCTTGGTTCCTAGCAAGGCCTGATCCTTTCCAGGGAGGGAGGTCACTAGGGTCCTCCTCCCCTGGAAGGCCTCCTAGTATTGAACTGTAACTTCTTTGGCAAGCACAGGTTGTCCCACTCAAAATATGACTTCTTTACTCAACATCCAACAATGATCTCAATTTCGCTGAGCTCTAAAGGATTTTCAGGTCAGTGTAGCCAACATTTGTTAAGCCAGACCCCTGTTCTGGGTACTAGGGACTCAAAGTCCAAAATGTCACAGTTCCCCTCCCTGAAGGAGTTGCTCTCTTACCATAAGTCCTTGATGATTCTGTTTGATCATTCATTTGCTCAGTGTGTTAGTCAGACCTGGGGATAATCATCCCAAGAGCTTGGGAGGTGGAAATGTTTAAGGAGAAGATCTGAACTCTTCCAGGACCTCTAAGGCTGGCTTTGAAGGCATCGGGTGCTCTCCCTTGGGCACTTAATGATCAAGGCCCCAAAGATCTGAGAAGCAGTCTTCTGGGAAGTTTAGATTTTTGTACCTTCTCAGGACCTTCCCATAGGAAGACTGAGCTCATCGTAGGACTGGAGAGAGACAGCAAGGTCAAAGAATGACAACTTTATGAACCAGTCCTTTTTCCCCCTCTGACCAAGTCATCTGAGGGTGAGGGAGATAGTCTGAAATCAATTTTTCAGAATGGAGAAAGCTCTTTTTAAAAATGGTAAGGATAAATGTTTGCAGTTTCTCCAACATAATATTCGATCTGCAGACTCCAGGATGTTTTCTTGGATTGTCCCCCACATCTGGAATGTTCTCCCTCCTCACCTCTAGCCCTTGGCTTCCTTCAAGTCCCAATCTCACCTTCTCTAGGAAATTTTTTTCTCAATCCCCCTTCATTCTAGAGCTTTGTTGATTCTCTCTAATTTCTCCTCTCGATATCTTGTATGCCCATAGGTAATGTCTTCCCCATTAGGCTGAACTTCTTGAAAGCAAGTGCTATATTTTACTTTTCTCTGGATCCTCAGTACTTCCTTAGTAAAGTTTCTGGCACAGAGTAGGCATTTTATGAAATGTTCATTGACTGACTGACCTAACCAAAGGAGACAGTGGGGTTGGGACAAGAGATTGAGACCAGAATGCAGGGTAAATCTAAAGCACTGAGGCAGCCCTGCTCTCCCACCTTTTTTTATAGAGGAGGTAAGCTGGAGAAATAAACCCTCCACTAAAGAGATAGAGACAAGTTAGTTCTTCCAGTGAATAGAGCCCCGGAGGAAGATTCATCTTTCTGAATTCAAATCCGCCCTTACTACTCACTAGCTTACTATCTGAGCAAGTCACTTAACCCTGTTTGCCTCAGTTTCCTCCTCTGTAAAATGAGTTACAGAAGTAAATGACAAACTACTACAGCATGTTTGCCAAGAAAATCACAAATGGAATTACAAAGGGTTGGACATAACTGAAAAATGACTCAAAAAGACAGTGAAGGGGCAGAGTGGATAGAATGCCAGACATGGAATCAGGAAGACTTACCTTCCTGAGTTCAAATCTGACACTTATTAGCTGTATGACCCAGGGCAAGTCTCTTAACCTTGTTTTCCTCAGTTCTTCAGGAGAAGGAAATGGTAAGCCATTCAAGTATCTCTAGCAAAAAAACAAAACAAAACCCACATGGGGTCTCACAGAGTCAGATATGATTGAGACAAATGAACAACAATAACAAAGAAATAAGAGAAGGACAATTTTGTTTTCTTTCTATTTGAACTCTACTTGAAACTGAATCAGCTGAAGAGGATCAAGTTCTGATTCTGCTGGGGTTCTATCTCTTGATAGAACAGACAAGTTTCTTATTTAGACACTGGCTCCCTCTCCTCCAAGGCACCATGACACTTCAATTTAAGCAAATATTTGTGAAAGCCCCCAGAGATTAGACTGGGGGAGATGCAAAATTCAGATAAGATAGGGACTTGGTATTCACTGAGTTTATGACCTAGGAGGACATGGAAGTGATAACAATGATAATAATCATAATTCATACTTGGAGAACACTTTAAGGTTGACAAAGTGCTTTGTATACATTATTTCATTAAATCCCTGCTACAACCCTAGAAACTGAGTATTATTATTATTATTATTATTATTATTATTCACAATTTATAGTCAAGGAAACAAATTCTGAGAGGTTTGATGATTTGGCCAGGGCCCACAGCTGGTAAACATTTGAGGTGGGATTAAGGCTTTCCTAACAGCCAAGCCCTGCAGGTCATCCCACACGTTCTACACAAACACACATAATGAAAATACAAAATAATAGGTGTTGATTGCAAAGCCAAGTGTTAGGTGGGATCCGAAGCAGAAGGAATCAGAGAAGGCTTTCCAGAAAAGAAAGCATTTGAGTTAGGCTTTAATGGCTAGGCAGGGATTCAGTGAGGAGAAAGGTAGGGATTCCAAATAGAGAACACAATCTAGGTGAAGGTGGGAGGCCGTATGCTGTATACTGTCAATCTACTTTCTCTTAAATGGAAACTACATCTGCCTTTTCCATCTTCCTCCTATTATTCCTACCTCTTCCCTCAGAGCTACAAAGAACAAATTTGATTCTTCAAGTAATGTGTACCTCATTCTTTGCTTTCTAAACAACTTGGTACTTTAAACTACTCCTCTTCATATGATAAGATCTTTTGATTTGGGACAGAGGGAAATCCATTTTAACTGGAGCAGTATGAGAGGAGGTTATGAAGGTAAAATCAAGAGTGTGGAAAGCAAAAGAATTTAAAATTAATTTGGGGAGGGGCAGCTAGGTGGCACAGTGGATAGAGCACCTGCCTTGGAGTCAGGAGGACCTGAGTTCAAATCCAGATTCAGACACTTAATAATTACCTAGCTGTAGTTGGATAAGTCACTTAGCCCTAAACAAAAAATATTTTTAAAAATTAATTTGGAAGATAAGAGAAAGCCACTGAAGATTTTTGAGCAGAGGAGTAACACAACTAGATCCATGTATATGAAAAATTATTCTCACTATGATAAGAAGCACAATTTAGAAAGGGCAGGTCTAGTCAAGGTGGAAAGACTTATTCAATGACTATTGAAATAGCCTAGGAGGGTGGTTACTCAGGTGAATTATATGAAAAGAAAACTGGGGTGGATGAGAGATGAGAGAGATGGCCAGACTTTCTTATTTCAAGACTAGGTCACCCTTTTCTCTGGCTCAAGTCTTCTAGTCACAGTCCCTAACAAAGAATTAAGTTGTCACTTACCATCTTTGTACCTGCCAAATCCTAAAGAGAAGTATTAATAAGACCTAGGTGGGCTTCTATTCCAACCCAGGCACAAATTTGCTACACAAGTTGCTAGAGATAGAGATGAGGGTGAAGAGTGCCATTTTTTTCTCCTGGTCCTCAGGTTCTCCAAACCCAGAAAGAGAGATCATATTACTGCACTTCCATGCTGATCAACCAACCACCTCTCTTACTCTTTACCTTTTCTCCTTCTCCACTACCAGACCCTTTTTGCTAGAAAGCCTAATTCGATTCAATACAATGGCTAAGACCTTCTATTTTCATGGCACTGCATTAAATGATAGAAATTTGAAGATTTAAAGAAAACAACAAGGCACTTATAGTCTTGAAGACAAAGTGAACATAAAGAAATAAACACAAGATATAAACAGAAAGTTTCCAGAGGGGAAGCATTATCACCTGGGGAAATTGGGAAAGGCCTTAGGTAGAAGCCCATGTTGAGAGAAGCCTTGAAGGCATTCCAAGAGGAGAAAAAGAGGTTGGGAGGGTCCAGGATAACACCCAAGTTGTGAACTGACTTTTCCCCACCAGGCAATCAGTTGTGAATTTTATGAGGATGTGTTATGGTTAGAAAAGACCAAGAAAGAGTATGAATAGGATGGCTGGATCATAGATCCAGAGGCCATGTAGGTCAACCTTTCATTTTATAAGCTATGTCAGTAACTCCACCCTCATCCCTACCTTTAAGAAATACAACCAATCAGGCACAGTCAAATATTAATTACTCATCTTTATATAGCCCTTTAAGGCTTTTTAAAAAACGCTTTCCTCAAAACACCCCTGCGAGGTAGGTAGTATTATCCTCAATTTATAAGGGATGAGGAAAACTCAGGTTAATTGACACTTGTGGTTAATAAGTATTAGAGGTAGCATTTGAACCTAAATTTCCTGAATCTAGGCCCTGTGTTTCTTCTATTATAAGAGGAGACTGAGAGGAGCCCTTCTAACATCCAATTGAAATGCTGGGGGCCTATTTAACCTCCCAATTATACTTTATTTTTGGTGCCTGCTATGTACTCAGCATGCAAAAGAAAAAATGAAAAGCTTCTGCTATGATAGACTTTAATGATAAGAGTAAAAATTTTTAAAAATTCATATTTATATAGTACTCTAAGGAAGAGAGTATAGGATCACGAGGGAACACTGGAATCAGAAGATACCTGGGGATCAATTTCTACTTAAACAAGATCCCGCAGCTGGCAAGAACCAGAGGCAAGATTTGAAGCCAGGCTCTATGAATCTGGAACCAGTACTCAAATAATATGCAAAACATTGCCTGCTCTCTCCTCAAATTTTCATTGAGGATGGATTCCCTTGATGCATCTGTGGCTATTTCCCAAAAAGATTTTATAGAGATTAAAGAGTAGACATATGGGTAAGCAGATGCTAATATCCCCTAAGTCACCTTTTGGGGTAATAACATGGTCTGTGATGTTTTCCAATCCTTTGATATCTTTCCCTCTCTTAGATATCTCAAGAACAGACCTTTCACAGAGTCACAGAATTTTAAAACTGCAGAAGGCCCAGGTAGGGCCATCTATTCTAATCCATACCTGAAGGAGAAGCTCACAACTGACTATCCAATCTCTGCTTCCAATAACTTAGCCTTGATATAAGGAACAGTTCCCTATTCCATTAGCACTGTCTCTGATTGGAATGAGGTGACTCAGAAGATGATGAGTTCTCCCTCAGTGGAGGTCCCCAGGCACAGTGAATTGACAGGTATACTAGTTGATCTGGAGCTGAGGGTTTTTACATCTAAGGCAACTTTCTTTCCTAAGGAACCTAGTGCTGTTCAAGTGTTTGGGTTTAACCTTGGGGGAACCTGATTCTCCTAAAAGGAGTCCAACTTTTCTTATACTTTCTAGTACAAGGAAAAACAATAGCTTTTCTCCACCACAAAAGAAATGCTCCAAGAGACTATGACTTGACTCATCTTCTGGTAGAGCTCATTTTCTCCTTTGAGTAAATGTTTCAGTGGTCACCTCCTGATCTCTCAAACCCAAAAAGTTGCCACCAAGGTGGTAAACAACCATCTCAGGATATTTGTTTGATCACTTATGCTCAGGAAAGGAACACAAAAGAAAAGCAGCCAAAAATTGGAAGTAGTTTGAGAAATCTCTTTATGGGAGGGTACTAACCTAACTCTGACCTAGAATATTCATATCTGACTCTTTGGGATCTTATGAATCATACTGTTCATGGGGTTTTCTTGGCAAGATACTGGAGTGGTTTGCCATTTCCTTCTCCAGTAGAAACAAGGTTAAATGACTTGCTCAGGGTCATACAGTTAGAAAGTATCTGAGGTCTGATTTGAATTCAGATCTGTCTGATTCCATGCCCAATACTCCATCCACTGAACCCCCTGATTACTTCCTAGAAAAGTTAAATGAGGGGCCAAGGCAAGAATTTAAAATGGAATTCTCAACGTGTTTCTTGATTCTATGATCATTTGGAAACAGCTGATCTGGTTGTTCATTTTCCTGAAATAAAGATAGGCTAAAAAGGAAGAGTAGAAATATGTGGTATATGATGTTTTAAAAGTTCAAGAGACATAGTTTCTGAATAATTAATCATTTTATTAGTCATGCTAGCCTATAATTTAAAAAAGGGGTCAGTGACACTCTCAAATACCAAAGACCCCTCATGGAACCCACTGAATGCTTATATGTCCCTAGAAGAGTGGGTGTTCCTAAGGGTAGCAATCAACTCTAATTGGTTAACACTTAATGAGAGAATGAAAATTATAATGACCTTAAGTTCCTTAGGAACCAGGTCAGTGTTTTTTGAGCTTTTTCCTCCCCCTCAGTACCTAGAACAAGACCTTCCTCCTAACAGCCATATATGTGTGCCTATTTATCTATACTGACATTAAGTAGTATTGACTTGGCTAGGACATCCCCTTCTGGGAGAGCCCTACATTTATAGCCAATGACCTCTTCAAAGTGAATGTCATAGGAAGCAAGGTGTAGTGTAGAGGACATGAGTTCAAATTAAGCTTCAGACATTTACTAGCTATGTGACCCTGGACAAGTCACTTAACCCCACTGCCTCAAAAAAAAATGAAGGGGAGGGAGAATCGATTCCTAAATGGTGACAAAAAAAGTGAGGGGTATCAGAGAGTAGGGAGAATAGCAGGGGGTGTCATCTGAGGTCCTTCACACCCCAAATGTGTCCAAGTCCTGCAATTTCATAAGTTTCTTTGCTTTTTGAAACACACACACACACACACACACACACACACACACACACACACACACACAAAAACATAGTCAGATACACACCCCTAAGCTTAGGCTTAGTCTATTTTCATTTGCTTATGACAGATCCTGAAGGGTACCCTAATCCAGACTGTCCCTCACACCTACTTAGTTCCCCATCACCTCCACCTCTAATAACCCCTGGTTCTTCCAAGGTTTATGGACTACCTCCTTTAAGAAATCTTTCCTAATCCTTTTGACCCTACTTATTAGTACTTCTTCTTTCAAGATGATTTCTTAGATACCTTATATTTCTTTATCAGTGTAGATGTTTTACTGCAGTAGAAAGGAAGCTCCTTGAGGGTAAGAACTATTCTGATGTTTGTCTTCCTATCCCTCAAGGGCTAGTATGATGCCCACCAAATAGAAGAAACAATGTTTACCCAATTGAAGTGCTGAATTCTTGCTATCCAGTTACCTCTCTAGTTCTACCAAAGGAAGACAACTTTCCCATGGAGAAAGGATGTGTAAAAAAAAAAGCAAAACAAAACAAACAAATAAACAAAAAACTCTAGAGGCAATACCAAAGGCAAGAGGAGGAATGTGAAAGAAAAAAAGCCAACATCAAGCTCTTTAATCTTAATTAATTTTATTCTACAAAATGCTACTCAGTTTAAATTGAAAAAGCAAAAAACAAAACAAAAAAACTTTTCAATATGTTCTTTCTTCCATAGCAGCAAGCTTTTTCTAACAAGCTTTCTCTTTTCTTATTTTTTTGTTTAGTGCAAATACTGTAGGCCTGTATTACAGTAAAATAACAAAACAAAAAACATACACAGCCAGAGATGCTTCAGGGGCTGAGCTAGCTCATGATCTTCACAACTACAAAAGGCATGAGCACCAGCCCTAGGCCCTGCCTTAGGCCTCATCCAAGGCAAAAAATCACTATCACTTTAAGAAGGAAACAAAAAAAGTAAAACCCCAAAATGTTCAAGAAATAGTTCAATTCCCCATAGATCTGCATGAAAATTCTTTGACTTGTTTCACCTTTCAAGGTCTTTTAAAGTAGGCTTCAATGTCTGTCAATGGCATATTTCTAATACACAATGATTTATTATTTTGAACATATATCAAAATATATACAATTCCTTTCTCCTCCCCTTGCCAAAAAAAGACACCCTGTTACCTATTTTCTATACACAGACAAGTATTTTCTTTTTCACTATTAATTAACCACAAACTAGAATAAATGGAATTGACTTTTAATCACACAGGGAGAGAAAACAATTTCTAGGGAACAGGGCTCTGATAGTATTTTCATACCATGCTGGGCTTCTTCCTGACCTCTGCCCTGAAAGAAATAACCATCTATTTTTAGACACAGAACCTCTTTGTACATTTTATACAAACACAAGTCACAAACCATTTTAGAAAGAAAAAAAAGCATCATCAGTCTAAAAAAAAAAATCTTACCAAAAAAAAAAAACAAACCCAGAACTGAGTATTTTAATGCTTTCTTTTTATAGTCAGGTTTAGAATAACAAAGAAAATGTAAACATTTTAATAAATAATGAAATAAATGTAGATTGTGTTCTTTTTCCATCCCCCAATATTTGACCCAGCCCTTTAGGATCCTGCTGTCACTAGCATGCTAGGGGATTCAGGAAATAAAAACACACAAAACAGCCCCCTCTTTAATTTTTAAGGGGGGGAAAGATTATGGGAAGTTATTGTTAGTGGTGGTTTTATTTGGGTGGTTTTATTTGTTGGAGCAGTCACACACATACACACATTTGCCTGCCAATAAGGCAATCTTGGCTTTTTAAAGAGAGGACTAAACAAGCAAATGATGGCTTGAGATAGGTTTGGTTAGGCATAGAAAATAAAACCATATAAACTACAAACCGTCTCACCCTGAACTTACTGTCTTCCCTTTTTTCCAAGCTAGTCTTGGACTGTACCCCCAAAGTAAAGGTACTAAGAGAAGGAGAAGTAACAGTATCATCATATCATAGATTCAGAGCTTGAAGGGATCTCAGAGAGACCAGTTGGTCTATTGTTTTACAGAAGAAAAAACTGAGACCCAAGTTTATAACTTGCCCACAAGGTAGTATTCATGACTGACTCCAAAGCCATTATTCTTTCCAAGAGATGAAACACAGTAGAGAGGTGGAAAATGTCAAATCCAAGAAAAAGAAGAAAAAGAAAGCAGAGTGGGAGGGAGAGAAGTGGGAAAGGAGGAAGAGAATCAGAGGATGAGAGATTTGGAAAAGTGAAGGATCAGAGTCCAACCCCCTCACTAAGGTTGAAGAAGAAAAAGACAGCAGCTACTGTACAGATAACCTTTTCATGTCTAGCAAGCTAGGTCTTAAAAGCCAGGGAAGAAAAACTACCCAGGAGTAAAGTCCAGGGAACCAAAGCAGAATCAACTGCTCCTCAAGAAAAGAAGAAACCTTTCAACCCTCCAGAACTTGAACTGTGGGGAGGTCTGCAGCCTACAGAAGGGCAAAGCCTCCATGGGGCAGAAAAAACACCAGCAGCAGCCTTTGCTTAGCTTTGTTTGTCAGATTCTTCAGAGAATGACTCAAGAAATTGGACCAAAATGAATGTGCATAAGCCCTCCAGGCAGGACAGGAGAAAATGTTTACTTTTTTCCCCAAAAAAACAAAAACCAATCTTCTTTTCTTGGAACTGGCTCTGGCAATTTTCTAAGTTTCACCTAGATCCTCCCTCCCTTCCCTGTCGGTTGGCCTTCCTCAGTCCAGCCAGAGAATGATTTGTTCTCAGAGAGGTCAGCCAGGCATCAGAAAGGACTGGGCGTTCCACACGCTGGCTCAGAACGTGCCCCAGCCTTCTCAGAAAACTGATCTCAGCCCAGTCTGCCTGGAGACTGAAGAACTGCCTCCCTGACCCCGATACCCTGGGAAGCAGAGGAATTCCCATCCCAACCAACTCAACTCCAATACTTTTCTAGGACGCAGCTGACTGGACACTTCCTTCTGCTTGGAGAAATGTGTGTATATTTAATGTGAATAGATGCATCAGTCTCTCGGACTGCTCCCCTGGAAGGAAGTGGTCAGCAAACTGAAGACATTAATCATCACTTAGGTGCAAATTTCATCTTCCCTGAATAAAACCATTATCATTGTGAGAGCTCCCACAGAAGAGCAGGTCCTGAGTGGAGAAGGTCTGAAGCTATAAGAAAGACCTTCTGAAGGTGTTATATGGGTCACCTAGTTTTGACCCACAAATGGTCCCAAAGTCAACATGGCTTTCTGTTCAATCCAACAAACATCCCTGAAGGCAAGGACTACCATTTTGTATACTCAGCACCTAACAGTGACTGGGACACAGTAGGTACCTATAAATGTTTGTTGCCTAATTGATCTCAATGTGAAGAATGTGAGCTCCTCAAGGTTAGGAACCATTTTTGCTTCTGCTTTTGTGTCCCCAGAGCCTAGAAGAGTTCCTGGCACAAAGTCGGTACATAAAAGAAGGTTGTTGAATGAATGAATGAAGTTCCATGATCCACGCCTATTCATAGTCCAGGGTAGCCTTAAGTAGAAGAGACTTTGACCTCCCTTCAGGTCAGTCCTGGGCAAAGAGGGAAGTAAAGGATATTTTTTAAGACCAGAAAAAAGCAGCTTCATTTAATATATAATGTATATGCATATAAAAGCAAAGGGCTCCAGGTTGGATACCAATGCAACTAGAGATGATTAACCCTTTAAGAGTAAGGCATACCTCATTCACTTTCCATCACCTCATGCTAGGTCTGGCTGACTCAGGAGTTAGTTCTTTGCTTAACTGGAAGTCAGAAACCCAAAACATTCAAGTTCACTTAGGAGCTCACCAAGTCCTCCTGGACAACCAGGAAGTTTCCAACAGGGTCAGGGAATGTGGAAATGACATTAGTTTTAAAGCATTTTGCACTGGAGTGTTTTGTTTTAAGAAAAATGTGTATTTCAATGTGATCCCAGCCTCCTCACCACCTAGGTTTTCCTAGCATCTTATGTAGCATTCATATATACCACCCTAGACATAAAAGACAGTGAAAAAGGAGCTATGTCAAATTTCTAGGTGACTAATGGATGTTGGGTGCTCAAACTATATTAAATATGGTCATGTAAAGTGATCTGGGTGAGCCAAAGAAGCAGTTTACTGTCTTGTTGCTTGCTCCAGCATTCAATTTAGAAAACTTGTCCCCACTGGGTTTGATTTTTAAATAAGTGTTTTCAAAAACATCACCCAATCTTTGTAGCCTAATTACCAGCAAGTGGGTCTCCTTCAAAGGAATACAGAAGTGGGAGTTGACTCAAACTAAAGGAAAAACCTGCCAAAGTGGCTGGATCAATTAAATACAGGCAGGGAGGATCACAACAGAATCCAAGTTAATGCATCCAAAAAAAGAATCCCCTACTGGACCCTTGGACCAGAGGCTTTAGTTAGAGGGTGAAGGGAAAGGAACTGGGGCCAGGCAGAAGCTCTTTTCTCAAGGGAGGCTAGACGACTCTCTGCTCTCTAACAGCAGCAGGAGGGGAAAACTTATCAAAGCCATTATCAGTCAGGGGGATCAAACAGATCTGGTTCCACTCTGAATAAGAAAAATCAGCTCAGTGACCCCAGATGAGGGCTCACCACCCGACCAGAAGAGAAGGTTGGGAAGGAGGGAGATTAAAGTGGAAAAAAGGCTCTGGTTCCATCATGAAGCAGAGTGCCAGAGGGAACAGGAGTTGTCCTCATCAGTGTAATAACAGGACAAGTAAGGGCAGAAGGGTTGAGATGGGTCTGTTTGAGCTTGGGTGCCAGAGAGCTGCAAAAAACCATCCTAGCAACTAGCTCCTTCTTTCACCCCGCCCCTCTCCCCATTCCCTTTTTATCCTAGGCCAGTGCTTTATCGTGGTGTCTCCCCTCAGCACTGGGGAGGAGCCGCCTCAGTAGGGATGGGGAGAGTTGGCCCACGCTCATTAAAACTCCGTGGGTGGCGTCATTCTGAGCGTCTGTAGAGAGAGAGGGTGGAGCCTGGAGAAGGCTGCCTGGATTCCCAGGGGAGGGAGGCCTCCCCAGGCCAACAGGCGGGAGAGAGAAGGGTCCCTGGCCCAAGTGGAGAGGCAGTAATTATGGGAGACGCCCTGTTCGAGGCAGCAGCGAAGAGGGGGAAGCCGGCGCTGGCACCCTCCTGGCTTTGTTGGCGCTATTCCTGGGTTGGTAATTAAGCATTTTGCAAAGCCAGCTCTGACTGCACGCATACACGCAAGCACGCACCCACGGGGAGCAATGCTTCTCATCTCCTGCCTCCACGAACACCTTCTTCTTCCAGCAGCCGCTGCAGCTGCCTCTTCCTGGCTCTGCCCAGAGGGTGGGAAGGGCCAAGGGGCCGGTGCTATCACAAGCTCCGGGAGGTGGGGATGGGGCATGTCTCTGGGGGAGCCTTTGGTGGCCTGCTTCCTGGATGGGGCCCAGTATCCCAAGCCACACACTTCAGACTCAAGAAAAATCATTTACTCACAGCCCTACCTCCAGAAACAAATATAGATTCTTAAGGGAGTCTCTAAGTGCTCAGACCACCCTCATGAAATGTCCCGGAAGGGTGAGAAACAAAGAAGGGAGAGAAATTGATATGAGGGGAATAAAGCTCAACAGGAATGGTTTGAGTGGGAAGGAAGGCACCGAATGTGCCCCCAAGGGGGAAGGGAAGCCAAGGAAAGAAACCATCACTCCAAGATAGTGTCAGAAGAAAGGGAAAGCAATGGTCCAAACCAACTTCAGGGAGATGCATGAGTCCACCAGAGAGTTCTCCCAAGTTTTGAAGGTAACACAGGAACTGCCTGTGGGATTAATTTATCCACCGGTCTGCCCTGAGGTCCTTCTTCCTCCTCATTGCCAGATTCCACTTCATTCTCCCCAAAGCCAAGCTCTCCTGTAGTGTCCCTCTCTCTGCTGTCACTCATTGCCAGTGTGCTGGTCCCTGGGAAGGAGACAGTGGAGAATGTGGAGGGTGGCTTCCCTTCATTCCCCTCCAGAGCTGGGAAGGACAATGCCCAGCTGGGTTACAAAGCCAGGAGAGTGGGAGAGTTCAAGGAGTCTGACGACTGGTCCCCGCTGCTGCTACTTCTCCGGTGGGCCTTGGAGCATGACTCAGAAGGGGACACAGGGGACTCCTGCTCCAGCACGTTGGGGTAGGTAAAGACCAGGTTGGAAGTGCCCGGGGTGATGGCTGGAGTGGAGGTCACCACAATAGGGGTGTTGAGAGGCTCCTCCCCATAAAAGCCCCCAGCAATGTTGATGGGCTTAATGACGGACCTCTGGGCCTTGTCCAAGGCTGAAGAGGAGGAGGATGGGATCTCTTCTTCCAAGGGTTCTTGTTTCACCACGACAGTACCTACCCCACCGCCGGGGCGCATGGACTGCAGGCTGTGGGATGGCGGGGTCCGACGATCTTCAGGGCTGATTTTACATACTGGCCCGTGTGCCACCAGCATAAACTCTAGTTTCTCCTTCTCTTTCTGCAATTCAGCTATTTCTTTCTGCAGCCCCGACTTCTCTTCCTCCAGCTCTTCTGTTTCCTATTGGGAGAAGAAGAGAAATCAAAATAAGTACCTTTCCCCCCCCCTTAAAGTTAATGTACCAAAAGTTCACAGACCAAGAGCTGGAAGGTGCCAAGCTCTTATTTTACAGATGAGGAAACTGAGGCCCAAAGTCATACAAAGTTATTAAATAACAAGAAACAGGATTAAAATCTTGGCCTGATTATAGAGGATCATTTGACAATGTCTCAAGTCCAACCTCAGGACTGACCACTAACAACTTCTGGGGACCTAGACAAAAAATCAAAGAAACATGGATTCTTAAGAGTTGGAAGGAACCTTGTAAAGACATCTAATTTAACTTGTACCTAATAAGACCAGAAGAATCACCAGAGATCTGCTACTGGTTCCATGTTCCATTTCCATTTTTACATTCCCCCTTATGCCCTAAGACAAAATCAATTGCTCTCTAGTAGCCTCCAACACATTATTCCTCATGACTAGAATGTCTCAACCTTCCTTCTCCTTTGATTTCTTACTCTTCCTTGAAACAACAATTCAAATGCCATTTTCTCCATGAATCCTGCCCTAATATTCCCATTGGAAATGACATTCCCCCAAGACCTCATATAGCACTTAGTTTGTAATCTTTAGATGAACTTGTCAAGTCTGTATTCTAATTTTCTGTGTTTGTACCTTACCAGACTATAAGTTCTCATTATGAAGAAATCAAGGAAAGGGATTGAATTAGATAATCTTGAGGTTCTTCTAAGTTCTACATCTGTTATCCTTTATTTTATGATCCTATGTTTATCTAGGTTTTGCTTTTTTCCCCAGAGTCTAGTGGGTGCATAAATAAAGTCTTTTGGTTAATGAATGAATGAACAAATGAATGAATAATAGCATCCCACCTTGCCATCTTGGAAGTAAAAAAGAGTCTAAAGCATCTGGAAGATAAGATACTTATTGTCTCCAAAGTCCAATATAGGTTAGCACACAAAATGAAGAAAGGGCTATTTAAAAAAAGAGAGGGAAATGTAGTTTCCTGGAGTAATCTACAGCTAGTATGAGGGAATGCTTTACTTAGTGAGGTCATAGGTCATAGCTTTAGAGGTGGAAGGGACCTTATAAGACATGTAATCCAATCTTCTCATTTTATAGATGAGGAAACTGAGGCCTAGAGAAGATGATAGACTTTCCCAAGATATATTTCACAGAGGGATCTCCAGTTCAATGTTCCATGTACATCACAAGTTCAGTATATTTAAAATGAGAACTAAAAGATCAGTATTCCTAGGAATCTTTCCTTTTCTTCCTAGGTTCCACCCCCCCACCCCCCCAGCTGTTATCCTTAAACCCAAATTCATTTTCTCCTTCAGGCAGCTGGAGGAGTAGTGGATAGAGTGCTGGGTCTGGATTCAGGAAAATCTGAATTCAAATCCAGCCTCAGGGACTAACTAGTTGAGTGACCCTGGGGCTGTTTGCCTCAGTTCTATCAATTGTAAAATGGAAATAATAATAATTGTTTATTATTATTTATTATTAACTATTATTATTATTTCTCAGGATTATTGTGAGGATCAAATGAGACAATATTTGGAAAAAAGCACTTCCCACAGCATATAAATGATTATTCTCTCCCTGTTCCCCTCATTTCCATCAGAATAGCTCTCAAGATTTCAAGGGTCCACTCTGATCAACTTTCAAGGTCAATCATATAGCCAAATAAGGTATATTGGGAAATTTCTAAAGGAGTAAATACCACCTCATTCCTCTTTCTACACTGCCTCTCAACCCCAACTCCTATTTAAGGAAGAGTAGTAGAGAAGAGTCATATAAAGTCATATAAAGCAGGACGTGAAGGAAAGTTACAGGAGAAAAGAAAAGTTTCCATCGGCCTCAAGTCTGACAAGCGTCATGGGCTTATGAGAGGTTTCCTGTGGAGGATGTGGCCAAGGGACCTGTGAGGGGGAAGGGAGGGGCAAGGTGCTTGGGCTCGAAAAGGAACATGGGAACTTTGCAAGAGTTTACTCTAGGTTTTGGAAGGGTTTTCTGAGTCTCAGGAGAATGTAAACTTTCTGACTATTTTGTTTTGGTCTTTGCAGCCTCAGCCCCTAGCAGAGGATTAATTGGTATTTGTCAAACTGAAGCAATGAAGACTCTGGAGTCAGAGGGCCAGGATTCAAATCCCACTAATTGCTACCTTTTGTGACTTTTGGTCTTCTCTGGTCCTCAGCCTTCCTATGTGTAAAATGATGAGGAAATTGGACTAGATGGCCCTGAAGCCTCTTTCAGCTGTAAATGTGTGATTTTATGAATTAACTGAAATAGAATTTGTGGGGAAAGACACAGTTAGAAAGTGGAAAATTTTCAGGTACCAATACAAACAATGTCCAGATATCAAAATAAAGGTTAATCACTTCTGCCTCCCATGTGACCTTGGATAAATCGAATAACCTTCCCTGGGCCTCAGTTTGCTCATCTATCAGATTAAGGTTGACCTTTGATGGTTTCTGAATCTCCAAGCTCTGTAGCTCTAATCTAGTGATCCTAAAATAAATGGTCTTATCCTTACTTCATCACTTTCTCCACTCCCTCCTCACTTTCTTTACCATATTTCTATGCATCTATTATGGATTTGCCTATACACTTCAGGCTTTAAGAAAAAAAAAGCATGCTCATGCAATCTCTGACAATAGCCCTGCCAATCTAATCCTGAAAATTCAATCCACAGAATTCACCATGGGAAAGAGTCATCATGGAAGGGCCCCATGGATTTCAGGAAGAGGCAGAGTATCATAGTATATGGAACCTATAGTACAATACATAGAATCCTGGATCTGGACTCAGGATATGGGTTCACAATCTGACCCTCCTACTTCTTCCCTCTGTAATTCTGTGCAAATTCCTTCAATTCTCTGAATTTAGTCTTTCTCAATTATAAAATGAGGGGGGGTTGGACAAGATGGATCACCCAGTCCCTTCCTGCTCTAGATTCTTTGTTTCCTGTTAAACTAAAAGAGTGCTATTCATGTGGAAAGGAAGCTCTCATAACAAAAGAGATGTACCTAGGATGCACCCTTCTTCCCATAGACATCTTTGAATGAAGGTAGAAGGATTTGGACCCAATATAGAACTTCTATTCTCTCTTCTTAGAGGGTTGAGCTATAGATTCTTTAGTTGAAATGATGTTGAGATTAGTCAGATTAAGGGTCAAGTAGGGAAAGGTCATGGACACCCAAGAGCTTGGGTGAAGAAGGAGCTAGAGAGAGTGACTCACAGGGTCAGAATGGAAGTACCAAGACCACAGAGAAAGGCTCATCTGACATGGTATGGATGAGGTTAGGATGTTCATGCCAACAAAGAACATGAAGAATTTAAGGTGCACAGTCATAATATGACTCATCACTGTCAAAAATGGAACCCAGATTATGGTGTTCAGGGAAAACATCTTTATTAATGATGAAACTCTTAGAGTGGGAGAGAACCTCCAGTAGAAATTGTTCTTTGTGCTTGAAGTGTTTAGAATTAGATTTAAATTCTGGAAAGTGGACTGACCATGGACAGAACAGGATTAAACTGGACCTGGAAGGCTGAAAATGTTCAAATTAGGGTTAGCCCACCTGCTTTTATGTCCCAGGGATACCAGAGGCCTAGAGAGGACAAGCTGTCAGAGCAACAAGCCTAGTGCCCTTCGCCAGTTCTTACCGCTTGCAGCTTCTCGGTCAGCTCCCGGCGTCGGTTACGACACTTGGCTGCGGCAAGCTTGTTTCGCTCTCTCCGAATTCTTCGCTTCTCTTCTTCTTCAGGAGACAGCTAGATGTATGGAAAGAAAGGAGAGGAGGAAATAGAGAAGTGACAAATTGTAAGAATCAGGCCAATTGTGGTTTGTTTGCTTTTTTTTTTCCCCAGAAGGCAATATTTTAAACTGGGTAAATTACAACTTGGTGATGAGATAGGAGAAATTGCATAGGAAGGAAGCTAGACCAGGTTCAATAGGGAGAGATGTTTAACTTGAGACCACAGTTCAAGGCTCTTTCACAACTAGAAGTGAGTAGCTCACTAAGCAGACACACATGAAGGAGATGTCCAGTACAGAAGAGAATAGAGTCTGTTCTCTCTGAGGCAGAAAGGGACCCTGGGATTAACCAGATGTGTCAAGATGACATATTTTGTCATGTCAGCCCCTGATGCTTTGCCAAGAACAAAATGTAAAAGCTGGGAATGCATATTGGAGAGATTTCTACTCATTGCCTGAACTGACCCCACCTGCATAAGCAGCTTCTTCCAAACTCTAATTATCCCTCCCAGCACCTATGTCATCCCTGTCAGATTCATTATCCCCATTTGGCAGATGAGGAACCCAGCCCTGGAACCCCTGGAGGAACAAGAACAACACAAGGAATCTCTCCTGGTTCCAATGGGGTCCAGCACACGGAGAAAGCATCAGGACAGTCAGAAAAGACCTTGTGACTCGACCTAAACTTAAACCTTCCTTAGGCTCTCCCCTGAGAGGATCTATCACATGCTCTGGGACAAAGTGTTGGAGACTTGTAATTCAATTCAAATGAGGCTACAATGGAACAGTTGGGAAAAGGGCCTAGATTTGGAGTTAGTCAGAGGCAATGGGTTCTACTTCTTACCTTTGTCCCTTACTACTTCTGTCCTTGGGAAATTCACAACCTATCTAGGTCTCAGTTACCTCAACTGTTAAATGGAAGAGTTGGATTCCATGGTCTCTGTGGGACTTTCCAGCACCAGATCTATGATTTTATTTTTGCATACTTTTTATGTTCTTAAGTCAACTAGGTGGTGTAAAGTGGATAAAGCACCGGACCTGGAGTCAGGAAGATTTATCTTCCTAAGTTAAATCAGACAGTTAGTAGCTATGTGATCTTGGGCAAGTCACTTAACCCTTCTTGCCTAGTTCCACATCTGTGAAATGAGCTGGAGAAAGAAGTGGAAAATCACTCTAGTATCTTTGCCAAGAAAACCCCAAATGGGGTCAGAAAGAGTCAGACACTACTGAACAACAACTTTGTTGCTAGAACTGTGCCCTGAAGGGGAGGAGGGTATGAAAGAAGGAAAAGACACAATATATGCCCTCAATAGGCTTATAGTCTCTTCTCCCATCCCAAAAACATCTTAGGGTGTTTGAAAATCTTGTCACACGTACATTCCAAGGATACATACATTGACCCAAATAGTCAGGACTATCACAGACCTAGGTAGCCAAGCCTGCTGTAAAGGACTGTAGGTATAGCAGTTCTTCCAAGATTTCTCACACCATCAGTGTGACACAGTGGAAAGAGCATTAGAAGGACGGGGATCCAGTCTCCTATCTAGCAATGACTATCTGTGTGACCTTAGGCACAGAACTTCATCTCTATGACTTTGCAAAATGAAGCATGGAGGGTGAGATGGGGGAGAAGAAGATTAGATTCAACCTTAAAAGTCTCTTCTAGCTCTAAGGCTCTGAGCTCTAAGACCCCAGACAGGATTTCAGGAGAGTATAACCACAGTTGATGGCAGCTTCAAAAAGTCCCTAGGTTTTTCATTGGGAAGCTAAGTAATACAGAGGCTAAAGCATCAAACCTGGAGTCAGGAAGACTCATCTTTCAGATTTCAAATCTAGCCATCAGATACTTTCTAATTGTATGACCCAGGGCAAGTCACTTAACCCTGTTTGTCTCAGTTTCCTCATCTGTAAAAATGAGTTGGAGAAGGAAATGGCAAACTACTACAGTACCTCTGCCAAGAAACCCCTAAATGGGATCCCAGAGAGTTGGAGATAACTAAATAACAGCTTTTTCATTAATATAATAATGTAAAAATAATAGTTGACATTTACATACTTCTTTAAAGTCAACCATATGCTTTGTATAAATTATCTAACTTAATCAACCAATATTAAATTGTAAAACACTCTGCTAATTTATCAGGCACTGTTGGGGACATTAGTTTCAAAGAATGTGGCCACAACTTAGTGCCTCTAAGGGGAAAACCTGAATCATCCTCATTGGGTCCAGGATGTGTGAGGTTGCTGGCCACCCTCTGCCAACATTCTGGTCCATCCACTCTAACCCATCCCCTTGGAAAGTAAACTCCTTAGTTAATAAAGCATCCCTCCATTTTCCAAAAAGAAATGGGTAGACCACAGAAACAAAATCATGGATAAGCTGTCAGACAATCAAACTATTTTTCTTCATTATGACAAAGAGTTCAATGAGAGGAGGGTAGAGAAATATTTATAGAAATGACATGATGTAAACACAAAACCATTCAATAGCTCTTTTGTTGTTTTTGTTAAGGATGTAAGTTCCTTGAGGGCAGGGAATTCATTTTGATCTCATATTTCCAGAACCTAAACAAAGATACAAGAAGGTACAGAAGAAGAGAGCAGTCTGTTCTCTCTGAAGCAGAAATGGACCCTGAGATTCTTTTAGTACAAGACTTTGTATATACTCAGTGTTTCATAAATGCTGATTGATGAACCATGCTGAATTGAACACCTGGATTAAGGCTCAGTTCCCAGACAATTCAAGAGAATAAAAAAAGAAAAAGCTATGGTATGGTCCAGACAGTTGTGGGGTATCTGCAATGAGACCACTGCATCAGAGGACATGGCCAGCTAACTCTAAACCTGATGACCACACACACACACACCAAATTCAATTCAGCAGACATTTGCTGAGTATCTACTATGGTGCCAAGCATTACAGTAGACAATGAAGAATCAAAGACAAAGACAATCCTGCCTTTGTTCACTAGCAGTTTACATTCTACAGCATATGACCTATATGCATGACTATCACCCTTGCTCAGGTGAAAACCCTTAAAGACCCAGCACTGATGATACTAGACTACAACAAAAATGACTCCAAGAAAATATATGAGGCATGAAGGCATTCTCAGGGTACAGTGGAAGGTGAAGAGAGTGAAGCACACATGATGAGGTGAGAAGGGATTATAGTAACATCATCCAGAAGCACCTGGGACCCTTGTCCACTACAGCTTCTTCAGACATGTGGCTTCAGTAGATGCTTGCTGACTTGACTCTAGTTTTCCAGTTACCCACGGGGGCAGCTAGGTGGGGCAATAGATAGAGCACCAGGCCCTGGAATCAGGAAGACCTGAGTTCAAATTCTACCTCAGATACTTACTAGTTGTGAGACTCTGGGCAAGTCACTTAACTGTTTGCCTCAGGTTCCTTATCTGTAAAATGAGATGTATCTTTGTCAAGAAAACTCCAAATGGGGTCACCAAGAGTCAGACATGACTGAAATGATTAGACAACAACAACCTTTACCTAAGGGTTTACTGTGGCTAAGCTCTGCTCCCACCTCTATTCTACACATATATTTTTGCCAAGGTACCAAAAATTTTATGATAAAAAATTCATACCCTCATAGTCAATCTGATGATGAACCTCCTCAAATAAATTGGCAATGGCAAGGATGAGAATAATAAAAATAATAATAGATAATGCTTTACATACACCAAATCACAGTCTCATAGATTTACAACTAGAAGAAACCTTAATCTTCTAATCTAACCCTTCTCTTCATTAAACAGATGAGGAGACCAAGGCCCAGAGAGGCCCACAGTCATTCAGCTAGCAAGTGACAGGATAGGAGTTCAAATTCTCTGAACCCAAAACCAATGATCCTCCCATTGTACCTCAGTCTCTTCTGTATATAGAGCACTTTAAGGTTTACTATGAAGAGCTGTCAAATCCATCATCTCATCTGATGTCACACCAGCCCTGTCAGGCAGGCAAGACAGGTCTTATTATCCCCATTTTATAGACAAAGACACCGGGGCCAAGTTAAGTCAAGTGACTTGCCAAGATGATACAATTAGCAAAGCAAAGCTTTAAAACTAGGTCTTTTAACTCCAAATTGGGTACTTTTTACATATGTGGTATGAGCATTTGGAATATTCCATCAACTTCATCCTTCCAATCACTGAGGTTCACAATCTCATGGTTATCCTAGCCTCCTCATTCTCTGTCAACCTAGACACCTAATCAGTTGCCAGATCTTGTTGATTCTATCTCCACAATATTTTTTGTTTTCCCCTCCCTCAGTGGACACAGCCACCATCTTGGTATAGCAATACTTTCCACCTAGATTGTTCCAACCACCCCCTAATTGATGCCTCTTTTTTCTCCCATCCATCCTCTATGAAATTATCAATATAATTTTCCTCAAGGGAAGAGCTGACCATGTCATACTCCTAAACTCATCAAGCTTAAAAATAAACTCCTCTCTATGACCTTTAAAGTTCTCCAAAACCTGACCCCCTGAAGACTGCTCTCTATTCAAACTGGCCTTTTTGCTCTTCCTTCAGCAAGACTCTCCATGCTTTACACTGACCGTCAATTGACTGTCAATGCCTCACTTCCTTGCAAACTTAGCTCATTACTGATTCCATAAAACCAACTACTAGTGCCTTCTGTCTAAACTACCTGGTAAGTATTTGGTATTTATTCAAGATATGCTTATTAATGGACATGTTGTTCCTCCATAGTAGAATATTAAGTAAGTTTCTTGAGGACAAGGGATGTTTCATTTTTGACTTTGTGTCCCTATCACCTAACAGAGTGTCTGGCCCATGGAGGGCACCAATAAGTATTTATTGATTAACTGATTAAATAAAGATGGAATTTTCTAGGTGTAATTAGATGATCTCTAGGGTCCCTTCTACCTCTGACATTCCATCATGATAATACATGATGGGTGTGAGGTAAGGATCTAAGCCCACATTACAATAGGATCCTCATTGCCTAGTGGGGCTACCTCCTCTGGCACTAGAGTTTGAACTGGAAAAAAGCTTTGAGGGGCATCACCAGGGTCTCAAGATGTTCCTTGCTGGTCTTCACGTGGTGCTCTATGTGAGATCGGCAACTTTGGGGGGATCAGGTTGAAACAAGTTTAGTAGTAGCAGGAACATTCTTATGATGTTCTTAATTCTTCAGTATCAGCCTTATTTAGGTATAATACAGAAGGAAGCAAAGGGTTCTCATTAGATCATGTATACAGATGATTATAATAAGCATTGATCTAAAGTTTCCTAAAAGAGACTTGGAGCTGTTCATCTCCCCAGATTCTTGCAAATGCCTACTTTTTTGATTAGGACATCAAATGAGAGCATGGATTCAAAAACCCTTTAAAAATGATAAAGTTGTGTGTTTGTATGTATATGTATATCCATCCATCTCTCTCTCTCTCTCTCTCTCTCTCTCTCTCTCTCTCTCTCCACTATTAGAGAGATATGGCATTGTGGGTAGTGGCAGTGAGACATGGGTTCAAATCCTACCTGTGACACTGAGCATATCATTTATACTGTCCATGTCCCTCTGAGACCATTAACTACAGAACTGTTGTCAACATATTGTGGTATAGAAGGAATTCCTTGAGGGCTCTCTATGCCAATGAAATCTTAGAACTGATCCCAAATAAATTATTACTCTTATTTTTATTATCATGACTAGGCCCCATATTCTATGTGTTTTCTGAGCACCATCCTAGCTAAGCTTAGAAAGGCTCACCACCAGACCGGATGTAGGATGAGGTTTTGGTTTTTTACCACAGCAAGTCTCAAAGACTATCTACTAAGTAAAAGAGGAGTTGCCATTTGGGTTGGTAAAGGGATTACCCTACCACCAACAAAACAGTATAGCCTTGAAATGTTCAAATAGAAGTGGTCCTTGGGGACAATATTAGTGACATCTTCCCTTCCTTTCAGTTCTTCCCTTCCTCAGATCCTTAGATCTTGAAAAAAGTTTGGCCCAGAGGTTTCCATATATACTCCCAACCTCTCTCCCCCTTACTTCCCAGCCTTGGGAGATGAGTGGCAAGTTGTGGGAGCTGTCAACATAGGAAGTATCCAGGGAACATGAGATCAACATTGTTAGAGCGTGGATGTGTCAGCAGCACTGGAGCCCTACCCACCCACATAGGACACGCACCCTCCCCTCGGAGCCCCAGGCCTCTAGAAGACAAGTTCTTGGAACATAAGCAGGTGCCAGACCCATCTTCTGCTGAAGCGCCCCACCCACCAGGTGATAGGATCATAGGACAACAGCATTAGAACTAGAAGGAATTGTAGTCCAACCATATGGCTCCACCCCTTCCTTTTACAGATGAAGAAATTGAGGGTCAGAGAGAGGAACTTGCCCAAGGTCACTATAGGAATAATTAGTAGAAGTGAACTTTGAACCCAGGTCATCTGACTTCAGCTTCAACATTCTTTTCATAGTGCCAGGCATGAGGGCTTGGGGACTTTGATAATGAAGTTGACTTTATTCATTTCTTATGCTTCCAGAAAAGAAAGGCTCACTGATATCCAGGAGGGAACTACATTTCCTTTACTGTGGATCCCTTTTCATACTTCCTAGGGTGATCAAGAGGAAACCGAAAAATCATTTATTTTGAGGCAAGGAAGTCCTATGAGATGGAGTAGAATGTAAATTGTATGGGACAGGACAAACAAGACAGGAGAGGATAGAATAGAAAAGTTAGGACAGGATAGGATAAGACCAGGGCAGGATAGGATAGGAAAAAGAAAGGAAGGAAAGGAAAGGAAAAAGGAAAAAGGAAAAAGGAAAAAGGAAAAAGGAAAAAGGAAAAAGGAAAAAGGAAAAAGGAAAGGAAAGGAAAGGAAAAAGGAAAAAGGAAAAAGGAAAAAGGAAAGGAAAGGAAAGGAAAGGAAAGGAAAGGAAAGGAAAGGAAAGGAAAGGAAAGGAAAGGAAAGGAAAGGAAAATAGAGGAGTCTGGAAAGTTGAGTATCTGAATTCAAATCCTTCTTCAGACTGGACACTATATGGGTGAAACTAAATAAGTCATTTAACCTCTCATTGCCTCTATTTCCTTATTTGTAAAAAAAAGAGGTCATTGTACTATATGATGCCTAGAATCCCATCTAGTTATAGATGTTTGGTCCTAGAATAGAATAACAAAGCTGTAAAGGACCCTAAACATAACCTAATACAACCATGTTGTTGTCCCCCACTAGAATGTAAAAGGTCCTTGAGGGAAGTGGGAATAATTTGTTTTTGACTTTGTATCTCCAGTATCTCCAGTCTTTGTATCTCCAAGTATTTAACAAATTCTTGCTGAATGAAAGAAGTTAATCCCCTCACTTTGCAGATGAGGAAACTGAGGCACTAATAAGTGACTTGTTCAATGCCATCCACCCAGAGCTGGAACCAGAACTCTGGTTTTCTAACAGTTTAGTGATATTTCTACTCTTTCTGATGAAAGATGGTTCTGAGCTCCTAGCTCATGATGGATCATTAGAAAATGTCTTTTGTCCCTTCCCTTTCTCTCCCCCAAAATCAAAGCCTCCAGCAGATTGTATTAGGGTATTAGTGTGAGTTAGGCATCGCTCATTGAGAGGAAGTGAATGCTAGTCAGCATCTTCCCTCCATGGTTCCCTGTAACCCTAAAGAGTCAAAGTAACCCTGACTCATCCCTAGGGTCATTTATGTCCTGAGAGAGTCTAGCTCGCCAAAGTCTGTAAAATCTTTTGAGGTCCATGGAGAAAAGCATGTTAATAGGAGACATTATTATGATTGCTGATCCTGAAGGGTGGTTCAATTACAAGAGACCTCACTGGAAACATCAGGACACTTAGTGAATGAAGCCTGATTAATATTAGGTGCCCTGGCTGACTTGCACAGTGTTTAATAACTACAATAGACAGTGTCCCAGATTAGTTGAGGGCTCTCCTGATGTCATCCCCATGGAATGACTTCCATCTTTTCTCTCCCCTTGGGCTCCAGGGGTTTTGCCAGCTCTGTCTGAAGGCTCTCAACCCCAGCACACCATGCATCCTTGCTAATGCTAAGGGAGCACTAGCTTCTTGAAAAGGTACAGTAGCAGCAAAACAGGACAGGGAGATGCCAGGGGATTCCTCTCATCTAGCCACTGCTGGGAGGACCTACAGATATTCACAATTTGGTATAGAAGATAAGCAATCTATATGGGTACACCTGGGTTCTGATTCTTCTCAGGTTTGTCACTAATCAACTTTATGAGACATTAAGCAAATAGTTTAATCTCTCACTTTTTCCTCTCTCCCCTTCTACTTCTTTCTTCTCTATTTCTGTCTTTATCTCTGTTTCTCTCTCTCTCTCTCTCTCTCTCTCTCTCTCTCTCTCTCTCTCTCTCTCTCTCTCTCTCTCTCTCTCTCTCTCTCTCTCTCTCTCTCTCCTTTTGTCTTCTGCTTCTTTCCCCCAGATTTTCTCATCAGTAAACTGCAGGGATTGAATCTTGGTCCCAGAGAACACAAACTCTTTTTCCTCAGTAGTGTATACATACACTATCATTTTTTGTTATCTGCTTTTTGTTACAAGATATAGTTCAAAGTAGAAAAAGTATGCTGAAAAAATACTTATTTCATTTTTTAAAGCATCAATAATTTTTTTTTGTTTACACCAGGATGCTTAGTGTTAATGAAGATTAGGAAAAAGATACCAATCGATGAGAGAATCTCAAAAGAAATGATATGTGAAAAATAAAATGAAGGGTTGGATATATCACAGAAATACAAAAAGTCTGAGCTCAAAAGGATCTCAGGGTCATAGTACAATCTGAACAGAAATCCCTATAACCCATCCCTAATAGGATTCTATTCAAGACTTTGATTAAAACCTCTAAAAACTAAGTACCTCCAAAAGTGAGACGGAACCCACAACTTTTCAAAACCACTCATCCTACTTTTGAATAGCACTAACAGCTAGCTCTAATTTACTTCCACTAAATTAATACCTCCATCACTGGAACTCCCCCTCCTTACTCCTGGTTCTTCCCACTGAGGGCCAACAAGTTTACTTTTTTTTCCCCACTACAAATAACTGGACAGTTATCATGTATCACACTAACCCCACCTCTGCCACCCCAAAAAACTTCTCTTCTCCCCCTCTCACCGCCCCCACCATCCAATTTTTTCAAACAGTTTCTCATATAGTGTGATCTTGAGGTCCTTGACCTAGGAAGGGCCATTCTAAAATATAACTTTGGAGTTTACTTTGCAGAGATACTGGAGTGATTTATCATTTCCTTATCGAGCTCATTTTATATATACAAGGAACTGAGTCAAACAGGATTAAATGACTTGACACAACTACTTAGGTCAGATTTGAACTCAGGAAGACCCATGTTCCTGACTCCAATCCTGGTGCTCTATCCATTGCACCACCTAGCTGTCCTCCCAATAACCTTGCCAGGATATGTTCTCCAAGGCAAGTATTGGTCTCTTGGGAGAAACAGACTTTATAATTCCAAAGAAAACTGGAATAATCAATGATTATGATCAGGTGGCATGGCCAGATGATTCCCCTTCTCAATAAAAGGACAGATTCAGAAGCTGCTCAGAATGAAGAAAGACATGGAGCTTCTCCTCCAAGAGAATGTCAATTAGTAAAGTGGGCATCTCAAATAGGTGGCCTAGTGTGCTAAGTGGGGATGACTGCCCTGGCCTAGTGTGCTCCATACAAGTTAGCAATGTCAATGCAATGTAACAGGGAACCAACTTAGGAGTTCGTCTGGTCTTTGACACTTACCAGCTGTGTGTCACTGACTCTCTATCTGCCTCAGTTTCCTCAATTGAAAAATGAGTATGATAATAGTACTTACCCCCTAGAGTTGTTGTCAAAATAAATAATATTTGTAAGTCATTTAATAATTAATTAACTAATTCTTGTTTCCCTACTTCCTTTTATATACATTTTTCACTTAATCTTTACAACACTCTTTGAGGTAAAGGAGCTATTTTAGCCCTTTTTTAGAAATGAGAAATGAGGAAACTGGGACTCAAAAAGTCTAAGAGAGTTGGCCAGAGTTCAATACAGCTAATGGGAGGCAAGATTTGATTCTAAGTCCTATCATAATGTCTAATACTACTTAAGTCATATTGCCTCTGGAATGATTTGAATTGAAAAAAAATTTGGCCATAACAGATTTTTTTCAGAGCTAGAGACCAATAGTTCAAAGGCATCTTTTTACAGATGAGGAAACAAAGGCACTCTGAGGTTATATGACTTACTCAAACTCAAAAGGGTGTTAAATATCAAAGGAGAAATTTTAATTTAGGTCCCCTAACTCCAGAGGCAGAACTCTATGTTATTTTATGCTGGATACTATTAGGATGTTTAGCAGTGAACAGAGCATTGGATGAGACAGGGGATTTGGGGGAGGGGTCACATCTCCCCAGGCAAGTCACTTCCCTTCAGTGGGTCCCAGTCTCTTTAACTATAAAATGACAAAGATGGAGACTAGATGACCTCTCAAGCCCCTGGTCCAGCTCCTGGTCACAGAACCAGATTCAAGTTTGGACTTTGATAAACATTGTGGTAAACTTGTACTCCCCACCTCACCCCCCCAACTTGTGCTTCCTTTTCCTTTGTAGCATAGACAATTTGATGCTGACCCCATTCCTAAGGATACTTAGAAAGCAGCTCATAAAACTTCCTAACACCCTCTTTGAAAGTTCTATAAGAGCTTCATAAATGCTCAGGCAACCATTTCCTGAATCCTCCAGGGGCGTGGAGACACTATAGGACTCTGCCCTCTGCATACTCACCAAGCCCAGTCCAACTGAGAAACCCAACTCACAGAATGGCCCTCCCCTCTAAAAAAGATGGACTCCCATAGGTGGATGTGTCAATCATTTACAAGACCCGAGTCCCCCTCCGGAGTATAGCCACAGAGGCTTTACCCTCCAGGAAGTCATCCTTCAAATGGTTAATACCATTTGGTTACCAAATGGTTAACACTAGGATGCTTAAGCTAAGACACTTAAAGCAGAAAGAGAGCCTGCTATGATAGCTTCCTATTGCATGGCCACTGGCTCTCTGTCCTTTCTAGGACAAAACCAATATCTACTGGCCAACCAATATCCACTGGCCAGAGAGTCAAATTTCACCTCTGACAAGGACTATCTCTGTGATCTTGGGCAAGTCAACTTCCTCAAGCTTCAGTTTCCTCAACTGTTTGCTCAGCTGTCTAGGAGCTGGGATCTCCTCCAACTAAAAGTCTATTTTATGATCTCAAAGGTCATCTAATCTAATTCCTTGATTTTATAAATGAGGAATGTAAGACTCAAGGAGATTATCCAAGGACCAACAGGAAGCATCAGAAACAAGATTTGAACCCAGATCCATTGACTCTAGAGCTGATGCTTTTTCCATTCTATCAAGGGCACTATTGACAACTTAATAAGTGTAATGTGCTCTTATCCTGTTTTATTATCCAAGAAATGAATATTGGAGTAATAATAACAATTATAATAATATACAAATATGATAATATCTATGATTTTATTCCATCTTACAGACTAAGAAACCACAGCTGGTTTGAAATGAAGTGACTTGTCCAAGGACTCAGCTAATGAGTCTGAATGCTTTACTGATTCCAAGTCCAGTCTCCTATCCACACTAGTTAAGAACTCTTGCTAATAGGTGGAAAGTCTCCCAATCTCATCTTCTCCATCTCCATAGAAAAACGCCCTCCCCTGACAAGATTGCCCAAACTCCCTCGTCTGGTTCAGTCTGTACTTTACCTGCTCATCTCTCCTTCTCCTGCCCACTGTGGTGCCGATGGTTTTGATCACCCCAGGTCTTGCAAGAGTCATGTGTCCTGGAACCGAGGCTAAGCCTGGCAGGGGGCTGTAGGGGTGGGAGCGGGTATATGGATTCGACATGGAGGTGATGACTGTGGGCTGTACCATCCACTGGAGATCCTGGCTGGTGGTAATGGCATTGATAGTAGGAATGAAGGCACTGCCAGATCCTGGCATATCTACCCGGAATTTCTAAGAGGAAGGAAAAAAAGAGAGATATAAAATAAAATAAGACGAAGATGAGAAGCCAATCTGAGCAAAAGAAGAAAGAGAAGGTACCAACAGGGGAAAAACAGGTGAAGGCAGGACCCAAGATAGGGCTGACCCAGAGGCCTTAAACAAAGTCTGCAGCATCCGTGACGCAGAGGAATCCTGCCTGGACACGAGTCTTTCCATTCCAGTCCACGGCCCAACTACAGGAATGTGACGGGGAACTAAGGCTGTCAACACATCCAAAGCTGACTTTTAAAATAGATGCAACAACCCATCAGTATGCTCACAACCAGCCAGTCTCGGCACCTCACCCATGCAAGCTGTCTTGGTATTCAGCAGAAGGGCCTCCTGCCTGGGTGTTCAGAGAGGCTTGGGATTCACAGCCATCAATCATTCCCCTAGGTGCAGGAACTCTGTGGCCATGACCAATGAGAGAAGCCTTTAGAACACACCACTTTCCTAAGAAGATGGACCCCTGTTGGGCTGAAAGATTAGCGTTCTGGGAGAGGGTCCTGGGCACTGAGGATGCAAATGGGCAGCTCTTTCGGCTTTCAGACTCCATACTTGTCCGTTTCTGCTCATCTGTACCAGAATATACAATGTATCAGAATATATAATGTATCCTTCTACTCATCCATCCATCTATTCATGCATCCAATCTATCCATCCCCATCTATTTGGGAAATTTTTTTCTCCTAAGAAACTTCATAGGTATATAATGTTCTTTGTCTCTTATCTCATCCTCCAAGAGAGGCAAATGATAATAAAAAATATTCAAATCTGTGATTTCATTAGTGTAGGAAACTCTCAGAGTGGAAAAAATCTTTCCAATGATACAAACTGGCAATTTACATTCTTAGAGTTTCCTGGGGACCCTGAGAAATAATGACTTGGCCAAAGTCACTAGCCAGAATACTTTGAAGAGCACTTTGTTAGTCTTTACCCTGACCCGGCCATACCACCACGTTGTAAAGCTTGCTTTTGTGCTATGCTTTATGAAGAAATCGATTTTAAAAATAAGGAAAACAAGTGAATAAAGAACCAGCCCTGAAGTCAGGAGGATTCATGCTCAAATCCAGTTTCAGACAATTGATACATACTAGCTGTGTGACCCTGGGGAAGTCAGTTAGTTAACCCTGCGAGAGAGAGAGAGAGAGAGAGAGAGAGAGAGAGAGAGAGAGAGAGAGAGAGAGAGAAAGGGAAAGGAAACAACATGGGTCTTCAATATATGAAAAGCAACATCCTTCAGAAATTCAGTTGAAAAAGACGAAATTCCATTATCAAAGAAGAAGCCAGAAGGGGTCTTAAATGTTAATTTGTACAACCTTGTCATCTTATAGTCAGGGAACAGAAGTCCAGTGGGTTGCAATCCTTTACCCCAAGTTTCTAGCCTTGAGGGGTGAAGAATAACCAGAAAATCTCATGCTTCTGGTGTTTCCTCCTAAACTTTGCTTCTAACCTATAGAATCTCTAACAAAGTGAATAGAAGCTTGTTGAGAGAAAATATTATTTCATCTTTGTCTGTGACTCCCTCAGATATAGCACAATGCCAAATGCACATTGATTGACCAATTCACCAAGGATAAACAGAATATAACTACAGTCCAACATCCTACTCTGTCCTTACATCAGCTCACACCCTGGCATCCAGCCTGAGCCTGCCAAAAATCTTCATAGATTTACTGGGTTGGATTCAGACAGCCCACAACTTGGAAGCATCTCTCCTCTTAGTTAGAAGACCCATATCAGGACTCTGTTAATTTGCTTATGAGCACAGCATCTCTGTGTGTGTGTGTGTGTGTGTGTGTGTGTGTGTGTGTGTGTGTGTGTGTGTGTCTGTGGTTGGGGTGGTGTTTGCATGTGTTCTGGTCTGTCAGAAGTAACAGAATCACCTATGGCTGCAGCTCCTCCTAAGGGTGCCCTGAAAAATCATCCACCAACTCTACCTGGGTTCCTTCAGTGGAAATGAAGATGATAAGTGGAGACAGAATGTTCTCATTTCAAAGCAAGGAACCACAGAGTTAAAGAATACCAACCTAGAGGCAGCTACTTGAGATAGCAGACAGAGGAGTGTTACACTCAGGAAGATGGGGGGTTTGAAACCTGCTTTGGTTAAAATAGGCAATGTGATTCAGAGGAAAGAGTAATAGCCTTGGAGTTAGAAGATCCCAATTCAAATCTCCCTCTGCTACTTGCTACCTATATGACCTAGTGCAAATCATTTAACTTTTTTGGATTCCAGTTTCTTTCTCTGTAAAATGAAGGAGTTGGTAAAGAGGGCCTTTAAATGTCCTATATCTCTAGAGATATGATCCTATGTATTAACTGGCTTTGAATAGAACATGGTTGCACCAAGGACCTAGTAATAAAGGACCTTGTCCTTTAGACTACACAAGGAATGCTGTTCACTGTGACAGATTTGGGGGTGCACCTTCAAGGGCAAAGATGACTAGACTTGAGAGATGACCTATCCAACTGATACATATTAAGTATCTCCTATGACTGTGCATTTAAACAAAAATGATACCATTTTTTGCTCTCAAAGAACTTATACTGAGAAAACAATATATATATATATAATATATATAGCTAAGTATAAATATGTACAAAATGAACACAAAGAAAGATCAAGGGGCAAAGGAGGCACCAATCACTGAGGAAATCAAGATACACTTTATGTAGGTGACATAATCTGGAGCCTGAAAAGAACCTGCCTGGAAAGAAGGGGGGGGAAAGGGCAGGAAGTCCAGTGGTCATCATTTTACACAGAACAGTTTGGCAGAGAGGGCTGCACCCCCTCTGACATTGGGGGGGTGGGGTTAAGTGAAAGAGCCTTTGTGAATATGCCTACATGTGATTGTTTAACTTATAGTATCCTCATAGGAGTCAAAAGGAACTGCAGAGGTCATTTCACCTAATCCCTGCAATTTACAGAAGAGAAAATTGAGGTTCAGAAAACAAAATCACCATCATTTGTGTCCCCATATCATACTGCAAGCAGCTCCTAAGAAAACTGTTTTCTCTTTCTCCTTTTGTATGAAGTACCTCAGATTTACATTCTTACTTCTCTACTTTTAATTGAATATTCTTAGAGTCCTCAATGAGTAGGGAAGTCCTGAATTGCTTTCTCTGGAGGTAAGTGATTCAGTAATTTGACCTGACCCCTCCTGAACTCAGAAGAGCTATCAACTTTGAGGAGGGCATCTTCCTCAAAAAGTGAATTCTACTTTTTTATGAATGGCGTTCCCCCACCTCTATCCACTGAACTGGGAAAAACCAGAGGTTGGACAACTGGGACTAAGGGGCAAAAGGCCCCAAGAAAAGTATGGTTAAGTTTGCTTCTGGCATTTTGATTTGCTTTGTAGACAGCAGGTCTACTAAACGTATTCCAAAGATCCCGTCCGCCAGATTCCTTGCAGCAATTGGTCCTGTCTAGACAAAACAAGCCAGCAGTAAAAACAAGGTGGTAGGTAATGAGGGCCTCTGAAATGCTTGTACACCTTGTTTCAGACAGGAGGTAAATCCATCTGGATAACACCCTGGCACAAAACTGCAAGAAAAGCCATGTCCCATCCCCAGAGGGGCCTGGGGCCCTGATAAAGAATGCTTTTGTCTCTGAGGAGCCCTTCTGGGAGACATGCAAAAGTCTAAATTAGATCTGGCAGATGGGCCTTGTCCCAGCTCTGAAAGCATTATGCAGGAAGTTTCGACGATGCAGGAGAGAAGTGGTGAGATTAGCAGTTTGTGGTCCCTGAAATGATGCTGGCATCCCTCTATGCAAACATGACCCCAGAATCAGGTCAATGATGTCACACTGAGAATAAGTCCTGCAGCCCCCAGGAACAACAGAATACTTAAGGGGGGTCTCAGGCTCATCACAACTTAACTCGGCAGGGGGTCAGGTTCCTTCCCATTCAACATCTATAAAAAGCATTTATTCAGCACCAGGTGCCAAGACACTGTGCCACACAAATGGGGAGGGAACCCAAAATAAAATCTGATGGAGTCAAATAGTGGAATCAGCATGAGTAGATAGATCCTAGGTGCTTCAGCTACAGATGCAGGAGAGGTCAGTTTTATTTTTGTCTCTGTTCTCTCAATGGTTGGCCAGGCCTGGCACTTCAGGGACATTAGATAAATGTCTGTTGAACTGAACTGATTTGAGTTGAATTGGTTTGCTGGGGGTGCCTTCAACCACTTGGAGACTCTCCTTCTCTGGACAGGTCTAGGATGTCAGGTTATGTTAGTTTGCCCAGACACCTATCATCTTTCAGCTCAAAGACTGAAGTATGTGCACAACAGTTAGAAAATAAACATACATTAAGCACCTACCAAGTTTTGGGTTTCTGTGTTTAATGCTACAACCTGGAATACTCTGTGCAGGTGGTCTGGAAAATAAGATAGCACCTACTGAGGCCCTGGGAAACTATGGAAAAACAATATCCTCAGAAACAAGAAAAAAATACCAATTTTCAGCAAACCCAAAGACCACAGTGTCCTGGTTCCTGTCCCTAAGCTTCTGGAGCGGAAGTTAAAGCATTCAGTGGTCAATAGGCCTATTCCTGCTGTTTCATCTTTAGTCTCCAGAGGCCCTAATAAACTCTGAGATAGACCAGTATCCAAGACACCCTGGCAGGGTGTTGGCTGAAAACACTGGGCTTATACCCACCCTCACCTCCACCCAGTCCCTAAATGGAAATGACATCACTGGGCCTATTGTCAGCACCTGAGGAAGTATGCAGTAGAGCAGTCAGACAGGTCACTGCAGTCCAAAAGATGAAGAGCAGAGTTGAGCCTTAGAGAAAGCTACGTTTTTGAGAACCCTCACTACTGTCTTGGATCCAGATATGAATAGCTTTCTCTCTGACTCCATCTCTCCTTGCCCCATTCATATTCTCTCTCTCCTTCCTTTCTGCTTTCCTCCTCTCCCTTTTTTCTTTCCCTCTTTCTCTCTCTCTCTCATCACACATACAGACACACGCACACACACACACACACACGCACGCACATGCAGCACCGCCACCACCACCACAGGAAAACAGACTTGATAGCTGTCTCTAAGTATTTAGAGGTCTGTCATGTGAAAAAGATTAGCCACACGTCTCAGGAACTTCCTGACAACCAGAACTGTCTTCCAGGGTGTTTCCAGGTGATTTTAAGAAGTCTTTAAGAAGAAACTGGCTTGACCACTTGAAGATATTCTAAAGGGGACTCCTAATTAGCTATGGAATAGATCAGATGACCTTTGAGTTCACTCCCTTCTGTGAAGATTCTGGGATTCTAAAATCTGGTGCCCAGTATTTCAAAAGTCAATCCACTCCCATATGCAGATGTGAAGGCCTTTATACAAGTATCTTATTCAAATTCCGATCAAGAATCAGGATTTCGGATACTATTTGAAATAATAAAATGGCTTGTCCTAGATAAAGTCACCAGATCTGGTTAAAAATGGCATCAGAGATGGAAAGCCAAGGCAACCTTCTTGTTCCATTCCCAATTTTTAGCATTTCATCATTGGAATGTCATCTTGGACCAGGCATTCAAACAGGATTATAGCAGATATTCTAAAATTGGGGGCTGTGGACTTTCAAAAAAACAAAAAGTTTGTACTTCAACATAACTAATTTTCTTTGTACTCTTATGTATTTCATTTTATACATTTTAAACATTGCTCTGGGAAGGAGTCTATAGGTTTCATCAGACTGCCAAAGGGGTCTACAATACACACACGAAAGTCATGAATTCCTAAATTATAAACTCATAAATCTGGAGCTGGAAGAGACCTTAAAGGTCATTTAGTCTAATCCCCTTTTTTAATAGATGAGAAGAACATTGAGACCCTAGGCAATAATATAGATAAGATGTTAATAAGTGGCAGAGTCAGGATATGAACCTGGGTAAGGAGCAGAGACAATTTCTGAAAACACATCCTCTGACTTGTCCCTGAGTGTTTTCTTATCAAAGCTGATGTAGAGGATGGAACTGTGCTTCCTCTCCCATGGATCCCCTCTCTAGATCCCAAGGTGGTCAGGCCAAACCTCTCCTATCTTCATAGGAGATGAATAGAGTGAGGTAAGCATATAATTCTGAAGGAAAAGGATAAATTCCTCAGTTATCCTTTCATTTTACTTTGCTTTTTTTTTTTAAGTCTCCTAGAAAAGGTTCTGGGTAAATCTAGACTTAAATGTTTTCTAGTTATCTTTCTTACCCTCAAGTGGAAAATTAGAGAGCAACTAGAAGAAATTCCATCCATCCATTCATTCCTGACAGAATATAAATTGCTTGAGAGCAGAGACAATTTCATTTTTGTCTCTGGGTTTTTAGCCTTTAGCACCATCACTGGTAATTTAATAAATGGTTATTGATTGAACGATTGGAGTGTTCTTCTCTATCTCAAACTCCCATTGAACTCTCACTTACATGAAGTACTTCTACTCCTCTCACAAGGAATTATATCTTGTCTCCCATCAGTCTCTTCTCCACAGTAGAATGTAAGCATCTTGAGAGCAGGAACTGTTTCATTTTTTGTCTCTGAATCCCAGTGCTTGGCCCCACAGCAAGTACTTCTTTAAATTCATATTAAAAAAATAAACTAAATTATCCTACTGAAATTAACAAGCAAATCTCATCTTAGGAAAAGCTATTCCTCTGAAATTTCTCTGAAATTTTTAAATTGGTGTTTGTGGACTTTTAAAAAAAATATTGTGTTACTACAATGTAATTGATTTCCTTTGTACTCATTGCCATCTGGGCAAGGGAAAAAAGAAAAAATCTTCAATCATTTAAAATTATAAAAGCATGAATTTTGAGCTGGAAAGATGAGACACATCTAATCCAATCCCCCCATTTTACAAATCAAGAAACTGAGACCCAGAAAAGTGAATTCATTTGCCTATGGTCACATAAGAGGAAGTTGTTGAGCCAGGATTTCAATCTAGGTATTTGCTCCAAAGACAAGGTTTTCTCCACCATGCCTGGATGGGAGAATATGTAAATTAAATGTTCCTGGGTTCAGGGACGATATATTTAGGGTAAGTTAATTCTGGGCATAACTCTCAATGAAGGATCATAGAATCATTGATTTAGAGTTGAAAGAGAGCTTGGAAGTCTTTCAACTGTATTCCACTTCTCTATCATTCTTTGAGAAGACTAAGAATTATTTGATGTTTAAACAAGGGAGGGAGGGAGGGAGGGAGGGTCCTAATACCAGGTCTAAAGCTAAGAACCACCACTTACAATAAGAACATTTATTGATTAAGCATTATAATGATCACTGTGGAGATTTGAATTTTCCTTGTTTCCATCTGGATCAAAGTCCTTCTAAAAACAAAATCTAGTCTTGAGTGATTGAATTCTCTATCTTTTAGAGAAGGTACAGGAGCCTGGGCTAACTCAGGGCTCAGACTTTATTCTCTACTCAAAGCAAGTCAACAAGCATTAAGTACACTATCTGCCTCACTGATCCTAAAGCAGCTCCGTTTTTAACTGACAAACATCCATCTTTTCTTTTCTCCTAAACACAGTGGCAAATCCTGCCACGTTGTAGGTCTGAGAAACAGCCGGGAGGACCAAGAAAAGCTGCATACTGTATTTTCCCTCTCCAAACCCAACAAATTAAAATTGCCAGCTAGCCAAAGCAGTATAGAGTTACAGAATGTATGGTTACTGCCATCTCTCACAAAGGCTGTGGCCTCTAGAATACACCACACATACACATAAGAGATATGTGGCAAGACTATCAAGAAAGGGGCATTTCAATGACAAACATTTATTAGGTATCAACTATGACCAAGACCCATGCTGGGGGATAGGGGGAGGAGCAAATAGCAAGAGGCAAATATTAATATGATAGTAAGAAGCAAAACTGAGATAAATAACATGTTACCTGCTTTTCTGATGCTAACGTTCCACTAGAATTAGCATGTATACATGTAAATGAGCACTGCCTTTTAAAGTAGGATGGTTGACTTATAGTTGACTTAGAGCTGAATAGAGGTCAATTAGTCTAACCCCAATATTTTAATAGAGCAGGAAACTGAGGCTTAGAGAGATTCAATGACTTGCCCAAGGGTATACAGAGAATTAAGTGATAAAGCTGTGATTTGAACCCAGGTCCCTCTGACACTAACACTATAAAAGGCTATCTTCCAAAGCAATATATTATCACTACAATGTTGTCACCACTCAGGTCTAGCTCATTTTTTGACTGTCTATCGTATCTCAAACAATCTCTTTCACCAGCTCCTGAAGTTCTGAAATCATGTTCAAAGATTAAAATCCACTCAAAGGCTAAGGATTTACTGCTGCTTCCCTTTTCCTCAATGTCCCCCCCCCACTAACTTCCTCCCAACCAAGGAGGTCCTTCAAATGGTCTATAAAACAAAGTGGCATCAAATGGATTAAGGGGGTAAGCTCCCCAAAAGGCTGCTCTGAACATGTCAGGAGGTCACAGTTCTTATTTATTACTTAGAGAAGCAATCTCCTTGCTTTAAAAACCATGTCTCTTATGCCAACAAGACGGTGTTCAATAGGAGGGGAGTCAGGTAATGGAAATTAATTAAAATTTCAGTTTGGAAAACCAAAACCCTCACTCAATTCTAGATAGCTACATTTATCTTCTGAGAGGAAAAGGAAAAAACAAAAACTATTCACTTTGGTGAAAAATGAAGCTGACTTCCACCAAGAATCAAAAGAATAGACTAAATTCCTTCCACAGCATTGTAATCTGATTTTGATTTATAACATCTTTTCAATCAAGGCTCAACTACCACCAACAAATTCAGGATAAGAAAATTGTCTGTGTCCCTATTTGAATGTCACTAGGAGAGTGTGGAAAATGAGTGATAATACCCATATACATTTTGGTGACCCAAATGAGAAAAACATCTCTGCTTTCAGGTATATATCTAACCTAATGAATACATTTTTCATCGGGAGACATAGTTCAAATAGGAAACAGTTTCCCAATTAAGGACAGGTTAAGCATATTGGTATTTATATCCCTCTAAAAACTAGACCACAAGAAGAGTTAAAGCTTGGTCAGGGACGTTCTAACGGGTGCCCCTAGAGGGCACTCAAGAAGTATGGCTGGAGATGCCTTGGGAATCTCAGTCATTTCTGGTAAAGTTGTTTGAACTCAGGAATGTCCCAGCCTGGTACTGTTGGTAAAGTTCACTCCCAGGGAAATATTGTATGTGTGCGTGCATGCATGGGGTGAGGAGGGGATTGAGGGGGCTGAGGGAGGGGGGAGGAGGAGAGGAGTGAGCTTGACTCTAGTATTCCTTGATACAGAGCTGGGATTCTAGTGTCCTTGATTTATTATCCCAAGTTATCTGAGAAATGGTCAACCTTGGAAAAGTTCTGGCTTTTGTTTTTGTTGTCTTTTATGTGTGTGAGCGTGTGTTTTTTAATAAAGAGGGGGCCCAGCTGATGAAAACAAGTTATGAAATAACCTATGTTTGTGTAACTGGCTAGATTGCGTAATGCTCCCTCCCAGAGACCGTAAATGTTGAGAAGGGAGGCAGAGAAGGCATTCAGATCTGGGAGGTGTTTTCCTAGGAAAGGGAGGAAGAAGGGAAAAAAATCCCCTAGAAATATATAAAGAAAACTGGTAATGTGGTGGGGGTGGGGGGGATTAGGAGGGTAGAAAGATAAAGAATCATAGACAAGCAATCTTTGGGAATAAAATCATGAACTGGAGCAGGAAATATTTTTCATGCTTCAAGTTCCATGCTTCAAGCATTCCAATAAGAATGCTTCATACTCAAGACTAGAAACTTAAAAAAAAGTTCTCTGGAAAAAATGTCACACTCCAACATGGTCCTGTGCTAAGTCAACCCAAGTTCTTTGAAGGAGATGGGTGGAAAAGGATTGATGTTCATGTTAGGGCAACATGTTTGTTCTACCAGGAAGGTTTGAACCCCTGAGAAGCAAGAAGTTAGGAAAATGTGGCCACAGGGAGACTTAACTGGAAAGGAACCACCCAACTCAGTTGTCTGAGTCTGTTGAGACTGCCAGAAAGGGGGCAGCTGTCCATCTCTTCCCACACCATACATGTCCCAGATTAAAGGCAACTAGGGAAAATAAAGTGATGGCAGGTTCTCTGGCCTACAGTAATTTACCATGAACCTTGCCAGCCTGTGCCTCTGAAAGGGCCCTAGCACCTACTTGTGAAGTAACTAAGGCCAACCCAGCAACCACTCCCTACCTTCAATACAGTTTTGCACAGAAGCTGCAACCATAATGGAAAAAACCCCAGTGACCAGACCCAAAAAAAAAAAAAAAAAACCAAATCCTCCAGAACTATAAAAGCACAGGGTGGCTCCAGAGCTTGTCTAATGCCCGAATTACCTTGAAAATCTCTTTGGTTTGAAAGGCGCCTCAGACTTCGGATGGCTGAGCAGAACTGGCAGGCCATATGAGAGAAGCAGTATACCAGGTTATTATCAATTGCAAAACCTTCATGTGTTACAGCATGCTAGGAATTAGCCAACACTTGCTTGCTGTTTAGCTAATGAGGCTCCATTATGCTCTGCTGGAGTCATTTCTCTTCCTCCTTCCTATTGCTGTTGGATTTTGATCCACAGCAAGGCACTGCTTCAATTTAAATCATGGGCTCCAAGGCCTCAGTGACACACATTATCCAGCTGGAAATGATTCTTTGACTGCCCTAACTTCTTATCCCATCCCAACTAGGTCAAAAATAGGTTTAGCAAAGTGACGAACATTGAAAATGATTGTTCTCACTCAAACAACAGAAAAGCAGATAGGGAGAAAATGAGGAAAAACCAGGTGGGTAGGATTCAAGGTGGTCTGCTCCAGAGCTGAGTGAATTTGAGATTGTAGGGGAGGGAAGGCAAAGAGAGCAAATGATTGCATTTCAGTTGTAAAAATTGACATGAAATCAATGGCATTTTTTTGACAAGGGTCTAAACCTATGTAGCTCTTTCAAGAGATATTTGTGTGTCTGTGTGTGTGTGATGTTTGACTGTTGTTTTGAAGAGAGAAAGTAGAATTAGAGACTATGGATGGCTCCACTAAGGGGTGGACATTAACCAGTTATATCACTTTTAAATAAAGTATACTTTCGTAGGTGTAAAAAATCATTATTATAAATCTACTCTCCACCCCTGAAAATCCAAGATAGAATTCTTCTAACACTCTTTTTGGAGTTCTTTCTACAACCCATACACACACACACACACACACACACACACACACACACAATCTCAAATGAGAAGGCTGCTTGGATGACACTGTCTGGCCTGGTCCCCACAACTCTTCAAGAAGATAGGAAGCAGAGGTTACTCTCTGGATTTTGGTGGGCCTCATGGGTTAAACACAATGCATAAGACAAGTCCATACATGTAAAAGTTGTGTGAAGATGATAATATTCACCACCACTATCTTTCTGAGTTTTATAGACAAACAATTCAATATACACAATTTTTCTGACTTCAAACCAGTTGAACTACTTTAAAAATATCCTGACTTGCTTTTTCAACTCCAAGTACTACCCCAAAACTAGAGAAGAAGGCTCTGCTATAACAATCCTTTTCCCCTACTTTTCTCTCCATTCTCTCTTCAATAAAGCTTTATTGCCCACAAAAAGGTTCATTGTCAGGTCTTTTCTGGAATGGAGAAGGCTCTAGAAAGCAGGTGAGAAGTGAGAGAGGATGAAGGTCAGAGTGGACCCATCCCAAGGTGGGCATGACATGGGCTAAATCCCTATGGTGTGGGCTCTCTTAGGGGAAAGGCAGTTAGTTGAGTTGAGTATGGGTCCGACCCTTTGTTAGTGAGCCTTTCACTCCTGCCAAGCCCTGGAGCTCTAACCATTTAGCCTCCCTCACCTAGGCTCGTAATCCTTGATCCAAAACTAGAAGGCTCCTTCCAGGTCATCTTAGTCCCACCTCTGCATTTTACATTTGAAGAAATCAAGTGATAAAGTTACTTGCCCCATGTCACAAAGGCCCAAAGTGGTAACCTGATATTTGAACCCAGTTCCCAATCCTTTGCTCTTTCCTCTGTAGTTTGTTGTTTCTGAACCACAAGAAGTCCAAAGTATATTCCCTTGACTCCAACCTCTTCCCTCAAGGGGGTCCTTCTCTAGAAACATGGCTGAAGGGAGGGAGGGGTATCCCCACGGGTATCAAGCTATGGCTTCTGGAGAAGGTGGATGCTTTTTCAGGCCTTCCTGTCCATCTGTGGGGATTCTGGGGTAAGAACAGGGAAAATCACCAAGAAACCAGCAGGCTAGCCCTGGGATTAACGTTTTTGTTTTTTATGGAAAGGGATGAGGTCTTGGAGGAACACATAATTCTCTCTGGGGAAAGAGTTGGGATGATAGAGTAGGTGGGATGTCATTGTCAGCGCTTCACATCTACAGGCTCCCCATTTTTCCCTAGGAAATAAAAAAAAGGCAAAGGAGTGGGAGAGGTTCAAAGCAACGAGACCCCGAGCAACTCCTAGGGTTGGGATTCTTGGCCCGAAGACTAAAGAGGGAAAAAAAGAAAGGCTGCTTGGGCGGGGGCAGGTAGGAAAGGAGGAAAAGGAAGGGCTCGCCCCCCGCCAGGTGCGCCCAGGAAGCCGGCGAGCTCTCCTGCTTACCTGCTGGCCGCCGCCGCCGCCGCTGGAGTAAGACTCGGCGTGCGCTGGAGAGCCGCTGCTGCCCCGGGACGAGGTGTCAAAGTTCCCGGGATAATCCTGGTACATGATCCGCGGTGGGGGCCCGAGAGGAAACAGGGTGTTTGTTTTCCCCCACCCTCCTCTTCCTCCTCTTCCTCCTCCTCCTCCCGGCCTCGCACTTGCTGGAGCGCTCTCGCCCCCGATGATCTCTTCTGCCGGGGGTCCCAGTATTTTTAAGCCCTTCCCACCCCCCACCCCCGGGCCGAGGGCTTCCAAACGCCCCCGGGGTGGGGACGAAGAGGCAAGAAGCTGGAGCTCCGGGCTCCGGAGTGGCGCGCTCAGAACTTCTGCCCGGCACCAGCTGGCCGCCTGGCCCTCTCTGTCCTCTTTCTCTCTCTCTCTCCTCTCTCTCTCCACTCTCTCCTCTCTCTCTCCTCTCTCTCTCTCTCCAAAGTCCGACCCTCCCTTCGGGCCCTCCCACTAGCCCTCCCCCTTTCAACCCGAGAGCGGGAGGTTGGGGGCGGGGGAGCCTGGGTCCTTGGGGAAGGGGAACGGAACCTATGTCCGCAAAGAAAGACGGGGCAAAAAGAAGCCTGGAGGACCGAACTAGCGAGTCCTGGCAGTGGCGGCCCTGGACGTTCAGCTTGGAAAGCTCGCTTTGAGAAACTTCTGCGGCTGTTTCCTCCTTTTTAAAAAGGGGGGGGGGGCAGAGAATAAACTTCCTGTGGATAGAATAGCCGCCCGACTTTCAGAGAGGCGCTGACACTTGACAGAATGATCGGACAAAAAATGCTTTGGGAAAAAAATAACCCAAACCCCCTAGACCCCCAAACCTCCAGCCGCCGGAGGACTTCCCCCCAACACCGCCTAAAGGGAGGGAAAAGCTTTTTTCCTTTGGATGGAGAGCGAGCTAAGGCTGGGCTCTCCGGCCCGAGTGGTCCCGGCTGCGGCGCGGAGCCCCCCGGTCTGGCGGAGCGGAGCACAGCGCTGCTCTCCTCTGCTGGGGGTCCCGACCCTGGCCTCCCTGCCCTCTTTCCGGCACGCGAGAGGCGGCGTGGGGCTCTTTTTTTCCTCTTTCCCTCTCTCTCCTTTTCTGTCTTTCTCTTTCCCGGCGGCGGCTGCAGCTCCCCCTCCCCGCCTCGCCCTGGGCCCGTCTCTGCGGGCCCCGCTCTCGCTCTCTCCCGACGGTGCGCTCCGAGCCCCGGAGCTCTGCCTGCCCGGGATGACTCAGTGCAATGGCACGAGTTCAACTCCACACTCTTTATTATCCAGTCCCTCGCACCCCGTGGATCCTTCCCTCACGTCAACCCCCCGCTCACCAAACCCCACCTAGCAGGAGGAGCGGCGGGTGCGGGGAGGGGAGGGAGGAAAGGAGGGGAGGGGGAGAGGGAAGGGGAGGGAGGAAGAGAGAGGAGGAGGAAGAAAGGAGAGGCTTCTTTCTTTCCCTTTCTCAGCTAAGGGGCACTTGACACCAGTCGGACGCCCAGGCGTGAGGAAAGAAGGAAGGAGGTGGCGGGGGGCGACGAGGCGGGGGAAGGGACTGAAGGGGGAGGGGACACGCCCGGAGCTCGAGCTCCCCCCGCCCAGAGTGGAACGCACCGGAGTGGATTTCTGGCACTTCTGCCCCCCTCTCCCACCCCTTCCCCCCGTGCTCGCGTTGGTCTGTTCCATTGGCGCACTTTGCCAAAGATGGTCATTTGCGTTGCAGGACGTGAGTGCGGGTTTCCTTGGTTAGGGTGACGTGTGGAGAGAGGGATTCCCTGGCTCCCTGGCTCTCCGAGGCTTCGGAGCTCCGCTCCGAGCAGACCTGGGGCGGGAGAGCAGAGAGGGGCCTCGCCCGCCCGGCCTGGTTCGGCCTGGCCTCTTTTTTCCCTAGCTTTAATTACGGTGACAAAGGACACTTGGAGAAGGGTGGGAGGCGCGGCCGGGCTCTACCTGATGCCTGGCCGCCGGCTGGGTCAGGGCCACGGGGAGGTGGAGGTCCAAAGACCAGAGCGTTGGGCAGCCCTGGGTGGGGCCGGGGACTGGCTCGCCGGGCGCTCCCAGAGGGCTGCTCTGAGCCCCGGCGGGCCCAGCAGAAGCTGGGGGCCGGGCTGGCGGGTGCCAGCTGCCTGCAGCCGAATCGCCTGCTTCCCAGGCTCCTCAAAGGCAGAGTGCACGACTCTAAAGACATCCTTGTTGCTTCAGTGCAGTACAATTAGAACGCATCCCTTTTCTTTTTGTTTTTAAAGAAAGATTTTATTTGAGTTTTACCATTTTCCCCCCATTCTTGCTTCCCTCCCCCACCCCCACCCCCACAGAAGGCAGTCTGTTAGTCTTCACCCTGGTAGAACGCATCTCTTACGTACTAATAATACGTCATAAGCAAATCCCAAACTATAATGGATTGGAGAGTGGAGGGGGAGAAATGGGGGAGAGTAAAAGGAGGGGTGAGATTAGGTCACGTCCTCGCTTCTTTCCGCCAAAGAGCAAGACCTCGGGAGCCCAGGAGCTTGGGCCAAAATTCTCCCTAGCTCCCTGGGCCTGAAAATCTGTGGTTCGTTGGAATGCGAATATTTGTAGTCCGGGATCTGTAATCTTTCGAATCGCAGATCTGCCGCTGATTGGCTGTGTGGCCTTGGACATGTCACGTCATTTTTTTTTGAATCCCCATTCCCCTATTTAAGGTCTCTCTCAGTCCTAATCAAAGAGGATACTCTATGGGCAGAGCTCAGCCCGGCACCTAATGGGCGCTCTAGTAATGATTCCCTAATCCGTGACTGTCCTTGCGTGACTAGGTTTCTTTACCCTGCAAGGTGGCTGATGGGGGCGGGGCGGGGACAGAGTGCCCAGGAGCCTGGGCCCTTGGACACCCTGTCCCCAGAATTCTGGGGGTCGCCAGGTCGGGGACGTTTCATTCTTTCCTCAGCAGCGCGACCCAGCGCCGCTTCAGGGCAGTGGTTCCCACTTGTCCCGCACATTTAGTCCTAACCGAGGCCAGCTCGGGACGGGCCCGGGCCGGGACGGGCCCCCGCCCCTGCCCCCCCCCCCCGCCCCGCCAGCTAAGAGACAGTGTTTCTGGTCCCCTCCGACCCATCCCAGAGCACTCCTGGAAGAAGGCGAGCCGGGTCCCGGAGCTGGCAGGGGGAGGAGGAGAGAGAGATGTCAGCGGCAGTGGAAACAAAGGTTTAGGGGTTTGCTTGTGTTTTGTTTCTTGCTTGTTTGGGGTTTGGCTTTTTGGCCTCGCCGGCTTATTTATTTATGTAATTTTCCCAGAAGGATGAGTAAATGCAGATCTTTGACGCAAAACGGATCATATCCTTCACCGGCAGCAAAGCCCCAAAGCTCAGGGCGGGGGGAAGGGGGGAAGGAAAAAAGCGGAGAAAGAACAATCGCAATTTTTCCACTCACCTCCCCGCCCTCGCTCCCCTCCTGCCACCATCGGCGAGTAGTCCAACTCGGGGTAACTGCGGCAGAAACGGCTTCCCACCCAAACCTGCCAAACTCATGGAGGAGAGGAGGGAGAGAAGAGAGTGAAGGAAGGGCATGGAACTGGGGCTGTCCGCCCGGCCACCCCCTCGGCTGCTCTCCTTCCCAGCAACGACTCGAGAGCCGGCAGACCACCATCATCTTTTTGCTTTGCTTTAGTTTTCCGATTCTTCAAGATAGAAGCTGCTTCCCCGTAGGGTACCCTCCCCCACCTCCTTCAAAAAAGCTTGATGTTGCGTGGTCTCACCCACACACCCTTTCCAGTCATACCTGGGGGGCGGGGAGGGGGGAGCTTCTTCTCTGGCAGCTACTGGAGAGCATGGCCCTCCTATTAGATGACTTGAGCTGGATGCTGCACACTGCCCCCCCCACTTTACCCGTTCCCTCCCAGACGTAAGTCTCTCATGCCCACCCTATTCTTCTGTCACCCTCCCCCCCACCAGCTTTTTTCCTTTCTTGTGGGTTCCAGTAAAGCTGGGGAGTCCCAGACACGTCTACAGAGCATCATGGAACCGGTGCTGATGCAACCTTCAAGCAGCCCCCTTATTCTCCCAGGTATAGTTCAGATGAGAAGCCTTCCATGGCTCCCCATTGCATAGTAAGTCAAATCCATAGCCTTGATATAACTAGAATCTGTTTTCAGACTAATAACCTTCTGCTTCCCCCATCCCCAGTCCCACCACTACTTTGGTACTCCAGCTAGTCAGGGTTACTGTCTAACCTCCATATTCATCTTACACTTGACTACACTTGTTCTTTTGCTGGTGCCCTTCTTTCTCTGTTGACAGTTTTCTCTCCTGTAAAGCTGATTATCTCAACCCTTAAGGATCCTGCCTCAGTTCAGAACCCTCTTAAGAGTTTGCTTGCATTGCCTTTACTGGACTTAGTCTTTGTATACAGTAAAAGAACATATTGCATAAATTTAACCCAGACTAATTAATGCATTATAAGCAAATCATACTTTTAATTCTACAGATTGCTCATCATTTAGGTTGTTGTGAAATTTAAAAGACAATAGAGCTGCAAACTTTAAAGAGTTATGTAAACATGAGCTATTATTAGAACATTATTCCCATAATCATATTGATATGAATATAGCATTTTACAAATGTTATTACATGTGAACCTTTTAATAACTCTAGGAGGTACTTATTACAGGTACTTATTACATTTTATAGATAACTGAGGTTCAAAGAGTTTAAGTGACTTGCCCAAAGTCTCACAGCTAGTAAGTATCATAGTAGGATTTGAACCAGATTTTCTTGCCTTCAAGTCCAATACTCTAATCACTATTCCATAGTTTCTTTCATGGAACATAGAGTTCCAATAACAGTTGGAATAAATGGGACTGAGGCTATAAATACTGTATGTTTCTAGAAGCAATTAAGCACCTTAGGTGTCAGTATATCTATACAAACTACTTTGAAAGATTACAAAATTCTTACAACTGAAATTGTCTTGTTCCTTTTTAAGAAAAAAAAAAATCCTTCATAACTCATAGCCAGTCTAACTTAAAGAAGATATTCAACAAATTTGTTGAATGAATGAACCCTATTTCTTTAATTAAGTCCTAGTTGAAGGAATGTATTTGGGAAGGAAGGAAGAAAAGAGACTGGGAAAGGATGACTTCTCTTCAGCTTTCTCCAAATTGACCTAAAGTCATGGAATCATAGAATGTTAGAACTGGAAGATCCAATCTACTCTCCACATTTTACAAATGGGGGACCTTAAGTCCCGAAAATTGAGGGGATTTGTCTTACTTCACATAAAATGTCAGTGGTAGAGTTGGAATCCAGATCTCCTGACTCCCACTAACAGTATCACTGCCCAGACTAAGTTAACTCAGTTGTCCACCCAGGGTGACATTTAGTCTTTGGAGGTAACACCAAGGAATGGTCTGTGAGAGAGCATGGCAGTTGTTTTTTTATAATATTAATTTCAGAAACTTGTTCCAAATATCTCTTCATCTTCCTAATAATAAAATCTCATCCATTTGTCATTCCCAAATTTCTCTCCATCCTTCTTGAAGATATATATATTTTTTGTTTCAACTAAAAGGGAAAATTTCTCTCAGAGAAGATTTTGTAAATAACTAAAACTCCCTTAAATCTGTCCTTAACCTTTAGGTTATCTAAGGAAGAGAGCAAGACTTCTCCAAAGTTGGTATTCCAGGTTTGTCACCCATCTCTTTCACCCCAAGTTCATTCCTTATTTGATGTGTGAAATTTAATATATTGTGATTTAAAACTAGGAGGAAAATTAGAGATCATCTAATCCTACTTAAATCTAATTTGACAGAAGAAAAAACTCAGAGAATCTTTTTAAGTGGTTAAATGAAGGTTAAAAAAACTTTTTAAAATCTTATTGAAATTTTTTGTTTTAATATCACCTTCATTTCCTTCCATTTTACTCTGAGAAAAGGGGGGGGAGTCTCAGCAAAACAAATCAACACATTATCGTATGCCCAGTGAATACAATGTTCTATATCCATAGTCCCCCACCTCTACTAAAAAAGGGCACTGAGGCTCTTGTCTCATATCTTCTTCTGGTCTCAGCATGGTCATTTTAATTACCCAAGAATCTGGTTAATTTTAAAAATTCTTTCCATTTACATTGTTGAAATCACTGTATATATTGTCCTTAATCTAAGGAATTGGGGCAATACTGGCTTTTGTATCAGAGGAACTGAGTTCAAATTTCAGATCTGCTTTTTTTACTTCCTATGTTAATCATGAGTAAGTCATTTTACTTTTCTATAATAGTTCAGTTTCTTTACCTGTTAAATGAATAGGTTGCCTTAAGTGGCTTCTCAGGTCCTTTCTAGCTCTGAATCTAAAATCCTATGATTTTATGACAATGAGGACATAATAGCTGCCTTCCAGATTATGAGGGCTATCTCACCTCTTGTTAATAACAAACAATAGGTAGAAGCTTCCTAGAAGACAAATTTAGACTTGACTAGAAAAACTTACCAACAAAAAAATTGTTGTTCAGTCAGGTCAGACTCTTTTATGACCTAGTATGGGGTTTTTTTGGCAAGGATACATACTGGAGTGGTTTGCCATTTCCTTCTCCAGTGAATTAAGGCATACCAAGAGGTTAAGTGACTTGCTAATAAGTATTTGAAGCTGGATTTGAACTCAGGTCTTTCTTACTCTATGCCCAGCACTCAATCAACTGATCCATCTAGCTGTCTCAACAAACAATTAGGAATATCCAAAAGCAGAAAGGAATATCTTGGACTTCCAATTCCCAGAAGTTTTCAAACTATCGGGTATGATCCTTCCCATAAGTACTAGAGAGCCTCAAAAATCATTCCAGCTTTGAGATGCTATGGCTTGACTGAGTCACACAGGTAGTAAATGGCCAAGTCAGGACCCCAAACAAGGTGTCAGAGGCTCAAAGAGGTTAATGATTTCAAATTCAAGTGCTCTTTCCAGGAATCTAGATAAGGGAGGAAATTTTTTTTTTAATGATAACTTTAAGGGCAATGATAACATTTAAACATTGAAATTTTCCTAAGATCAGATGGTGAAGTTGATATATGCATATTTAAATTAGATGCAAAAATATCCTACAAACCAAATGCAAAAAGGTCCTTCATACTATTGAATAGCCAGACTTGGTCTCATGCGATTACTCCAGGAATACACTTGACACTGATGAGCTTAGGGTAGGAAGAGTGGATTTCTTTTACAAAGATTTGTTTCAATGCCTGATGCATCTCCGTGAAAAATAAACAACATTGTTATCCAGAAATATCTTTATGAGTCAGGAACAAAAATCACCCGTGGTTGGAATGTTTGCCATGTCCAGAGAAGGGGAACAAGGAAAAAATTCCTCTCAGTTCCCTTTCTAGGGCTAGACCAGTGTATAGAGGGAAGGACAGCAGATTAAGAGGCAGGAGCCCTGAGCTCCAGCTAATTTCTGATCTTGAGCACATTTTCCAACTCCCAGAACCTCTTAGTTTCTTCACCTTTAAAGACCTGTGATTTCATTGATAAAGGAAATCTCTAAGGTGAGGAAACTCCCTGAAATAGTATAGTATTTTCTTTGCCACAACCTTAGTTGTAATTTAGTCATGTCTGATTCTTTGTGTCCCATTTGGGATTTTCTTAGCAAATATATTGGAATAGTTTGCTGTTTCCCTCAAAGTTCATTTTACAGATGAGAAAACTATGGCAATCAGGAATAAGGGATTTACCCAGGGTCACACAGCCACTAAGCCTCTGAGACTGGATTCAAATTCAGAAAGTTGAGTCTTCCTGACTTCAGGTTGGGTAGTCTGAGCCACCTAGCTGCCCTCATAGTCTTAGAGAACTAACTAAAGCACTGAGAAGTTAAGTCTAAGATAACACAGCTACTACACTTGTCATAGGCATTTAATCCAGGATGGGCTCAGCTCTGAGGACATTACAGTAGATGCATCAAACACAGGGAGACCCACAACTCACTTGACTGTGACCCAAGCCAGATTAAAATATAGTTTCTATATGATTTTAATGTGCTGATATATTAATTTAAAAAAACATAAATCTGTGGTTTTCTAAGTCAATATGCTTCCCACAGGGATCCTTACATATGATTTAATGCCCCTATTTCTATTTGAGAGAATTCTCAAGTGAAATGGTGATCCTAATATTTGCCATGCCCATGTCACAGAATTACTGAGGACAAAATAAGTAAAAGACCTTTGATGGGCATGGAGTACACCTTTGATAACCCTGGATTGAGAGGACTTTGTGATCAAAATTCTATTTCTGTCACCCAATACCCGTATGTCTTTTGACAAGTAACTTTAAAATACTTGACCTTATCTTCATTTATAAAATGAGCTGGAGAAGAAAATGGCAAGTTGCTCTTGTAGCTTTGCCAAGAAAATCACAAATGAGTCACAAAAAAAGTCAAAAAGGACTGAAAACAACTGAATGACTGAAAACAACACAGGTAGTGAGTGACACAGAGAAAGGGCAGCTATAGGAAGGATGGCCAATCTTCAAAATTGTCCCTCTGGCCCCATCACTAGATACCTCACCAAACAGTAGTCAGGGGAATGCATCTTGATCTGTGACATTGTGCTGACTGCTAGAATGACCCAGGTACCTGGGTGCTGGACCAACTCTCTAATTTATATCTCAAATCCAAGTTGTTGATTAGACTTAAAGTGTGAGCAGAAGGTTGGCATCACCCTGGTCTCCTAAGCATGCCAATGTGCCTAGAGATCTGCTTCTATGTCAGGAGAGGTCTCAGTTAAAAATCCTACCTCTGAAACTTATTTATGAATCCTTTCATAGGATACAACTTTTCAGTCACCACGAAAAGGTGGGGCCAGCTCTGGATCTGTGATTCTATTTTCAAGATTTTAAGTAAATTGTTCAAGGTCACACATCTATTAAATGTAGAAAATGATGATTGAATACAATTTACTTAACTTTCCTGATTCTCCATGACTCTACATGTAAAATAAAGCTGTCAGACCAGATGCCCCCTTAGGGCTCTTTTGGTTCTGAATCTGTGAGCTCTAAGGCATTTTTTAGTCATAGAAATCTATGAACTTTTAACACACACACACACATATACACACACAGAGCTACTTTTGTTCTGTGGATTACTTTGACTTCATTAGCTCTCCTGGGATTTGACACCTGCAGGAATAGAATTATGGATTGGTATGTTTACAATTGTGGGTCAGTGGGCTATCCCCATTGGAACCAGCAGCCAATTATCATTTTCTCCTTTCAACACCCCATGTACTTTCTCCCTTCCCCCACCTCCCATAATAGAAATTCTTTGGGGCTTTGGCTTCCTTGTCTTAGAAATGACTAAATCTCACAATTTCCTGCCAGTGATTATTTAGTACTTGCAGTAAGCTGTTTGTGGAAGGAAGGAAGAAGGAAGGAAGGAAGTTAAGCAGGAAGACAAATAGTTCACAAAGGTTCCTAGATGATGAAATAGTAAATTCAATTCAGTCCAACAGCAATTATTAACCATCTACTGTAGGAAAGAGACTCTTTTGATACAAAGATTAAAAAAAAAAGATTCCTGCCTTCAAGAAACTTAAAATCTTGAAAATAAGAATCTTATAATGATAGGGGCTAAGGAGAAGTCCAGAAAAAGTGCTATGAGAATTTATTGACTGTGTATTTATGGAAGAGCAATATGGCTGTCCATTGCTCTGAATTGTGCCCCCATGGGGTAATCCTATCCTAATCTGGGTAGGATGCAGCTTTTCTTTCTCTGTTCAATGTCTTCCCAGTCAAGAATGGTGGAATAAATCTTTGTCCCTTCGATTCTCTTCTAACAAGGTCTAGGAGCCATGCACTTTACTACTTTGATATATATATGTGGGACATTTCATTTTATCATTAACCTCCTTTTATTATTAACCTCTCTAGATCAAAGGGTGTGAGCATTTCTGACTTGTTAAATGGTTGGATCAGTTCGACATTCCACCAATAGTATAGCAGCATGTAAGTCTTTCCCAATGACAGCTTCTCCAGCACTGACTCTTCCTTTGTTTAAGAGAATCTTTGCCTATTTTCTGGGTATGGGAGTGAAATCTCAGACATTTATTGCTGTTGTTTTTAAATTTACATTTGTCCTATTATTTATGATTTAGAGCAATCTGTGATGAGGTTGTTAAAGTTTGCAATTCTTCTTTTGAGAACTGTTCCTGGGCAGCTAGGTGGTGCAGTGGATAGAGCACTGGCCCTGGAGTCAGGAGTACCTGAGTTCAAATCCGACCTTAGGCACTTAATAATTACCTAGCTGTGTGGCCTTGGGTAAGCCACTTAACCCCATTGCCTTGCAAAAATAAAAAACAAAACCTTAAAAAAAAGAGAGAGAACTGTTCCTATGGAGAGTCAGAAAACTGTGGCTTCAAATCTTATCTCTATTTTTGTAAATTTTAAATTTTATTTTTTTTCTAAGTAGTGGGGTGAGTGACTTGCCCAACATCACACAACTAGGTAATTATTGTCTGAGGTCAAATTTGAACTCAGGTCCTCCTGACTCCATGAGCGATGCACTGAGCCACCTAGCTGCCCCTCTATTTTTTAACTACCTGTGTGATCACTTAATTTCAGCAAACCTCACTTTCCATTTTGCATTTTAAGAAGTAGGACTATGTAACCCCTTCCAATTTCAGGTCTATGAATTTGGGATCCTATATCTTTTGGCAATACTTTGGGGAATTGACTCTTGAACTATCTTTGTGACAATTTCCCATATATTTTGGATATTCTATACCTAGGAGAATGAAGAAGCCCAGAGCTACTGCTATATACCTTAGAAATAGGAAAAGACTAAGAACGGACTTCTCAAGCTCTAAGGGGCCTGTATATCCTATGTCAGGGTCCAAATAATAGTCATATCTCATACTGGTTTTTTAAAATTTTTTTGTATTTTTAGTTCCAAATTCCCTCCCTTCCTGAGGCCCCTCCTCCATAATGAGATGGCAAACAATATGATATTCATTATACATGTGAAGTCATGCAAAACAAATTTCTATATTAGCCATATTGAAAATAAAAAGGCAAGACAAAGTGAAAAAAGATGTGCTGAGTACAGACTGAACAATTCTTTTTTCACTCTTTCCATTTTCTTGCTTTTTTCATAGCTCATGAAAGTAATAGAATGTAAGCTCCTTGAAGGCAGAAACTAGATTTTATGGTTGTATTCTCCAGGATTGAATATAATACCTTGTACACAGTACATTTAATATATGTTTGTTGAATTGAACTGAACTGAATAGGAACTGAATTTCAAAAACAGACCTTCCTCTACAAGTTGCTGAGTTGCAGCCAGAGCTGAAGGTAGACATTACCCTGGCCTCCTAACAGGAACCCTGATGTCTAGAGGTGGGGTCCTAAGTAGGGATTGGAGCCAATAACTATAGGGCACAAATATGGGCAAATACAAGGTCTTATTGTTAGGAACACTGATTACTGGCTGAACTGCTGGACTGGGTTGGGCATTCCTATAGTATCTCCTTCACTTATTTTCATTAGTAAAAGGCAAACATTCCCACCCCAGCAATTAGGAGTCCACTCCCTCCCAGTGGTATAGCTTATCACTGGGAAAGGCTGAGGCTGGGGTGGGAATGTTTGCCCCAGGAGCCAACAAGCCTAGAATATTTTCTGCCTGGGACAGGAGCCTCAGGTTAGACATAAGGAAAAGCTTCCTAAATGGAAAGAAGTCAGAGACCTGGCCACCGAGTAGTAGAATGTAAGCTTCTTGAGGGCAGGGATTATTTCATTTTTATCTTTATTTTTATCACAGTTCTGATTGATTGACTGTATTATTTTGTTGTTGTTGTTGTTCAGTTCTGTCTTCATGACCCTGTGGACTATACTGTCCATGGGATTTTCTAGGCAAGGGTACTGGGAGCAGTTTGCCAATTCCTTCTCTGGTAGATTAAGGAAAACAGAAGTTAAATTACTTGCCCAGGGTTACACAGCTAGTAGGTGTCTGAGTCTGGATTTGAACTCAGGTCTTTCTAATCCTAGCCCACCAAGATGTCTCAGTCTCTTTGAAGTTTAGTCCTCCCTGAAGGCTAAAGAATGGATTTAGTGTTCCCTCTCAGCTTCAAGATGCAAATCAAATCCCAAATTCTAATATTTCTCTCCTTCCCTGGAATCCAACTTCACTTTCCTTTTCTATTCATCAAAGTGCTTCTGCTCATTCCACTCCTAGCCCTTCCTTCAGACTCAGGCGCACTCCTAGCTGGCCCAGGGGAGTCAGACTTAAGCAAGGCTTAGCCACTTGTTCAGATGAAGGTATCTAAACCTCAAGGGTCCCAAGCACTTGCCTCTGTTCTGCCATGGGCAGCCCAGCGGAAACTCTACCTTCCTCTTCTTCCTTCCTCCTACAGTCCCTGTGGGCCCCAGATGCAACGGCTGACCTAATCCCTATGACCATGTCCTACCTTCCAGGAAGAGAACAAGTCATCCCTGGAGAGAATTAGGCCAACCAACTACCTGTAGATATGGCTGTCAGTTTGGGGTTGTTTCATTTGACAGCAACAAAAACTCACCTTTCAAATCTATCTTTTTATTCCCCTCCCACAGTAAATAAAGAAGGGATGGGGCTGGAAATGGAACCACCCTTGCCCCCCCCCCCCAAAGAACAAAGTTCACTTCACTTCTACTTAAGAAGGATTTATTAAGTTCCTATTATGTGAACCTCAATCTAGAACTGAATTTGACCTCAAAGGTCAAGTTCTCCAACCCCCTTATTTTACAGATGAGAAAAATAAGATCCAAAGAAATTAAATGACTTGACCAAAGTAGTAGTAAATGCTGAGGGCAGCTAGATGGCGCAGTATTTAGAGCACTGACCCTGGAATCAAGGAGACTTGGATTCAAATCCAGCTTCAGACACAATACTTTCAAGTTATAGGATATGTATGTATCGGAATACAGTTGTGATGTAAGAAGTTACAAAAAAGATGGTTTTGGAGAAACCTAGGAAGATGTTTGAAAGTTTACAGAGTGAAATGAACAGAGTCAAAAGTATAACATATATGATATGGTTGTTGTTTGGGCTTGTTGGACTCTTTATAAAGCCATTTTTGGCATTTTCTTGGAAAAGTTACTGAGATAAATAGGGTTAAAATGACTTGCCCAGGATCACACAGCTAGGAGGTATCTGGGACCAGGAAGATGAGTCTTCCAGACTCTAGGTCTATCCTTTACTTTGACACCTAACTGCCCCAACAATATGGGAAAGACAAACAATTTGTAAGTCTTAGGGACTCTTATCAACACAGTGACCAACCAGAGGATTCATGATAAAACAAACTACCCTTTCCTTTTGGACGTGGCTATTGCTGGAATTTGTTTTGCTCAACTGCATGTGTTTGTAACAAGGGATTTTGCTTTTCTTGCTTTCTTTATGGGGATGGGGAGATGGGAGGGAAAGAAGATAGATCTTTGGAAAAAAATTTAATTAATAAAAAAGAAACTCTTAGGCTTTCTGTTCTATAGGCTGCCTTTGATTAGTTTTAGAGGGTTTTTTGGAGGGAGAAGTATTAAATTGTAGTAGAAAGAGAACAAGAAAAGGTTACTTAAATCATCCTTTGGAAGTGGCACATCACTTCACCTTTTGACTAGATTATCAAGTGACCCATACCCAGATCTCTCTTACAAACTGGAAAGAATAAGACTCAAGGGACAGTTAGGTAGCACAGTGGATAGACCACTGACCCTGGAGTCAAGAGGACCTGAATTCAAATCCAGTCTCAGACACTTAATAATTACTCAAGAGTATGACATTGGGGAAGTCAATTAACCCCTTTCACCTTGCAAAAATAAAAAAAAAGAAACAAAGAAAGAATAAGATTCAGGATGTGGAAAGGTCAAGGCAACATTTAATTGGAAAGTAAGTGGAAGCAATTCAATAGGGGAAAAAATAACCTTTCAGAACTCTGCTAGCACCTACCTCCTTTACATCTGGACTCCAAACTGGTTGGGCTCAGATTTCTTCCCAGCTCAAAATCCCCACCACTATTATAGGCAATTGGATGATCAAATCTCACCTGATAACTAGATCAGAGATTTAGAGCTAGAAGAGACCTCAGAAGCTTTCACATTCTTACCTTCTCAATAAGAGGAGAGGCCCAGAGAATGAGATAGTTGGTGACTTTCCCAGGGTCACACAGAGAGTGACAAAATTGAAAACTAGTTTCTTTGACTTTCAAGTCCAGGCTTTGAAAAGGGGTCAGGTCTGTCTTGACATCATCCACCAGAGGGACAATTCACTTTTTGATTCATCTTAATAATGTATTGTAGATCACTTTGTTCAGTTCACTTCACTTTTTTAATCTTCCCCAAGGGACTCAGAACTCAGTCTTGAGGAGATTTCTTTACACACACACACACACACACACACACACACACACACACACACACACACACTTCCTCTTAAGCCCATAAGCATGTCTGACCAAAACACAGTCACCCATGTTGTTCTCTCTCTAATATTCATGCACTTTTACATGAACTCCCTCTTTTGTAACCTAGAAGCTGTTGAAAGACAAGAGATAACATGCCTGCCTGTCTCGTCTACTCTTGCCCTTAGTCCCAGGCAAATTAGGACCAGCCCAAGTTGCAGGGCAAAAGAACATCAATTATCAGGAAAATGAAACCATATCTTTTAAAGGCATTTTTGTGTGTGTGGGGGGGAGACTTCCCAAATCTTGTGCCACCCCACCCATCCCCTGAATTTTTAAAAGTCCATACACTATACTCTCAGGCCAGGATCTTGATCTTTCATGAAGAATGTGTATATTTAGTTGATCCATCCAGTACTCTGACCATCTCTTCCATTTGTTAAAGAATAAAGAGATAAACAAATCTATTGGATTCACAGGAAAGTTGAAGCCCAGCAGCAGATAGAAACAACCAGCTCCTTACAAACATTTGGCTTGGGGAGATTGGCCGACATGGCTCAGGGACAAAAATACCCCTTATCTTGTGCCATCCGTGTGATAATTGACAGAACCTTGGTGCTTCGAATCCCCTCTCCCTCCAACCCTTGAGGCTACGCTGAGAGGTGGTACTGTGGGCCCACCTGCTTGCCTCTGAAGACAGTGATCCCTTATGCAATAGCCCAGTGGAGACAGGAATGTAGCCAGAGCCTGTAACTATTTATTGCCTTCCCACCCCCCAATTCTTGAGAAACCAAAAAGAAAAAAAAATATATTTAAGCAAGAGGCAAAAAATGGCATTGTCTTGTCCAAGAGTTAGAAAATACTTCTGTAATTGAACATTTGTAAATACTTTGGTTTGGAGTCTTATTTTTCCTAAGTTGGATAAGGTAAACCTCCTCTCCTTGACCTGGCCCATAGTCTCATGGATCTAGTGCTTGAAGGAACCTCACAGGTTCAGAGTCCAACCACTCCACCCTCTTATTTTTTCAGCTAAAGAAATTGTGACCAAAGAGGTTAAGTGACTTGTCTAAGGTCATGTGCACAAGAGCCAAAGACAGGATTTTAACTCAGGTTCCCAGTCAGAGTTCTTTCCCACTATAACAAGAGGCTCTAAAGCAGCTTAAGGATGAGGTCCTTTCTATCTTCAGCTACTTTTGGTTCCTTCCCTCCCTTCACTGCCTTAATTTCAGGCTCAACTGTGCATTTAGGGCTTAATTAAACTCTTGTCTGGCTTCTAGAAGAGACATTTTTTGCCTGAGGGAGTTCCCTGATGTACACTGTAGGGGTGGGCAGGCCTGAGCAGGCACTCAGGTGACTGAACACCTGATGGGAGGGAAAAAAAATTCAGATGCCTCCTGGACAGAAGGAAAACTTTCTAGAGAAGAAAAAGAAAAGGGGAGGGGGGAAGGCCCTTCAAAAAGCTTCTGGATATAGAAAACACACATGATGGAGAGAGTCCAGCAGCTCCTGTTGCTGATGATACTGCTGAGGCTGCTAAAAGATGTCCCAACAGGCCTCATTGAACATACACGTGAACGCACACACACACACACATATGCACACATATTTACACACATAGAGCTGCTGTCTTATTTAATTATTTCTCAGGTCACTCTGTCCAGGTCGCCCTGTTCTCTGAGCCTCACCCAGCCCTTATGAACTCCAGCCTAGAGCATCCCCACCCTGGTCTCTCCCGCCCAGCTTCTTTGCAATCTTGGCTAACTCCATCCAAAGGCTGTCCTTTGTCTCATTAGCAAGGTCAGATGTTCCCTTTGCTGGGACCAAGTACCTCCCAGAATACAGAATACTTCCCTTTCATGCTTCCTTGAATCTGGGGCCTGCTGAGATTGGGATTCAGACATTGTCTCCCCTCCCTTATCCCCTTCTCTGATTTCACTTTTAAACAAGCATTTATTAAGCTCCTACTAGGTCCCAGTTGTTGTCCTAAGGGCTGAGGCTACACAGATGAAAATAAAATAGACCCTATTTTCAAGAAGTTTACTATATTCTACTGAAGAAACAATATATTCACAAATAAGTAGATACAAGATAGTTTGAGGAAGAAGAGAACATTTTATCAACTAGGGGAATCAGGCAAGGTTCTTCATAGGAGGCAACCCTTGAACTGAGCCTAGAAGAAAGATAGGGACTTTAATAGAGGAAAATGGATTGTGTTCTGTGCATGGGGTGGGGTGGGGGGAGGTATTACCTCTACAGACAAAAGCACTCAAGTGAAAGATAGGATCCTGAATTTGGGAAACATCTAGGAGACTTGCTTAGCTGGAAAATGAAGTGATAGGAACATCTATAAAGACAGGCTTGAACCAGACTGTGGAAGCTTTCAATGCCAGCCTAAGAAGTTGCTATTTTATCCTAGAGGCTATGGGGTGGTGCCTCCTCTGGCACTGTGAAGTAGAGACTTGCTTCATCTCTGGAGGGCAGGGACCTTTCTCCACATGCAGGGCAGGCTCTTGGCAAAAGGACTGGCAGAGCTGTAAATATTTTCCCCAATTTCCCTCCCTCCCACCTCAGCCTTGTGCTGTGTAGGCAGCAGCAAATTCTCTGGGGCTTAGGTGAGCTAGTTAGTACCTTCCCTTGGCCTAGGCAGAAATAGGGCCTGTCTGCTGTTCCAAGCCACCTGCCTGACCTTGTTTAATAGTCTCACAGATTCAAAGCTAGAAGGAAGCTATGGGCCTAACGTGTTTAGGCCAAGAGAAGGTAAGTGACCAGGATCACACAGGTATTGAGAAAGAGTCAGGATTTGAATGTGGGTTCCTTGATTCTAAATTTCAGAACATGCTAAGAGCCTAGGATGCATTATCTTCTTGCCTTGTAAAGTAGTCCCTTTTAGCAGATAACCAACAAGACCTATCATGTGCCAAACATTATGTGAGACACTGCACAATCCAAAGACAGAAGCCAAAGAGTCCTGCTCTCAGGAATCTTACATTTAATAGGGAAGAAAACACTCATATATTGATAGATACAAAACTATGTAAGTTAATCTTGGGGGAGGCAGTAGGGAAAAGAGGGCCAGCAAAGGGCACAGGCAGAATGTGGTAGTCTTCATCAGCCTTACTTTGCCCAATGTAATAACTGAATTCATTTCTATTCCTCGAGTCTCTCTTCTCTCTAATCCATCCTCCATTTGTCTGCCCACATGCTCTTCCTAAAGCAGAGGTCTGATTGTGTCAATCCTGTACTCAATAAAATCCAATGACTCACCATTATCCTTAAGATCAAATACAAGCTCCTCTGTTTGGCACTGAAAACCTTTCACAATATGGTTCCAACCTAACTTTCTAGGCTTATTATACAATACTCCCCTTCATATAACTAACCTATGGTCCAGCCAAACTGGACTTTTGCTATTTCTTACACAGAGTAGTTTTTTAATGGTATATTTCCCCAATTACATGTAAAGGCAATTTTTAACATTCATTTTTTTGAAATTTTGCCTTACAAATTTTCTCCCTCCCTCCTCCCCCATGGGTAATATAGGGTATATGTATACAATCATGTAAAACATATTTCCATATTAGTCATATTGTGAACAAAACAAATAAAAAGAAAAAAAAAGAAAGTGAAAACAGTCTGCTTTGATCCAGAGTCCATTATTTCTTTCTCTTGAGTTAGATAGCAATTTCTTTGGGATTGTCTTGGATCATTGTATTGCTGACAAGAACTAAATGGTTCACAATGTTACTGCCTCACATGCATTATTCCATCTTCTACAAGCCACCCCAGCATGCTTGGAAAACTCTTCTTCCTTTCTCCCCCTCTCAGAATCTTCCATTTCCTTAAGTTCAGCTTAAGAGCCACTTCTTGCATGAGACCTTTCCTGATATCTACCCAGCTATTAGTGCCACCCCAACTCCCAAATCACCTGATTTTATTTCGTGTACATTATATATATGGTTGTTGTCCTTCCTTCTCAAAGAGAATCAAAATGACAACACTATGTTGAGGTCAAGGTCCAGTGTGTTTTATTGTTCTATAAGAGCTTGGAATGCTCTACCACAGGTCAAACACAAATAGTCTGTATATATACTTATCTATAATAATAATAATAATAATTTATCATATATACATTATATATACCTATATATGTCCACATTGTCTACCCTATAGAATATAAACTTATTGAGGGCAGAAACAGTTTCACTTTTGTCCTTCAGAGTGCCTTTCAGAGAGTATGTTCTTGATGCTTGTTTTTTGGACACATATGAGCCTAGGCATCTTAAGCTCAATTGTCTATCCAGGGACTCTTTAGCTTTTCTCCCAAACCCACCCCCTTTCTTTCTCAGCCCTCCTTCATCCTTCCAGTCACTCAGGTTTGAAACTCAGTATCATGCCAGAATGTTCATTCTTACTCAACCCACATGACTTATTTGCCAGATCTGGCTGTTTCTATCTCCACATACTCTCTGTCTTTCCACTTTCAGGATCCAAGATTCAGGTTCAGTGCTTGTCACCTCTCAGTAGAATTGTAACAATAATCTCCTAATTGTTTGGTGTGGCTTTCCTCTTCCCACTGTATCCTTCACACAGCTGCCAATGGAATCTTTCCTGAAGCACAGATCTGACTGTGTCATTCCCTCCAATGCCGCCCTATTATCCTGAAGGATCAAATATATAACCTCCTCAGTCTGGCATTTAAAGCCCTTCAAACGTGGCCCAGTCCTACCTGTGAGTTCTTATTATACATGAGTATACTTCCAGGCAACCTGAATATCCAGCTGTTTTTCACACGCTAGCCTCCAATTCTTGTCTCCAAGTCTTTGCACTGGTTGTCCCCCATGTCTGGAACATATTTCCTCATTATTTTTCTTTCTTAGTATTCATAGCTTACTTCAAGTTCAGCTACTGAGAAGCCTTCCTTAGCTCTCCCACAGTGTCCTGCATCTACTAATGCCTTTCCCCAGATATTTTGTATGTACCTATTAATATATGTTCATTTTATTTCCCCTTGATATATTGTAAACAGACACTGATTATTTCAATTATGTCTTTATATCTTTAGTGCTCAGCCTAGTGTCTGGTATATAGTAGGCACTTAATGAATGCTCATTGATTGATTGAAGAATCCTTAGCAACAATATAACCCAATCATCCCACCCACCCTCCTTTGCTTTATTCATGAGGAAGCTGAAGCTCAAGGAAGGTTAATGACTTGTCCAAGCTTAAACAGGTGGCAAAGTGAGGTTTCAAATTTAGGTCTTCTAACTTCAAATAGAATGCTCTTTTCACTATATTATCCCATGAGAAGGAAACTGAGTTAAGGAGAATGAAAAGTATTTGCCTAAAGTTCACCAGGGAAATGAACAAATGAGGTCCACTCAGGTCTTTACTGGTCTTCTCATGGTCTATCTTTATTTGTTTTAATAATATTGTATTTTCCTCTCAATTATATGTAAACACAATTTTCTCCCTCTTTCCCTCACTCTTACCCCCATCCCTAAGACAATTTGATAAATGTGCATCCATGTGCAAAATATTTCCATGTTAGCCATGAAATTAGTCATGAAAGAAGAAACATCAAAAGAAAAAACACAAAGAAATAAAGTGAAAAATAGTATGCTTCAATCTGCATTCAAACTCCACCATTTTTCTCTGGAGTTTTCATTTTGAGTCTTTTGAGATTGTCTTGGATCACTGTATTGCTAAGAAGGGCTAAGTCATTCACAGTTGATCATCACACAATGTTGCTATTACTGTGTACAATATAAAACAACACAATGTTCTGTCACTATTTTGCATTAGTTTGTGTCTTTCCAGGTTTTTGTAAAATCAGTCTGTTCATCATTTTTTTTATAGTATATTAGTATTGCATTGCACACAATTTATTTAACCATCCCCCAAATGATGGGCATCCCCTCAACTTTGCCATATGGTCAGTCTTTGATCCCATTCTCAGGACCTTATAGGAACTCCAAGATGACTCTCTTGGTGGGCAAGTTCTTTCCATATCCAAGGTCATTTATGAATAACAAACTATTCAGTAAAGAATTGTCTTAATCATAAAGCTCTTGTAGACTCCAAGCCAGTAGGGACATCTAGTCCACCCTCTTCATTTTACAGGTAGGGAAACTGAGGTCCAAAGGCTCTAAAATATACATTTCATTAGACTGAATCTTTAGGGCCAAACCTCTAGTCCAGTACTCTCTTGACTATATTTTTTTCTTTACAGGATGACTTTTCTTTTCAATTAATAGATATTTTAAATTAAAAAAATTTATAGATCATCCAGATTTTTCCCTGTATCTTACCCATTCCCCCTCTTTAGAGAGTCAATGTTTATAGCAACATATATATATATATGTATATATATATATATACATATATATATGTGTGTGTGTGTGTGTATATATATATATATATATATAAATTCAGGAAGGAAATGAGTAAGGAAACAAGCATACCATGTGCCAAGTCTTGTACTTTTTACAAGAATTTTACAAATATTAGTTCATTTGATCTTCACTAAGATCCTGATGAAGGAGTGCTATTGGAATTCCCCTATTATGATTGAGGAAACTGAAGCAGGCAGGGGTTCATTGATTTGCCCAAGGTCTCACAGCTAGGAAATATCTGAGGTTGAATTCAAACTCCAGTACTCCTTCCATCCAGCAGTCTCCCAGCCAAAAAAAAAAAAAAATGAACAAGGAGAAGGCAGGGAAAGGTGGCTTCTCCTTTTTTGTCTTTGGGGCTGTTTTAAAACATATGATTTGTATGTGTTCATAGGGGTTTTCTTTCTATTTACATTGTTGACATAGATTGTTTTTTGGGTTTTGCTTGCTTCAGTTTGCATCAGTCAATGTAGATCTTTCCATGTGTCTACTTCATCATGGTCATTATGTCTAATAGCCACAATTTGCTTAGTTCCAACAATGAATATCCAAGTTGATCTTTGCTACCATGAAAAGTGTTGCAATACTGTGTAACATAGTAGTGGTTTTCTTTCTTTGTCAATGATTTCCTTGGGGTATATGGCAGGGTCACTTTAAAAAAAAAGGGTCACTTTTCATGGATATCTTTTTATAAAATCCCAAAAATTCATTCTTGTAGCCTTTCTCCTTCTCAGAGAACTATCCTATATAACAAATAATTCTTTTAAAAGAAAAAGAGGGAGAAGAGCATAAATCAGCAAAATTGACCAATATATAGAAAAAAATCTGAAAAATATATAATATTCTATACCTGTGGACCTCCTACTCCTGCTAAGGAATGGGAAGAAGTGTCCTCTTCTTTGTGGCCAAGTTTATTTTTTTGTAATTTTGCAATGTAGGGCAACTAGGTGGTACAGAGAAGTAGGCAATGGACCTGCAGAAAGGAAGATCTACATTCAAATTTGGACTCAGACATTTAGTCTACATCTTAGGCAAAGGGTGATCCTCTTCTGTTACCAAAAAAGGGCCCCAGGAAAAGCAGAAGAGACTAGGGAATCTCCTAATTAGATGCTGGAAAACTGGAGGGGAAGGGAGAACCAGGGATGACTCCCCTGCCCAACCCTTTGTTTGGGTTCACCTTGTTAATTTTCTGATGGAATGACACCTCAGGTGAGGGTGAGAGGACTTGGGGCTCACTCCTCCAAGGATCTCACGGCTCTTCCCCCCCTCCCCCGACTACATGTTAAAACAATTCTTAACTTTCTTCTTAAAAAAATATTTTTCAATTTCAAATTCTCACATTCTCTCCTTCAATCCACCCTCGTCCCCACTGAGAAGGCAAGGCAAGCAATTTAACATAATGGACTTCTAAGCTCTTGCAGGTGAGATCTCACCTATCTTCACAGGGCCTGTATGATGTCTAGGGATAACCATTAGAAAAGCTATTGATCAGGAACTTGCCTAGGGTTATAGGATAAGTGGCAAGAATGTCAAACTCCTAACCCTCAGGTCATTGCCCTATCCACTCACCCCAATGGACTTGCCAGTGCTATGAAGAAGACAAGAATTCAGAGCCCCTCCATCCACTTTGCCAGCCCCAGACACTCTGGGCATGACAGAAGGCTCTCTACTAGTGGTCTCCTGGTCCGTGTGATGACAGTACTGCATGGACTTTAGGAGTCTGAAATATCTGACCATCTCTCCAGAGGCCTGGGGCTCAGAGTCTAGTCCTCACTGTGCCCGTTGACTTGCTGTGTGGCCTCCAGCTAGTCTCCTAGTTTCTCCATGTCTCATTTTCCCCACAGTAAAATGAGACTAATCATCCTCAGCCTCCCGCATTGGGGTGTTGTGAGAATTAATTAAGGTTTATAAAATGCTTTGAGATCTGTGGATGAAAGGCCCTGGAGAAGAGCAGAGTATTATTATCCGTTATTATTATTGTTATTATTCCATCCAAGGATCTCAAAGCCCCTTATAGACACTAATTAGTACCTTGCAGGGGTGTTTTGAGGATGATTAGACCCATTTCACATATGGGAAAACCTAAGCCGAAGGAGAAGCCAAGTCAGACCAGGTCATGAGTGAAGAGTAGCAAAGGCAGGAACCAAACCAAGAGTCTTCACCCTCAGGGTTTCTCCCTATCTGCTAAGTCCAGACTTAACAAAGGGGTCAGAGAACGACAACAGTTCCTTGGACATTCACCCAGAGACTCTTCCTCCCCTGATCCTGCCATTCCAGGAAGTATTCCCACCCCCCAACCCCAGCCTGGCAACTGCCCATCAGCTGATTATAATTAAATTTTTATCTTCTAGCCTTACTACTTGATTTATTGACCCTCAGTGGTTCAAGATGAAAGGAATTATTTTCCAGGAGGATCTTAAGATTTCTAGGTTAAGGAATTCCCCTATGGAGACCATTTATGTCTCATTCCTTTTCAGACTGCACTTTGGATTTCCTCTACCATCCCCACTTCTCTCTTTTCCCCCTTCTCCTTTTCAGATTCCTCTCTTATGTTGTATAGAGCACTGGGCTTGGAGTTAGGAAGACCAGAGTTCAAATCTAATCTCACTAGCTGTGTGACCCTGGGTAGGTCATTGCCTCAGTTTCCCATCTGTAAAATGAAAAGGAGAAGGAAATGACAAAACCATTTTAGTACCTTTGCCAAGAAAACCTCATGGAATATACTGGCACACTATGATCTAAGCTAAGAGTTGGACAAGACTGAGTGACTGAACAACACATGATAGCTGTTTTTTCAAAATACACAATGTTTGTTCAGTCAAATGATTAGAGGCCAGTGATTAGAATTAGATCTGTGCTAGGGGAGGCCACCTAGGCCCAAAGAACAGAAGTTAGTCTAGGCTAGTCCTATCTAAGAGAATCCTGGAATGTGAGAGCCCTCATATGGGATGAACACTGAGAGGTAAGAGGGTGGTATGATGAAGTGGGCAGGGTGTTGGAACTGGGTCCAGGACGCCTAGGTTCAACTCCTTCCTCGGATATTCACCAGCTATGAGGTAGCTAAGACTATGCCCAGAGTCAGGGAGACCAGAGTTCAAACCCAAACTCAAGATCTTTACAGGCTATGTGACCCTGGGCAAGTCACTTAACCTCTGCCAGCCTCAGTTTCCTCAACTGTAAAGTGGGGATAATAATAACACTTACCTCCCAGGGTTGTTTTGAGGATTAAATATTATCATATTTGTAAATTATTTAGTACAGAACCTGTCAGTTAAAAAATGCTTGTTTCTCGCCTTCCTATATGATCATGAGCATATCATCTATTTTCTCAAAAGCTTTATTTCATCATCTCTAAAATGGGATAACCATACAAAGCCATTATGAGGAAATAGCCTTGCAAACCTTAGGTTAACATAGAAATGTTAATTTGTACTATAAATTACTATTTTTACAAAATAAAGGAACCTTACTAATCATTTACCCTTAACATTTTATAGATAAAGTGGTGAAAAATAGTCAGTCAGGGGGACCCAGGTTCCAATCCTGCCACTGATGCTTACTGTTATTGTGATCTTATCCCCCATGGGTCTGTTTCCTCATCTGTACAATGAGGAGTTTGGATTGGTTGACTTCTGAGCTGCTTCCTAAATCTAGAATTAGTATCCAACAAGAACACAAATTCTAATTAGATCATCTTACAAAGCAGCTCATTTTCTTGCTAGAGATAATTGGGAGACCCTTTCTCTATGAAGCCAGCCTGGCTGCTCATATGAACTGTGCCACATAGACAAGCTTGCTATAAAAAGAAAGCAAAGAGCCCAGCAGTAGTCATTTAGAGCTAGCTTGCAAACAGAGACCAAGAAGTCTTAATTCCAGGGACATATAGTAAAATTAATGAATTGATTAATTATTGGAAGCTAATTCACAGCTCACTCACTTTTTCCGAACATCAAGGCAGGAGAAGCAATGTGACTTGCCCAAAGTCACCGGGCCAGGGATAGCAGAGCCAGGCTGATTCTCAGTCCAGCAACCTTCCCAGGCTACCATGCTGTCTGCCCTTCTATAAATACATTTGCAGAAGTTTGTTCATAATAGACTAACTAATTTGTCATTTGGAAAGACAACATAGCTGGGAGAGAATGGGGCATAAGTCACATAAGTCTGGACAGAGGTAAGGATAAAGAATAGAATGTAGAGTCCTGTCTAAGATAGGAGGCCATTAAATAAGGCAGAGAGTAACTGGAAGCCTCAGTGGATGCGGCACTGGGTCTGGAATTAGGAAAACCTAAGTTCGAATCCAGACTCAGACACTGCCGAGCTGTGTGACCTTGGACAAGTCACTTAACCTTGTTTGCTTCAGTTTCCTCATCTGTAAAATGAACCAGAAAAAGAAATGGCAAACTACCCAGTACCTTTGCTGAGAAAACCCCCAAAAGGTTTCACAAAGAGTTATACATGAATGACTAAAAGTGACTGAACTACAAAGTATAGCAGAAAGAGCCCTAACTTTGAATTCCAGTCTTCATTCCAGTCTCATCTCTGCCCCTAATTAGCAGAAGTGTAATTGTAAGGTAAAAGCAATTATTCTTAATATTGGGCAAATTACTATACCAATCTGGACCTCAGTCTCCCTACTAAAATTATTCAGTTGCTTTATAGGAGAGGGTGTGTGTGTGTGTGTGTGTGTGTGTGTGTGTGTGTGTGTGTGTGTGTGTGAAAGAGAGACCCCTTTGACAGAATGTCAAAATCTATGGACATTTCTCAGAATAACATTTTGGTTCTTACATTTACAATGGAAGGAAATGCTAAATTCAGTTAGAGGTTTATAACAATAAAGATGTAAATTTTTGTTCCTTTCCAAGTTTAACAAAACCTTGGAAATCTATACATGGAGTTCACAGACTCTAGGTTAAGAACTTGGAGCCTAGGTCAGGGTATTGAACTCAAACAGACCTGGGGCCACTAAATTATACATAAAGATCCCATGGTTGCATATTAACTTAGAAAATCACATATTATCTATTTCTATTGTATTTTTATTTATTCTGTTGAATATAAACCAATTACTTTTTTTTTTTTAGTTTTTGCTAGGCAATGGGGTTAAGTGGCTTGCCCAAGGCCACACAGCTAGGTAATTATTAAGTGTCTGAGGTCGGATTTGAACTCAGGTCCTCCTGACTCCAGGGCTGGTGCTCTATCCACTGTGCCACCTAGCCACCCCCTCAATTACATTTCAATCTGATTTCAGCAACACTCTCAAGTTGCCTCCAGTGGAATGTTTGACAGCTCTAGTGAACATGGTCTCCAGGGAGCCTTCTAATTCTATAATATTGATCTTATGAAGGTAAGAAAAGGTACAAGGGTACATTGACTTCCCTTAGGCAGCTGAAGGGGTTGGGGATAGGGACACTTAAATGGATAGGAACAGAGTTAAAAGAAAACTGTCTACCTCACCATTTTTCCTAGGACTATACCATACCCATGGGGAACAAAAGGCACTAACTAGCTACTCCTTGGCAATACTATAAGGACTTTCCCCTCCTTCCATTGAGTGATCCTCCTAAGACAAGGGGCAGACCAGGAAATGGCCAGGAGCAATTTCTTAAAAGCCCATAACTACTGGATCTTCCATTTGGAAAAAAATGAGTGGATAAACTCATTCCATGACTTGAGCTGTATGCCTTGTATACTCAACCTGATCACCAAGGAAAGGTACAGGAGAAAGAGAAGGACCAGTCACTCTTCCTGAGGAACTTACAATAGAACAGGATGACCTGACCAGCTTAGAGTTGGGAAAGGATACAGGAAATGAGTCAGAGTTGAGATCACCAGGGGGTTTCTGGAACCCCATGTATGAAAGCTCCAAATTTAAGTCTTACCCAGAATATCCCTTGGGCAAGGAAGCTTGACCTTCTCTAGCTTCTCAACAAGGACCTCCAAACCCATCTCCAAAGTGATTTGATTGAATTGGTTAAGTGTTTATTGATTTTGATGGGCAAATTCTTGGGAGGCAAGAAAGGAGCACTGAGTATTTTGAATCCCATTGAGTAATTTGAATAGCATTGAATATTTTGCAAACTTATAGTATGAGGAAGAAAGGATTTGCCCAAAATCTAGAGGGAAAAGAAACAATAGACTTAAGAGGAGAGAAGGAAAAATGTTAAGAAACTATCAGACAGTCTAGAACAGCTAAGAACAAGACAAAGAAAGGAAATATTAGGTTATTTTGCTTGACTGATAGGTATCTGCCTTCCCTCTCCCCATCTCATGTCTTTCTATGTGAAGCAAAATGAATGTTGAATTTTAAATCAGACAATTCTAGATTTGAATATAGATTAAGTTATTTGCTACCTGTGTGGCCCTGAACAAAATACTTTTCTTCTCCATGCCTCAATTTCTTCATCTGTAAATTGCTAAGATTGGGCTAGATGAATTCAAAGGCTCTATCTAAAGCCAAATATTAAATATATAAATCTTTGATGGAAACTATCACTGGGAGAGAAGGGTAAAAGTATTCAAGTCAAAATTCATCAGAGTTGAAAAGGTCCTAAATGGGTCACTTAGTCCAACCTTTTCTTTGCTTTACAGATGGAGAAACCAAAGGCATTTGCTCAAGGTCATACAGTTGATGGTAGAAATGAGATTCAAACCCAGATCTTCCCATTGCAATGGTTCTGCATAAACCATTGGGATAAGATTTTATTTGTAATCAAAATCCTAAGATGGTTCCAAGAATTCAGAAGGACATTTTTTTTAATTTATTTATTTATTTTGAATTTTACAATTTTCCCCCATCTTGCTTCCCTCCCCCCTCCCCCCACAGAAGGCAGTCTATTAGTCTTTACATTGTTTCTGTGGTATACATTGACCTAAGTTGAATGTGATGAGAGAGAAATCATATCCTTAAGGGGAAAAAAAGTATAAGAGATAGCAAAATTACATAATAAAGTAACTTTTTTTTTAAATTTAAGGTAATAGTCTTTGGTCTTTGTTCAAACTCCACAATTCTTTCTCTGGATACAGATGGTATTCTCCATCACAGATATCCCAAACTTGTGCCTGATTGTTACACTGATGGAATGAGCAACTCCATTACGGTTGATCATCACCCCCAAAGAAGGACTTTTAAAAGTAAGATTCAGATAGGACTGAAAACATAATTGAGCAAGTCCTGGTGCTAGGCTAGGTATTTTCCTCCTTCATCTTCTTGTCGTACATAAAATGGAAAAAATGAAGACCTGTATTCTGATTTTTCTGATTCATTGTCTGTCTGACTATCTTTCAGTCAGGTGGCACAGTGAATAGAGGAGTTCCAGGTCTGGACTTAGGAAGTCCTGAGTTCAGTTCCAGCTTCAGATGCTTACTAGCTGCCTGTCCCTGGCAAGTTACTTCTCAATGTTTGCTTCAATTTCCCTAACTTTAAAACAAGCTGAAGAAGCAAACAGTATGACACTCCAGCCATTTTGCCAAGAAAACCCCAAATGGGGTCACAAAAGAGCCTTTCAAACACAACTAAACAACAACAATGACTCCTCTTTCCACTCCTAACCATAATCCTTTTTGGAGATTCTAAGAAAGCCAACTCAATTCATTTTCCTTCCTTTTGGAGGGGGGTTAGACTTTTAATTTCATGTTTCCAAATGTCCTTTGCATTCTTTCCTCTTCTTCTTTCCTCCCTCCCAGGTAAATTCACTGATATCTAAAGAGTTGACCCTAATCTCTATTCAAACAGCCAGTACTTTGGACCTAATCTTTCCTTGAGAAAGACAAATTGCTTTCCTTGCTTCAGTAATTCCTGGGACTCTTCTCTCATACAGACTAGAGTTATAACTAGAAATCTCTATGCTTGATGTAAGGGGAAGAGTTACTCATTGGGGTTCTGCAACAGTTTCTAAATTGATGAAGGACCACCTGGTGTTGGAGCTAGGATGAGAGGTGTAGCTGCCAGGGAAGGAAGAGAGTGTTTGGGGTCAGTATTGTTGATACTCTATAAATGCTGCTGACCTGGAGCAAGGCCCTAGTTGTACACCCTAACTAAAGGTCTACATAGTCTTACTATGTAGGTCCACCACCCTCCCACTCAATCTCTGAGAATTCCTGAGGGTCTTATCCTCAACCCATCTACTGAAGGTTATTATTGATATTGGCTGGTCCTCTACCAGTCAAATCAATAAACTAAAGATGGAGGGTTCTTAGTCATGTAACCAGAATATTGTTTCCCAGGAATCCAGTCTTACCTTTATTTTTCCTATGGGAAAATTCTGATTCCATGCTTATTCTTACTGACTTCTCCAGTCCCCTTTCTCACACAATGGACCAGGACTGGGTGCTTTTTGAAAGATTCCAGTCTTTCTTCTAGCATTTCATCCTCAGGGGAGTCATATCCTATCCCACGGTTACCTATGCTAAGGCTACTCCTATTTCTTCATGAAGTGTACATTGGCCTCCCAAATCTTTTCTCTAGCCATGCCCAACCCTGGTAACAGGTACCCCAGCAACTTGATCTGCATTTTCTAATCCCATCGCCAGGACTACCTGTAAAAGAAACAACCTCAATCTTAGCCAAATCAGGGTTATAGACAGAAACTTAAACATAGACCCAAAAGAAATCCAAACATCTCCAAGTGCTCTTGTCACAGATGAAAATGAGAGTATTGACCTTATACTACTAGAAGACAGGGTTCAAATATACAATAAAATACCTGAAATCATTTTGGCAACTGTGACAGGATTACATTGCCCATTTTATAGCAATTTTGATTCATTTTGTTCTCCTTTTTTTGGTTTTAATAAGGACTAATGTGACTGATGTGACAGACATAATATCACAATGTTTAGTTATCTGCAATACTTTCTAGTAGTATGACACAAGACAAATCCCTTAACTGTGATAAGGCCCATTTTTCTCCTTTGTAAAATGGGAATAACAATACCTGTCTCATAGAGTTTGTCAATTTAATGTTTGAATAGAATTCAGAGAAGAGCTAGAGGCAGCTTTGTAGAATGGATAGAGTAGTGGAGTTTGGCTCAGAAAGACCTGAGAAAAGTGACCTCAGACACTTCATTGCTATGAGACCCTGGGGATGTTTCTTAACTTCTCTAAGCTTCTCTCTGCTCCCTCATTTATAAAACAAACAAACAACAACAACAACAAAAAAAAAACTAGAGGGACTGGATGCTCCCTAAGGTTCCTTTCTAAATCTACAATAGAATTCAATCTCCTCATTCTTCAGATAAGGTCAGTGAGACCCAGAATGATGAAGTCAACTGCCCAAGATCATACAGGTAGGAAGGGGCAGATAATAACTCAAATATTCCGACTCAAGGGGAACATTTTTTTCGCACTTCACCATGATGATCTTGTAAATCTTAAAGCTTTATAGAAATATGAATTATTATTATTTTTCTTGCCCTTTCCTTATCAGGCCTGCACTGCCATGGGGTCTTTCTCTCTCTACCTCTTCCACTTGGACTTTGGAAGATTCAGATTTCTCAATTCTCCTAGTCTAGTAATATCAATAAATCTGTGACTCAGGAGAACTAAAGGAAAGAAGGGGGAGAGCTCTCAGAGAATGTAAGCTCCTTGAGGTCAAGAACTGTTTCACTTCTGTCTTTGCCTCACTAGTGTCTAGCATAGTTCTTGGTACATATTAGGTCCTTAGGAAATGCTTGTTGATTTGATTATAGTCAATTAGCACCTTCCAAAGATGATGGGATCCAATCACAGCCAGTATGCCTAGCCAGGGAATTGAGAGACTAGTTAGCTCCTTTCATTACACTCCTCTTTAGCATCACTTAGAAAAGTAAAAACACCTTCACAGGTCCCATGTAGAGCAGGTGATACAAGTATCATTATACCTGTTTTTCAGATGAGGAAATAATCAAAGAAATCCTAAAGGGCTAGGCACAAAGAGGGAGAGTGATAGAGTATCCAAGTTTTCATTCTTACTGCTGGATGAGGAGACTACCTAAATGATAGCTGCCCAAAGGAATAATCCTAGACAGAGAAGGAAGTTGAAAGACATTGAGGCTAGTTTCTCAGATCTTACTAAATAATACAATTAATCTAGGCAGCAATAGAGGAGAAATTTGGCTTCAGGCTTTTAAAAACAGAAAAACAATATTATCATCCTGGCACAGGGAAATTCAGACAGGGAAGAACTCAGAGACAGGGTAGATACTTCCCTCTTGGAGGGTTCATTCTCATGTGGTTTGGCACTGTCATATCTTCCTTTAATAATGGAAATATAGATTTGTCTTCTATTTGCTTAAAGATGGAAATATATACTTGGCTTTTTCCAACTTCTCCTCCTCTGCCTGACCCTGGCCTTATGCCCTGCTCTTCTCCTAAACCATTTCTTGCGGTCAGTCTGGGTCTCCAGTTTTTTCTTGATGAACCTACACAAGTATTTGCTGTGCTTCCTAACTCCAGAAGCTCTAGCTTGGGGTGGTGAACAGGGAAGGTCGGGAGGTGGAGCATCTCACTCTCTTTTTTTTTAATTTTAAAAAGGCTTTATTTAGAGTTTTACACTTTTTCCCCCAGATGGGAAAATGTTCACTAAAGAAAATAACTTACTTAAGGTTATTATGTCAATTATTGACAAAGCTAAGACTAAAACCCAAATCTCTTGAATCTCAACCCTCAGTTCAACAGTTAACTAGCTGTATGTATGACTTCATCTAATCTGGCTTCAGTTTCCTTATTTTCAAAATGGAAATAATGATATTTATAGTACCTTCTTTACCAGGTTGTAAGAAAAATGTTGTGTAAATTTTGAAGTGGAATAAAAATTCAAGTTATGACTATTGTTGTAAGTTGTTATTATTATTTCCACCTTTCATGTGACCTCTGCTGTCTCAGCTTGGAGGGTGCACTTACAGTGTCTCCCACTTATTTTCAAGATAAACCTCCATTTTCTCAGCCCTACCTAGAGTCCAACCAGAGCTAACCTCTCTCTCTCTCTCTCTCTCTCTCTCTCTCTCTCTCTCTCTCTCTCTCTCTCTCTCTCCAGATTGATTTTCCATTACTTCCCTTTTTGAAGTCTATGAGCCAAACAAACAACTTAGTTTCATAATGCCATCTCTTGTTCTGTGCATCAGGTGCTCCCCTTTGATTAAAATACCTTTCCTCCACATCTCTTTTGGCTATATTTCTCTTTCTTCAAGATCAATCTTGGCTGCCCTGTCATATTGTTCCCCCCTCCTCTCTTCCCCCACATAAACAAACCTAAAAATGGAAGTCACTTGGTTCTGAAAGCAAATGACCTTGGTTCAAATTTAGCCTCTTCACTGTGACCTTGGGCAAGTCATGGAATCTATCCTGGAAATTCTGCCTGACTTTCCTTTAATGGGCTACCACCTTTCCTGTGGTTGCACAGACCCCTGCCCTGCCCCCCCACCACCCCTATACATACTCTAATAGGTTAGCCTTCTTATGACTTACCTTCTCTTTCTTAGTTTCCTTATCTGAAATTTGAGGAGAACAATACTTGTACAACCTGGGTTTTTGTTTTTTGTTGAAAAAGTGCTTTTTAAACAGCAAAATACAATCTAAATTCATCATTATTTCTACTACTACTACTATTATTGCTTCTGCTGTTGCTGCTACTTCTCTTACTACTATTATTAGCTAGTTAGCTTAAAGGTTTGCAAAATGACTTACAAATATTCTCATTTTGATTTCATAACAACCCTAGGAAGTATGTGTTATTGTTATTTCCATTTTATATATAAATAATCTGGGGCAAATATGACCAGAAAAGACAATGATCAATGTTGGAAGGAATGTGGGAAATCTGGGATACTAATGTATTGCTGGTGGAGCTGTGAACTTGTCCAACCTTTTTGGAGAGCAATTTGGAATTATGCCCAAAGGGCAACAAAAATGTGCATAACCTTTGACCCAGCAATACCACTACTGGGTCTATACCATGAAGAGAGCATGAAAAAGGGTAAAAAATAACTTGTACAAAAATATTCATAGCAGCTCTGTTTGTGGTGGCAAAGAATTGGAAATTGGTGAATGTCCATCAAATGGGGAATGGCTGAACAAATTGTGATATATGTATGTTATGGAACACTATTCTATTAGAAACCAGGAGGGATGGGAATTCAGAGAAGCCTGGAAGGATTTTCATGAACTGATGCTGAGCAAAATGAGCAGAACTAGAACACTGTGCTTCCTAACAGCAACATGGGGGTGATGATCTATCTTAATGGACTTGCTCATTTCATCAGTGCAACAATCAGACACAATTTTAGGGTAACTGCAATGAAGAACACCATCTGTATCCAAAGATACAGATCCACAGAATTGTGGAGTTTAACAAAGACCAAAGACTATTACCTTTAATTTTTTAAAAAAAAGGTATCTTATTATGTAATTTTGCTATCTCTTATCTATTTTATTTTTTCCTTAAGGATATGGTTTCTCTCTCAACACATTCATTTTTGCTCAATGTATAGCAATGGAAACAATGCAAAGAGTATCAGACTGCCTTCTGTGGGGGGTGGGGGAAGGGAATCGAGATTGGGGGAAAAATTGTGAAATTCAAAAAACAGTAAAAAAAAGAACTGAGGCAAACAGAGGTTAAGTGACATGCTCAGGATCACACCACTATTGTCTGAGGCTTGATTTTAATTTGTATTTTCCACACTGCAGGGCTAGCACTTATTGTACTACCAAACTGTTCTTATTAATATTGATACTACCATCAAAAGACCTGGCTCCCTTTCAATTGGTTGTGTAATAACTATGCTAGGCCCCATAAAATGACTTAAGTCATCAGGGTCTTTCCTTGTCCTCTAGGAGTTTACTTTCTCCCTAATCGAGGAAGCAAACTGAGCTATTCAGTCATAAATTATATTGGTGATGGGACAGTTCAGTGGCATGGTGGATAAAGTACTGGGTCTGGAGTTATCTTCCTGAATTCAAATCTAGTCTCAAATCTAGTTGCATGACCCTGGGCAAGTCACTAACCCTGTTTGCCTAGTTTCCTCATCTCTAAAAATGAGCCGGAGAAAGAAATGACAAACCACCTTAGTATCTCTGCCAAGAAAACCCAGTTGGTGTCATAGAGAGTTGAACCGAAATGAAGAGTGACTTAAGAAAAATTGGTTATATGAAGTAAATGTAGGCATCACCCACAAAGAAAGATGAAGGGTATTTACTGGTGGTAGGGAGAAGCAGGCCATTTCCTGACTCAACCACGTTTCTGTAACTATGGGCCAGTAGCTTCCTCTCTCTCAATCTTGGTTTCTTAATCTGATAAACTTGGGTATCCAGTTTCAATGCAGGCTGAGTCCTGAGGCTCTGGGGGTGGGTGGGTGGGGAATATGAGGTCTCCCCTCTCCTCCCTCATCCCCCAACACACACAGTCCTTTCCTTCACCTACTAAGCATATGGAAAGGTTCTGACAGAAGTCATAGAGCCCCACATTGCAGCTCCCCTGACAAAAGAAGCTAAAATTCCTGGTGGGGGTGTGTGTGAATGGTCTGTGCAACTATAGCCAAGATCCATTAAAGTCCATTAAAGGGAAGTCCAGCAAACTTTCCAGGATGAATTCCATGGTTTCTAAGTTCCTTTCCAACTTCATACCTCAGATTCTGAGGAACAGGTGAAGAGAGAGGAGGGTTAAAGCAGTGCTGTTCCTTCCCTTCCCCCCTTTCCACTTCCCTTAGTTCTTGCCCTTATGTTTTGGTTAAGGAGGCAGATTAGTTTCCCTAAGGTTAGAACATGCACTCAAAGGAGGAAGAACAAGTACACTCCAGAGGCAGTGGAGGAGAATAGGGGAACCATTGGGCTTGAGGTGGAGAAAAACGGAACTGGAATGGTTTTCCACTGACCCATGACCATCACCACCTGACCCCTCCTTGCTGCTCCCCTCCCCCATTCTATCTCTTATGATTCCAGTCATGTGACCACCCCCCAATAATTTTAATCTCATTCCCAACTAACACTATTTCCCCCCACAACCAAGGTTTTTAAACTAGTGAGAACCCCCCCTTCCCCAATTCTGATTTTGTTCCTAGCCAACTTTGACTTTCTCTCTCCATGACTTCAGTTTATAATCTCATTCCTCAATCAACCTTGACCTTCCCTCCTTGTGATTCCAACCTGGGACACTGCCCTTCCCTCCCCTTTCCCATCACAGCTTTGGTCTATCTTAAACTTCTCATTCTCACTATGATCCCAAAATGTAGTAATCTCTCACATCAACTCCAATCACACTCTAGAACAACTCTGCCCATCCCTTCCTTGACTCCAACCTATATAATGATTGTTACTCACCCTCCCTCCTTAACTTTAACTATACTCCCAGCCAACATTGACCATTCTCCAAACTACAACTCACCATGGTACCTACCTGTACCTTTTCCATCCCTCACATCCATGCCTGGGTCACAAATTGATCACATGTGATCTTGACCATGAACAAGGACAATGTGGCATAGTGGGAAGGGCAGGGAGTTTGGATTCAAAGAATTTAGGTCTAAATGCTGACCTTACTACTTATTTCCTGTGTCTTTGCACAATGCACTTATACTCTCTGAGCTTCAGTTTCCTTATCTGTAAAATGAGGGGATCAAGGTCAATAATCAAACCAGTATAATTATCATCATTGATATTCAATTCAGTAAAGGCTCATTAAACACTTCTTGTGTGCATAGCACTATGCTGGACTCTGGAGAAGACACTACATTTTCCTTAGAAAAGTTCCAGCCCTAGGGGAGGCTAGGTGGCATAGTTGATAAAGCACAGCCCTGGAGTCAGGAGTACCTGGGTTCAAATCTGACCTCAGACACTTAATAATTACCTAGCTGTGTGGCCTTGGGCAAGCCACTTAACCCCATTTACCTTGCAAAAACCTAAAAAAAAGTAATAACAAAAATAGATTTGATTTAAAGTGATAAACAGAAATTATATTACACTTAAATGTGCAATAGACAATGGATTAATATTAACACAACACATCAGAACCAAATGATATAGCAACTAAAGAGAAAAGCTAACCAGTTTATAGGAATAAATGGGCATAAAACTATATCTTAATGTATCCCCTCCCAGACCTAGAACAATTTAACTGAAAGATAAACAAGAAAAAAAATTAAAGACCTGAATAGAATCGACAGATAATGACAGATATTAGTGATTACTGAATAGAAATAACAAGAAGCATCCATACTCCTTAGTTTGGCACAGCATATTTATAAAAATAAAGGCATAAATTCCTCACAAAGAAAAGCAGAAATATTAAATACATCCTTTTTTGTTGAATGTTATTTTATTTTTCAGTTACATGCAAAGATAGTTTTCATCATTCATCTTTTTGATGGCTTTGGAGTTCCACAATTTCTTCATCCCTTCTTTCCCTCCTCCCTCCCCATGCTAGTAATATGCTATAAGTTATACATGGATAATCAAAGCATATCCTTTATTAACCACAATGGAATACAATTATATTAATAAGACCATAGATTTAGAGACCATTGATTTGAATTCCCTTCATTTACAAATGATAAGACTGAGGCACAAAAATGTTAAGTGACTTGCTCTGGGTTATATAACTAACAAATATCTAAGGCAAGTTGTATATTCTAGTCTTTCTGATACCAACTTCAGGGACATATCTACTATTCATGGTTTTTAAGAATTAAAAATTAATTGGAGACTAAATAACAGCCCTAAAGATTCATGGGTCAAAGACCAATTTAAGAAACAATAGAAAACATTATCAAAGAATGATAACAATGAAACAGCTTCCTGACAACCTTTGAAATGCAATCAAAAAAAGTCAGGAGAGGGTTTTATATTTCTAAACACTTTGATCAACAAAAATAAGAAAGAACAGACCAACTGTTCATTAGGAATGAAACTTAAAAAAATGACAACCTAGAAAATGACAACTTTTTAAATTTCAACTAAACATCAAAGTTGAAAGTCTTAAAAAAAAAGGGGGGAAGGGCAGCTAGGTGGAGCAGGGAATAGAGCACCAGCCCTGGAATCAGGAGTACCTGAGTTCAAATCTGACCTCAGACACTTAATAATTACCTAACTGTGTGGCCTTGGGCAAGCTACTTAACCCCTTTGCCTTGCAAAAAAAAAAATACCCCTAAAAAATAAAAAGAAAGAAAAAAAAGATTTAATTTCATCCTTACAGCAAAAGAAGAAACAGACAGAATTAGTGATGATTTGTCCAGGGTCTGAGACTCCATATTCAGCACTCTATCCACTCCACTATCTAACTGCAAAGAGGAAACAAAAATATCTATTTGTAGATGACAGAGTCTCCATAGAGAACCCAAGAGGGTCAAGTAAAAATTTGCTGAAGCAATATCTTCAACATAGTTACAAAATATAAAACATGCCTACAAAAATTATCAGTTTTTCTGTATATTAACAACTAAATTCAGAGTGAATAAATAGAAAAATAAATTCCATCAAAATAATTACAGAATGTGTAAAATATTTAAGATTATACCTACTAAGACACATGCAAGAATCATGTTAATACAAACACAGAACACTTTTTACAGATAGTAAAACAGTGTTGCTCATAGTTGGGTCATACAAATGCAAAAAATGATAATACCCCTTTAAATCATTTTTTTCAGTGCCACATCAACTAAACTACTAAATGATTGCTTTAGATTAATATAAAAAAATAATAACAACACTTATCTGAAAATAAAAGGTCAAGAATAGCAAGGGAAATAATGAAAAAATGGAAAGGAAAGAGGGAAGCAATACTATATTTCAAACTAGACTACAAATCAGTAATTATAAAAATTAGGTTGTTCTGGCTAAAAAAATGAGAAAAGTATAACAGATTAGATATACTATACAGAAATCAATAGATAATTTCTAATAGAAATAATTCATAATAAATGTATTACGACACCCCTTGCAAATGTAGCAACCCCACAGAGAAACCTCCTTAATTTTAATAGCATTCACTGGACCCCTGGGGAAGGAAAAGTGATCATTACCAATAGTTACTATGTAGATCGTATCTCACAACTTACAGTGGTTGAATTTATATCAGTTGATACAATTAGCTTAAAACAAAGGTATTTATTTATTTATTTTGAGTTTTACTTACTTCCCTCCCCCCACCTCCCACAGAAAGCAATTTGCCAGTTTTTACATTGTTTCCATGGTATACATCCAAATTGAGTGTGATGAGAGAGAAATCATATCCTTAAGGAAGAAACATAAAAGTATAAGAGATAGCAAGATCAGACAATAAGATAGCAGTTTTTTTTTCTAAATTAAAGATAATAGTCCTTGGTCTTTGTTCAAACTCCACAGTTCTTTCTCTGGATAAAGATGTATCCTCCATCATAGACAGCCCCAGATTGTCCCTGATTGTTGCACTGATGGAATGAGCAAATCCATCAAGATTGATCATCGCCCCCATGTTGCTGGTAGGGTGTACAGTGTTTTTCCTGGTTCTGCTCAGCTCACTCAGCATCAGTTCACGCAAGTCCCTCTAAGCTTCCCTGAATTCCCATCCCTCCTGGTTTCTAATAGAACAATAATGTTCCGTGACATACATATACCACAGTTTGCCAAGCCATTTCCCCAATTGAAGGACATTTACTTATTTCCAATTCTTTGCCACCACAAACAGGGCTGCTATGAATATTTTTAAACAAGTGATGCTTTTACCCTTTTTCATCATCTCTTCAGGGTATAGACCCAGTAGTGTTATTGCTGGATCAAAGGGTATGCACATTTTTGTTGCCCTTTGGGCATAGTTCCACCCTGCTCTCCAGAAAGGTTGGATGAGCTCACAGCTTCACCAATATTGTATTAGTGTCTCAGATTTCCCATAACCCTTCCAACGATGATCATTGTCCTTTTTGGTTATATTGGCCAGTCTGAGAGGTGTGAGGTGGTACCTCAGAGATGCTTTAATTTGCATTTCTCTAATAAGTAATGATTTAGAGCAATTTTTCATATGACTATGGATAGCTTTGATTTCCTCATCTGTAAATTGCCTTTGCATATCCTTTGACCATTTGGGGAATGGCTTTTTTTTTAAATTTGACTCAGTTTTCTGTATATTTTAGAAATGAGTCCTTAAATAAAGGTATTTATTAAGAAGAGGTGTAGACTATCTCCCCACTCCCATTCCCTCATAAACCTGGAGTTCAATCTCTCACAAACACAGGATCAAAAGGAAGAAGGGGTCCAGATTTAAAATACATTGGTAGAGTGAGGCACACCCAGAGGAAGTTCACACTTCTAAACCTGAAGGGTTGAGTACCCTAACTCTTCTCATGGTACTCTCAAGCTGCAACCCACTGAGTGAAGTGTCATTCTTTTGTGTTTCTAGGGTCTGTTCTTCTCCATTTCAGGAATGTCCAGTTCTTTGAGATTCCATTTATGGTTTTATTGGTAGACAACTAAAGTGGTTTGCCATTTCTTTCCCTATTTCATTTTATAGATGAGGAAACTGAGGCAAATGGGATTAAACAACTTTCCCAGAGTCACATAGCTAATAAGTGTCTGAAGCTGAATTTGAGCCCAGATATTCCTGACTCCAGGCCAGGCACTCTATTTGCTGTGGTACCAAGTTACCCAAAAATGGGAAGATAGACTAACTCTTGGTCATGATGAAAAGATCTGCTAAAATATTTTTGTGCATATATAGATTCTTATTCTTCTTTCTTTGATTTCTTTGGGATATAAGCCTAGTAGTGGTATAACTGGGTTAAAGGGTAAGCATGATTTATAATAGTTAGCATTTATATAGCCCTATAAGGTTTGCAAAGCTCTTTAAAAATAATCCCATTTTTATAGTGGAAGGCACTATGATTATCTTCTTTTTCAGATAGGGTAACTGAGGCTGAGGCAGATTGAATGTCTTGACCAGGATCACACAATTAGTAGGCTTGTGAGACTGGATTTAAACTTAGTTCTTCCTGACCCTCCATCCAGTGCTTGAACTACTTGCTTCATCACAAACTTCCAGCAGAGACGAGAGAGAATGATTTCATCAGAGGCCATCTAGTTCAGCCTCTATTTGACCAAATTCCTTTGCAACATCATGAACAATTCTCTGCTTAAAGACCTCTGTCTCCCAGTGCTGTCTATTCCATTTGGTATGGGGAAGTTTATCTTGACATCAAGGCTAAGTCTGCCTTTTGTAACTTCAACCCATTGCTAGTAATTCTAAATATCTCAATTCAATAAATATTAAGCCACCTACTATGGAACAAGCGTTGCCTTTGGTACTGGTGTTACAAAGACAAAAACAGAACTGGCCCTTCCCCCAAGGAACTTCCATTTTACCAGAGGGGAAACAGTATATACATACATACATACATACATATATATATATATGTAAGTGAATAACAAAATATGATATGAATTAAATAAAATTTTTTTTCTTGAGATCTGATGATGATGATAATGATGATGATGATCATGTTTGTCTTTCATTCTTGAAGAAGACCATGACATCAGGGAGGTGATGTCATGACAGGCAAATGAATTGGATTTGAATGAGGGCTACTATGCTAAGTCATCAGCTTCACTTTCTCCTCCAGAGCCATCTGTGTACAGTGGCAAGATATGAGAGGCAAATAGGGTTAAGGGACTTGTCACACAGCTAGTAAGCCTTAAATGTTTGAAGTGTGAACTCAGGTCCTCCAGACTCCAGGACTGATGCTCTATCTACTACCATTTAACCCAAAAGACATAGGGAATCAGGAGACACCTGGGATAGGAGGTACCACTTGTGCTGAGTCTTAAAAGAAGTAGGTATACCAAGAAGTGAAGATAAGAAGGGAGCATACTCTTCAGGCATGGCTGACAGTTTATGCAAAGTCATGAAGGTGGACAGAACATCATCTCAACCAAGTCATCTCTTTTCAAGGCTCAATATCACCTGTTCCTCAGTAATCCTGAGATAACACATTCTCAAGGCTTTTTACCTTTTTGTCTACCTTCTTCTGGTTGTCAATGTCTCCTACCATATGGGTCTCATCAATGACCATCATTCTGAGGTATGTTCTGACCAGGATTAGGACTGTCAAGATAATCATTCCCTTTGTTCAGGACACTGAGACTTTTAAAATGAAATTTGGGGTAGGATCTGGGAGTTTGAAGTCATAATGGTTCACTCTAAAATACCCAGTTCTTTCTCACTCAAGCTATTGCCCAGCTATGTTTTACTCATTCTATATAGATAAATTAACATTCACATTTTACTTTCTTAGATTCCACCAACTATTCCATTCAGTTATGACCTTTTTGGGATCCTGATTCCAGTATCTTGTTCTTGACCCTCTTTTTTTCTTCTTCTTCTATATTATCTCATTTAAAGTTCCCATCAACTCCTCTAAGTTCAGTCTTTTTGCAGCTGATTCTCAGATCTATTTAACCAGCCCTAACCTCACTCTTGATCATCCCACATCACCAATCACCTATGGGACATTGACTTTCAGATATCCCACAGGCATCTCAAACTCAAGATGCCCCAAACAAACTCAATATCATTTCTCTCAAACACTCTCCTTTTCCAACTTCCTCTTCCTGTCAAAGGTACCATGATCTTTCCAGTTATATAAGCTCCCAAATTCAATGTCATCCTCAACTTCTCACTCTCATTCACTCTATACATCCAATCTGTTGTCAAGTCCAGTCATTTTTACCATCATAGCATCTCTCCTATATGTCCCTTTCTCTCCTCTGAGACTACTACTACCTTGGCACAGGTATTCATAATCTCAATAGTCTCTAATTTAATCTCTTTGCCTCAAGTCTTTGCCTTGGCATGGTGGTCATTTCAGAGCACCATATTGTAGGAGATATTGCTAATTAGGAACATAGAAGAAGGTGGCCAAGATGATGAAAAGCCATTCCATTGGACAAATGTCAAAGTGATTCTCTTAAAGAACATTCCTGACTATTTCACCCTTCCCCTTACTCAATATTAACTCCTATGACTCCCTACTATCTTCAGGATAAAATATAAAATCCTCTATTTACCTTCTCCTTCCTACTTTTGTAGTCTTCTTGTTCCCCTCCTATCCTCTTTAATCTAGAATACCAGCTTCCTTGTTGAAACACACACAACATTCCATCTACCAACTCCATACTTATTCACTGACTATCCCCCATGCCAGAAATGCTCTTTCTTCCTCACTTTTGCCTCTTGGCTCCTCTGCCTTCCTTCAAGACTCAAATCCCACTTTCTACAAGAAGTCTATCTTGGACCCAGTTCCTACACCCATTCCTCCCTCTGCTGGTGCTTTTCCAAAGGATCATCTTCCATATAGTCTATAAATCTTGTATGTACATAGTTGTTTGCATATTGTCTTCTTCCATTAGAATTAAGGGCAACAATCATAGTTTTTTCTTCCCTTTGTATCCCCTGGAACAGTATCTCACACATAATAAGTTCCCATTTGACTGACCTATCAATGGCATCACTCCTAGCTTCTTGTCATCTGCAAATTCAAAAAGTCACTGGAAAAAATGTTGAACAACAAGACAGATCCCTAAGGCTTTCACTAATGAGACCTCTCTCCAGGATGACATTGAATAATGACTAGTCTTTGGGTTTGGTCATTCAACCAGTTCCACCAAACCATACTATTTTCTAGCCCACATCTTTCTATCTTGTCTGCCAAGATGAAATGAGAGACTATGTCAAATGCTAAGCCACATTAGCTGAGGACTGATCGCCTGCCCACTCCTCATCTCAGTGGCCCTCAGGTCTGAGCTTTGATGGTTCTGTCTATGAGATAGCTCTTCTGGTTACCCATTATCCATGGAGGATCTAGGTTCCTAGTGGTTATTGTCTTTGCACTCTTCCTCCCCTACCTAGCTCCAGGCCAACACTCTTTGTCTTGTAGGAGTAGTGAGTAATCGCCCTTCCTTGCTTTCATCATGGTTAAGAGGGGGCAGTGGAGTCTTTTTTTTAAGAGTTCACCCACTCAAGCCACAAAGACTGCTATGAAGAAACTTTTAAATGTTTTAAATGCCCTGTGTTTAGAGTACAAGGATGCTGTCCTCCCTGGTTCTGGCAGCTGAGCAGACAGATAGGATTAACTAGCTTGTAGCTATAGTCTGGAAAAGGTGTTCTCTAGGTTCTTGATGGAAAATCCTTTTAGTTATGGAAAAAGAGACATTAGGAGCATGATGGTTTGCCTAAAAATGAATTGTATTGATACCATCAAGCATGGGGATGTTAATATGGTGGCTTTGGCTGGAGAAGGATGGGGTAGGGGAAGAGCTGAGAATGAGTAAAGGGGAAGTCCAGGTCTTTCTTTTTAGGAACAAACTCTGAACAGCTCTATGAAGTCAAATTTCTACCTAATGTTCTTGGGATTGTATTTTCCACCTGATTCTCCAAGAGAATGTTCCAGGACCTGGGTGGGGATTCTCAGTGATTTTAAGAAGGTTTCCACCAAGATCCTTTTCTACCTTCTTTCTCTTATCACTCAATTTTGCAGAGAAAAAGTGGAATAAAGAAACTGTGCTAGCTATGAAAAAGATGCCATTTTCCTTAGAGGTTGTCCCATAGAGACCAAGAGACGTGTGGTGGGTAGGAAGTGAGAAGAAAGTAGCCTTGCATAGTCCTGGGGGAGTTGAACAGAATAACCCAGATAGTTCCTGGACTCTACTAATTCAACTATGTCTTGCTAGATGCACATATTAGGGATTGGACTCAATGGCTCATAAAGGCTGCAATTTGGAGCCATTTGCCCCATGCCCTACTTAGAACCAAGTTAAAATGTATTATAGGATCCAACTCTATCTATGATACAAGGATGGGAAAAGGAAGAGGAGAATGCTATTCACAAGAAGGGGAGAATGGAGAGTCTCTATGGTATCAAATGATATAATATGTGCCTGACACATAGTAGACACTATATAAATCCTAGTTATGGAGGCAGTAGGTTGCAAAGTGGTATGAGCCTGGAGCTAGAAAGATCTGATTTCAAATTTGATCTTAGAAACTTAGAATGTTTGATCCTAGGTAAGTCAGTTAACTTCTGTTGACTTCAGCATCCTCACCTATAAAATGGAGGTGTTATCTTGTAGGGTCATTGTGAGAATTAAATGAAATAGTATTTGTATATTTAAGAAATTTAGTATTATGTCTAGCACATAGTAGATGCTACATAAATGCTTCCTCTTAGTTTAATGTGGAACTGGCTAGCCAGCACATCCTAGTATAGGAAAGTAGCTATGCTTTTGGGATAAAACTGATCAGTACACTCCTTGACTTCCTCCAAAGGAATCCTCCCTTCAGTCATTTTCTAGAAGTCCCTAAAGTCTTTCTTTGTTGGGAAGCAGAGAATTCAATTCTCTATTCACATTGCCAAAACCTTCATTCTGGTCTTCATCTCTTTTGCCTGGATTTCTTTTTTTTGTTTTGTTTTGGGTTTTTGGGGTTTTTTTTTTGCAAGGCAATGAGGTTAAGCAACTTGCTCATGATCACTCAGCTAGGTAAATTATTAAGTGTCTGAGGCTGGATTTGAACTCAGGTCCTCCTGATTCCAGGGCCAGTGCCCTATCCACTATAACACCTAACTGTCCCTTTTTGCCTGGATTTCTGCAGCAGCATCCTAATTATTCTCCTTGTCTCAAACCTTTCTTCTACTCCAATCTAGCTTCCATATAATGGAGGATATGGTTTTCTTTAAGCACATATCTAATCATGTCATTCCCTCATTCAAAAAGTTCCCATGGCTCCCTATTTCCTCTGGGATAAAATATAAACTAAACAATTTTGTAAAATCCTTCACAACCTGACCCAAGCTTATCTTCTAAATCACATTGGACATTATTTCCTGTCCCACACTCTTTAATCTAGATCATAGATTCTTGTTTTTTCATATTTATTTTCCACTTACATTTAAAGATAGTTTTCAGCATTCATCCTTTTGCAAGATTTTGAGTTCTACATTCATTTTTCCATCCCCTCCCTTTCCACCCCACTCCCCATAGCAGCAACCAATCCAATATAGGTTGTATATGTAAAATCACCTTTAACATAATTCTACATAAGTTAGACTGTGAAAAAACTAGAACTAGGGAGAAAAAAACATGAAGAAAGAAAGAAAAAAACATTAGAAAGTTTTTTAAAAGTGAACACAGTAGCTTTGCTCTGCATTCAGAATCTATAGTTGTTTTTCCTCTGAATGTGGATGGTATTTCCTTAACAGGTCTCTCCAAGATTGTCCTTGATCACTGAACTGCTGAGAGGAGTTGCATTCATAATAGGTTCTTAATGTAGGATGTATGAACTTTAAAAAAATTATAACTATATTTCAAAATAATTGATTTTATTTGTGATTGTATGTATTCAGTTTTATACATTTAAAAGCATTATTTTGAGAAGGGATCCACAGGTTTCCATAGGCTGCCTCTGATCTAAGCAAATCAGCCTTCTCTCTGTCCCTCATACAGGGTGCTTTATCTCCCATTTCTGTGTCTTTAACCTGGCTATCTCTCAGGACTGGAATATTCCTTCCCTCCACTTCATAGAATTCCTCTCTTCCTTCATCATGCAGCTCAAGCACCATCTTCTACATTAAGACTTTTCAAATTTCCCAGTTGCTCATGCCTACTTCCCTAAAAATCTCGTGTAAAAATATTAAGACATAAGTATATTTATTCTCTTTATTCTATAAATGAATATATATGTCTCCTTTGTTAGAATGTAAGCTCTTAGGGGCAGCTAGGCGGAACAGTGGATAGAGCAGCAGCCTTGGAGTCAGGAGGACTTGAGTTCAAATTTGACCTCAGACACTTAATAACTACCTAGCTGCATGATCTTGGGCAAGTCACTTAACTCCATTGCCTTGCAAAAACAAAACAAAACAAGAATGTAATCTCTTTAAAAGTAAGGATTACCATGTTCTTTATGTTTGAATTACCTATGCCTTGTTCTTAGTAAGCACTTAATAAATACTTATTGATTGAATTCAATTCATATACTGACCATTATACAATGTGCTAGAAATTTTAAAAAAAAGTGCAAAAACATTCCCTGTCCTCAAGGAGCTTATATTCTACTGGGAATAAGCAATATGTACACAGAACCAAGTAGCAAACAGAAAGTATATGATATGGAGCAATCCAATAAAATTTAAGAGGACTAAGATGCTATAACTGATGGAGGGGGGTCTGGGGAGATGCAGATCAGAAAAGGCATCATGTCCAAGGTGGCACTGGAGTTAAGCCTTAGAAGGAGCAAGGGACTCTGAGAGGAAAAGAGGGGAAGATGGGAGAGTAGTTGCAAGTGTGGAGGTGGGGGATGTAATGCTCTGCATAAGGAATTGCAAGGAGGCTTATTTGGCTAGAAGAAGAGAATGTGTAATGTTCAGTTTAGAAAGATGGGTCAGAGCAGCTAAATGGCACAGCCCTGGAGTCAGGAGTATCTGAATTCAAATCTAGCCTCAGACACTTAATAATTGTCTAGTTGTGTGACCTTGAGCAAGTCACTTAACCCCATTGCTTTAAATTTAAAAAAAGTAAAAAGAAAAAAAGATGGGTCAGAGTCAGATTATCCCAAAGTCACACATATGGACAAGTCAGGTCCTGGCACATAGGACAATGAAAGAATAGAGGCCAAAGGAATGGCTCTCCCTGTGCCTCAAGTTGTTTTGCAATAGCTTAAGCCCAAGGACATAGACCCACACACTCTCTCACAAAGCCCTTCTGAAGACTGGGTGCTGGAGGCAACAGCAGGACCTGGGTGGTGTCCTTATCCTGTCCTTATCCTCCTCTGCTTTTAGGGGTGGGGACAGGAGAAACCAATGAGGGAATGCTGAGATTTTTAGATTGTTAGTTCTGGAAGGGCCCTAAAAGCTCATTCATTTATAGAGGATGAAGGTTAGACTCAGATGTGAAATGACAAGCCCAAGATCACCTAGTATATTGGTGCTGGAGCCAGGACTCAAAAAACCCAGGTTTCCTGACACTGGTATAACTAGGTAGCTCTTGGATTTCTCAACTATCCTCTTTTGCTCTTAACTCACAACCTCCTACCCACTTTCTTTAGCCCATCCTTCAGAGATAAAGCACCAGCCCTGGAGTCAGGAGTACCTGGGTTCAAATCCGGTCTCAGACACTTAATAATTACCTAGCTGTGTGGCCTTGGGCAAGCCACTTAACCCCATTTGCCTTGCAAAAAACCTAAAAAAAATCTTAATTATGGTAATGATGGCTAACATCTATATAGAACCTTAAGATCTTCAAAGGGTTTTTATTCATTCATTCATTCATTTATTTTTCATTTATTTATTTTTAATTTTCTAATCTGAACCTCACAATAATCTAACAAGAGAGGAACTTTTATTACCCCCATTTTACAGATGAGAAAACAGGTTTCACAAGGTTATATGATTTTCCCAGTGTTGGAGCTATTAAGTATTTAATTCAAATCCAAGTCTTTCCCACTTCAATCATTCCATCTACTATGTTGTGCTTTACTTGCTCCAGGTTGACCATCCTGTGTCCTGACTGGCTACATCCCTCCATGGACCAGTCTTTGGAACTATGCATCAAAGCTTTATCTGCTTGTCCTCCATGGCCTTTCTGGATAATTTGACCTTTTGTTCTTAGTCTTCCATAATGCTGGGAAGTTCTTATCAATTCTAGGTCACACTGAACAACCTTCATTCCTTCCTGTGGGGATGCCTTTCTTTTTTGGAGCTCGGAAGTTTTCTGTATTGGGGTGGCAGCTTTGTTGTGAAAGAATGAATTTAGGTTTCCATTATTCCCTGTTCCTGGGTCAAGAGTGAGACACAGAGACTCAGGGAAAGAAAGACTGAAGTAGAGTGTGTTATAATGGGACTGGTAGGTGATTGAAGGGGACAAGTTGAAGAAATGGTTCCTGACCCCCCATCCCCACCCCTCCCACCCCCAGGAAATACTTTCCTAACTAATCTGGTTCAAATGATTTTGGCTTTGATTTATGTCAACAGAATCCAGAAATGCTGGGCTAGGGAGCCTGAGGCTGGAATTCCTGTATCTACTTCTAGAATAAGACATGTCTGTGGTAGTTGGACTAGGCAATTGGGTGGAGAGATTCTGGGAAATTTTGGAGTGAATTGAGATAGACTGTAAGCTTCTTTTGCCAGGGAAAAAAATGAAGATTTTTATGACATTGTTCTTTCAATTTCCCCACTATTCTCATCTTGAACACAATTTGGGAAACCTTGCCCTTATTTTGCCTCAAAATGGGGGCAGTGTTCCTATTGATAAGGATAATGGAAAAGATGGTTGAATTGTTGGTGATAGTAAGTGGTACTGATGGTGATAACAAGGCCTTTTTTGCTTTAGTGTTTCTCCAGGGTTCCTTCCTGGATTCTCCTTGAGTTTTCTTGCCAAGGGATTCTAGAGACTGTATGACAATGCAGTTTAATGGTAAGAAGAATTGTCACTAGTAATTTTGTACCTGAGTCAACTGATCCAAGGGAGGAAGAGAAGAAGTAAAGGGAAATCCAGGGCTAAGGATGAAGCTAGGGTAGGGGGAAAGCTTGCTTTAGAATGATACTTTCAGCACTCTCTAATTTTCCTAGGCCAGGTCCTACCATCCTCACTCTAGTTATATGTTCCAGGCCAGAGCTTAGGGAGAAAAATTCCAAGAATGTCTGAGAAAGGGCAGAGTAACCTGTCATTTTGCACATAAGGAAACTGAAGTAAAAAATACCACATACAGACTCAAGGATCTGAAGGATGGGAAGAAGACATTTCCCCAATTCAGATATCCATCAGGGACTGAACATTGATCTGTGAAGACAGAATTACAGCTACCAGAAATTAGACATCTGTGCAAGATTTCACCATGCCCAAAATATACTCCTTTCACAGAATAGTATAATGCAAAATTCTTCTGAATTTTGGAGTCAGAGGACCTGGGTTCTGATTAAAATCATGTGATGGAGGGGAGGGCAGGGAATAATTACCATTTAATCTTTCTGGTCATCAATTTCTCATCTATAAAATGAATTGAGGGATGTGAATTCATTGATCTCTGAAGGTCTTTCCAGCATTAGCTCTATGGTCTGATTTTCTCTATCTGATTAAAAATATTCTATTGTTTCTTTTTTTTTTTTTTTAGGTTTTTGCAAGGCAAACAGGGTTAAGTGGCTTGCCCAAGGCCACACAGTTAGGTAATTATTAAGTGTCTGAGGCCAGATTTGAACCCAGGCACTCCTGACTCCAGGGCCTGTGCTTTATCCACTATGCCACCTAGCTGCCCCTATTCTATTGTTTCTGAGTGTGCCATACTAGGGTCACTTCTTAGAATTCTCAAATTCCTCCAAGATGTTCTTTCCAAATTATCTTTCTAAGAATCAGCTAAGAGACAATTTCCAAGGTTGTTTTGAGTTGCATCTGAGGTAAACATTTCTTTTCATTCTGCTTTGTTGCTTTTTTGTCCTTTGTTTCTAAAGAGAATCAGTGACATCACAGGGTCATATCTTGATTTGTGTTCGAATTGGATTTGAGTGAGGCAGTCAATGAAATCCAGTGATAAGAAAAAAGTCAGGATAACTGACAATGGTCTGTGATGCAGTAGAGGACCTTGGTGTCGATTTGTTCCTTGACATATTTCTATTTGTTACTTGACATATTTCTGTTGTATTGGTCCATTAATCAGAAAATTATCACCAAAGGACCAGCTCAGTGAACTTGGATTAGTAGGAAACCTAGAGAGGAAAATGATGTCCTTGCTCCTAGGAAAACTGTTAAGCAAGTGAAATTTATTTTTCATATTCTCCTATACTGTTCCCCCTTCCTCCTTTTAAACAGTTCACCCACAGTCCAAGCCTGGAAGCCCAGAGCACTCCCTCTTGTGGTATACCACCCCTTCAACTGGCTAACTCCTGGAAAAGATCTGATTAACTTGTTTACCAACCTAAATGTAGGTGAGACTGTGTAGCATAGAGAGAAAGGGAAGGGTTCTGGGCTTGAAGCTCACTAACTGGGTGTCTCTGGACAAGTCACTAAATCTCTCTCCATCACTGTTTCTTGATTGTAAAATGGGAATTATAATATGTACCTTGCAAGGATGTTATAAGAATCAAATAAGCTTACACATATGAGAGCCTTTGCAAACTTTAAAATCCTATATAAATGTCAGTTGCTATCATTAAGGTGCTTGATTTAGGGGTATCTGGACCTACAATTTCATTAGCCTAGGGGATTTTCAATGAAGAATCACCCATGAGTAATGCAGGTAATAATAATAATAATAGTTAGCATATATACGAGGCAGCTAGGCAGTATAATGGATAGAGCACTAGGTCTAGAGTCAGGAAAACCTGAGTTCACACACTAGTTGTGTGACCCTAGGAAAGTCACTTAACCCTGCAGTTGCCTTTTCTATAAAATGAACTGGAAAAGGAAAAGGCAAACTTCTCCAATCTCTTTTTGCCAAGAAAATTCCAAATGAGGTCATAAAGCATTGGATACACCTGAATAACAATAACAGCAAAAATTTATATAGCAATTTCAGGTTTTATACATATATATGTCAAATATTATATAACAGTGTTACAGGTACTATGCAAAGAACTTTTACAATTATTATCTTATTGATCCTTACAATAATGCTGAGAGGTAGATGTTATTTTCTCCATTTCACATATGAGGAAACTGAGGCAAACAGAGGTTAAGTGACTTGTGCAGTCACAGAGAGAATAAGTATTTGAGGATGGATTTGAACTCAGATCTTCCTGACTCCAGGCCCAACTCTATCCATAGTACATCTAGTTGTCCCCAAGATAATTTGTTTGTTAGTACAATTTTAGAGTTGTCTAGGAACAACTTGAAGGTGTCTCAACTAGTTTTTCCTGGGTGATCCCATCCTAAGTGTCAAGCTCCAAACTCTTTCTCCAGGTGTTTATACTTTCATTCTGTAGTCTTGTCCCTACACTATAAAGTATAGGACTTCATTTCTGACATTTATTGGTCATTATCATTTAAAACCTCAGGGCTCTCATCAACTCTCTAAGTCTTGGAATTACAGAGAAGACTGTCACCTGCATATATATATATATATATATATATATATATATATATATATATATATGTATAAGAACTTCTTTGAAAGGAGTTCCCTAGGACAAAGAAATCTCATTCCTTATCACTATTAAAAACTTTACTCTGAAGAGTGATACAAATAACAAGAATTGCTCAGTGACCATAGTAAAATGAATTTGTCTCAGCACATAAAATGTCATTGGACTATTTTGATGCTGGATCAGGATCCTTTGTCTATATAGAGTTACCTACTTTTCCTCATCTGGTGGAAGTGATTAGAAGGAGGTATTCCCTTCTTCTAAGTCCTCTCCTTTGTCTTTGCATTATTTAATCATCTTTGCAGGAGATTTTGTGTCCTTTATACTGGATGGTTCTTAATTGCATTTTAGCATTCCTTACATCAGTGGACAACAGTTTATTTAATCATTCCCTCATTGTTCTAGTTGAGTTGTTATTTTGCAATTATGTATACCAATCTCAAGAAAATCTCTCCAAACAACTATCTAAAAGTGTGCTGGATTTAGAGTTGGAAGACCCTGCTTTAAATTCTACTTCTGTAAATTACTAGCTGTGTGGCTTTAGACAAGGGTCTATTTCCTCATCACCAAAAGGTTAGGACTAAGTAGCCTCTAAATTTCTTTTTTGGTTCTAAATCTATGATCCTAAAACAGGCCTCCTCAGGATGAATAGACATGAGAAAATAAAAGTCATTTTTCCTGTCACTTAATCCAGCAAAGTCCCCTAATTAAAAGAAAGTAACCTCCATCCTGACCTCTACCTCCTTTACGCTGGTTCTGACTTTTTAGCAAAAGCCACCAATGAGTAAGGAACCTAAGCCATCTCATCACTTCACTCTCATGAGAGCCAGTAACTGGTGGAATAGAGTTTCTGTCCCATCTCTCTACACTACTAGATTGATGCTAATAGATTGGAAGTGCCATGAGGGCAGGGACTGTTTTTTACTTCTTTTTGTTTCCCTGCTACTTAGGATGCAGTGCCTGGTTTGTAGAAGATGATTAATAAAGGTCTGTTGGCTGACTACTAGGGGCATAATGAAATAGGCTGATTTTTGTCTTGGTTCTTGCTGAGGCAACTGGGTGGTACAGTAGATAGAACTCTGGTGCTGGGATCAGAAACGGTTATCTTCAACTCTGGCCTCAGACACTTATTAGCAGTGTGATCCTACACAAGTCACTTAACCCTGTTTGCCTCAGTTTCCTCATCTGTAAAGTGATCAGAGAAGGAGATGGCACATCATGCCAGTGATCTTTACCAAGAAAATCCCAAATGGGGTCATTAAGAATCAGGCTATTACTGAAACATCTAAACAACAAAATCTCTTTTCTAGCAGTGTTGAACACATGGTAGGCACTTATCAAACAATTGCTTATTGAATATTTTTTAGAGTCAGGCATCATTTGAGTCACAACTCAACTAGCTATGTGAGAACTAGTTATACAACCTTCTGCTAATCATGGAACTTCTCTGAAACTCAGTTTCCTCCTTTGTAACATGATTATGACATTCCTTTTTTGTCTTTTTTTCTAGATTTATTTATTTTATATATTATTACAATAATTTTGTCATAAGAGTAAACATAATCCCCCCAAGAAGATGAGTAACCTCAAGAACAGTGAGAGAGAGAAAAAAAAGTATTTCAGTCTGTGTTCAGATTTCAATGGTTCTGTCTCTGGGGGTGAGTTGCTTTCTTTTTCACCAGAGAAGTTGCTTCAATATTTTTCCCACAGATACTATTACTAGCTGTATTTCCCTCTACTCTATTCCTCCCCACTCTCATTTATTCTATTCTATTCTATTCTCTGTCCTTACATCCTGGCCCTGTCCAAAAGCATGTTGTATCTGAGTACCCTCTCCCTCAATCTTCCCTCTAGTCTATCACCATTCCCCCTTATCCCATCCCTTTCTTCTCATTTTTTCCATAGGGTAAAATAGATTTCTATACCTTATTAAGTGTGTATGTTATTTCCTCTCTGAGCCATTTCTGATGAGAATGAAGGTTCACTCATTCCCCCTTGTCTTCCCCCATTCCACTCCATTGAAAAAGCTTTTTCTTGACTCTTATGTGAAATTTCTTAGCTTCTTCTTCATCTCCTTTCCCTTTCTCCCAGTACTTTCCTTTATCACACATTGACTCCATCTTTTTACTATATTATACAATTATATTCTGCTCCTTCCTGTGCCTTGTCTCTCTCTCTCTCTCTCTCTCTCTCTCTCTCTCTCTCTCTATATATATATATATATATATATATATATATTCCTTCTAACAGCTCTTATAAATGAGAAAGTTCATATGAGTTATCAATATCTTCTTCCCATGAAGGAATACAAACAGTTCAATATCATTAAGTTCCTCATAGTTAGTCCTTCTCATCCTGTGGTTCACCAGAGTCCTGTACTTGGAGATCAAACTTTCTGTTCAGCTCTGGTTGTTTCAGTAGGAAAGTTTGAACATCCCCTGTTTCATTGAAAGTCCATCTTTTCCCCTAAAAGAGGATTTTCAGTTTTCCTGGGTAGTTGATTCTCAGTGGTAAACCAAGATCTTTTGCCTTCCAGAATATCATATTCCAATCCCTACAAGCCCTTAATGTAGCTTCTGCCAGATCCTGTGTAATCCTGACTATGGAGCCTTGGTAGTTGAATTGTTTGTTTCTGGCAGCTTTTAGAATTTTTCTCTTTGATTTGGGAGTTTTGGAATTTGGCTATAATATTCCTAGAAGTTTTTCTTTGGGAATCTATTTCAGGAGATAACTGGTTGAATTCCCTCAATTTCTATTTTACCCTCTGCTTCTAGGATCTCAGGGCAATTTTGTTGTATTATTTCTTAAAAAATGAAGTCTAGGCTCTTTTCCTGGTTGTGACTTTTGGGTAGCCCAATAATTTTAAAATTATTTCTTCTGGATTTGTTTTCAAGGTCAATTGTTTTTCCAATGAGATATTTCACATTTTCTTCTAATTTTTGGCTTTTTTGGAAGAGTTTTATTTCTTCCTAATTTCTTGCAAAGTCATCAGCTTCCTTTAGTTCCATTCTTCATTTGAAGGAGTTATTTTCTTCAGAGAGTTTTTTTATCTCCTTTTCCAAATGTTCAATTCTGCTTTTTAAGGCATTCTTCTCTTCATTTGCCTTTTGTTTTGCTTTTTCCATTAGGCCTAAACTGGTTTTTAACATATTATTTTCTTCAATATTTTTTTTTGTATTTCTTTCACCAAGCTTTTGATTTGGTTTTCATGATTTTTCTGCATCGCTCTCATTTCTTCTCCCAATTTTTCCTCCACCTCCCTTAATTGATTTTCAAAGTCTTTTTTGAGTTCATCCATAGTCTGAACCCATTTTCTATTTCTCTTGGAGGTTTTTAATATGGAAGTTTTGATTTTGTCATCATCTGAATATGTGTTTTAATGTTTCATGGGACTAAAGTAATTTTCTGTGGTCAGATTCTTCTTTTTTTCTGTTGTTTAGTCATTTCCTCAGTCCAAGACTAATTTACAGCACTTCCAAGGCTTTGTAGTTTTTTTTTGGGGGGGACACCCCACTGGGACCTTTATTCCTCCAAGGTCTTATGCTCTCTTGCCTGTGCTTTGATATGTAGGTGACCACAGCACTCCCCTCTGCCCTGGAGCTGTAAGGAGGAGCCCTGCTTGGCTATCTTAGTAGGGAAGCCTAAACTGCAACCTAGATCTGAGTATGGGCAAACAGCAGAGTCCTGCCCCCAGGTAGAGCAGAGAAATTTCTGCCATCTCCCCTGAACCCCTTACCATCTGTGGGCTGTGCTCTGGAGGTGCAGGCTTGTTTCTCCCGATTCTCCTGCAGGTTCTGCAACCAGTGCTCCTCACTCCACACTCATTCTGGTGTAGCAGAATTCTTTCACCACCCCTTCAAGTTCTTCCCAGGCTGCACTGCAACCAGAGCTTTTTTCCAACTTGCAGTTCTAGTGAAACATACCTTTCCTGCACAACTTCTAAGTTATCTTGGACTGGGAAAATGTATAACTCAGTCTTTCTATAGGTTCTGCCCCTCTAAATTTTGGCTAGTCATAATTTGATGGATTTTGGAGGTTTTGGGGAAGAAGTTCCCAGGAAATGCTGCCTTCACCCTGCCATCTTGGATCCACCCCCCCCCCCACCATGATGGCTTCTTTGTTTTTACTACATAGTCTCAGAATTATTGTGAGATACCAATCTTTTTCTGTTGTCTTTTTTCATACAGGTGAGGTATTTTTCTTACTTTTGTACAATATTTCATGTTTTCTGAAAAGTTAATACCCCTCACATCTCTTATCTATCTCCTGACAGTGAAAGGGATAAATGAGCTTTTTTATTAAGGCAAGTGGACAAGATGAACCATTTGAAATCATTTCCCAATTCCATTTGGCAAGGGAACAATTTCTATGATAAGCTTTCCAGTTTCTGGTTCCACCTAGATCTCAGATGCTTTTAGTTGAAAGACAAGTTTATTTGCTAAAAAGGGTTAATCCTAGACCCAGTATCATCACATACTTCCCCTAAGGAAGATTTCCATCTCTTTCCATATAATCAGCAGAGGTTTCTATGAAACACCATGTGTGTGTAAGACCCATAGACTTACAAAACTCCCTCTTACCTTTTTTTCCAAACTAACCTAAACTGATGTATAACTAGGATGAGGCAATTGGAGCTATGTCCCAAGGCCAGAAAATTTAGAGACTGAAGATAATATCAGCTCAGGGAAGTTTTTTCACTCTAGTTTCTGGCCCTCCCTGACCCAATCTTACATCTTTAGCAACAATCTGTCTTCCATCTGCACAGAAATCTCATCCCTGATTTACTTCCTTCCCCTGACAAGATTTACCCTATCTTTCCTCCCTCTCCCCAACCCAGGTATAAAAACTTTTAGTTATACTTTTGCTCCTCAGAAAACTAAACAACCCATTACTCTTCCTCTTGGATCACTGAACTAGTACTTGCTTTTTTTTTTTTTCTGAGGCAGTTAACTTTGGCCCCAAACTAACTCTCTGATTAGAGTCCCACCCCCACCCCCAGAGGCATTGCTGGTCAGGCAGTGTTTCTAACCACCATCTGGTCCAGCTCCCCAATTTACTTATAAAGAAAATGAAGCCCCAAAAGGTGAACTAGTGCCTCCCTAGACTCAGGAGAACCTGAATTCAAATCCAGCCTCAGACACTTAGTATGTGACTTTGGGCATTTCATTTGACTCATTGTTTTCAAAAAAAATTTCAAATCTATCCAAAATAAGTTTTTATTGCTATATTTTGTTTTTTACATAGTCTTTCTTTGTCAGAGAAATGTTCCACATAAATAGTATTTTTTTCCCAAGGAAATGGGATCAAGTGACTTGCTCAAGGTCACACAGCTAAGTGAGTATTAAGTGTCTGAGGCTGGATTTGAACTCAAGACCTGCTGACCTCAGGGCTAGTGTTCTATCCACTATGCCACCTAGCCTCCTTCAATTGATACTCTTTTTGAAAGAGTTTCAAGAATATTACTTCTTAAAGACACAAGTAGATACAAATAGAGTTTAAATAAGACATAGTATCTGCCCTTATAAAACATAGAGTCTAATAAGGAGGATGAGACATATTTACAAATAATTTATATATGTAGATACTTATGCATGCATGTATGTATGTATAGAGAGTTTTATGAGGTCTGAGGTGGGATAAAGCTCCCCTATTATATCTCCACTATAGAGATCAAGAAAAATTTTCTGGCACTAGTCCAAGGTTTTGATCCCTTTGCTCCTAGCCCTGAACAATTTCCACTCTATAAGATGTGGAGCATCAAACCAGCCCCCCAGAGAACCCCCTGTGAGTGACCTTCTATGGAATTGTTGAAGCAGAGATCCCTGGAAGAAGAAAGCCGGGACTCCAGTCTGCTGACGTCCATTCCTCTTTCTCTCAGGGGCACTCTCCTTTTTTGTGGTTTCATTTTATTTCTCCCCCTTTCTTCCCATCCACCCTTTGACCGGAATGGTTCAGGCTCCTCCCCCTCTTCCCTCCTTACACATCAATGACTTTTGCTGAAAAGCAAACACCAACAGCCTGGCGGTTTCTGGGTGTGTGGTTTACCTCAAGACGTCATTTTCCTCCCGCCAGATAAATCAGAAGTTATTTCTGCTTACATCTAGTTTCAGTCGTATGGGGGCAATGGGATCTGGCACACATGACTTCTATTTAGTGTTCAGAAAGGTAGAGTACAGAGAAGGGGTCTGAGATAGGTGACAAAGGACCTGGTTCAAATCCTACCTCTGTCATTTATTACCTCTAACTCTTTTAAGGGAGTTAGGTTAGCCAGTCTCTAAAGATCTTCCTGCCTCTTAATCCACAGATGATCTCATGCACCTTTAGCTTGACGTCTTGTAGTCCTATGACCCAGGTATTGTCCTTCAACTGTTCCAAAATAGACTAGTCGGGACTCAAATTCAATCATCTCATTGTGTGATCTTGTACAAATCTCTTCACTTCTCCCTACTTTGGTATCATAAGCTATAAATAGAGTAGATTGGACTAAATGACCTCTGAGGTCCCAGCTCTAGGTTCACAAAATATTGGTGCTAGAAGGGAGGATCTTAGAGATGATTCTAGTCCAGATTGGGGAAAGGGACTGCAGGGATCATACAGTCAACTTGTATTAGTTTCATTTATGTTCAATTCTTCATGACCCCATTTTGGGGTTTTCTTGGGAAAGATACTAATTTGCCTTTTCCTTCTCCTGCTCCATAAATGAGAAAATGAGGCAAGCAGGATTAAGTGACTTGCCCAGCTTCATTCAACTAGTAAGAATCTGAGGCTGGATTTGAATTTAGGAAGAGGAATCCTCCAATTTCAAAACCAGGACTCTAGCCACTGTGCTACCCAGCTGCTATCATTGATATAAAACCAAGAACCAAAATACAAGATTTCATTCACTGAGGAAATCTAAGAAGTTTGGATTCTCCAAAATGGGGCACAGATTTTCTAAATTTGAACAAAACAGAAACATTTGAAACAAACTAATTTTTATAATTTGACTACAATTTTAGCTTTTGGGTGTCAAAGGTTGTAAGAAATAAGACTAGTTAAACCACCCAACAGACAAACAATTACTCCATGAACAGTGGAGGAAACTGCTCTGAGTATTTTCTCCGAATTGGACAGGGGGTCACTTAAAGAAGGGAAAGCTCCAGTGTCCAAGGACTAGTAATGCTAAAGCTCATTTAGAAGTCAGTGGGGGGGGGGGGGGGGCAGCTAGGAGGTGCAGTGGATAGAGCATTGGCCCTGGAGTCAGGAGTACCTGAGTCCAAATACTACCTCAGACATTTAATAAGTACCTAGCTGTGTGGCCTTGGGCAAGCACTTGACCCCATTGCCTTGCAAAAATCTAAAAAAAAAAAAAATAAAGTCAGGCCAGTCCTTGGACAATAGATAAACACTCTGCTACAAGACTCAAACTTGAAGCACTTTCATAGTGGTTCAGTTAATCACTAAATTAGCAGGCATTTATTTGTTAAGCTCCTGTTCAGTGTCAGTAGGTTACTTAGTCACTGGGCTAAGTGCTAGGGATACAAAGGCAAAGGCAAAAATGAAATATTTCTTTCTCTCAAGAAACTTACCTTCTATTGGGAGATGGAATGATATAACAGATATGTGTATACAGAATATATATCAAATAAATACAAAGCAATTTTGGGAAGAGATAAATTTATGGAATCTGTAAAAGCCTCACCAAGAAGGGAGAACTTGAGCTGAATTTTAAGGAAACCATGGGAATAAAGGCAGAGGAAAGGAAAGAAAACATCCAACATATGGGACAGCCAAGGCAAAGACATAAAGAGATGTAGTGTGGGATGTGAAGGCCTCCCAAAGGCAAATGTGACTGGAAAAAATAATGTAAAGGATGATTGGAGATATAGGAAGATACCAGATGGGGTAGAGTTTTTAAAGTCACAAAGAAACTTGTAATTGATTGGGGTAGGGGCATGCATAAGGAGCCATGGAGTTAATAGGTAAGGGAGTGACAGTTAAACTTTCTCTGTAGAAAAATCACAAGTGGCCAAGAGGAGAATGGAATGGGGAGACTCTTTTTTTTTTGAATTTTTAAAGATTTCATTTATTTTGAGTTTTCAATTTTTCCCCTATGGTATACATTGATCCCAATTGAATGTGATGAGAGAGAAATCATATCCTTAAGGAAGAAAAATAAAGTATAAGAGATAGCTAGATTACATAATAAGATATCAGTTTTTTTTTTTCTAAATTAAAGGTTAGAGTCCTTGGTCTTTGTTCAAAGTCCACAGTTCTTTCTCTGGATACAGATGGTATTCTCCATTGCAGACAGCCTCAAATTGTCCCTGATTGTTGCACTGATGGAATGAGCAAGTCCATCAAGGTTGATCATCACTGAATGGGAAGACTCTTGATGTGGAGAGACCCACTTGTGTTTCCTTTTCACTGGCATACCCTTTTAAGGGCCCTAAGTTATCCCCATACTATACTACTGCATTTCTAGAAATTAGTAAGATGTTCATGGAAATTTCGATAGTAAGCAAATGTACCAGTCTCTAGATCTTTTCAATCAAGCGGGGTTTTTGGATCCTCCTATTTTTGTGTGATGAATTATCCTGCCATAGTAATCTTCAAAGATCATCATTAAGTCATAGAAGGACTGTAATTTGTATTAGTAATATGCCCACACTAATGAAAGGATATACTATTGAAGTAAATAGATTTGGAAATACCTTTGCAACTATAGATTATGTAATTAGAGTACTTGGTAGGAGAAGCTACCCCACCTCCATAGTGAGATAAGATCTATAGAGGAAAGGTCATATCCTCAGTGTTTCTGATGTTGTTAAAGGAATTCTCATCCTTAGTCCACTTATACTATTGAATACAATTTGTTAGATGGGCAACTTTGAACAACTCAACTTACTGCTGAGTTTCAATTTCCTTATCTGTAAGGTAGAAAATTAATATTTGCACCTCACAGGCTGGCTTGAAGATCAAATGAGATCTTTAAATGAAGATCAGTGAAAAGTGTACTGAACTGGGCCAGAAGTCCTGGATTCTAGTCTCAACTCATCTACCATGTAAGTGGTATGACATTAATCAGTTCACTTCCTTCTCTGGGCCTTCATCTCTAAATTGAGGGCAATGGACTAAGTGACTTAGGGGTCACTTCCAACTCTACCATTTTATAAGATTTCATATATATAAATAACCTTGTAGCCTAAAAAACTATCAAATATGCATCTACCACCCCTCATTGGCCATGATCATTGTTCTTTTTTGGTGTCTGCTTTAGGGACATCTAAACTCACTTCAACTGGGCTTATCAGACTGAAGTTTATACATGAATAGAGGAAAGAGTTTTGACTGTTTAATCAATCACTTCCCACCTGACTGTGGTCCTCTGAATTTTGTGCCCCATGGAACTTCATCATCCTGTAAGAACCTTTTGACCCTGGAAGTCATACCTTATCAGTAGTCCCTGCTCCTGGGGCCCTTCCCTCTTACTGGAGAGGGTAGAGATGGAGAGTTCCCCCCAGATCTGTATTTAAGGCAGGTGCCCAGGCTACCATGTCTTCATTTCCAACAGAACTGCACTTGTCAGGACTCCTCAACCTGCCATGCCAGGTACCTTCTATTTTTCAGTTTCTTTTTTGCATGTTGTCTTCCCCCATTAGATTGTAAGCTCCTTGAGGACATAAACTATCTTTCTTTTTTCTTCCTAGCACTCTATCTGCCACATAGTTGGCACTAAGTAAATGTTTATTGATTGACAGAGAATCTAGGTTCAAATCCTGCTAATGTTTACTAACCGATTGATTTTGGGGAAGCCACCTGACCTCTCTAGGTCTCAATTTATTCATCTCTAAAAATTAAGGGGGATTCTACTAGTTGGTCTCTTCAGTAGCTTCCAGTCTCTTTCCATATTTGTATCCCTGAGTTTCAAAATAACAGTCTTGGGCAAATCTGTAATAAGAGAGGAGTAACTGGGACTTTCCCTCAGGATCCCAAAATTTAGAGGGTGCTGACATCACTTGCAGTTCTTTAGCAGTGTTGAAACAACTGAATTTATCCCCTTGATATAAAAAATAATTAGTTAAAATAGGACTAATAAAATAGGAAGCTACCAGATGACTTGAACCCTTTCCCTCATAGCCACACCCCAGTGAACTTCTCCTTGGCTCAGGCCCAGAGTCTCTATCTCCCCAACATGCTTGGGCTGCTATCCTAAGTGTCTCTTCCAGGCAAATTGAATTTATCTTAATAGGTGACTGAATCAACTATTTCCATTTCATGCATACATTGCTAGTTTAAGGTTCTGGTCATGGACTACATCAGCCTGCCAATCTGACCTTGACAGACATTCCATGGCCAACTCTGATTCCATGATTCCATGACTCTTATCTGATCTAGAGCCAACCTTCAGCTCCCTCATTTTCTGGGCACATTGTCCCATGATGGAAAATTCAGTGATTCTAGGTCAGCAGCTGATCCTTTGAGGAAAGAGACGGGCTGTCCCAAGGCAGATTGGTTCCTTTCAATTATATTTGTTGGCTAGGCTAAAGGAGTCAGAGCTGAACAAAAGCTGATAGAGGCCATATGGGTGGTCTCTGGGATGAGGTCTCAGAAGCCAAGGTCTGACCTGCTCCCCCAGGCCCTCTGCTGATTAGGTCTTTGGTCTTCAAAGTTGGAATTTGGATGGAAAAAATCTTGAGAAAACAGAGGCTTATTCCTACAGGGACTTTATGACTGGATCAGTTATCTGCACCCCACTACATGTCGTGAGAAAACTCCCCACATTGTTCCTAACCATATGCAGCCCAATAATCACCAGCTCTTAGCCCTGGCCAAAAATCTCTAGAATCATAAGGATTATCTGACTTTCAGGATTTGGACTATAATGGTGTTTCATGCCTCCTGGGGTGGGTGGGAATCTGATATCCACACAATAATACTCCAAGAACTTGCCTAAATTGGAAACTAACTGCTCTCCTGCTAGTTCTTATTCCATTGATAAGAAAACTTGAAAAAGGATCAAACCTTCAGTGATTCTGTTGTCTGTGGAGGCAGCTGCATGCCTCTGGAACCTTCCTCCTTTCTAGACACTCGATTTGACCCTCTTGGGTGCCTCACCCCATCTCAGCCTCCCTTTCCTCTCCCCTCTGGCATTTCCTCTGTTTTTCCTCCATCTGTCTCACAGCACAAAGCCTGGAACTCCCCCAGCCCTCTAACTGGGCCTCAGCTATGGCAAGGTTCCGTGTGTGCACTCAGGACGAAAAGGCCCAGGCAGGAATGCAGCCTGGATGCCAATGGCCAGGGTTTAAGGAATGACAGAGGGGAAGGAGTGGGAGGAGTTGGAGAAGGAGGAAGATGTTGCCTAAGCTCAGACATAGAGAGAGGATGTCGAACAAGCTTAGCTTCTCTTCCTCGTTGGGTTATGAACTTGGGCTCCAATTAGAAGTATTGGGCTAGGAGCTAGGCTATCTCAGGCAAACTCCCTCAGTCATATCTGATGTCCCTTTGGACTTAAGGAACTTGACATGAGGGACTCTCAGAAGATTAGGCCTTTGGGCATTAGTGAAAAATATCAGGCAGAAAATGTGTGATCTTGAGGAGGGTCATGTCTACTTTCAAGGCTGGAGTGTCCTCATCTGCAAAATGAGACAGTTATTAGTGCATTTGAGAGCTGTGATTTATCACAAAATAAATTCTGCATGTAATGAAAAGCAGAGTTTTTATGTGAAATACATGCATTTATCAAAAATATTATAAGCTAGTTTGCTTTTCACATTTCTGGGTGTTATGCCCTATACCTCTTGTCCCAACTTTTACCAGCTGTGGTCAAATCACTTCCCCTTTCTGGGCTTCAATTTCTCAATCTATTAAATGGGAGGGAAGTATCATTATAGACCATCTTCAAGGTTTCTTTCTCCTGAGCTAACATTCTGGGTCTGTGGGTGGCAATCTGGGAATAGAGGTTAGGGATGGGGAGGATGGAGAATGGGGAAGAAGAGCATTCAAAAGATGTTTTCTTAATTAAGCATTAAGATTGGGATTGAATGACCCAGTACAAATGCCTTTTCAATTAACAAGATCTGAGGCACTGATCCAGTGGAAGTAGGTTTTCCTTGGTTCCCTGGACTACAATGATAATAATTCAAGACTGTGTTGGAGAATGAAAGTGACATCACTGCGGTCAGTTTGGCCATCCAGCTTGGCCATCCAGTTCATTAGCTTTGCCACAGCTACTCAAGGAGAGACTTAGAGCCAAGCACCCAGGGTAGATTTCCCTCTTGGGTCTATCATCAGGAAAGTTCTTGATCAAGGTTAAGGAGACTTTAGAGCTTGTGGAAATGAGCTTCAATGTTCTTATTAGTATTAATAAATTATCAGGGGGTTTGAAGGCAGGAGACCCAGCTCTGTAGCCCAGCTCTACCATATATTGACCATGGGCAAGTTGCTTCATCTCAAAAGAAGAGAGTGGGACTAGATAATCCCCTCCAGAACTAATATCTTCATGGATTGATTGATTCAATGAACAAGCATGAATCAAAAACCTACTCAAAGCTGCTGTTTTAGCATATGTAAAAAAGCAAGATGGTCCCTCCCAAGAAGGAGTTAACATTCTACTGAAGGGATACAACCTGATCACAAATAAATGAAGATTTATGGAAAATAAGTTGAAAGTGTTTTAGGGGACTGGGGCACTAAGAACTGGGGGAAATCAGGAAAGACCTGATTATACATCATCTGGCTAGGGAACAGTGAGTAAGAATTAAGAGTTAAGCATGAAGAAACAGACAGTGAAAATAGCAGGAAGAAATAGAGAGTTCTCCATCCCCATCCCACTCCCCAAAAGCCCAACGCCTCAAACAAATCTAAAAAAAATTACACCAGACTAAATTCTGATTGAGAAATCCAAGGGAAAAAAATCACAGTGAGTTGTTTATCCAGCCCAGCTCAGCATAAACAGAGAGATCTCTAGACAGAGGACAGGGTCTAATCTGGGATATACCATCTGGAGAAATGTTATGACCCAGGGCAAGAAGGGTTCCAGATCCAGCAAAAAGGGGCCTAAATTTGTGTGGTGCATTAGGAGGACGTACCAACTAGGAGATCTGTCTCTAACCAGGTTTGGGTCAGAGATCCAGGGCAGACTGAGGAGGGGACATGAGCCTTGTGTGGAGGTGGGTGGGAAATATATGGCAGGGGGAAAAAGAGACCACTAGTCCCAAATTTACATACCTTGGGCTATGTGCTATACATAGAAACAAGTCCAGAAACAACCAATAGCTGTGTGACTTTGACCCCAGGCCTAGTGAAATAGGGTTTCAGTTCCAGCTTCCCCCCTTTGAAATCTGTAGAGTATTAAGCAAGGCAGACCTCTCAGTTTGGAGGTGGGTTGTATATTTCATCAATAGTCCCCTAAAATGATGGTTGATCATCAGAATTGTTTGTCTTTATAATGTTGTTATCATTGTATAAATTGTTCCTCTGGTTCTCATTTCACTCCTACATGTGAAGTATAGGTTTCTCTGAAACCTTCCTCTTCATTATTTCTTATGGCACAGTAGTCACATTCATATACCATAACTTGCTCAGGATTTACCCAATCAATGGATACTCCCTTGGGTATAATGGAGTTAGAAAAGTGTTCTAGCTTACGCTTGACTCAGGTCAGTGCCTGCCAGATAATGAAAACTTAATGGATATTTGTTGATTGATTGAGAATAATAATAATAATAATAATTCAAAATGGTCTGTCCCGTGGTAGTTGTAATTTAACATTGCAATAAAAACAAGAGATTTACTTCGCCACAGAAGGAGAAGGATATTCAATAAGGATAGGCATTGACTCAGCCTATTGCCTCAGTTAGCCATTGGTTATTTTGCTAGTGGGGTTTCAGAGAATCCTTCAAGCTGAATGTAAAGTACTTTGTAAAGCTTAAAGCACTCTACAAATGAAATTTTAAATTATTATTATTATTATTATTCTCAATCAATCAACAGATATTTATTAAATGTTCATTATATGCCAGGCACATTGTAGGAGGTTTTGGGGATACAAAGATAAAATGGAATAATCTTTATCCTACCTTTTCATTCTATTTTAGGAAACAATTTGTACATGTATAAGTATATGAAAACTATAACAAAACAAATTCATGTCAGTTTGTTGGGGTTGAGGGAGCACCCACTGGATACAGAAAAGCCTTGGCCAGGAGTTTGAGCTGAACTTTGTAGGAAGTTAGGCATTCAAAAGGTGGAAATAAGGTCCACTCTAAGCCTTAGTTTCCTCATCTGTAAAATAAAGAATTAGGGCTTGCCCAAGGTCACCTAATGGTAGGAGTTTAACATAGAATCCTCTCTTCAAATTCAATGCTTTTTCCACTATTAAGTGCCAACTCTGTGTGAGGTACTGTATCTTCAATAAGAGGATATGAAGTATCCAACTTCTCTTCCTTCTTCTCTTTCTCTTTCTCTTTCTCCTCCTATCTTATATCATCTTCTCTTTCTCTGATCTTATCAACTTCAATGGGTTGAACTGAGATGAATCCCAAATCTATATATCTAATCCTAATCTTTCTCCTCAGTTCCAAGTCCACATCAACCATTTGAAGGACATCCAATTAAATGTCCTATCAGTATCTCCAATTTATATCCAAAATAAAATTCTTTCTTCCAAATTTTACTTTTATTATTGACATTTTTTTTTGTAAGGCAACGGGGTTACATGAATTGCCCAAGGTCACACAGCTAGGTAATCATTAAATGTGGTCACACAGCTAGGTAATCATTAAGTGTTTGAACACATGGCTCCTGACTCCAGGACCAGTGCTCTATCCACTGTACCACCTATTTGCCCCAATACCTCCTTTTTCAGTAATTAAAATTCAAAATCTTTGAGACACCCTCTGCTTTTCCTTTCCTTTCATCCACTCAGAATCAGTTGCTAAATCTTGTTAATTTTCCCTCTTTGACATCTCTCCTCTCTTTCTTTCTGTCTCTGTCTCCTCTTCTCTTCTCTTCTCTTCTCTTCTCTTCTCTTCTCTTCTCTCTCTCCTTTCTTTTTCTCTCTCCTCTCTCCTTCCTCCTCACTCTTCTCTCTCTCTTTTATCTCCCTCTTCTCTATTTCTTTCTCTCTCCTCTCTTCTCCCCCTTTATCCTCTCTCTCTCTCTCTGTCTTTCTCTATCTCTAATCTGTCTATGTCTCTGTCTCTGTCTCTCTCCTCACACATCTAGAATACAAGCAGCTTGAGGGTAAGGATTTGTTTTTGTCTTTGTTTCCTTAGCACCTAAAAAAATACTTTGAAAATGTTGTTCAGTCACATCCAACCATTCATGACCCCAAGGACCACACCACACAAGACCCTTCTATCCTCCATTATCTCCTCAAGTCTGTCCAAGTTCATATTGCAGCTTCTATGACATCATACATCTATTTTATCCTCTGCCATCCCTTTTTTCTTTTGCCTTCAATCTTTTCTCATATCAGAACCTTTTCCAATGCATTCCATCTTCTCATTATATTGCCATAGTATTTCGGCTTCAGTTTTAGAATTTGACCTTGAATATATAACAGGAGTTAATAAATGCTTATTGAATTCAATTGGACTGTATTGAAAAAAATCACGGGATGTGCGCCATCAAGAAGTCGAAAATATATTCAATCTCCTGCCTGTATTATAGTAATAACTTTCCAACTGGTCTCCCTGTCCTCCAGTTTCTTCCTTCTCTAATCTGTTCTTCCACATAGCACCCAAATATGTCTCCTAATTCCCAAATCTGATCAGGTAGCTTCTCTGCAAAGCAAAAAGACAAAATCTTTTTGATTCCCTAGAATCTGCTGAATAAAGTACAAACTCCTCAGAATGATCTTCAATGTACTCACTATTTGGCTACAACACACATTCTTTGCTTCCACTAGATCCCTCTGGTCTCATGTCATTTCCTCAATTCATTCTATCATTTCTTACTCCCCCCCTGAGCTTAGAAGAATCCCCTCCCATATCTCTTTCTCCTGAAATTCTTCCATTACTTCAAGGCCCAAAACTTTGCCAAAAAAAAAAATGGTTAAAAACTACCATTGCATGTAGTTGGAAAAACAAATAAAATATTTTTAAAATAAAATAAAATATATTACAACTCAATTTTAAAATAAAAAAATGAAAGTGAGGATGAGCACTTCTCAGATATGAGAATAGTCCATGCAGTAGATAGTATATTGTGTAGGGAGACTAGCAAGTAGACCAGTTGTCTGGAAAGTAGTGTTTGAGAGTGAAGTTAAATCAGAAAGAGAACTTGGAGCCAGATTGTGAAGAGTTTTTAATACAAAACTGAATTATTTGTATTTTATCTTTAAAGCAATAGAGAGTCAGTCACTCATGAGCTATGAACAAAGGAATGGTATGATCAGACTTGTAGTTTAGGAATATCAATTTGGTAAGTGTTGGGAAGTAAGGATACCATTCAAATTTGAGCCATCTCTGAGTTCCTTCCTTGTTTTAGAAAGTAGAAATGGATCCATGGAATGTCCTTGATGACCCTGGATGTTAAAATAGAGTTTTTCCATCTGTTTTCTGACTACTGACAAGTTCATCAATGCAACTCTGGACTCTTTTCTTCTTCTGTGAGTTTTTGGCACTGGTCTATGAGGGTCTTCAATTCTAGAAACATAGTCCATCATGGGGACCTATGCTTAAAGCCTTCCATATTGACAGAGTTTGACAGAACTTATGTTTTACCTTTCATAAATTCTATTTCCTAATGAGATTTTAGAGTAGGACCTAAGCAGCCTTTTCCATGGAATATAATCAATTTTTGTTGACACCAATACACTCAGTTAACTATATAATATGTTATTAGGACCATAAGATTTTTATTTTTACTTATTTATTTATTTTGGTTTATACAATCTGCCAAGAAAGAGTTGAGGAGAGAAAGAGCATGCATTGTTGTATCTTAATGTAATGAAGGATTTGGAGTCTAAAGATCTGCATTTGAATCCTGGTTCTGCCATTGTATAACCTCAGGCAAGTCACTTACCCTTTTGGGACCTCAATTTCCTCATCTTTAATGAGGAGTTTGCACTAGATGGCCTCTAAGGTCTTTTCTAACTCTAAATTTGTGATTTGAATTCCATCTTAATAGGATCAATGGGAACTTTATGGAGAAGGTGACATTTGAACTACACTTTGAATGATGAGAGAGACATCAGCAGTCAGAGATAGGGAAGGGAGGGAAAAGGAATCTCAGGCAGAGGGGACATTGCAGTTAAAAGCATGGAGATGGGCAAACAGACAAATTCCGGGAATGATGACTGGAAGGATACTAGATCTCCCACATCAAATGCCACTAGCCCCTGGGGAACCTCTATTCATGGATTTTTGAGGCCTGGATGAATATCTTGTCCTTCTCTTAGAGGCTAATATTGGGGATGCTGAGGAGTCTGCTTATCCCAGAAGATTACTGAACTTTAGTCAAAAATTTGATTTGCTTTTTTTTAGGGGACAGGGAACAATTAATGCCCTCCTTTTGGGAATGCCATACCTGGGATTTGTGTTTTCTGTAGGAACTACAATTGGTAACATTCCTCTCCCCTCCCCATTCCAGCTATGAAGAATATGATTCTGTGAATGTTTTCACAGCCTGAATAGCCACGAATGACAATCTAGATGCATATGGGATGACAAGGTATTTTAGAACTACGTTTGAAATTAGAAGACCTGAGTTCAAATGCTAGTCCTATCATTTACTAGTTTTGTGACTTGAGTCTCTGATTCTTCATCTGTAAATTGAGAATTTTAAATACACACACACACATACACACACACACACACACACACACACACACACACACACACACAACCTACCTCACAAGATTTGTTCAGGGAAAGTGCTTTGTGAAGCTTATAGAGATGTGGGCTAGAATTATCTTCTTTTCCCTGGGGGAAAAAAGGGAGGAAAAGAGGATGGTCCTCTGTCTAAGCTACCCAATTAGTTCCCTGCAACTAGGGGTTCCTGTTCAAATAGTAGCAATCATGAGCTTATGACCTCTAGCACCTTTTCACAAGACTGACTAGTCCACACCATAGAAGGTAAGCCTTCTGGATGAACTCCATCTCTACTTCTAACTGATTTGCTCTATCATCTTGGGTATTTTTGTCTCTGGTGCTCTGTTCCTTCAACTCCAAAACTAAGATGATCTTTGTTTCTGTCTGTTCCTGAGCATGGAAATAAGTGAGATAATGTCTGGAAAGTACTTAGAGTTCCCAGAGGGCCATGCTCTAGAAATTCACAAGATCCATATAAACAATAACAATAAAGTGATTTCAACATCTTAGGAGGACCTCAAATACTCTGGAAGATTTCTTTAAAATTGAGAAAACATTTCCACTGGGGAGAGAGGAACAAGCCTATATAGAACCCTGCCCTTCAAATGGAAAGAAACATGGGGTTCCAGTATATCAGATCTGGAGGGGATTTCAGAGGTGTTATATATATATATGTATGTATGTATAGGGAGTTGCCCAAATGCAACCCCAATGCTTGGAATGCAATTGGTCCTCACCTCTGTCTCATAAATTCTCTAGCTTTCTTCAACAGTACAACTCAGCCCCCCTCTTCCATCTTCTATCAATGGGTTAACATTCTTTTTCTATTAAATTTTGACTTCAAATAGACTTTGTATTTATTTCTTGCGTACAGGTGGTATTCCTTTCTTCTTCCCCCTTCCCCATACTACTCCAGGAAAATATAAACAATTTCTTGAGGGCAGGGATAATTTGGGTTTTTTCTTTGTATCTTCAGAATCTGACATAGTGTGTAGACTAGAGTAGATGTTTAATATATGTTTGTTTAATTGATCAGAATTAAATTGAATTGACTCCAGTCTAACCCATGCCTGAGAAGGAACCTTCTCTCAAACAGTGACAGCCCCTAAACCCTCACCCTTCCAGTAAATTCCAGACCTTTGTGGTATGTTCTATAATCATACATCCCTCCAGGAGCAGCTATCTCTGACCCTCTCAAAGGGTTGTTGCCATCCCATGCTGCCTCCCAACATTCTGGGAAGAGGCGTGGACAGGGAGGATTACACCAAGAGGGCCCCAAACCCCTGGGTGACACGTTTGATTTTGTTTTTTTGTTTTTGGACAGGGCTCATCTGGTTTTAATCCTGTGAAATTTAAAAAATGTCCCTGGGAAGGAACATCTTCTATTTTTAAGCTCCTCCCAGATGGGTTGAACGAGATGAGCTTTAGCTGCCTCTGTGTTCTTTGGGGACCCAAGCTGTAGAGAACTCTTTCTCCAGATCTATCTCACTAAGAGCAGACATCACAAGTCCAGAAGAAAACTCAATGAGGAAAGCCCTTTCAGGTCCCTGGATCCAGGAGCCTTTCTAATGAAGCACTTGAGAAGGTCTCAATATATGGGCCAAAGACCATATTCTTGTCTTGGCTCAGCTACTAATTCTTGGGCAAATCAGATGACCTCCCTGGATCTCAGTATTCTTATCAATAAAATGGAACTCAGATGACTTTCTGACCAGATCTAACACTCTAGATATTTGATTCTGACTCACTGGCATCTTGCCCCAGCTTGCTAATGACTATGATCTATTTTATTTCATGAGACCCTGATGCAGGCTGTGGGGCCAGACTCAGAAAAGACAGACTCAGCATAGACAGTATTTATTCCCAGATTCTCACACATCAGTATAAATTGTCCCTAGGGCCAAATAGCTACAAAATAGCATTTTGTAGCCTATTACTGAGTCATCTAGATCTTTCAAGAAGTAAAATCAGTTTTCCTTGGTCTTGTCACTGTCAGAACCAGAGTGGACTTGAGCCCAGAACACCAGTATCCAAGGTTGTTTCCTCCATGGATGGGCACACTTTTCTCTAGCAAGGAAACAGCCCACACTAGCTCCACAATCTTTAGACCTGTATATCTTCAGCACAATAGCCTAATGATTCCAACAAAAGAATTTCTAACCCTCCAGTTCAGTCCAGTTTTTCTCTTCAGTCTTGGGGTGGTAAGGAAAGGGGTTGAATGACTCTCTGGGAATGGGGCAGTCCCCTCTCCTGACCAGACTGTACCTACAGTCAGACTCTCTTTTGTTTGCCACCCACCAGTGTCCTTTGCCTTTCTACAAGCCAAATGTTTTTGCTCCAAGTCAGAGAATTCTTAGTTATGACTCTGGGTTACTAGGTTTAGAGAGGAAATTCTCTCTTCTTTAACTGATCTGGTATTTGGGATTCATTGAGCCTGAGGTCAGTGGACTTTGTGTGTTAGACAGAGAAGGGGTACATAGAAGAATAAGGAGAAGAAACAAACGAAAACCATGCTATGGGGGAGAGGGAGTTTCCATCTCCAGCCAGAGACAGCACCTTCATCATTATCAGCTGGCAGTGACATGAAAGGAGACCTGGTTTGACCAGAACAGGCCTAGCTGTTGATCACCAATTCAGCCTAGTTGACAGTGAAGCAGTGAAGGAAAATATATCAGCGACATTCAACTGGACAAGATGGGCAAATTATCCAGATTGGTGCTGAGAAGACCCTGTACCATCCGTATACAAACTGTTAAGTTCTGTTTATGTTTGTGAATAGTTGTAACTGAGTTTGAGATGGAAAATGTGGTGGTACACAAGAGCTAGTACTCTTCCCAGAATACTCTGTCTCTCCTTGTCTGCCTCCCTTCCTCCCTTTCCTTCATTTTTCTTGCATTTCTCTTGTTGTGAGTGCCATATTATGAGAATTCTAAGTGGATCCTGGTAAGAAGCCATCTAAGAACTAAGTAGGTCCCAGACTGAGATGTAGGAGGCTTGGGAAATGTGACTGTTTACAAGACCCCCCCCCAAAATAGTTCACACAGCTAGTAAGTGGCAAATTTCAGATAGAACTGTAGATATTCTGCTTGTCTTGAAGCTTAGAGTAGGTCCACCCTAGGTCATCTATCTGGGGGGACAATCCTCCTGCATCTGCCCTGGTGGTCAGCAAGAGGACTGGGTATAAAAGATGCACTAGCTAGCTGCTCCCTCAAGTTTCCAGATGAGAAATATGAATGTTTTTAAGCAGAACAGCAGTAGGAGAAGTCCAGGACTGTGGCTGCTGATAGATCTTCTCTAGGACTTGGTCCCAAAGCATCTCCCTGCATTAGACTCAAATAAAGAATAAGATAAAACAGGATCAAATCCCATCACTACTACCAAGGGTCATAGAATCATGGATTCAGAGCTAGACTGTAACCCAAAGACATTCATTAAGCACCCCTATGAACTGTGCCAAACACTAGGGACACAAAAAAGGCAAAGACAGTCTTTTCCTTCATGGAGCTTATCACATAATGGGGGAGAGAACATAGAAACAAATATGTACAAATAAGGACAAGCAGGAAATTGATCAAAATGTTAGAATTAAGAATTATTGGGAAAGACTTTCTTTGGAAGATGAGATTTTAGTTTGGATTTGAAGTAAGTCAGGGAAACATGTAAGTGAAGAGAGAGAAGTGAAGTCTTTTTTTCAAGGAACAGCCAACACCAGTTTTACTGGATTGAAGGGTATACGGTGGAGAAAAAGGTAAAAGAAGATTGCAAGGGGTGTGTGTGTGTGTGTGTGTACAGTGATGGGTTAAGAATTTATACTTCATCTTGGAGGCAAGAGGGAGCTGTGAGTTTATCGAGTAGGTCAGACTTTTACTGCAGGAAAAATCACTTTAGTGGCTGAATGGAGGATGGACTGGAGTGGGAAAAGACTTAAGGCAGGTTGATCCACTAGTAGGCTATTGCCATAATCCAGGTATAAGATGATGAGGGACAACCCCTTGCCATATCAAAGGAGAGAAAGGGGTATAGTTGAGAGAAGATGAAAAGATGAAATGTCAGACCTTGGAAACAGATTGAATATGGGGGGGGGTGAGAGATAGTGAGGAATTCAGGGTGACTCCCAGGTTGTGAACCTGAGGAATCAGGAGAGTGGTGTTGCCCTCTACAGCAATAGGGAAGTTTGAAAGGGGGTAGAAGGGAAAGACAATGAGCTCCATTTTGGATATGCCAAATCTACTAGACATTCAGTTGGAGATGTCTGAAAGGTCACTTAACCCAACTCTATTATTTCACATTTGAGGAAACCGAAGGTTAGTAAGGGTGAGTTGCCCAGAAACATATATGTAATAAATAGTAGAGCCTACTGAAGTCTTCCAATTCCAAATCTAATGTGCTTGCCTCTGATCCATCCTTTTTTGAAGTTCCACTAACTCAAAGTAGAACTTTGGACAAATGAGTTCCCCTCTTGGGGCCTTAATTTTCATTTGAGGAAAGGGAAGGGAATAAACATTTAACATAGTGCCTACTGTGTGCCAAGCCCTACTAAGTACAAATATAATTTCATTAGAAAACAAATGGATTGGAACTCTAATCCCTTTCAACTCAAAATCCTTTGATCCTACAATTCCTTCAGAGCTCTCCAGTCAGTGCTAGACATTTTTCAGGCTCAAAGAGGGAGTAGGAAAGGAGACCATAGATTGGGTATTCAATATCTGGGATACTTTGGTTTGTTAGTTGATCATTTTTTTTTTCCCTTCACCTTGCAAAGAGTGGAAATTCCCTGGCCCTATTCTTTCCTTTCTGGCATGCCCAGAGGCTTAAGTACAACTCACTAGTCCATAATAAAATTTAAAGCAAGACAACAATCCTGGGAGGATGAATGAGATTAGTGCTAATAAAAATGCTTTGAGCTCCGTGGAAGAGAGTTGCCTTCCAAGCACCAGGTATCATTACTGGGGAGGACAAGAGACAGCTTTTTTTTAAAACTATGTTCCCTCATTATTAGCTCATCTCTCAGACTGGTGGGTTAGGAGAAGAAAGCTTGAATCCTCAAGGGAGAAAACCAAGGCCCAGATCAGGGAGGGACTCTAGCCAATCATTCAATTACTGTACCCAGAATTCCTATGTTTTCCAAGACTTCACAAAGAATTCAAGAAGAGATTAACAGAATCCTCCCTGACCTCTATTCTTTGGTTCCCCACTCCTCTTTTTCCTTCAGTAGGGAGGGTATGGACTCAACAATACTTTTGTTTCTTTTTTCTTTTTAAAACATTTTATTTATTTATTGTTCCAGCTACATACAAAGCCAATTTTCAACAATTATTTTTCTCCCTCTTTTCCCTCCCCCTTCTCCTGACAGAAAGCAATCTAATATAGGTTATACATGTACAACTATGTTAAACATATATCCATATTAATCCTGTTGTAAAAGAAGAATCAAACCAAAAAAGGAAAAAATAAGAGGGAAAAACCATAATATATAAAACAAATCAAAAAAATTGAAAAAAGTAAGCTTTGGTCTGCATTCAAATTCCATAGTTCCTTCCCCGGATGTGGATGGTATTTTCCATCACAAAACCTTTAGAATTGTTTTTGATTATTGTACTGCTGAGATGAGCAAAACCCTGTGGTTGATCATCACACAATATTGCTGTTAGCATGTACAATGTTCTTTTAATTTGCTCACTTCATTCAGCATCAGTTCATGCAGACCCTTCCAGGCTTTTCTGAAGTCCCATCACTCATATTTATTATAGAACAATAGTACTGTTATTTTTTAAAGTGGGAGAAATGTGGTTCTGTACCTATAGGATGACCTGGGAGAAGGAACCCTGGCTTCCTAAAGTTCAGAGTGGGTCCTACTCAGTCTCTGGATTGCTTCTCACTGGGATCCTTGTCAATCAGATGACTCTTTATGAAGTGAAACTGGTAACTCTTGGTCTCAGCATTCATAACAGAAGAGAGGAAGGAAGAATGAAAGGAAATGAAGGAGAAACTATACCTGAGGTGACTGGGAGACCATAAGATATGGTAGGGTTGAATACTAGACTAAATGTCAGGACACAGGGTCTACTCATCTTCTCTGTTTCTAATTCTTTGTGACCTGAGGCAAAACCCATGGAAGAAGATTCTAACAGGAGATTTCTAAGGTCCCTTGGCATTTTAATATTCGAAGATCCTGTGAGGTCTTTAAGTCCATCTCAAGGTCCAAGAGGAATTCTCTTCACTGACTAATCAGTCCTGAGACACCTTCAATTCTACAAGCATTTATTAACTTCTACTTGTTAGAAACTGCTAAACTTGACATTTATTAGTCCTTGCCTTAAAAATACTTATATTCTTCTGGTAACAAACAGTAATTACACGAATAAGAAAATAAAAAATATAAATATATGAAATAGAAAGAAGGTAGATGAGTACTAACAACTGGGAGGGGGGGGTCACAAGTAGATTAAAGACAGGAGGAATCCCTGGCAAGCCACCTCAATCAGGGTGCTATAGCAATTTGTCACTATCAAGGCCATTGAATGTATGTAACTCATAGTTTATATGAATCCTTTGCAAAGTACAACTGTAACAAATAGTTCTCCAGCAGCAGCCTGGGTAGTTGCCAGGAGGACCCTGGGTAGTCCAGTCAAGGACCTTCATTTCCAACCTCATCTGGCCCTTCAGGCAGCTAGGAGAGAGGAAATCATTACTATCTACATACTGTGCTGTTCTGGTAAAGCTCATTAGTGTGGATTCACTCAAGTTTGGGATAGGAAGGATAGGAAACACATTCCCCTAGGTTCTCCTTTCTCCCAGAAGTCTATAGTCAAAAACATTAGCTAGTTTTGGGTCAATGGCAGATTTGCCATCTATGTCTCTATCCAAGTCACTGATAAAAGTTAAAATGGTCCAGGGCCAGTCACAGACAAATCCCTGAAGGACTCCCCCAAACATATCTTTCCTAGTTGGTATTGAGCCATCCATGACTATTCTTTGGATCAGTCCAGCTGTTCCCAAACCATCTAACTGATATACTCTAGTACATATTTCTCCATCTCATTTACAAATATGCATTGGGTACTTTATTAAATATTTTGCTAAAATCTGGATTAAGTTGCATTTCCATCATTTCCCTGATCAGCCTTACTAAGTTGACAGAAAAGAAAGAGGTGAGTCTGGTATGCCCTACCCTTGAAGCCTTGTTTACTACTTCCTTTTTGAGATATTTACAAGCCATCTCTTTAATAATAATAATAATAATAATAATAATAATAATAATACATTCTAGAGTTTTGCTCAAGTATTGAAGTCAAATATATCAACCTGTATCTTTTAAGCTATGGTCTCTTTTTTGGACAGCTAAGACGTTTACTCTTCCCTGGTCTTATGATAATTTTCCCATTCTCCCATAGTCAACAAAAACTTCTTAAAAATGAGAGCTGTCCAAAAGTAGAAGTGCTTCAGGAAGTGAGTTCTCTTTTGTTTAAAGTCTTCATGCAAAGGCTGGATGACCCATTGTTGAGTACGCTATAGTGAGGATTCCTTCTGGGGATGGATTAAATTAGCTAATTATCTAGGTCTTGTCTGAATTTCAAATTCTGTACTGAAGTAGGAGGGTAAAGAAGCTGGGCACTTCAGTCTGGCTTTATGTTTGCCAAAAAACTAAGGGAAGAAGTTGGAGCCAAGTTCAGGTGCAGGCAGCTGGATACAGGAATCAGCACAATGTAAGGAAATGAGCTGAAAGGGCCAGACATAGCCTTTGGGAAATAAAAACAGAACAACAGCAAAAGAAAAAATAACCTCAGCCTGAGAAAATTGGGATAACAGTAAAGGGGATGTGCCAGTGAGGCCAATGGGGAGGTGGAGGGAGACTAGGCAGAATACAGGAAGTACAGGCTGGAGGAATAGGCTTCTTAAGTAGAATGCTTGGATGGATTAGTGATATCCCTAATGTGGGCACTATCACCTCTCTATGGTACAGATTGCAACAATCCATGCTTTTCCATCTTGCACAAGTCTTTTCCTCATCTTTTCTTAAATCGACCAGTTGGTGCAGCCCTTTCTCCTCTTCCCCATTCCTACTCCCACCCCCACATTTAAAACCCTGCTTATATTCTTTTAGGATTTCGAGTATACCAGGGCAATGATGGATCATAGCTCCATCCCCACATATGACCAGTCCATCACATATTCCAATCATACACATTTTCTTTTATACCATCTCTCAATTACAAGTCTTCCCTGTCTACATGCTGCAGCCTGTTTCCACCCACTGTTGCCCTTTGGGTCACCAGCAATTTTGATTCTTCTGAGGTCATGGTATCCCATGATTCATGCCTATAAAGCATCACAGGTGGTATATGGAGACTTATTCTCTGTTTTTCATGACAGGCCATAACTAGATACAATGCTTGGAAGACCCAGGGCAGTAGACATTGGCTCGGCATAAACTAAGACTTGCTAACAGTTCAAAGTGTCCAGTGGAAGTCCAGGGCTGTCTGCTCCTGAATGTGTTGAAACAAAGAATGGAACAACTTTTCAAGATGCTTCCTACAGAGGAGGGGAAAATTATCCTAGATTTAATGGTTTTCCTACACAGTGGCTCCAGGATCACAATCACATAGAATCCTTCACATCTCAGCCCTTTCCTTTACAATCTCCCAGTCTCCTTACACTTGACTCCCTTTCATATACACTACCATCCATCTGAACTTGTCTCCTTGTTCCTTCCATGTAACATACCATCTTCCTGACCCTATGGGGTTGCACTGGTTGGCTGTTCCATACTTCCTCCCTCTGGACTCCTGGCTTCCCTGGCTTCCTTCAAGACTCAGCTTCAAACCTGCTTTCTGTCAGAGGTTTTTCTAGGTCCATGTTCCCCAACTCTATAGTATTTTTCCTCTGAAATGAACCCCACTGATAATGTAGTTATCTTGTTTCTACCTAGCTGTTTTCATATTGTCTTCTCCAATAGAATGTAAGCTCCTTGAGGTCAGATTTTATCTTTCTTGATATTCCCAACAGAGTATTTTCCAGATAATCCAGACTGATTGCCTAAATCTGATGCTTATACCATTCATAATGAAGCACTTTGAGGTTAACAAAGCACTTTACATTCCATTTAAATCTCCCAACAGCTCTTGGAGGTTTACTACAGGATTAATTGCCCCCATTTTGCTTGTGAAGAAACTGAGACCCAGAGAAGTTAAATGACTTGCCTATGGTTGTGCAGCTATTTTTATAGCTATTGGAGATAGCTAAAATCACCAAATAGCACATAATATGCACAATTGTGCTAGGCACTTAGGATTCAAAGACAGAAAAGAAATAGCTATTTTCTTCAAGGAACTTACATTCTATTGGAAGTTGAACCAATTTTATCCTGAACTCAATTCCTGAATTCAAGTCTGGCCTAATTATGTGACCCTGGACAAGTTACTTAACCCTGTTTGTCTCATTTTCCTCATCTGTAAAATGACCTGGAGAAGGAAATGTCTTTGCCAAGTGTCCTTGCCAAGAAAACCCCAAATGGGGTTACAAAGAGTCATATATGACTGAACAACATCCTGAATGTACTTTAGCACTCTATCCATTATTCTTGCCCTGAAAGCCCTGAACTGAAGAATCAGTAGATAAAAAGGGACCTTGTAGCACCGACCTTGGAGTCAGGAATACCTGAGTTCAAATCTGGCCTCAGACACTTAATAAATACTTAGCTGTGTTTCCTTGGGCAAGCCACTTAACCCCATTGCCTTACAAAAACCTTAAAAAAAAGTGACCTTGTAATCTAGTTCAACCCCTAACTAGCTGTGTCACCTTGGTAAAATCACTTATCTCTATGGACTTTAGTTTCCTCATCTGTCAAATGAAGATACTGAATATTGTAATACCCCTCTCACGAAAAACCAAGAATTTTCTGTGTCTTTCCAATGAGGCACCAGGGGGCAGTACACTCTGAGAAGTGAGGCATGGATGAGGTGGGAGTCCTTGGGTGGGCTGAAGTACCAGGAAAGAGATGAAGAGTCCTAGACCACTGAGTTAGTAGGAAATCCCCTGTCCTTGGTGCTAAAGGCCACAGGGCTCTTTGGGAGACAAAACACCTGCAATCCACAGGCCCCAGCTTTTCCCACCAGGTCCCCAGTCAGAACAGGTGGAACACTGGCCAGGCACTGTGAGAAGTACGATATACAAAAGCAAATAAATAAAACAGTTCCTGCTTTCAAAGAGCTTATATTCTAATAAAAGAAGATAGCATAAAGGCAAGCTCTTGTTGGAAAGAAATCTTGGTTTAGAAATGTCTAGGGAATGGTGTGGGACCTGATTTGGAACAAGACTTTTTTTTTTGCATATTTGTCATTTTCCACTAAGTCAACTCCCCAGAAAAACTCCATCTTGAAACAAAGAAATAACCATAGTCAAAAACAAAACAAATGAACAGATTGGCTTTGTTTGAGAATGTATGACTCAATATAAAACTCTAGCCTGTCCTCAGCATGCTTTATCATCAGTCTTCTGAAATCATGACTGGTCATGTCACTGATCAGTATTTTAAAGTCTCCCACTTCATGAATATCTGCAATTTATAAATCTTTTCTCATTCATTCATCAATAAAACATTTTTTAACAATCTACTAAAGGAAACGATAAGATATTCAAGAGACCTGAAAAAGAGCAATATTGTTACTGCCTTGTTAATTATAATATATACTTAAAAAAGATAATTGTATATCAATTACTCTTTCATTCAACAAACATTCATTAAAGTACTTTCTTTGTGCTAAGATGTATAGGGTGTCCAGGGAGGACCAGCATCTATAGTGTGATCTAATGCTGCTCATTCACCCATGATGAATACCTGGGACTCAATTCTCACCTGTGCTTCCAAGAAGCTGTAGCATGCAGAACAGCCACACCCCAGTAAAACTATCTTGGCAAACGGGCTAAACCAGGTTAAGGTACCTGAAATACCTCAAACCCATTGATGAGTTAGGGGTATGTCTACCCCAAGTATGTGAAGACTTCTGGGAGAGGGAATGATTGGTGAGAGAAATTTGTTACAAGTGGGCACTAAGATGGCAGAAGCAGGTGCTGTGTAGGTGTTTAGAGCTTGAGGCAGGAGGTCATCCACTGCATCTCAGGGTATCACCAGTTGTCTTGACTTTTGTCCTGCCGTTGACCTTCAATGACTCTAGAAGAGAGAATGAAGTTGATGACTTTGTGCAACCCTTTCTCACTCAAATCCAATTCATAAACAAGTCAAGATATCACCCCTTGATGTCATTGGTCCTCTTTGAAAATGAGGGATGAACAATAACATGTGTCTGTCCCTGTCTGAAGTGTTGGAGATACCAAAAAAGGGCAAACACACACAATCCAGTCTCTACACTCAAGAAAGGTCCATTCTAATGGGAGAAAGGAGACAACATATGAAGATCTAGGTACATAGAAGTTATGTACAAAGTAAATGAAAGTGCTCTGAAAGGGGACGGCATTAGTAACTGGTGGGATCAGGAAATGCTTTCTATTGAAGATGTGATTTGAGTTTAGTCATGAAGAATAGCAGGAAAACTAAGAGGTGGAGGTGAGAGGGCAGAGAATTCAAGGTATCCGTCACAGCCAGTGCAAAGACTCAGAGATAGGAGGAGTTTTGTATTGTCCATGGTCCAGGGTCAATGGAGTGTAGAGTGTTTAGAAGGGAGTAAGGTGCAAGAAGAGAGCTTTAAATGCCAAAAGAGTTAATAATTGATCCTGGAGATAATAGGAAGCCACTCAAGCCTGTGGACCTAGGTGGGTGGGAGAACTTAGTCAGACCTACAATATAGAAAAATCATATTGGTAGCTGAGTGAAGGATGAGAATGAAGAGGGACTTGAGGCAAGAAGGCCAGTTAGAAAGTTATTTCAGGTATCCAGGAGAGAGGTGATGAGTGCCTGAACAAGGATTGTGGGTAGATGAGTGAAGAGAAGTTAGGGTAGAGATGCAGGATTTGACAATAGATTGGATACAAAGGAAATGTTGTGGGGAAAATAATTTTTTTTTTTTTGGCTATCTTGAATTTGAGATGCTAATAGAATAGACAGTTTGGTATATCCAAAAAATGGTGATGTTGGTGACTGTAGCTTAGCTGGGAGATATAGAGAGAGTCATAACCTCATCTACAACTCTCCTTTTTTCTTCTTTGTGTAGTAGAATGTTTGTGTTTGTTCATTGCTAAAGTGTGTGTGTGTGTGTGTGTGTGTGTGTGTGTGTTTCACATAGTCCTACTACTGTGAGTTAATCCCATAGTTTGTAACAGAAGCTATCCTAAGTATTAAGGTAATATTCATACAAATACTATACCAGCCTGAGTGAGGTCAGGGTGAAGGAGAATCCTCACAAAATTCCTTTCTATCAGAAAAAACTACACTTAATACTTGCTTGGTCCTGAACTGGAACTGTTCAAATTCCACTTTTGTCTTCCCTCAAATGTCCTGAACCTATCCTTCTGCAGAGATGGTCAGGTTTTGTAAATGGAGTCAGGAGTCAATCAAACCCCATTGGTAGGAGAAGTAGTTAAGGTTTCAGGGTTCCCTTCTAAGCAACAGTGGGATGGAGGAAGACAAGAAGGAGTCTGGTCTTTGAAAGGTGGGTCAGTGAACACAGATAGACCAAATAATCCCCATCAGTTCAGAGTTCTGGGATTATAAGGCTTTTGCTTTTTTTCTCCTTAGGTTGGAAGAGTATGAAAAAGATAAATTATTCAGAAGACATTGGGAAAATGCCCAGTGGCTTCTGGTGTAGGACAGTCCTGGTCCCTTTTCTCACAATGAATCATTCCATGAAGTGTTTCAGGAGAATCAAATGAGAAGCATTGAGGGAGAATGTGTGAAGTCATGGGAGGTGCCAAGGGAGTGGAGGGTATCTCTGCCCAGCTCCCACCTAGCTTGCAAAACAATGAAAAGCAGGATTTACCAAGCCCTTCCCATGCTCTGAGCCAACCTGGACCCTGTTCCACTGAATGAAACAAGGCCAAGGGAAAATCCCAAGCTCAAAAAGAAATTTAACTGTGAAGGTCAGCATGTTTGGAGAAACTCTTGTACAAGAAACTGCAGATCTTTCCAGGGTTCCATTAAAACTCAGAAGGGTCTTTATGGAGAGAAAGGATGATGGGTAGAACATTGCACATATAAGGCAGTAAGGTATGACCATGGAATATGGGTTGGTCCTAGAGACAGGAAGACCTGAGTTCAAATGTGGCCTCAGACACTTCCTAACTGTGTGACCCTGGGCAAGTCACTTAACCTGTTTGCCTCAGTTTTCTCAACTATAAAATTGGGGATAATAATAACCCCAGAGCAGTAGTGAGGCTCAAATGAGATAATAATTGTAAAGTGTTTAGCCTGGAACATTTTATTCATTCATTCATTTAATTTTAATTTTTCTCCCAATTACATGCAAAGGTAGTTTCCAATATTCATTCATTTGCAAGTTTATGAGTTCCACATTTTTCTATCACCTCCCTTCTCTCCCTCTGTCCCATGGCAGCTAAATTATACAATTGTGTTTAACATATTTTCATATTTATCATGTTGTGAAAAAGGAATTAGAACTAAGGAGGAATAATAACCATGATTATAAAAAGAAAAAACAATATAAATTTTAAAAAGTGAACACACTATGCTTTGCTCTGCATTCAAACTTCATGTTGTTTTAGGATTTTTTTTGTTTTTTTTTCTAGATGTGGATCTCATTTTTCATAACAGGTCTCTCAGGGTTGTCTTTGCCCTTAATGTGCACAAAAGTTTGGAACATTGATTGTTCAGTCTTGTCTGAGTTTTGGCCATGGAGTAGTTTATTCCTTCCTTCTCCAGTGTATCCCCATTTTTACAGATAAGCAAGTGAGGCAAAGAAGGGTTAAGTGACATACCCAGGGTCCAGCAGTAAGTGCTTGAGGTCACATTTGAACTCTGATCTTCCTGATTCCAGGTCTGTTGCTCTAACCCCTGCACCACCTAGCTGTCCCATGCCTAGCATGGTAAATGCTCTATAAATGTTAGCTATAATAATAGTTATTATTACTCAGTTTATGTGTTGCTTAGTTTTATTAACTGCTTCCCCCTACCCCCTTTAGGGCAGTGGTCCCTTGCCTCATAGAGGGTCCTCTAGTCTAGGAAGTCCAGGACAAGCACAGAAGTTTTACTATGTCCTTGACTTGTGACAACCAAGGGCTGTCACTAGGCTTCTCATGCTCATCTAGGAACCTAACTCTATTGCAGGGGAGTCAGTTTGATACAGCCAGTCAGTTATTAGCTATTTATCAAGGCTGATCATGTGCTAAAACCTAGAGGTAAAAAGACATACCTTATCCTCAGAGGTCTTACTTTCTAATGAAGAAACATGTAAAGATATAGGCAAATATAGGCAGAGTACAGTTTATCTGGAAGCTTGTCATAGACCTGACCAAAGGCAAGAAAGAACATTAGATATAAAGAACTGAGCAATGTCTGGAACTAATACTAACTAGCTAGAACACCTTGGGTGAGTGACTTTATCTTTCTGGGTCTGTATCTTTTTAATCATAAAACTGGGGTAACACTATTTCCTTGCTGTACTTCACAGAATTGTGAGCAAAGTTTAGTTTAATATGGTGTAGAAATGTGAGCTATTTATGAGACAATTGTGAGGCACATCCCACCTCTAAAGTCTCTTTGAGTACAGACTGGGGTGCTTTGGGGGTCAGGAAGGAATCCCTCTGATTTTCATCAGAACTGAGTCATCCCTCCCTTGCCCTGGGCAGAATGTGGGTTGGAAAAAGGTGTCGGTCACATTCCTCTTAAAGCCTAAGTCTTAGGCCTTAACAAAGAGAGGAAGGATCAGGGCTACCCAACAGCATAATTGTGAAGGCTGAAAGGTTTGTTTTTGGTGTGTCAGCCCCTGCCTCAACACACACATACACACACAAACACACACACCCCACCCCTCAGTTAAGCCTGCCACTCCCTCCCTAGCAGACACTTACTCTGGGGGCTTCATTGTCCGGGGTCTCTGTCCTCTATCTGGCACCTCCAGGGTGGCCCTCCTGACCCTTGGGTAACTGGGTGTGCCCTCCACAGTCAAGGCTCGTAACCAAGGGTGTCCTGATAAATACTTAACAAGCAACTGCACAAAACACTTTTAAATTTAATCTTCAGGCACAGTTCCTCTATCAACTTCTTAAGTCCAGACAGGCAACAACATAATAAACCAAGTCCTGATTCGTAGCCGACATGGACACTCTCTATATCCAGCAAGGCTAAAGCTGTCTCTAGCACAGCCCTGCTTATAAATCTCTCCCCACCCTGCTGCAAAGCACCTGACCTTTATTTGCTCTCTGGGCTTTGGAAGGTACCAATTGACTAATCAGACACCACCAAATCTTCTGGAAAGGGCTAAATGGCAAAGAACTCGAAGGTACCTCTCCATCCCCAACACCTTCCCTCCTTCCTTTTTAAGATTTATATGGGAAGGGATCTCAGAGCTCATGTGGCTCGGGTGGGGATCATTATTATTGATGAGAAAACTGAAATTTAGGGAAGTTCACTGACTTAGGAGTAGAGAAGCAAAATTTGAACCTAGAACCTCTGACTCCAAATCCATGTTTTTCCCATTACTTATGCTATAAAATAGGTTCATTTACATACAAGTTGCTTGTTGTTTTTTAGAATGGTTTTCTGGAGAGAGAAAATCAAAGTAAATCTAGAGAAATGATTAGTGTACTGTAGAGCTTCACGTTTTGCAGAGATAGCACTGAGACTTGGGTAGAATTGCAACAGGAACAGAATCCTTAGGTTATCATGTAAGACTTGTGGCTTTGCTAACAGGAGCTGCCCTTGTGCTGGCATATAGAACACACTATGAGTGTCTTGTACCTACAAGTATGGTCTAGTGAGGTGGGGGAGATAACCACATAAGAGGGACATGACCATCTTCCATCTAGACTAGACTGCATTTTATCTACCATAGCATGTGATCCTCATTCACAAAGACTATAAGGAAGGCATTGTCATCCTTCTGAAATGAAGAAATTGACTTTCAGTGTGATTTGGCAGATCTCAAGCCAGAGCCCAGAGAATCTGAAGACAGTCCTGTCCTCAAGGAGTTTACAGTCTAGTTGGGGAGATGAAGAAAACAGGTAAGAAACAAAGGATAAACTCCCAGGAAAGGCAGAGGTGATACTCCATAAAAGGGGGACCTGGAATGGCCTGGACTCAAGTTGGTATGAACCTTAGACATTATTGAGTCTGACCCTCTTCTTTTAGAGATGAGCCCCAGGAATATGAAATAACGTCTAAAGTCATACAGTGGGGCAATTAGGTGGCACAGTGGATAGAGCTCTGGCCTGGTGTCAGGAAGTCTCATCTTTGTGAGATGTTGTTTGTCCTATATTCTCAAAGAAGACCATGACCGTGACATCAGGAAGGTGATGCCATTTCAAGCAAGTGAATTGGACTTGGGTGAGGGTGCTAAGTCACCAGCCTCACTTTCTCTTCCAAAGCCATCTGGGTGCAATGACCTGATGTGGATCAAGACCATCAGAGATGGCCCTGAATGTGAGATAAACAGGTTTAAGTGGTTTGTTCAAGGTTACATAGCTAGTAAATGTTAAGTGTCTGATGATGGATTTGAACTCAGGTCCTCCTATCCCCAGGGCTAGTGCTCTACCCACTTCACCACATAGCTGCCCATGAGCACAAATCTGGCCACACTAGCAGTGTGACCCTAGGCAACCTAATCCTGTTTGCCTCAGTTTTCTCATCAGTAAAATGAGCTAGAGAAGGAAATGGCCAATTGCTCCTGTGTCCTTGCCAAGAAGACCCCAATTAGGGTCAGGAGTCAGATACAACTGGATAACAACAACAAAAATAATAACAGTCATACAGGAGCAGAATTACAAAAAGTAGCAGAATTACATGAAATACTAGAACATGGTAGTTGGGAGGGAGCTCACATTGGACCTTAGATTCAAAATCTAGATCCTTAGAACTCTAAATCCTGTTTGTTTTCCAGAGAACCCCCAAGAATTCAGGGAGGTTTTGAAATGTTTAGGGGCTTCAGGGTCTCTTGGTTCCTGCTCCTGGAGCTCCCAGTCCCTTGTCTCCCCAAGCTCTCAGGGCCTCAGTGGGAAGGAGGTGGGGTGGAGTGGTCAATCAAGCCGATGGGCTGTTGAGTGTGACTCACCCATCCCTGGCCTGGTGCCAGGCTGAGTCACCCACAAAGAGAGTCCGATGTGCCATTAGATTCAGACACGCCACTGTCCACTGTATAATTACAGAGTCCCCTCCTGGGTGGAAATATCCATGTGCAGCCCAGATGACTCCATTAGCATGAAACTGTCCTTTCCAAACTGCAGGGAGCCCCGCCTGCCCAGGTGAGCCTGGGCTGGTATAATTGAACTATAGAAATCACGTTGTCTCTTGAGAGATGACCTGGGCTCAGATTCAGCCTTTGCCCCTTCCAACCTAGAGACAAACCAATTTACTACTTCAGTTTTCTCATCTATAAAGAGGGAGTCCATGGATTTGGTGGTCTCAAGGATCCCTTTTGACTCTAAGTCTAAGGATCTATAATCCTCTTGGTCTTCTCTGTCTTGTCTTACCTCCCCTCCCCTCCAACCAATATTGACAGTCTGTCTCAAGAAAATGCCTCCAATTTGGATTTAACTCTTTTAAACTAAAAGATGACATCCTGGATTCAAGCAAGCTATGTGTCCTCATCCAGGCTTCATCACTAATTTTCTTTTTTTCCCCTTTTTGGGGTTTTTTTTTGTATGAGGCTGAATTTGAACTCAGGTTCTCCTGACTCCAGGGCTGGTGTTCTATCCTCTGTGCCACTTAGCTGCCCTCTAGTACCTGATTTTCTAAGGGGGCGGGGGAAGGGGGAATTCCTTTTTTTTTTTTAGGTTGTTTTGTAAGGCAAACGAGGTTAATCGGCTTGCCTAAGGCCACACAGCTAGTAAGTATCCGAGACCGGATTTGAACCCAGGTACTCCTGACTCCAGGGCTGGTGCTTTATCCACTACGCCACCTAGCCACCCCTAAAGGGGAATTCTTGACAAGTTGCCCTGAACCTTTTTCTGGCTCACTTAGATGGAAGATAATGCCCCCATGTCACTGATGGAGAGAAATATAGAATAAATAAGGGTGCCATCATCTTGGACTCTACAAGTATCAGTTTAATAGGTTCTAAAAAGTCCTTGGGTGGGGAAGTTTCCTACATCTTCACAATCATATCTATTCCCTAATATCCATATTCAAATTAGAAAACTTTGAATACAGAGTGATCACCAGAGGTATAGAGAAGTGAGGTCATTTACCTTTGGAATGAAGAGCCCTCTAGTCTTATGTATTTGTACTTCTAGAGATGAGAGAAAGTGTCAATAATTCCAAACCCCACCACTCTAAGATCCAGCCAAACTAGACTATTCTGTTCCCTGGACACACCCCAGGCCTTCCTGACTCCAGTCACAAGGGACAATTATGTTTGGAATGTTCTCCCTGTTTGTTGAATTCCTACCTCTCCGTTAAGGTCTAACTCAGATGCCATCTTTTTCCCAAAGTCTTTCCTGATACCCCCACTACTAACAACCACCCCATGGACTCCTTATTCTTCTCAGAAGCATTTGGAATCTGTTTTTGTGAGAAAGAGAGAGAGAAAATGAGTGAGCTTCAACATAGACTTATAGTTTGATCTAAGGCTCCCTTTTGTCTTGCTTCATGGTGTGATCCATTTATTTGTAAGCAAATGTGTACAGAATGCAATAAAAAACTATTATAAAAGTTCAGACAACAAAAAAGAAAGATTTCAAGAGAGTAGGAACTTCCTATTGCTAGTTTGCCAACCATTTGTGAGGCAGAAAAGGAGGAAGAAATGGAGAGGAGATAAATTTACTAGTTCTCAATGTGGCAGCAAATTCTGTCCAAGCAGATCCCTCCTTAAGTGGATCAGCGAGCCCGATAAGTCTTATGATTATAGAATCTTTTCTTTATAATTGGCTATCCTGTTCCAGCACATGTCCCCCATCCCAAGATTCTAAAATTCCTAGGCTTCAACCTCTTATGATCCCTCAATCCCTCATTTTATTGGGGAAAAAAATCAAAACAAATCCAAAACTATTGTTCTCACTAACTTCCTTGATTGTAAGGGGCTACATATTTATCATGTGATACTGTATATTTACTGGTATCTTTGTTTATGTCTTATCTCCCTAAATAGAACAAATACTCCTTAAGGAGCCCCTTTCCCTTCAGCAGCCACACAAACTCTTTCTGAGCATCAAGTGGGGGGAAGCCACTAGTGGGAGACGTTCTCTTCCTAACCATCTTGCCAAGTCTCCTTCCCTTATCCTGGCACAGACTCCACTATTCCCATCCTTGTGGAAGGGATCCTAGGATTCCCCTCTCTTTTCACACTCTCAGACCTTCTTTCCATATCCCACTGGTGGTCAACTGACCTTTCAGTGTGCCATCCTCAGTCCCAATATCTTACAGAATTGGCATGGCTGTTCATACAGTTTGAATAAGTTGAAATTCATAAATAACATCCTTCAAGTAAGATGTAGAACCGTTAGGCCTTATTGTCTGTTCTATAACTAAGTTCTCCTTGATATACACTCACTTCCATCCTACCTCTGATATTCTCTTAGTACTTCTAGGCCTTTCCATCTATCCTGTAGATAAATTCTCCTATATTTGTTGTCTTAGCCAGTAGCTAAGTAGCTTCTAGAGTATAAGCTCCATGAGGGCAAAGACTATTTTTCTTCTCATCAATTAGCATAATGCAGAGCACAGAGTATGAACTTAATTTTTGTATTCATTGAGGACACTACTATATTCTATCTAAACTTTGTGACTTTCCCTTTACTAGCACAAATGCTTTACCCATAGCAGGCACTTAAATATTTGTTGATATTTGAATTGCATAGAGTCACAGAAAGGGGACAGGATTGACTTTTGGATTTGAAAGATAGTTATACTATAGAAGAGACTGATGACTTTGAATCCAAAAGATCTGGATTCATATTTCTCCTAGGGAACTTGCTTAGTACCTGTGTGACCTTGCACAAATCACTTAAACTCTCTTAGATTCCTTAGCTATAAAAAAGGAGACACAATTTAGATAGAAGTCCTCTAAGGTTCTAAATATATGATCAACAATTTTTTTCTTCTTCCATTAAAAACCTAGGTTCATGAAACAAAGTAGACAATCAATAAGGCAGCAACATGGTGCAGTGATTAGAACTGAGTTCAAATCCAGCCTCAGATACTCAGTAGATGTGTGACCCTGGTGAATCACTTAACTTCTATTTGCCTCAGTTTCCTCAACTGCAAAATGGGGATAATAATAGCATCTACCTTTTAGAATTATGATGAGGATCAAATGAGCGGAAAAATGAAGAAAAAAAATCACTTAATACAGTGCCTCACACATAGTAGGTAGTATATAAATATTTGTTCATTCCTCCCTTTCTCCCTTTTCCAACTTTCCCCATTGTTTGGAGACTGGCTAGCCAAACAGTAATATGTGATTTCAATCAAATCTTGTTATGCTATTTAAAGAAAGATGAATATGAGGAACACATGAGAAGATAAAGGAACTGATACAAAGTGAAATGAATAGAACCAGGAAAAAATGTGTATATTGACTAGAACAGTGTTAATGGAACAAACAATAAAATTGCAACAATAAAACAATAGATATTAAATGCTGTGAAACTATAATAACCAAGATTGACCTCAAAGGAAAGCTATGAAAGGGTACCGCCCTCTCTTCTTTGCAGAGAGAGGGAACTCTGGGTTGGGAACACTGCATATGATGCCAGATTTTTTTTAATGTGTTGCTGAACTTCTCTTCCCCCTCCCCTCCACCCCACCCCACTCCCCTGTCTTTTTAAAATTCTTTGTTATTAAGGCTCTAGGAGGAAGAAACACATTGGGAAATGTAGGCAATATTTTTTAAAAGATACTAATAAAAAAATTAGGGCAGCCAGGTGGCCCAGTGGATGGACTAGAATCAGGAAGACTCATCTTCATGAGTTCAAATCTAGTCTCAGATACTTATTAGTTGTGTGATCCTAGGCAAGTCACCTAATCCTGTTTACCTCAGTTACCTGGTATGTAAAATGAACTGCAGAAGGAAATGGCAAATCACTTCAGTATCTTTGCCAAGGAAACCTCAGATGGGGTCACTGAGTCAACCCTCACTGAAACAAATGAACAACAATCTCATTGAAATAGGGATTGTTTCATTCTTTATATTTGTGCCAAATGTCTAGCAATTAATAAATACTTGTTGATAGACTGATTAAACAGGACAATTCAGTTGCATTTTGAAGCCCTAGCAACTTGGTTCTTTTCTTGGGAATAGTGGTGTGCCCGTCAGCTTCATGAAGACAAGATCTTATTGACGTTTTCTATTTCCACTATAGTAGGCACTTAAACGTTTTGTTAAGGTGAATCGAATTCTTAACAACTTAGGACTTTACCTTTGGTGCCTATCCTAATAGGCAAGCCTCTTTTCTTTTGCTCTTTTTCAGGACCATTTTTATGTGTAGTCTACCTCCATAAGAAAGTAAACTCCTTAAGGGGCAAAGATTGTCTCATTTGCTTCTATTTCTATTCCAAATACTTAAGACACAGTATCTGAGACCTAGTAAACTCTGAATAAATGCTTTGTCTGTCTGTCCGCCTATCTGTCTGTTTTCTTCTCTTCCCTATGACTTCTTCCAGTAACCTAGTGGGAATCTCTGCTAATTTTATTAGCTAAAATTCTCCAATTAACCACAAGAGCTAAGGACATGATTATCATTCTGAGGGATCACAGGCAAATAAATTTATAGTGGGACAGGACTTCCAAAGTCATACAGTACAATTCCCTCATTTTAAAGTTGAGGAAAGTTAAAGGTATGCCCCCTAGTCACAAAGGTAGTGAGTGCCAGAGTGAGAATTTGAACACAAGAGATTTTACTCCAAAGTCAGAGCCCTTTCTACCACATTATTCTTTTCCCTAAGGTTCAGTTATCACCAGGGATCAATATAAGCTTCCAGATAAGGTTAGTAACTGAGAGAGGTGGGAGAAAGTAAGATGAGCAGGTATCTCTGTCAACTGGAGAAAATGGTGACTTTTGAATTTTACTTACCAGAATTCTTGATGAGTTGTGGAATCTAGTATGTTCATGTGACTTTTTTGAAGGTTCAGATTTATCTCTCACAAAGCAAGGTTTGCCACTACACCCCCTGGAAGAATTCTGGAACTACAGGAAAGGAAGACCCAGAGTTCTTCTTTGTGAATGTAGAATCCAGGATATTCATGTGACTTTCTGAAAGTAAAGATTTATCTCTTGATAAAGCAAGATTTGCCACTTTACCATCTAGGAGAATTCTGGGACTAGAGGAAAGGAAGCAAACTCACCATCTTCTTCCTTTCCCCTTTGTCCCCCTCCCCCAGCTCCCAAACTAGCTTCCCACCCCCAACTTCCCTGCCTTTGTCAATGGATGGCGTCACCATTCTCCCAGTCGTGCAGGACTGGTCTTTGATTCATCCCTGACTCATTCCCTCTATCATCTTTCCTTCTTCTAGAAGTTCCACACCTCATCCCACACATCCTATCAATTGCTAAATCCTTTGGATTCTATGCCTGTGATAGCTCTCCCATCCTCCCCCTCCTTTCCACTCCCACTCCAGACAACCTAGTTCAGGCCTGAGTCTCTAAACTGATCAAAGGATCTTAGATTTAGAGCTGGAAGGGATCTTAGAAGTCATTAAGTCCAATGTTTTAACACTTGAGGAAACTTGCCCAGAAAGAAGCTATTTGCCTAAAATCTAGTAATTAAATTGAAATTTGAACCTACAACTTCTGACTCCAAATCTATTGCTTTTTTTTTGTTGTTGCACCATTATGTTCTTTCCCAATCTCTGCCTTCTCCAAATCAGGTAGTCATCAAAATAAAATTTTTACTGCCCCTCTCTGATCAGGTCACTCCTTTGCTCAAAAGTAAAGTCCTTCCTGTAGACCTTCCACAATTTGGCTCAACAGATCTTTATAGCTGTATCTTGTGCCATATATACTCTACATTCTAGCCAGACTGACTATTGTTCTCTGATCTTAACTTGCTTTCTCTTCATTGTTGTTCAGTCACATCCAACTCTTTGTAACTCCATTTGGAGTTTTCTTGGTAGAGATACTTGAGTGGTTTGCTATTTCCTTCTCCAGATCATTTCATAGATGAGAAAACTGAGGCAAACAGGTTAAATGACTTGCCAGGATCACATGGATAGTTAACTACCTGAGGCCAGATTTAAACCCAGGAAGATAAATCTTCCTGTTTCAAATCCAGCATTTTATCCACTGAACCCCCTAGTTTTTCCTAACCTCTGTGTCTTCTATCTTTGTGTGCCTTATCTTTTATTACTGCTGTAGGGTACCCTCATTTTCTGTTGACAGTCTTCCCCCATTTTAAGATGGTATCTATAGGCCCCACCTAGCTAGACTACTTTGACCAACCTCTCCTGTGCACTAAATCATTTTCTAACATAATATTTGAGTACTTGCCTTGAAGAAATAATATATATACATATATATATATATATATATATATATATATACAATATGTATATGAAGAGAGAGAGAGAGTGCTTTACAAACTTTAAAAGTCCTAAATATATGTGGGCTATTAATATCATCATCATTATCTCTCTACTAGATCATATAATTCCTTGAGAACTTTGTGCTATTGGTCTTCTCTGGAACCCCTTAGAGAATAAAATAATGCCAAATACAATGTAAGGGCTTAATAAATGTTTGGATAGAACTGAATTCTTTCCAACCCATTGATAGGGCTTCCCTGATGCTCCATTCTCAGAGACACTACTCTGGTTGAGGTCCTCACCACTTCCTGTCTTTTTTTTAATAGAATTTAATTGGTATCTTCCTTTTTTATATTGTCTAGATTTCCTCCTTCCCTGTCCTAGAGAGATATCCTCTTTGGCAAAGGATTTTTTTTAAGAGGAAGAGAAAACATTTCCAAAAAACCTGATCATGTCCAAAATTTAAAAAAAATGAGTATTATATGCTATATTCACATTCTTCCTCAATTCCACACCTCATACCCCACAAAGAAATGAGGGAAGGTATATTCCCATTTCTTCTTTGGGATCATGCTTATTCTTTATAATTTTACAAGTTTCATTTTCAATTGTTTTATGTTTGTGATTATTCTTTTCATTTTCAATGTCATTGTCTCTGTTGTTTTCCTGGTTCTGCTTACTTTGTCTTCTTATTGAATTCTTCTATCATTCTCCTGTTTAAAAAACTTCAAAAAATAAAATCCAGAGGTTTTATTCTGCTTCACAGTATCTGAAGCTTGGAGTGATCTCAGAGCTCTAGTCCAATACTGTCATTTTATAGATAAGAAATTGAGACTTGGGGTGGTTGTGTGTCTTATCCTGGGTCAGGGTAGAATTTTGATTTTTAATTAAATTTTATTTTCATTTCTGAGTTCTCTCACTCTCCCAATCCCCTCTCCCAATATAAAAAGCAAGAAAAATAAAATCCCCATTACAAACATGCATTATGCAAGCAAACAAATTCCTATAATGACTATGTAAAAAAAATATTTCAGCATGTATTCTCAAAGGTAGTATTTTAACATACATCCTGTCTCCAGAGTTAACCACTCTTTTCACAAAGATTTGATATCATTCAATCAACATCAATTAGAGGTCTATGTTCCAAACACTCTGCTAAGCAATGATGATACAAAAAGAGGCAATAGATTATCTCTGCCCTCAAGGAATTTACAATGTAATGGGGGGAACAATAGGGAAACACATAATAAACAAATTGCATATATATATATATATGATAAATAATAACAATTTAAAAGGGGAAGGTATTGGAATTAAGAAGACTCAGGGGAAGGCAACCCATAGAAGGTGGGATTTTAGTTGGGACTTAAATGTAAGAATGAATTATAAACTTTTTGTGGGCTAGGACCTTTCCATACAACATCTAGAATAATGTTCAATAAACACAGGATTGACTGAAAAGGAAAAAACACATTTAATTAATCAACTGAGATGCTCACTGAGGACCCTTCTAGACTTATAATTCTGTGTTATTACTTGACTTCATCAACAGGGTGAGAGCAGGTCCCTTTTTTTTTAGGTCTTCTGGACAGGGTCTAGAACATTAGAGGCACTTAATGAATGAATGTGTGCAAAGCTAGCCTAAGTGACCCATGTTTTAACTTTGCTTGGCCTTTGGGTATATACACAACCTTCTTGTGGAGAATGACAGTCTAGAGTTAACTCTTTTGCATGCATACATGGGCAAAGCTATCTCCTCAACATATATGGATAATCAATATTTCTTTGTTTTTATATGCAAGTTGTTTATTCTTGACTATAAAAGTTATATGTAGTTTGAAACCAGCACCAACCACAATCCCACTGTTTTCTGCCTTGGTGTGCTAATAAAACACTTCTGCCTTTTTCTTGAGCTTGTCTCATTGACCAGGGCAAAGCTTGAACAAAAATTTCCTTTTCACAATTTTTGGAGACCACAAAGGGATCTTTTGCTCACATGACCATCACTGGGTGAGCCTATTGTCTGATTCTGTAGTCAATACTCAGACCTTTGTTTGATCATGGGCAAGAAATAGACTCTCCCAAAGGCCAATAAACTGTGAGTGGTCAGAGAAATTAACTATATGAAATTTGAGAAGAAACTGGTCCTGAATCCAAAATTTAACTTTTCTCATTTTGTATAAAGACAAAGAAGAGGCTCTTTGTAAAGGAAAAGGTAACTGGTCTTGACCCAAAATTAGGTCACCAAAGAACAGAATTATCAAGACATAGTGCTATCATCATGGAATCAAGACAGAGTAAACTTCCTCCAATTCCTTATTAGGCAGGCTGTTAAAAGCTTGAGACAAGGGGACACTTCCAGTTCAACAGGAAATGTCCAAGACTCAAGAAGTAAAGCTCAGTTAGGACTGGGCTTGGTATTTAGAGAATTGTGGGAAATGAATCTGGTCAGACAAATATGGGACCTTTGATTATGGTCAGTTGTGCATGATAAAAATCATACTTGAAGATCTAGAGCCTCAGCAAAGGATTATTGGTACTATTGGGCAGAACTTTGAAACTAAAACTTCCCCATCATTATGCTGTCCTTCATAGTCACTGGTCTAAGCCATCAGACCACCACCGTGCAATCTGAAATTCTCAGAATCAAAAACCATGGCACCCTTAAGGACCATTTTTGTAGGGAATAACCAGAGAAGAATATATGTCCCCTTTTCACCAGGAGACACTGTATTATGGCAGCAATCTACTCCACTTTTTCGAACAGATTCAGTCAGCTTCATTAAGGAAATTAAGACCATTATATGGAGCCATAACCCAACTTGGGAGGATATTGAGGAATTATTAAATGCCCTTTTCACAAAGGATGAGAAAGCAAAGGTCTTGACCAGAGTTGGACCATATGGCTGCAAATGACTCCTAACTGAAATTATACTAATGATGGGGAGTGGGGAATGTTCAATAATGCCAAAAACAACCTTCTATGATGCTCTAAAGCAGGCAGCACAACAACTGATAAATTGGGAAATATTCCATGCCACTATTTAAAACTTAGATGAACATTCTGATACTTTCTGTATTTGTGTACAACCGTCTAGAAATTTGCTCAGTTGGATCCAAAAAATGAGCATTATCTAAAAGCAATGCCTTCAGCTTATGTTAATCAATCAGAAATAAATATGCACATTTATTTTCATAAATTCTGCTCTGGATAGTAAGAAAACTATTAGTGAACTCAAGGGAATTGTGTTGAACTTGTTTGAATGGTGGAAGGAGAAGGAACTTGAGAAAGAGAAGGAAGATGAGGTTAAGAAAGTGAAGATATTAGTGGCTATCATGAAGGGGATGACACAGGAAGATAGAGAAGGAACTAAGGACCAGAAAGGGAGATTTAGAAAGTAAGGGGAAGGGTTAGTATGTTTTTATTATAAAAGAACAGACACCAAACCATCTGTACAATGTTTTGGATCCTGGAGATAATATTCATAATGATAGAGAAGGGAGATGGTTAGAAACTAGGAATATTTCCTTGGGAAAAAGCAAAGGGCCCTTGCAGCCACTAATGCCTTGAGGTAACTGAGGTTACTGAGAGCTCACAGTCTGAAGAAGGTGATCTCAGATTGTTCACAAAAGACAGTTTCTTTTATGAGAATGATGTATTTGTGATTTGGAGTGGTTGTGTCTTTCTCAAGTGTTGAGTGGACAACTATGATGTCCTATGGTCTGGGGCATAGGGAACTGAGTTGGTGATGCTGACCAGGGCATGCCAATTTGCCAGTGGACTCTGAGTAAACATTCATATCAATTTCAAATATGCCTTTGAAGTCTCATACCTTTGGCACTTTGTGGAATCAGAGCAGTATTATCACTCAAATGGCAACTCAAGAGCTCATGTCTCACTTATTGACCAACCCCATCAAGCTATCTTGATCCCCAAGGTCATCTCTATGATGCCTTGACCACTCTACGCTCGAGGGCAGTCATTTTCGTAAGATGCCAACTAGTTTACAAAAAAGGTGGCCAAATGACTGCCTGCTGGGTCCTTAAGAAGCACCAAACCCACTGCTTATGCTGTTTACCAGCCACCCACTGACTACTCTTCTTTAGTAAGAGGTATCTAAACTGATCTTTAGTTGATCAGATATGAAGCCATTCTTTGGGATATTCTAGGGGCTGTGCCTGATAGTCATCCCATTGTGCTTAGATGATTAGGGTGCCTCCTATGCCAGCAACTCCATACCCAGTGACATATCGAAACTGAGGCCCTTGTACAAATTTTCCAGTTACTGTTTGTCCATGGTGTTTTTGCAGAGACTCATTTTATGGTCTGTCGCTGCCTTCCTTGACAACAATTTAATTCCTCATGGAAGAAAACTGTGACAAAAATGGGGAGAAAGTAGGCAAGGCTATCATTTGAATATCTGCAGATAGACTTTATTCAATTGCCAAAGTCTATGGGTTATAGATATGTTTTGGTATGCTGAGACCAACTGAGCCATTGGGTAGAAGTTTTTCCAATTATACACTATAGCAAACATAGTAGCAAGCTGTCTGACAAGGACATACCATGATTTGACCTTCCATGTACTATTGGCTATGACTAAGAGCCATACTTGACTTTGGAGAATACCCAGTGACTCTCCAAGTCTCCCAGATAACCCTGGGTCTGTATAATCCTTATCAGCTATAATCAGCAGGGGAAGTTGAATGGCTAAATAAGAAGGTGAAGACCCATTTGGGGAAAACTATGCCAAGAAACAGTGAAAATGACCTCAGATTGTATCTGTGCTGTTACAACTTAGAAATGGTAGGAAGCAGGATAGTGGATTGAAATTTTAGATTTTGAAATTCTATTTGGTGGAACACTTACTGCTCCTTTAAGAGCCTGAGTCTGGCCTAAGAGGATGGGAGTGTGAAGCCTTCGATGATTTATCTCAGCCCAACCAAGGAAGAAGACTTGAGCTGCCAGTAGACCTAGTTAAGCAGAAAAGAGACCCTGATACAAACCAGTGGCTCTTGGTCAGTTGTATATTTGATTCTGAGAATTAGAACCTTATAACCTTAACTGTAACCTATTATAAATTTGTTTTCCATACTTTCTGTCTTGTTTTGTAAACTTGGGGTTGGGAAAAAAACAGAGGAAGCTAATACTTAAATGAACTTGATTCAAAATGGCAGGCATAACTTTGGCTGTTGATTATTGGATTTATATTCCTTGCCCCTTTAATTAGGACAATTACAATTATGGGTTTACAGTTAATCCTGAAAGTAAAAAATACATGCCTAACTGTATTGCCCTAGGTTGGAAAAATGAGTCCTCTCAGCCCTTTATTTATGATTGAAAGAAGGTTTATAAACATACACTCTCTATTCTCATCCCCCATTTCAAATGCTCTGTACTAAAAGACCAGTTCGGCCATATTGGGAGCAAAATGGGACAAGAAGCCAGGTAAATGGGGTGGTAGACAAGATATTAACTATACAATGGGACTATGTAAAAATGTGACTCTCCAGAGAGAAGAGGGAACTTTAGCTAATGTTTGTTACTCCAAGGATTTGATAATCACTGAAGAATTCTTTAGGATAGCCTTTTACAGCCTTCATTTTTAAGTCTTAATTTATATTACTAGCATCTCCAAAATTAGCTGGAACATTGTGAGATGGATCTATTTTTTTTTTTTTTGCCTTTCAGTCATGCCTACCTTACCTTTGCGTACACGACTTGCAAAATAAATATTGGTTGTGATGATGTGAAATGTATCTTCACAATTATATTTTCTAAGCCTGGGGCTTCCCTTTGCCTTATCTCCTAAACAGAATGATCTGATTTTTGCAAGTCTTGGTCAATGGAACCATAGGGACTGTGGAGGAGGTTAGTACTGTTCTGAGGCCTTACAAAATAGATTGGCTCTGGACTTCCTCCTGGCAGACAGAGGAGGGGTGTGTGCCCTCCTAAGCCAGGAGAGCTGCACCTGCATTCCTGACAACTTTGACAGCATTCAAACCCACCTGGACTGGGTTTGGAAATGAGTTCCAGGCAGATAGCTAGGAGCCTTGGTCTTCATGGGAGTGGTTAACATCATGGTTACCCAATTTTTCATGACTGAATTATTTGTTGGTAGGTTTTCTGTTTGTCCTCCTATTCTGTGTGTGTGTGTGTGTGTGTGTGTGTGTGTGTGTGTGTGTGTGTGTGTGTGTGTATGTGTGTCTCTCCTAGTCTAAGGAACTACTCACAAGGCCTAACCCCAAATTAAAAGCAGTCAAGATTAAGATAGTTGAGGACAGAGGAGCAATAATATAGGTCCAATTATGGAGTTGTATCCTGAGTGTGGCTACAAAGGGGAGAGGGTTGGATGGAGCAAAGCTGGCCTAAGTGACTCACACTTTAACCTTGCTTGACCTTAGGGTACATGTGAAACCATCTTGTGGAGAAGGAGGGTCTGGAGATACTCTTTCACATGCATACTTGGACATGGGGAAAAGCTGAGGTGGCATAAAAACCTATGGTGGACCAATGAACATTGCCTTTTTCTTATATGGAATTTGTTTACTCCTGTCTATAAAAGCTGGGCCTGGTTTGAAATGGGTCTGGCCACCCTCCGACTGCTTTCTGCCTCGGGGGCTAATAAAATACTTTTTGCCTTTTTCCTGAGTTTGCCTCATTGACTAGGGTGAGGTCTGAACCAAAATTTCCTTTTAATGTGTGCCTTTGGAAAAGAAAAATTAGACCATAGTTATTGACTCCTAGAGGCTGGTATAGGGGCTTGGAAAACAGAACAAAAACACATTGACTGCAGGGTGGGGAGATGAGGAAAGTGATGTGTCCTAGGTCCCAGCTAATTACTTGTTTAATGTCTTGTATTCAATATTGCCTTAATTCTTTTTAAAATTCAATTTCATTTTATTTTCTGTTCCAATTCTTTCTTTCCCCTATTTCTCTCCCACTGAGAAGGCAAGAAAAATAGAATTCATTACAAAATATATAGTTATCCCCTCCACATTGTGAATTTCCTCATCGCAGTTTCGATGTATCACAGTTCGACATAAGAAATTAATGGGAATTTGTTACAAATTTTGCAGAAACTACAGATGACAAGTGAAGGCCAGCAAAATGACACAGAAAAAGTTCAGAAACTCAGAAATGCATAAATTAAACGCATAGTATTGCATTTTATCAACCCCAAACTTACAATTAGGTACCATAAACACTCCATAAAAGAAAAAAAAATTCAGATTTCTTCTCTGGTATGAAAGAAAGACCAAAAAATTTTACACAGATTTTCTAGATTGTGAGGATTGTGTGTCTGTAATCCTAGCAATGTGGAAGTAATGACTGTATAGCCCTGCAAACAAATTTCTGCATTAGCCAGGTTTCTCCCACACATCTACCCCATTAAAAATAAAAACCAAGAAAAAGAAATACATGAAAATCTACTTCTTTCTACACTCTGAGGCCATCACTTTTCTCTCTGGGGGTGGAGTATATGTTTCAATATGTGTCCTTGGAATTGTGGGCCAGCCTTGCTGTTGATCAGAGTTTCTAAGTCTTTAAAGTTGATTATCTTTGCTTGTCCTTTGTTCTTGAAGAGGATTATGACATCAGGAAGGTGACATGATGACATGTAAGTGAACTGGATTTGAATGACAGCCTTACTCTCTTTCCCGGAGCTATCTGGGTCCAGTGACTAGATATAAATCAGGACATTTGGAGATGACCCTCTGATTATCTTTACAATATGTCTGGTGCTGTGTAAATTGTTCTCCTGGTTCTTATCTTCATTCTTTACCTCAGAAATAAAAGCCTTCCTGCTTGTTTACCCCAGGGTTGTGGCACTGGGCTGTCTTGTGGTCTCTTGAGGTGACAGGATGGACGTCAGATCGGATTTCCTTTGTACTTCTTGGTATTTTCACAGCAACGACTCTCCTTGCTAGTTGGCCAGGCTGGCTCTTCCCTTCCTTGGAGGAAAGGGCCTACGGCATTCTCAACTTTGGGTCACATTCTGGTAGGTGAATACAATTCCCAGCAAGGGTCAGTGTACATGCATTCATGGGAGTTCTCAGAATTCTTCCGTGATTGGTGGGGAGGGCTAGGGGAAGCAAGGCAAGGCAGCAAATATTAGGGCCACAGGTTTTTATTATGTGTGTGTATATGTATGTATGTATAAATATATATAATATGCAGTCTGCCAATCATGATACCAATTGCTGGAGATACAAACTCAAACTAAAAGAAAGACAGTGCCTGCCTTCAAGGAGCTTATATTCTAATGGAGAAAAGGACACATTAAAGGAAGCTGGAAGGGGAATGAAGTAGAAGGGTGAAGGAAGGAAGGGAGAGATTTCTGTCCTATCCTGGGGGAAGTGTCGATGGGAGGGGGTGTGTGACAAAGCAGACACTTTCCTCTTCTGAGAAGTATGTCATCTCTGTCCTTTGGCCCAAGTGACCTTTAGCTCTCCTTCCAGTTTTAAGAATTCCAGTCTCAGTTTAATCATTTGTGTCAGCCCAGGAAGCTTCTTTCCTCAAAGAAGTTGTTCTAGGTCAACCAGACCCTTTCCTCCTCCCCCACTATAAACTTCTGGCATGGGAATTGGGGGAAGACTACTGGCTCCCTCCCTCCCCTGCATAGGGAAGGGCACCCTGTGAGTTTAGGCAGTAATGAGGAAGGACAGACGACCCTGCCCCCTTCACTTTTCGGTTTCCCTAGCATCTGATCTTGCCATAACTACACAACCTCAGTTATACCATTTGATCTTGTCCTCTGTCACTGCATTGCACTCATCCCTAAAAGGAAGATACTGTTTCACATATGACTCAAGATTTATTGTCTTACCAAATACACTTTACTTACTTATTTTCTTTTGCCATGTAGTAGAAAGAGCATGGAGCCTGGGGTCAAAAGTCCTGGGTTCAAGTTTTGCCTCTACCATTTGCTAACAATGTGACTTTTCTCATCCGTAAAACGGGGTAATAAAATTTATAGCATCAAACTCAAGTGAGATCAATGGCTACAAAAGCACTTTATATGTAAAAACATCCTGTAAATATTATCTATTACTGTAATTAGACACCAGAGGTCACATGTGCCCCAATGTCATTTTCACCACCTAGGTTCTCCTGGGAACCTTAAAATTTAGCTCAATTTTCCTGGGGGGGGGGAAATGGGGGGAGATGGGGAAAGGGTTTAACCTGAGAATATTAGAATTTGTGATTTGTTAGTAGATCCATTAAAAAAATAAATTTATAAAAAGGGAAAAGAGAAAAAGGCTTTCAGTTTCAATGAAACACTCAAGCTAACAAAGTATTGATAAAGAATAGGTCTTACTTTACTTAACAGAAAAATCAGGTAAAGATTTGTACCCAAGTCCACAAAGAGTCAAACAATTTACCCTGTCTCTCTGCTAGGCCTCTATATACCTCAATAACTTTATAGTCATTCCATCTTCTAGTACTACCCTGGTTAGGTACCCCAATAAAAGAAAAGCATTTATAATTGTTAAACAGTCAAGAAATGCTCTCCTCTGGTGAATTCTACCATTTCCAAGTATCCATACAATCCATTTTTTAATAGCAAGAAAGTACTTTTTCCATAAGAAAAAACAAATGTCAGATAATCAACAAGAACAATTAACTACTTGTACTGAGCAAAAGATGTGAAGTGAATTTGCAGGTTAGTAAATTGAAAATTCTTCTATTTAAGTCATCCTTCAGCTCTCCTCTCCTCTTCTCTTCTCTTCTCTTCTCTTCTCTTCTCTTCTCTTCTCTTCTCTTCTCTTCTCTTCTCTTCTCTTCTCTTCTCTTCTCTTCTCTCTCTGTCTCTCTCTTTCTCTCTCTCTCTCTCTCTCTCTCTCTCTCTCTCTCTCTCTCTCCCCCTATAAAATCCTAAAGGCTTATGGTATTACCTTTGATGTTATCAGGGAATTAAACAACTTTACAGTTTATTCACTGAACTCACTATATTGGAAAAGAAATAAATCCATGTTGCTTTTTCATGTCCTCATTCCTTTCTATGATGAACCTTCTTTCTCTTCTAGTGTCCACCCAGAGATAGAATATTAGAAATAGTAGGAAAGAAGCTATCAATTTACCATATGGTACCAGTTCCTCAGGCCACATTTTTCTCTAGAGAGATTGCATAGACAAGAAGGTTTCTCTCCAAGGAACTCAGACTAAATCTGTGTGTAAAGATTCTCCTCTTGGTTTTTTCTTTCTTTAGCTCTCTGAGTTCATATGTAGTTCTCTTTGAAAGAGCAAACTGAAAGGGAACCTGGGAGAGCTCACTAGCCATGAACTAGTTAATATTTTAAAAAAAGATTTTATCATGAAATGATGAGAACATAGTTTTATGAAGGAGAGAAACAGCCCTCAACAAGTATATTTTTTTGGGGGGGGCAAGATAGTAGGGTTAAGTGACTTGCCCAAAGTCACACAGCTAGTAAGTATCAAGTGTCTGAGTTTGAATTTGAACTCAGGTTTTTCTGACTCCAGGCCAGTGATCTATCCACTGTAACACCTAGCTGCCCCCAAGTATGTTTGAAGCACCTGTTATGTGCCAGACACTGTTCAAGAGGCAAGAGAGACTCTTCTTGAGATGATTCTGGGCACACTTACCACATAATTGCTCCAGGTTATTACAGAAATACATACACAGTTGCTTCTTGCTTGGAAATAGCATCTCCTTGCCTTACTAGCAGTAGCAAGAATCCCCTCTTAGAGTACCCAGCTGGCTTGTTGAGGGCATCAGTGTGAGTATTATAAATGAGTGTGAGGCATACAGACTGTTTGATTTTCTTTCTAAAAGAAAAAAAAGGGATACCTGTAGAGTTAAAATAAAGTATAGCTGTAAGAGAAACAATAGCTACAGATATAAGGTAAGGAGAACTGGTCAGTGAGGCCAGCCTTAATGAGCATATACAGAATGCTTCTATGTAATTCCCACAAAGACTTAGGAGCAGGCACAGACATTTTGTAATTGTAGGTAGTTCAACATGATGAAGAAGAGGAGTTTCTGTGAATGACTGTGGTTGAATAGTTGGAACTTGGATGTATTCAAAAGTCATTTCTTTTCAATTTTGTTGTCTGTCTGCTTTCAGTCAGGCAGAGTTCCAATGAGAAAAAAGTCAATGATACTAAGGGGAACTATTATGGACCCTTCTCAAAGTTTGATATGTGGCCTGGGAATGTGGAAATATTAATCTAACTAATTCCTTGGTATTTATTCTTTCATATTAGGTGAAGGAGATTGGTGGCTTACAACCTTTTGAATTTCAAAAGGTTAGGAGAACAAATCATTAAGATGTCTAGAAGTAGTTTATGTACTGGGGTTTGCCTTCAGTTACTTCAGCAACCTTTGGGATCCAGCCCAGTGGTAGATGAGATATGGGCTCATTTAGACATGAACTTGGAGGGAATTCATATTATGCAGAAATTTCATTATGTTAGAACCCACTCTAGTCAGAGACTGAGGTGTCATAAAGGAAGAGTGTGCTCCAGATATGCTGGGTGAAATGTTTGTGTAGTCAATTCTATTACACTTTTTTTTGAAAATATGAATTTGTTCTATTTCAACTTATATGTTAGAGAATGGTTTGAGGAAGAAATGAATTTTTTGTTTGCTTAGCATGTCAATACATCTGCAAGAAACATCAAGAGAACACAAGAAAACTGCACCATTTTACAATAACTTATAAACTACACTTATTCCCATGACCACTTCCACAAGTAAGCTTCAGGTTTTTTTCAAGCTAAAGTGCCTTATCTATTGTGTATCTTCTGGTGCAGTTGTAGCTGAGGACTAAGGAGGGTTGGTCTGCGCCTACCCCACTCCCACTTTCCGCTATGGCAGAAGTATTCCCAGCCCTGGAGTGAGTCCTGTGTTTACCAAAACTGTACTCTCATCTTCAGGAACTCAACTTTGCCAGCTCCAGTCTTGTGGGAACTAAGATGAAGACTAAGTAGGCTAGCTATACAACACAGACATAGTGTTGTATAATTTTAAGGTGGAGGAGCACTAACAGTTGGGAAGATCAAGAATAATGTTGGAGGTAGTATTTAAACTGAGCTTTGAAGGAATCCAGGGATTCTAAGGTTCAGAGAAGAGCAAGGAGTCCATAACACACAAGAGGCAAAGAGAAAAAAATGGAATATTCTATATGAGAATCAATGGAACAATTTGGTATTTATTCAGTCATATCTATCACAATTCTTTAACATAAGAAGAGTCCAGATTTATCCATTTATGATCCTGGACTTTTCAGTTTGACTGATTCATGCCATTTAATTATCAGCTTCTAGGTCTCATGGGATCCAGACCCTAAATTGGATAGTCCACCCATTTTCCTTTTTTTCATCTGTTAAGACACATAACATGCTTATCAATCCATCAATAAACATATTAAGTGCTTATTATGTGGTAGACACAGTGCTAAGTACTGGAGATACAAAGAAGGCAAAACCCCAAATCAAACAAGCCAGGAATCAGTCTCAAGGAGCTCATGGTCTAAATGGGGAGACAATATGCATGTAAACAGTTAAAAACAAACAGGATATATACATTTACACATCTATGAATAGACACACATATATGTGTAATGTGTGTATGTTTATATATGCATATATTTGTAGAAACATGTTTATGAAAAGATGTATATGTGTGTATAATGTGCATGAATATGTTTAATATGCATAAGGGTAAATGTCATATATAGGAGATAATGTCAAAAGAAAGGAAGATTATGAAGACTTTTTAAAGAAGGTGGGACTTTTGCATGGAGGTGGAGAAGGGGGAAGGATAGCATTCCTGGTAGGGGAACAGCCTGAGAAAATGCCTGGAATTAGAAACAGATTGCTATTTGAGAGAAACAGCAAAGGAGTCCTGCATCACTGGCTTCCAGACTATGTGGCAGTTGAGGATGGTGTGTGGAAAATAGGAAGGGACCAGGGTAAAGGGGTTTTTAAAACTCAAACAGGATTTTATGTTTGATGCTTGAACATAAAGATAACAAAATGACATTTGGATTAGATGGCTGCTGAAGACCCTTCCATCTCTGAAGCTTTTTGATTTTTCTTTTCTTGTTAACATATTCAAGTAATTAATTCAATTAATTTAACAGACAGTGAATATTCATTATAACTATGGTTCTTTGATAGGTATTCCTAAGGTAAACAGAAGAATATAATACAGTCCTTGTCCTTTCAATAAGATTAGATTAGAAATAGTATTGAAGTTGAAGTCTCAAGATCTAGTACCTGGGTAGAATGGAGATGACAGGTTATCAATGGGCATCTTTCATTTAAAAACAAACAAACAAACAAAGAAAATAACATTGGTCTAGGGATCAGTTTATATGGGTTCTAGTCCTGGCTCTGATACTCACTTCCTAGCAGTGTGATCCCCATGGTCCTTCCTTATTTGTAAAATTAGAGACTTAGACTAACTAAGATCCAGGGTTTCCTCTGGTTCTAATGAGACAGCATTAACAGATTAACGCTAGTACTGGCCTTGGTGTCAGGAGGCTTGGGGTTCCAGTTCTAGCTCTGACACTGGGGTTCCAGTTCTAGCTCTGACACTGACTAGCTAGATCTGAGAAAGTCAGTCAATCTGTTAACCAACAAACATTTATTAAACACCTACTATGTACCAGACACTATGTTAATCACTGAGGAGGTAAAGTAGGGCAAAAAAAAATTCCTGCTCCCAAGGAACTCATAATCTTTTTGTGGAGACAACAAACAAACAACCAGGTGGAAACAAGACATATATATGTTTGCAGATGTATAACATATAAAGAAACATATGTATACATGAAAGCATACTTACACATGCAGATATATGTATGTGTGTTGTCTATATACTTATGTCTACACATACACACACACACACACACACACACACACACACACTAAGAGGCAAGTGGAGATGTGAGACTGAAGGTCCTGGGTCTGAATCTGAGTCCCCCCCCCACTTATAAAATGAAGATAATAATACTCAATGTATTTTTCTCACAGGGTATTTAGGAAAGTCCTGAGCATGTGATCATATTGAGGTTTATTTGTTTTTTTTTAATATCATGGTTCTAAGGGACTGATAGTGATAGTGAAGATCAAAAGAGCTCATACACATCAAATCCAACTAAAATTCCATCCTTTAGAGGAAGCCTTTCCCAGTCCCTTCAATTTCAAGTGCCTTCCCTCTATTAATTATTTCCTATTTATCCTATGAATAGCTTGCTTTATTTGCATATTGTTACACCCCCCCCCCCCCATTGGATTATAAGATTCTTCAAGGAAGGGACTCTCTTTTGTCTCTTTTTGTAACCCTAGTGCTTGCCATAGCTCCTGGAGCATAGTGGTGTTTATTAAATGTTTGTTGCTAGTTTGACTTCTCTGTAAATTTCAGCTATTATTCTGAAAAGGAAAATAAATATCATGTATTACATTAAGGTTACTATCATTATTGTGTCTTTTGTTAATTAATCTGTTAATAATATTTATTAAGAGTCTACTATTTACCTAGCTGTGTGGCCTTGGGCAAGCCACTTAACCCCATTTGCCTTGCAAAAACCTAAAAAAAAAAGAGTCTACTATGTGCCAGGCAAGATTTGTGCTAGCTCCTGAGGAGGCAAGTACAAAGAATGAAATGATCCTTTCTCACAAGGAACTTACATTCTAATAATGGAGGCAAAAAGTACATATATAAATATACATAAATATAAAGTGAATATATATATATATATATATATTACATACAAAATAGTTCAATATGAGTTACTTTGGGAGAGAATCACAGCATTAAAGGAGCTCAGGAGTGGTGTTTGAGCTGTGGCTTAATAGAAGATATTATTTTTAATGATGATTTTGAATTTGGTCAAACCCTAGAATTCAATTTCTGGAGTCAATATTTGAGAGTGACCCCTGGGGAATAAGGTGGGTGATCAAGTTAGGGGATCTGCTTCTAGTTTGACTCTGAAGTGAGAGGGATAGTTTTCTTCTGTCACTTAGAAATGATCTCTGAAGGCATCTTCCAAAGAGTAGTTCCAAATCAGTTATGAACCATGGCAGAATTATTTATAGAATAAATTGATGGCATCCATAGATGATTATTTTGAAGGATATACTATATCTCAATGTACTATTTCCAGTGTATTTAGTTAAAAATATTTGTCATTACTTTGTAGTCATACTGAGTAGAATGTATTTGTTTTATCCAAGGTCCTTCCAAGGCCACCAAATGATTTCATTCATTCCCCATTCATTTTGGGGATATCACTATCTTTCCAGCTAGTCACCCAAGTTTGTAAACTTTGACTCATCCTTGATTATTGTAATCTTTGAGTCATTCTTGATTCTTCCTTTATTGCCCACAACCAATTAGTTTCAAGGTCTTGCCTATACTACTGCCACAACATCTCAGAATACATCCCCTTCCCTTCAGTTACTTGAGCACCACCTAGTTCAGGCTCCCATCATTCCTCATCTTACTTATTACAATAACTTCCTGTTGGACTCCCTGCCTCAAATTTCTCCCCTTGCCCATCTATCCTCCTCACTGATGCTAAATTGATATTCCTTTTTTTCACATTTAATTTTTTAAATTATTTATTTGTTTTTATCCATTTATACATGCATATTTCCAAGTTACAAAATTTCTCTCCACCCTCCCTTCCTACCCCCTCCCCTCAGCAGGGAATAGTCAGGTTAGTATTTTATATACATATTTTGTTAAAAATATTTACAAATTAGTAATTTTTGGCATGAGGAATTAGGACTAAGGGAAAGAGATACATAAGAGATCATTTTTATAAAGTGTGTTCATCAGATTCGGAAGGGTGTTTATGTGTGTATGAGTGTGTGTGTGTGTGTGTGTGTGTGTGTGTGTGTGTGTGTGTGGTTTGTTTTGTTTTGTTTTGTTTTTCTTCCTCTGGTTGGGGATAATATAGTCCATAACTAGTTAAATACAGTTGTCCTAGTGCTCTGAACTGTTGAGAGGAGTTGCTTCCATCAAGGTTGTTCATCTCATAATGCTGTGATGTGTATATTGTTTTCTTGGTTCTACTCCTTTTGCCCAGCATCAGATACCATAAGTCATTCCATGCTTCTCTAGAGTCTAATCATTTATGATTTCTTATAGAACAATAATATTCCATGGCATTCATGTACCATAACTTGTTTAATCATTCCCTAATTGATAAGTATCCCCTCAATTTCCAATTCTTTGCCACTACCAAAAGAGCTGCTATGAATATTTTGGAACATGTAGGACTTATCCCATTTTTTACAATTTCTGCTGGATGTAGTCCTAGAATTGGAATTGCTAGGTCAAAGGGTACAAACAGTTTTATTGCTCTTTGGATATAGTTTCATATTGCTTTCCAGAAAGGTTGGATCTGTTCACAACTCCATGAGTATCAATGTTCCAATCCTCCCACAGCCTCTCCAACACTGATCATCTTCCCTTTTCCTCATCTGGGCTAATCTAATAGGTGTGAGATGATACCTCATGGTTTTAATTTGCATTTCTCTAATCAATAGTGATTTGGAAAAAATTTTTTCATATGATTATAGTTTTAATTTCTTCATTTGAAAGCTGTTCATATCCTTTGACCATTTATCAATTGGGGACTTGTGATCTTATAAATTTGATGCACTTCTCTATATATTTTAGAAATGAGACCTTTATCAGAACTCTTGGCTGTGAAGATTGTTTCCCAGCTTTCTGCTTTTCTTCTAATTGGCAGCATTGATTTTATTAGTGCAAAAGTTTTTAAAAGTTTTGCCTATATTAAATAGTCAAAATCATTCATTTTGCAGTTTATAATGTACTCTAATTCTTGTTTGGTTATAAATTTATCCCTTTTCCATAGATCAGATAGAGTATCTTTTGGTCTATTAATTTATCTATGGGATTGCTCTTTATGTCTAAATCCTAAACCCATTTTGACTTTATTTTGGTATAGGGTGTGAGATGTGAACATATGCCTAGTTTTTGCCATACTATTTTCCAGTTTTCCCAACAATTTTTGTCAAATACTGAGTTCTTATTCCAGAAGCTGATATCTTTGGGTTTGTCAAATAGGAAATTGCTGTAGTCATTTACTACAATTTCTTTTGAGCCTATCCTAATCCACTGATCCATTACTCTATTTCTTAAACAGTACCAGGCAGTTTTTATGTCTGCTGCTTTATAGTACAGTTTTAGATCTGGTAAATCTAGGCCTCCTTTATATATTTATCAGTTTTCTTGCTATTCTTGCCCTTCTGCTGCTCTAGATGAATTTAATTACTAATTTTTCTTGCCTGGAAATGAGTTATTTGGTAGTTTGATTCTATTACACCAAATAAGTAATTTAATTTGGGTAGAAATGACATTTTGATTGTATTAGCCTGACCTAACTGAGCATTTGACATTTTTCCAGTTATTTAGATCTGATTTCATTTGGGTGAGGAGTGCTTTATAATTGTACTCATACAGTTTCTGGGCTTATCTTGGGAGGTAGATTCCCAAGTATTTAATATTGTCTACCATTATTTTAAATGGAATTTCTCTTTATATCTATTGTTCTTGGGCTTTGTTGTTCATTTATAGAAATACTGTTGATTTATGTGGATTTATTTATATACTGCTAGTTTGCTAAATTTGTTAATGGGTTCAAGGAGTTTTTTTCGATGACTTTCTTGGGTTCTCTAGGTATACCATCATATCATCTGCAAAAAGTAAAAGTTTTGCTTTCTCAATGCTAATTCTGATTCCTTCAATTTCTTTTTCTTCTCTTTTTGCTATTGCTGTATTTCTAATACTATATTGAACTGTAATGGTGATAAGGGGCATCCTTGTTTCGCCCTTGAATTTATTGGAAATGCTAGTATTTGTTTAGATTGGATACTATTTATTGTTTTAAGGAAACTCCATTTATTCCTAAACTTTCAAGTGTTTTAAATAGGAATGGCTGTTGTATTTTATCAAAGATTTTTCAGCATCTATTGAGATAATGATATGTTTTTGTTGGTTTTACTATTAATATGTTTAATTATGTTGAAAGTTTTCCTAATGTTGAACCATCCCTGCCTGCCTGGGTATAAATCCAACCTGATCATGGTGTATTATGCCGGTAATAACTTGCTGTAGTCTCATTGCTAAAATTTTATTTAAGATTTTTGCATCAATATTCATTAGGAAGATTGGTCTATAATTATCTTTTTCTGTTTTGGTTCTTCCTGGTTTAGGTATCAGCACCATGTTGGTGTCATAAAAGGAGTTTGGAAGAACTCCTTCCTCTCCTATTTTTTAAAATAGTTTATGTAGAATAGGAATTAAGTGTTCATTAAATGTTTGATAGAATTCACTTGTAAATCCATCTGCATCTGGAGACTTTTTCTTAGGGAGCTTATTGATGTTTTCTTCAGTTTATTTTTCTGAAATGGGGTTAAGTAATTTATTTCTTCTCTTAATTTGGGCATTTGTATTTTTGTAATATTCATTCATTTCGCTCAAATTGTCCAATTTCTTGGCATACATTTCAGCAAAGTAGCTCTTTGATTTCCTCCTCATTAGTGGTTAGTTCACCATTTTTGTTTTTGATACTGGTAATTTGGTTATCTTCTTTCTTTTATAAAATCAGATTAACCAGAGGTTTGTCTATTTTATTGGTTTTTTCATAAAACAAACTCTTAGTTTTATTTATGAGATCCATGGTTTTCTTGCTTTCTATTTTATTACTATCTCCCTTGATTTTCAAAATTTCTAATTTGGAATTTAATTGGGGATGTTTAGTCTGTTTTTTCTAGCTTTTTTAGTTGCATAACCAATTCATTGATCTCTTCTTTCTCTATTTTATTCATATAGGCATTTAGAGATATAGTTTCCCCTCAAAACTGCTTTGGCTGTATCCCATAAATTTTGGTATCATTTTCTTGGATATAATTATTGGTTATTTCTATTATTTGCTGTTTGATCTACCCATTATTTAAGATAAAGTTATTTAAATTCCAATTAGTTCTTGGTTTATCTTTCTCTGACCCTTTATTACATGTAATTTTTATTGCATCATGGTTTGAGAAGAGTGTATTTATTATTTCTGCCTTACTACATTTGATTTTAAGGTTTTTGTGTCCTAGTACATGCTCAATTTTAGTGAAGGTGCCATGTACTGCCAAGAAAAAAGTATATTCATTTCTATCCCCATTCATTTTTCTCCAGAGATCTATCATATCTAAGTTTTCTAAGATTTCATTAACCTTCTTAACTTCCTCCTTGTTTATTTTGTTGTTAGATTTTTCTAGTTCTAAGAGAGGGAGTTTGAGGTCTTCTATTATTAAAGTTTTGTTATCTATTTCTCCTTGTAATTCACTCAGCTTTTCCTCTAGGAATGTGGATGCTATACCATTAGGTGCATACATGTTTAGTAATTATATAGCTTCATTTCCAATGGTGTCTTTTAAGAAGATGTAGTTTCCTTCCTTATCCCTTTTAATGAGACTGATTTTTGCTTTTACTTTGTCAGAGGTTAGGATTGCTACCCTAGATTTTTTTACTTTTGCTGAGGCATAATATATTTTGTTCCAACCTTTTACCTTTACCCTGTGTGTATCTCTTTGCTTCATATGTGTTTCTTATAAACAACATAGTGTAGGATTCTGGTTTTTAATCCATTCTGCTATCCACTTCCATTTTATGGGACAGTTCATTACATTCACATTAACAGTTAAGATTACTAATTCTGCATTTCCCCCACATGCTATCTTTCTCCATTTATATTTATTTATTTCCTTTTATTTCTCCTCATCAAAATTTTACTACCTTTTGCCTTTGCCTTTTCTTTTAAAAATTTAACTTTCAGGTTTTTTTCACTTATACCTTCCCTTCCCTTTTATCAGTCCCTTCTTCCCTTATCTTTCCCTTTCCCAGTGCCCCCTTCCCTGTAGATTAAGCTAGATTTTAAACCCAAGTGGGAATGTATTTTATTCCCTCACTGGGCTAAATCTATTGAATAGAATTTATTCAACATTCCCATTTCCCCTTCTTTCCCTCTAAAATTAAAAATCTTTGTGCCTCTTCGCTTGATATTATTTATTGATCTATTATATTATTATTATTATTATTATTATTATTTATCAGGTATCATCAATCACAATTTGATTATTTGATTGCTTGATAAGCTCCTATTGTATCAAGATATCATCACAGATTGTTTACTTGATTGCTTGAAAAGCAACATTGGCTCAAATTGCATCAAATTATAATTGTAATCATTTTTTACCTTACCCCCTTTTTCAAGTATCTTTCAAGAACACATAATCCTCCTCTCAAGTCAAAGTATCATCCAAAACCATATCATATCTTGAACTATTTGTGCCACGTTCCCCCAGGCCTATTTTTTTTCATGCTTTACCTCCAGGCCTTCCCATGCAAAGTACTTAACACCTTGTTAAGTGAAGTAGGGCCAATTTTCTCTCTCTACTTTACCCTCCCCCTCCCCATCCCCTTGTTAAATGAAGCACAGGTTAATTCAAATCCTGATCTAATTAACTGAGAGAATCATGAAGATCTCTAAGTACTGGGAGCTCTGGAGGTCTCACCTGAGAACTTTACAAATGATTGTAAATAATAGAGACATTTTCTCAGATCCTTGCAGCTTAAGATGTCCTCATTAGACAAGATGCTTGGATTGCTTGTGATTACTTTGAGTCCTCATTAGACAAGATGCTTGTGATTAATTTGAGTCAAAGTATAATGAAACACTTAAGTTAAAGTTAGTACCCCTGCTTTTTTTTTCCAGGCTTTTTGTCTCAAGCATAGTGATGTCATCTTGGACCTCTTCAATTGAGAGAAAAGACCCGATTATACCCATATCCTTTCATTCTCTTCAATGATATTCTACCCTCTAATTATCCTTAGATAAATAAAGTTTTAAAGAATTAGAAGTGATATATCTTCCCCTTTTAGGGTTATATACAATTTGATAATGAACCAACATTTGTTTAAAATAGTTTTGTTTTTTTCAGTCCCCTTTTCATTTACCTTTTTTATGCAACTCTTCAGTCATATATTTGGCAATTGAATTCTCTTTTTAGTTCTGGTCTTTGTATTAGGAAATTCTGGAAGTCCTCTATTTCATTGAACATCCATCTTTTTCCCTGACAGTGTATGCTGAATTTTGCAGGGTAGTACATTCTGGGTTGTAATCCCAGCTTCTTAGTTCTCTGAAATATGTTATTCCACTTCTTCCAATCCTTCAGTGTTGAGGCTGATAGGTCCTGTGTTACTCTGATTGTATTCCCTTTGTATCTGAATTGTTTTCATTTTGCTGCTTGCAATATTCTTTCCTTTTTTTGAGGGTTCTGGAATTTGGTTGTTACAGCCCTTGGAATTTTTATCTTAGGGTTTCTTTCTGGGGGGGGGTTCTGTTCTCCCTCACTCTTTCAATGGTTATATTGCCATCTTGTTCTAGTAGATTTGGGCAATTTTCCCTTATAATTTCCTGTATGATGTTTTCCAGCTCCTTTTGTTGGTCCAGGCTTTCTGGTAGTCTTATGATTCATAGATTGTCTCTTTTAGATCTATTTTCCAGGTCATTCATTTTCCCTAGAAGGTACTTTACATTTTCTTCAATTTTTTTTCAGTCTTTTTATTTTGTTTGATGGAATCTTGTAGTCTGGTAGAATCATGGGTTTCTAATTGTTCAGTTCTAATTTTTAGGATTTTATTTTCTTCAACTAGCTTCTGTGTTTCCTTTTCCAGTTGGTTATTTTTCACTCTTAATGGAGTTGATTTATTTGGTCAACTTTTCACAGTTTTCCTGCATGATTTTCATTTATTTTTTCCATTTTTCTTCTTCTTCTTTCTGGTTTTTAAATTCTTTTTTAAGCTCTTCAAAGAGTTTTTGTATTTGATTCCAATTCATAGACTGTTTTGATACTTCCCCTGGGAGTAATTTTTCACTGCTTTCTTCTTCAGACATGGCATTGCTGTCATCTTTGTTTGTAAAGTAGTTTTCTATAGTGAGTGCTCCTTTAGCTTTTTTTGTTCATCTTTACTGTTTTAGTTCTGCTCCTGGGGTATATGGAATATAGATCCAAGCTTTTATCTTGCTGGGGCTGGGGTCTGATTCTTGGCTTGTTGTTGGCCAAGATATTGCTTATGCAGTTCAGGCAGTGCCTTTACAGAAGTTTGTTTTTTTCCTCCTTTATGTCCAGGTTCTGATTTAACAGAGAATTATTCCCAACCCAATCCTGTCTTTTACCCTGGTGTTTTCAGGGTTCAGACTTTGTTTAGAGTTGGGATCATCCCTGCTGGCTTGCTATCTAGCTGCTGGTACCTCCATTATTATTAAGCTGTTGAGACCTAAAAACTAAAAACCTCTTGCTGGCTTTCCCCACTTTTCTTTCTCCTGGACTTTCCTTCCCCTTTTCCCTGAAAGAGACATACCTTCATAGAAGATCCTCCATGATGTCTCCAATTGAAAACTTCTTTGAATCTTCTCTTTTTCTTGGTGGGATCTGTAGTGTGAATGTTGGAGTAGAGGCTTCATTTATCTAGGGAAAGGCTCTGGGAGAATGTAAGCTTAGTGCTGCCATCTTGGCTCCACCCCAGAAGTCTAAATTGATATTCCTAAACCAGAGGTTGAATTATGCTACCTATCTGCTCAAGAAGTTTCAGAGACTTTCTATTGCTTTTAGGATCAAATACAAACTCAGCTGCTTGCTATTTGAAGTCTTTCACAACCTCATTCCAATCTATCTTTCTAGACTTAGTATATACATCCTTCATAAACTTTTACCTTTCTTACTACTTCATACATGTCAAACTGTCTTGTTCCCCTTATATCTCCTATCTTTAAACCTTTGCTCAGGTTGTCTCCCTTTCCCCTCCCCCAACTCTGTGCCTGGAATACATTCCCTCTTCCCTTCTGCCTCTTAACTGCCTTCAAGGTTCCTCTCAAATGCACTCCCTGAGATCTTTTCTGATCCTTCTAGCTATTATAATCTTATAGAATGTTACTTTGTGTGTATATATGTTTTCACTTATATGTGTACTTGTTTCCCTGATAGAATACTTTTAATAGCATTTTCTTTTTTCCAATTACATGTAAAGACAATTTTAACATTCATTTATTTTATAAGATTTTGATTTCTAAATTTTTCTCCCTCACTCTTTCCCTTCCCTCTTCCCTAAGATGGCAAGGAATGTGATATAGGTTGAGTGTAATACTATAAAAAATATTCCCATATTAGTTATGTTTCGAAAGAAGAAACTGAATAAAAGGAAAAAACTAGGAAAAATACAGAAAATTAAAAATTGTATATTTCAATCTGCATTCAAACTCCAGTTCTTTTTTTGGACATGGATAACATTTTTCATAATGGGTACTTTGGAATTGTCTTTGATTATTGTATTGTTAAGAAGAGCTAAGTCAATCATAGTTGATCAAACCACAGTAGAATTCTTTTTAGCAGGGACTATTTCAATTTTGGTTTTTGTATTGGTACTTGGTTAAATGCTGCTTATTCCAGTAGCAAATATATTAAAATTGATTGAATCCATATCTTTTGACTAAGAGATTCCCCTTCTAGGCATATATCCTCTGTTACAAAGAAAGGCTCCATATCCATCACAGTATTTATAGCATCACATTTTGTGGTAGCAAAGAATTAATAACAAAGTAGATGCCCATCAGTTGGAGGAGTAACTAAATAAGAAGTGATATCTAAATGTACACTGAGTTTTAAAAACAATGAATATAGAGAACCATGGAAAGACTTACATGAACTGAGGGAAGTAGATAGAGTTAAGAAAACAATATATTGTGTACTACAACAATTCAAACAGAATGACTACTATAAAGCAGTCAAAAATGAAAATTATGAAATTTAAAAGAATAAACTTTTCCTCAAAGAAAAGATATGAGAAGATATCTCACTCTGACTTTTTTTGCAGAGGTCAAAGGTCCATGGGTGTGGAACACTAAACATATTGTCAGATTTTTTTGGGGGGGGTTGCATTGATTGGTTTTGCTGGTTTTCCTCTTTTTTATTCTTTTCTCTCTAAAAAAGATCCATTGTTATATGGAATGTCTCTGGAAAAGTCAGGGGTAGTAATATAGGGGGAAATTTAGGCTATATAAAAACAAATATCAATAGAGATTAATTTTAAAAATTGAACAAATGAATATGAAATGCTTAAACATTAAGGATTGCTCTACTTACTCTTGATGTTCTTTTTACTGCCATCATTGTTAAGGACAGCATCCTTGCCCCTAGTGTTGTCTCTTAGAGCTGCCAAGTGCCATTTCCCAAAGAGACCAAGAAATGGAAAGGAGCCAGTCAAGAGACCAGTGAAATGAAAACATTTCCTTGGGCCTCTGGGGACCATTCTACTATATTTAAACATTAATAGACCTCAGATGCAGAACACATGGAATTTTTTTCCCTTGCAAGGCTGTGGAGCTCAAAGCAAGGGTTTGTGGCTATCAGGATTGAGAAGGAGTTGAGGCAAAATCACACCCACCCCATCCAATCTCCCCATCCTGGTGAAAGAAATGTCAGAGTAAGCAAACAGACTAGAAGCTCAACTTTTTTTGCAGTTCTGGTCAGTCCAGTGTCAGGATGAATGTAAAAGCATGAGATGTTTTTTGGAAAGGAAAAACCTCAAGTGAGTGTGATCTTTTTTACTCCAGCAGTTTGGAAATTTTTCTCCGGAAAGTGAATGATGGAACTCCTGTAGTCTGAACTCTTGTGAAGGTTGTGTTCTTTAGGGAACTACCTCACAGCAGAATACTGATCTTTAGACTAAGAACCCAACCAAAGTCCATATCACAAAGCTGGCTTCCATTCCCACCAGTTTACCTTCCTCTTTACCCCTCCCCACTGTTTGCTACTGAATAGCAATGCCTTGGTGTTTGGCAGTGGTATTCTTAGTTCACCCTCCAACTAGAAATCGAATCTTAAAACTAATTCCCCAGCATTTCAGATATGTTCCTCAGGTCTCTGGGATATTCATTCAGGTCTTACAGATTCAATGCAAATGAAAATGCAAAGGTTTTGTTTTTTTTATGATACTACACAGGTGAGTACTTCTGATAAGGTTACTAAGGACTCTCTCTACTAATCATCTACTAATCAATAATCATTTATTAAGTACTGTGGTGACAAAAGTACTTAATACAAGTACTGTGACAAAACTAGTCCCTGACCTCAAGGAACTTACATTCTAATAGAGAAAGACAGTATATGCACATATGGCTTATATATAGAAGTCATTTAAAGCAGATCCAAGCTAACCTAAGGTCACCCAGTAAGTGGCCAGTACCATCTAGAACTTCACATTAAGTTTAAATGAAAAATGAAAAGATGTGTTTGTGTGTGTGTGTATGTGTGTATGTGTATGCATGTGTGTGTATGTGTGTGTATGTGTGCCCATACTTCCTAGGTTCTTTGCCTATCAAACTGTCCCATCAGAATCCTGAAAACACAGCTAAGTTAGGCACCTGGCTTTGGAGTCTACATTCCCAGGAGCACCTGCTTTCTGGGGAGCTACACTGTTCTGATCTCACCAATATGTTATGAGTAAATACATCTGAACCTTTTTTGTCTGTTTGTGAAGCACTTAAGATACAGTTGAAATTATGAGAGGCAGGGGACTGGAGCCAGGATTTACAAGGTTATAATAATGTGTCTTTATATCCTGAACCTTTCATCTTTGAAACATTTTATAAACATTAACTAATTGGTCCTGAGATGTAATCCACATGCGGGTACAAAGATACAGGAAAGAAATACCCAGGGGACCTTTGCCCGTCTGGCACATTTGCTCCTAAAGGCGTCTTTCTGCTCAGATGTGCAGATAAACCTCATGAACCAACCAATATTTGAACCACTGGCTTTTCCAAAGTGAAGTTGCTTGTTATTCCCAATCCTGAGTTACTTTGATTCCTATCAAGAAAAATCATCTATCATGTCAATAGTTCAAGGATCTGTGATTCCATCTGTGTGGATAGTTTCTGCGCAGAAGGAGGTTGGAAACCACTCTGGTTCAGTTGATGAGCTGTGATGGAAAGCTCTTTCACTTGGAAGCACATCAGGAGATGAACCTCCCTAAACTTTACTCTGCTAGTCCTTAAACAGATGTGTAATTTGCTACAGGTCCAATGCCAGAGGCTAATCCAGCTTTGTAGAGTTTGTACCCTGTTAACACAGCCTGCAAGAATCCAGGGCCATGGGGCAGCTAGGTGGTGCAGCGGATAGAGCACCAGCCCTGGAGTCAGCAGGACCTGAGTTCAAATCCAGACACTTACTTACCTAGCTGTGTGGCCTTGGGCAAGCCACTTAACCCCACTGCCTTGTTAAAAAAAACTAAAAGAAAAAAAGAATCCAGGGGCACCTCCATGTCAAGAAGAAACCTTGGCATAGGATGCTAGTGCCCAGTCCTACTCTGCTGTCATATACATATATTTTTAAACATAAAAATGTTTTTATTGATACTTTTGTTTTTGTGTTAACTTCATTTCCAAATATATGCCACCCTTGTTTTCTTGCCCCCAAACCATTTGTTAAAGCAATGAATAGAAAAAGCAAGGGACAAAACAAATTTAGTCCAGCAAGTTTAGCCAACACATAGTGGCTGCCAATTCATATAAAGTTGCACTTCTGCAAAAAAGAGGAGGTATATTTTCTACTCTTAAGAACCAACTGTAGTTATTATAATTATACAATTATAGATATCATCCAAAGGGATGACTACAAAAGTGGGGCCCCAATTTTTTTTCATTAGCCAGCTAATGGCAACACCAGAGAAGTGAGGTAGAGAAGGTCAGTGAGACCTGATGTAACTGGCACAAAATAACTGTGACTCAAGCTCTTAGGACCCCAAGCAACTTTCTAGTGGTCAATGAACTGCCAGTCTGAATAGGTAGGGAGGGACGGAGAGGGAGAGGAGGGAAATGTCTTCATTGGGAGTTTTCTTTTTAGATGAAATCATAGATTTCAACCAAAATTCCCAATAAACCTCGATTTGTCTAATGGAAAACGTACCCACTCCTCCTTGGTGACTTGTAGTGTCAGAGATATTAATAAGGATGTACCTGTTTGAAAAAGGAGGTAGGATGATCATGTAAGGAGGGTGAAAGATGCCACATGTGTGGGCAGCTTAGGAGTTGCATTAATATCCATAGAATGTTAAAAGACTAAATAGTAGTCTCCAAAGTGGGAGCTATGTACTTCAGGGAGTGTATCAAATGATCAGTGGAGTGAAGAGAGAGAAGGCAGTTAGGTGAGTGCAATGGATATAGTATTGGGCTTACAGTCAGGAACAACCAAGTTCAAATCCTTCTTCAGATCCTCATTAGTAGTGTTATTCTGTGTTAAACTTCTCATCTACAAAAGGAAGGGGTTGGACTTGGCAGACTCTAAGATGCCTTTCACTTCTCAATCTATGATTCCAAAAGAGCAAAACCTCTGAAAAAAAGATTCTGATCTATATGTAAAACACAGTTGCTTACTTTTGAATCTGTGAATATGAGCCTATGAAAATGAATGTAGGGGCGGCTAGGTGGCGTAGTGGATAGAGCACTGGCCTTGGAGTCAGGAGTACCTGAGTTCAAATCCGGCCTCAGACACTTAATAATTACCTAGCTGTGTGGCCTTGGGCAAGCCACTTAACCCCATTGCCTTGCAAAAACTAAAAAAAAGAAAAAAAAGAAAAAAAAAGAAAATGAATGTAAGGGTATTTAAAGGCTAATAGGTGTGTATGAATACATATATACATACACACACATATATAATTGAATGATTTCATTCAACTTATAGATCTACTTCCATTTATTTCTCCTTGGTAAAACATTCTTAGTATAAGGTAAAATATTTTAAATTGTGAATTTCTACTCTCATGTAAGAGATTAAAAGTATCATCATTATTCTATTATTCTATAGTATATTGCAGTCATAATAGAAAAACCCACTAGTGATGATAAGAGTTCAAAAGGGACATATGCATCAGATCCCCATATTAGAATGTAAATATTTTGACCTTGTTTAGACCCTTTTGATTGCTTATTCTTATTTATCTTTTCATATTTTTGTTAACTTCTATGTTTGAACTTCAAGTGCTTGGCAGTGCTCTATTTCATTAAAAATCCATTTTTTTCTTATACAACTATACTTAGTTTTGCTGAGTAAGTTATCCTTGACTGTAAACCTGTATCTTTTCCACGAAGTTCTCTTTATAATGATGATTGCTAAATCCATATCACTGGGAACTTTTCCCTCAAGTATTCTCATTTTATACATACATACATACATACATATATATATATATATGTATATATAAATTTAACTCTTAAAAAATCAGCAATACTTGTTTCATCTCTTCTAGAAATTCTAGTTGAATTTGTGCCCACACTGGATTTTCCTTGTGACTTTGCATATAGGTAATTTGTAGTTATTTTCTTCTAGGTTTGGGTCTTGAGTGTCTCTGTCAGTACCATAGCTATTTTGAAAAATATTTTATTAGTTTTCTAATTATATACAATATAACACCTATCATTTTTTATAAATTTTCCCCTACCCTTCCTTTCCTCTCCCCATCCCTCTACATAAGACAGTCTGATAATCTATTTACATTGTTTCTTTACCTTGATTGAAATTGAATGTGTTGAGAGAGAAATCATATCCTTGAGGAGAAAATAAAATATTAAAGATAGCAAAATTATGTTTATACATAAGACTTTTAAAAAAATTGAAGGTAATAGACTTTGGTCTTTGTTTAAACTCTACAGTTCTTTCTTTGGATACAGACGGTATTCTCCATCGCAGATATTCTAAAACTGTCCCTTATTACTGCATTGATGGATTGAGCAAGTCCATTAAGGTTGATCATCACCCCCATGTTGCAGTAAGGGTGTACAATGTTCTTCTACCAAAGCTATACTTTCTGACTTCAGATTTTATGTTATGCTCTATGCTCTATGCACATCTGGAGAGAAAATCTGATCTGGTCCTGCTGTGCCTTCTTGGGGATATTGAGTTTTGTGTTAGTTCAATGAAAGCTCAGGCTGGGTAAAATAAGCTTTCAGTACTCTCAAAGTTTTCTGATCAAAGACTTAGGTTGATCCACACCTTCACTCCCATCCTGGCTCTTGATACCTGTAAATTCCTGACCCAAGTTTTGGTCCAAACAAAAACAGACTATTTCTGGACTCAGTCACTATCAGCCAAGTAAGAAGTTCTTTTGGTTCCAAGCGGCTAACCTTTAGGTTTCCTTTAGTTCTGCCTTACATATTCCTCTGCAGATGTAAGATTGCACTGGAAGCTGTGGCTGGAATATTGTATCACTCTAGAGATCTGAACTCCACTGCTGCTATGTGCTTCTTTATACAGAGACCAAAGCATACAACTGCACTTTACATTGTAATACTACCTTTGGGCCCAAGTCCTCTCCTGAGTTCACTCTGAGTGTGTGATCCAGAACTGAGTAGTGGAAACTCAAGGGCAAAGCCAAGATGGTGGAGTGAAGTGACTACCAACATATCCTCTAAACAACTTAAAAATGCATCAAAAATAAATTCTGAGCAAAATAGCAAAAAAGAAACAATGAAAAGTCTCAATAAGTCATTAAAAAAAAACTATTCCAGAGCAGCTTTGGAGGTCACAAATGCATATGAACCTGGCCTGGGGACTGTCAAGGTGACAGAAGTTGTGGACCTGGGAGGGTGACAACAGAGGCAGTGGTGATAGGAATGCTAGTTACCCAGGGACAGTAAGGACAATGAAAATCTGGTCAGGAAGAAATTCCAATGGACCCCTGTAGTAACACTGGATGCCAAATCAAATATCATTTGGCAACTCCATTGTCCAGTCTAAGTTTCAGGTCACAGTTCCAGGATAGGAAGGAGTGGTTGTGAGGGAACAGGCAGGAGCTCCTGCCTAGTTAAGGAGCAGAACCCTGACCAGAAAGGTGGTGACCAGAATCACCAAGATCACACCATCTTGGAAGCAATTATAGGACCCCAGACCTAGCTGTGAAAGAAACAGGATATAAACATCAGGGTCAGTCGCTCCATCTCCTATAAGTATTTGATCTGATACATTTTCTAGATGTTCAGAATTTTGCCTTGTTTTGTTTTTTTTGGTGTGTTGAAGCTCCTATACATTTTCCTGCTATTCTACCATCTTGACTTCACCCTTCTTTAAAAATCTTAATGAAAATGAATTGAGGGGTAGCTAGTGGATAGAGCACTGGTCCTGGAGTCACGAGGACCTGAATTCAAATGTGACCTTAGACCCTTAATAATTACATAGCTGTGTGACCTTGGGTAAGTCACTTAATCCCACTGCCTTACAAACCGCCCCCCCCCCAAATAAAAGAAAATGAGTTGTAAGTTTAAGTTATTCTTAATTGAAGTATTAGAAAGGAACAGGTAAAGTTTTCACAATTTTTTTTTTAGTTTTTTTTTGCAAGGCAGTGGGATTAAGTGACTTGCCCTAGGTCACACAGCTAGGTAATTATTAAGTATCTGAGGCCTGATTTGAACTAAAGTACTCCTGACTCTAGGGCCGGTGCTCTATCCACTGCTCCACCCAGCTGCCCCCACAGATAATTTTCTATAGCAGCTCATATCTTCAGTCACTCAAATGATGCAAAAGTATAGGGAATATAAGAGCCTATTTGTTTACTGCTTTTTATTATTTTAAAATAAAAGCATTTGATATGGTGCCTTAATAGTTTTTCTCCAATCAAGAATCCCATGAATGCTAAAATCACATAAGATTCTTTGATAAATAAAACAGATTGACTTTGCTCAATGGTTCTGGTTTCTCAACATTAATTGAAGCATAAAACATGTTTATGGAGAATATCTAATGCAGAATCTAAGATAAAGATAGATTCCTAATAGTGAGGTCCTTTAGGTATTCCTGTTTGCACAAAGACAAATTGATTATACAGTGATCATATCTTGATTATATCAAGATCTAGGATGTACCTTCTTTAATTTGATATACAACTTCCCAAAAGAGTTTGTTCTAACAATCCACACAAGAAAAATCAAATCAAAGAAGAATGCTAATTTTTTAGATACCCAGTTGGATGAAAATCCTAATAATTTGATCTATCAGTTCCTTAAACAGACAATACAGATAAATAAGCTGAGCCCAGAACTGAATAGGAGAGGAAGAGGTCTGGATACTATTGAGGGGACTTTGAGTGATCCCAAGATTACCATTCAAAAACCCATTTGTCTTAAGTAACACCGAAATCTCCAGAGAACCAAAATTGTAAGTAACCCAAACATATGTTAGCCAGGAGGTTTAATGGGTAAAATGCAGAATGCTTGACTTGGAGGCAGAAAAACCTAAGAATGAATCCTGCTTTAGACTAACTAGCTAAGTGACTTATCACTCCATCTCTCTGGGTTCTGGTTTTGTCATCTGTAAAACGAAGGCATTAGATTCAATACTCTCGAAGGTCTGTTCTAGTTCTAAATCTATGATCCTATGTGGTGGGTTATATAATGGTGTTCAGTCATTTCAGTTATGTTTGACTCTTCCTGACCCCATTCGGGACTTTCTTGGCAAAGATACTGGAGTGGTTTATCATTTCCTTCTCCTGCTCATATTACAGATGAGAAAACTGAGGCAAACAGGGTTACATGACTTGCCCAGGGACACACAGCTGGTGTCTGAGGCTGGATTTGAGCTCAGGTCTTCCTACCTCCAGACCCAGCATTCTATCCACTGCATCATCTAGACTCTATGTAGGATATTATTAATGTTAAATCATATGCTAGAAGCTGCAGAAAAGATGTAATCTATTTGGAATATAACTGGAATAAGTCCTGTAGCAAGATGGCCATGGCTGCACTTCATGTACAACTCATTTTGTTTGTCCTCCTTCACACATCTATGTTCCTGCCAAACTGACCTCCTTGTTATTCTCTGAGTTAGACATTCCATTTCATGCCTCTCTGCCCGGAGTTGGAGTCAGGAAAACTTGGGTTGTACAGGCTGTTCTCCATTCCTGTAATGCAATCCTGCCTTCTCTTAGAATTCTTAACTTCCCTCAAGGATTAATTTAGGACCCATTTTCTGGTCACGCCCCCCCCCCTTTTTTTAACAGCGTTTTCCTGTCAAATTGACAAATTATTTTGTATTTACTTACTCATCTGTGAATGTAAGGTATTTGAAGGCAGAGATTTTCTATTTTTATCCTCAGTTTCTTGGGAATAGGAAACTAGATTCAGAGTCACAGCACTAGGTTCAAGTCCTGCCTTTGACATAAACTGGCTCTGTGATTCTGTGATTTATCAATTATCCAGGTAATTTTCATAGGGTCTAAGTTGCACAACAGAGATTGATTTGAATTAGTAGAGGGGTTGAATGTCACCTCAGGGGCTCCAAATACTAATGAAATTACAAATCCAGATTTAACCCCCCCTGAACAATAATCTCTAGAACCCACCACAAAATAGGAACTTATTAAATATTATTTGGGTTAAATTGCCCGAACTTGGGCATTTGTGTTCACATAATGCCAAAAGACCCAGAATAATTTCCTCATGGCAGAACAATTGTCAAGGAAGATTTTTTTGGGAGGACATGGATAAGAATAATCCAGAAGATGCTTTGCTATTTGCTGGAGTCCCCATTCTTAGATCATTCTCTCCTTTGTCACTGGAAAATTAGTGACATATGAAGAGTTACAATGGTATATTGGGACTTCAATATATAGCCATCCTTAACTGAACACAACTGGCATTCAAACAGTGGTGTGAATCTAATCACTTTTTGTCTCTGAGGACATGAAATGCCAGGGTTCTTGACAAGAGCATGATCTGAGGGTTGTGGGTTCATGCTTCATGGTGGGAACAGCTGCTGTTCATCCTTCATTTTTGAAGACCAATGACATCATGAGGTAATGTCTTGACTCCTATGTGAATTGGATTTAATTGAGGCAGAGTTGCATAAAGTCAACAGCCTATCTCTTCCAGAGTCATTCAAATCCAGTGGTCAAGATGGTTGACGATGGCCCAGGATGCAATAGATGTCCTTGGGAGTCTTTGATATCTGACCAAGCTCTAAGCACTCCTCAGTGTCTTCTTTAGTTGCCTTCATTGTTGTTGAAACAAATTGTTCTCATCTACCCATTTTGCTGAGGGATGTCTTCACATGCTTGGGATAGACACCCCCCAAATAGTGACAAGTTTGAGGCACATCAGTTACCCTAAAACCTGGCTTAGCCTGTCTGCTAAGATGACTATACCTGGGCAAGGTTGTTGGGTATGCTATAGTTTCTTGGAGTTTCAGGTTAAAGGTGAGTGCCAGGTGGACACTAGAGGTGTGAATATCCCATACCCCTTAGGGAGGGGGCTACTGACTTCTGGAAGGCAGTGTAGTATAGTATAATATAGTATAGTGGGTAAGGCATTGGACTTGGGAGTCAGAAAGACTTGAGTTAGAATTTAACTTCTCTGTTCTATTTCCTCATCTGTAAAATGAGAGTGTGGATTTGATGACTTTTTTTTTAGATTTTTGCAAGGCAATGGGGTTAAGTGGCTTACCCAAGGCCACATGGATATATAATTATTAAGTGTCTGAGGTCAAATTTGCACTCAGGTACTCCTGACTCCAGGGCTGGTGCTCTATCCACTGCGTCACCTAGCCGCCCCTGATTTGATGACTTCTAAGTATCTTTCAAACTCTAAATCTATGATCCTATGAAATAAGTCTAGATGAAGTTTCAACTCTACAATGGATAAAAAGCCCCCCCCCCCAAAGAAAGGGTAGAAACAGTGGGACTGGGAGTCAGAAGATCTAGATTTTAACTCTTCTCTGTCACCTTGGGCAAGGAGAAGAGAAGAGGCATTGAATAAACACCTACTTTGTGCCAGGTCCTGTTCTGTAAGTGCCCTACAAATAGCTTATATTATCTCTCTTGGGCTCAGTTTCCCCATCTGTAAAATGAAAGGGTTGGACTAGATTATTAACTAGATTATCAATCAACCATTAAGCACTTATTATATATCAGACACTGTGTTCAGTGCAGGTTCTAAGGTCTCATCCAACTTTTGGCTCTAGGAAAAATGGATCTTGCTTGAAGTCTCCTTATCAACCATTACTAAGATAAAAAAAAAACAACATAAAGCCCACTTGGTCTGAGTTAGAGCCTAAATTAATCTTATTAAGCTACTACCCTTGACCTTTATCTTTTACTCACAGATCTCTGGGCACTTAATGAATATTGCTTAAGTCTCTTAACAGCCCAAGGAAGGAGGGATTGTAATTATAAGTTGGGAATCTCTAACTTCATCCAAGTCTGACAAGGTAGATTTTCTGGTGTCCTCAGTTGTCTTCCCAGGTAGTCAGTATAGGACACAGAGCTGACTTTCCTTTTTCTCCTCTCCTCTGCTCTTCCTTTCTCTTCTTTTCTCTTCTTTCCCCTTTCCTTTCTTCTTTACTCAGACTAGAAGGGCAGTGACCAGTCATAGATGAATCTCACAGCTGAAGGGCACAGAAACTCTGACTTGCTCTGTTTCTGACATGATGCTGCTATTCCCCTCCCTCCCAGGGGCTCACCTCATTGGTGGCCAGATCTAGTGTGAACATTCAATCAGCATTAACCCTACTGTAGCTCAGAACTCCTGAGCTCAGCCTCTCCCTATAGTAGCAGTATTGACAGGTATGTGCCACCACGACTATCCATTTTCTGATTCTAAGAGAAAATTAACTCTAAACTAGAAAGGTTGTTTTGTTTTTTCACTTGATTTAAAAAAAAAACATTCAAAATACAGATATGAAAGAAAAATTTAATTTTATTGAGATCTCAGGGACAAATGATTCTGAAGAAGAATATCTCAACTTGTGATGTATTACCTGCCCTGGAAAAATACTGCATTTTAATATTGTGATTTAAGTTCTTATGACTGAGAAAAAAAATATAGAGAAAGAAACTAAGAGCAAACAAAAGGAGTGAAACGTTCAGGTTAGAACTCAATCTTGATTTCTCCACAGAGTTATTGTTGTCTGTGGTGATCCAAGTTGCTGATAAAGCAAAATGCTCCCATGAAGATGTTCCAAGTGGCTTCCAGGAAGTTGTCTTATGTGCTGACATGCATGTGGACAGAGAAATCTGGCTGGTGTCCTCTGCAGATTGGTGTTTCCTAGAGCTTTCCATTGGCAAAGGCAGCCTCCTGGAACTGAGGGACAAAAGTTTTGAAATAAGCCCTGATGGGAAAAGGGAGAGAGAAAAGAAATCGTGGTTAGCACAAACCAGCATGAAGACCCAGCAATTCTGAGCTTTCAGACCTAACTCAGAACAGTTGTTAGTTGTCACATGTGCATTTTAAAATTGTTTTCTTTCTTTGCTGGCATAAATCTTTATTTATTCAACTGAGGCATAATTAAACACTCAGTTCATTCTCTGGGCCAGTTAAAAGAACCATGCATATCCATAGTTCCCTGTTAGGATGTCTTTGTAGACAGTCTGTACATTCTGTATTCAAAAGGGTTTTTGCAGGGTGTCTCCGAGCCAGAGAGAACCCAAAGGGTCTGAGTACAAGGCTGTAGCCTGCCTTCTGTGGTCTGTCAGACAGTCAAACATATAAGCAAAATGTGAAAAATTCAGGTGATCATACAGATGTTTTATTTACATGAAGTATTCATAGAAAGGAATTTTTCATTTTCCAATATTAGGAGAACAAAGGGCTGGAAAATGATTCACAATTAGCCTAAAATCTCAAATTGGTACTTGAATACATAAGAAATCTAATTGACTGGAAAGAAAATGGGCTAGGCATACAAACTTTTCTAGTTAAAGACCAGAGGTAAGACTTGGACAGATCATAACATTTTCTCTTCACAGTTTCCTAGTCTTAAGAATAGGATAATAATAATATAACAAAATTTCACTTCTCTAGATACCATTTATCAAGGAAGTATAGTAGAAAGAACACTAGATTAAAATCAAAAGATCCAGGCTCAAGTCTCAGCCTGACTGATTATTGTAGGAACTTACACAAACTACTTAATTTCTCTGAGTCTCAATTTCCAACTATAATAGGAGGGTGTTGGATTAGATGCTCCCTAATAACCTTTCCAATTCTATTCTATGATTTGATGAACTTCATCTAAAAGAAAATACAACTAAGTAACAGGAAGCAAGAAAAAAAAGTTCAAAAAATGTACCCCCCCCTAAATCTGTCCATTCAAATATATGAACTTTTTAAAGGGTAGATTCCCACAGGTTCTCATTCAGGGCTTCTTTAATCTTATTTTAGAAATGACTGGAACAAATGTGATAATATAATTTCAGCAAATCATATGAAACACACATATCAAAAGTCCTTTAAAAATAAGGCTAAATTAAAACATGGTACCTTCATTGAGAAAACTTGGCTTTTTGTTCTATCCATTGTCAACAATGAACTCTGAAATTGAAATCCCATGGCTTTCTCTCAGTCCTCTTTGATGTTGTTGGACAATTTTTCTCCTTGAAACTCATTCCTTCCTTGGTTTCCTGTTTAATTCTGAATTGTCCTGTGATTATGGATTGTTCTCTTAAACCTCCTAAGTTGAGTGCTCTTGTGGTTATGTTTTAGACCATGTTTTTATCCTGAATCTAGATTTTCTCATCTACTTCTAAGCTTCAGCTGTTATCCCTATGCAGATGATTCCCAATCCCTGAGCACAACTGCCTTGTGAATATCTCTCTACTCAGAAATGCCAGAGATACTTATAATTCCATTTGGTCAAAATACAATGCATCTCATCCTCCAAATTGCTTCCTCCTCCTGATTCCTTTATTTCTGCTTAAAGGACAATTACTCCACTGCTTACTTTGGCTTGAAATCTCAGGGTTACTTTTGATTCTGTTAATACTTGCACGACTTAACAGGAATTTTGTGATGTGAGGGAAACTTTGCAAATCTGAAAGGATCACAAAAATATGAATTGTTGACTTGTTGCTCTGCCTCACCCTCTCATCAGGGCAGTGTCCAAGTCCTGCAGGTTCTTCTTCTGCAGCATCTCATACGTGGCATTCCTTTCTATTCTCATATCTGCCAACCTAATTCAGATCCTTTATTTCTTGCCTAAAAACTAGAATATTATTGTAACTAGTCTCCTTGTCTCTAGTTTTTTCTTACCTCTGATTTCATCCTGTAAAATGCAATAAATTAATCTTTCTAAATCACAGCTCTGATCAAGACACTTTCTTGCTCAGAAACTTTAATGACTACCCTACCCAATAATTACTTAGCAAATAAAGCCTAAATTCCTCAGGCTGAAATTTAGGGCATTCCACTCTTTGATTTTGTCCCCTCGATCTTGTTTCCAATAATTCCCCAGGACTTACTATATCTTTCAGCCAAAAATGAGTGTTTGGCCATTTGCCAAAACTGTCTTGTGCCTCTGTGCTTATGGCATTTTTTCCCTTGGAATGCCACTCTTAACCCCTACCTAAGCTTCTCTGAATTGTACTTGTCTTTCAGGTTCAAGTCAGGTTATCTTCTCCATGAAGTAAGCCTTCACTAGGACAGTATATAATCTTTTTCTCTTAACTATGTGAATATTTTGAAGCACTCTCCACAGACTTCTATAATGTGATCTTGTCTCAATAAGTCATGTATGGACATTTGATCTGAAAAGTGAAGATGCCAAAGTTCCACTTGAGTGAAAATGTTGACAGAATGGAGAATGGGGCAGATGGGTAGTACAGGGGTTAGAGTGCTGGGCCTGCAGTCAGGAAGACCTGAGTTCAAATATAAATTCAGATACTTACTAGCTATGTGGCTCTGGGAAAATCATTAACCTGTTTGCCTCAGTTTCCTTAATTTGTAAAATGGGGAATGATATTAATAGCACCTTCTTCCCAGGGTTGTGGTGGGGATCAAATGAGATGATTGTAAATCACTTAGTAAAGCACTTAGTAGTGATTTGCACAAAGTGGGCCCCCTCTAAATGCTAGCTATTAGCTATTAGCATTATAGTTATTTGACTACTAATAAACTTCTACTCCAATATCTTGTAATAGCATGGAAATGCCAGGGTTGTTGAAAGTTATGCTAGTGGAGAATCAGTTCTGTTGTCATCTCAAGTCAGAAAGACTTCTTACATGGACCAGGTGATACATGGTATATCACTATCCAAGGATTTGCACAATTATGTTTGAAGAGAGCAACAACTGCTATGTGCAGAAGGATGAAATTTTTAGCCACAATGGTTTTCAGAGATCATCAACTGAAAGACATAAGGGCTACAATCCATGTGGGAAGGAGTGCTCACCCAGACAAAATTCCATATCTTTGAAGAATTGATATATGCTCTGCTTAGGGAGGCAGGGAAGTTGCAATAAATTAATATTCCTTAAATATGTTTTGATTTTAAAAGGTTGTGGAATTTAAAAGGTAGTAAACTTCAACTATCTAAGAAATTTACAAAAGAGAATAGTGTATCCCTATCAATCCTGAAAAAATGAAACCCTTTATAATTACATTCTACTGGATGTCATTGAGACAAAGAAGCTGAACTACTGTTTTAAGGGGAAAAAGTTGTTTTGCAACGACTCATATCTCAACCAAGCACTTTATTTTATAGCTGAAGAAACTGAGGCCCAGAGAAATGGACATATGTATGCATATATATGTTTACGTGGCAACGTGTCCTAAAGATGTGCAGGAAATGAAATGAAGGCTTTGATCCTAGGAAAGCAAGATGAAAATTCACCTGTCAAGAGTCCAAGGAATTTGGAGGAATAGGAACATTACAGAGGTATTCACTGAGGATTCAGCTGACAGAAACTCATGGAACAAGCTTCTATTTAGAATCTAAGCTCTCAGTGGCCTGGTTTGTTTAATTAGCTTTATTAGCACCATGTACACATGCATGCTTGGCTAATGTTACTGGTTGCTGATAAAAATGATAAATGGCTATCAAGCATGGTTTATAGATAAAAGCAAAATTTTAATAATTATCTGAATTTTGATCATGAAAGTCATGACCAAATTAAGGAGCCTAGACATCGTATTTTAAGAAATCATTTAAGAAATTGTTCAGATCTTTAGACTCAGTATGCATTTAATTGTATGTGTATATGTATGCATGTGTGTATGTATCGACATGACCAATGCAGATATTTGTTTTATTTCTCTATGCATGTTTGTATTGGGGTTTTGTTTGTCTTTTGTTTTTACTTGGATAGAAAATTAGAATGGAAAAGGTAATTTTTAAAAAATTGTGTATGTGTGGGTTTTGGGAAGACACGGTAGGAACTATAAGATTCTCAGGTCCTAATGTATATAGATTAGGCTAGTTTTTTCTTTAAAGGTGTTGACCTTGAATCTTATTTAGTCTAGAGGGCTAAGACTTGAGTCGTTAATGTAACATCCTGGTGCCCTAAGTACAAATGCATTGCTCACCTTTTACTGTGAAGTGCTCCATATTATCCTAGTAGGATTTGAGGGTAAACTATGGGTATTTGGCAACTAGAGACATGGGACTATCCTTAATTTCTTAAGAACCATGATCTGGACTTCTGGGTCACATGACCAAAGAGGTAGAAGAATCGACACTTTACCCAATCCTTTCAATCTCTCAAAAACAGTAATAATGCATGAAACACAAAGCAATTTTAGCTAAATCTGTGGTCTAAACCACAAAAATGCTAATAAGATAAAAATTTGATGAATAAGCAGCTAGATGGCATAGTGGAAAAAGCACTGGATCTGAAAATAGGAAGGCCTGAAGTCATATATGGCCTCAGATACTTAATAGCTCTGTAACTCTGGGCAAATCATTTAATCACTGTCTGCTTCAGTTTCCTCATTTGTAAAATAGGGGTAATAATAGCAACTACTTTGGAGTTATTGTGAGGAACAAATGAGATATTTATAAAGCACTTTGGAAACATCATCATCACCATCATCACCATCTTCACCACTGTCATCATCATCATTATTATCACCACTATTATACTCATAGTTCACTAATCCCTAAAATGCTCACAGTTTGCAACAGGACTCAATTACCTGACTTTCTATCTTCTCTGCCCCACTGTCTTCTGAGCCCCACCCTGCTTTCCCTCAGACTTATAGAAAACCAAAAGGCAAAAGGTGCTCTGACCTGCAATAGTACTCAGTCAGGGAATGAGGATCAGAGGGAGCTAGGGGAGATTGCCTGTGTATGTAATATTCCACTAGGCCTAAGACAGAGAGGGGGACTGACCTCCAGCTGAGGCCAGTTTTGCCTTCTAGAAGCACTTGGGGAAGAAACCAAGGTCAGTGAAATGGGAATTCCTCAGCATAGGTGGAAGAAATCATGTATTTAATAAAATTAATAAGAACGCCTTAGCCTACAATATCTAGACCCTTCAATTTACTTTTTCAGACTTACCCATATTATTTCATTTTAAATATCGAATACAATAGCTAAATTGGACAACTCATTGTTCTAATATATCCCATGTTTCTAAGTTCAATAAGAAAAACTTAACACTTATTTAGGAAACATTTCCTCATAACAACCTGAAGAAGTAATATATATGTATATATAGCTATATATATCTATATATATTATTTTACAGATGAAGAAACTGAGATATTAGAGCTTTAACTGGTGTAGATTTAGAAATAGAGAGGAGATACTACATAAGGAAGATCCTATTCAAAGGGTTTTGTGTCTTTATTCCCTTTACCAGGACAACTTGAAACATCTTGACTGAAGGCAGATTGCTGTACAATGTCTCATGGGAGGGGTCTTGGAGTTATCTTTTGCTAAAATACTTTTTTGGGGATAGGAATAAGGTCTGGCTAGTGGTGCCATACTGAGGTCATGAAGGAATGTCAAATGAGAAGAGTGGTCTCAGTTGAGGTGCCATTGAGCAAGGATACTGTTAAACTAAGCTACCTGCAGATGGAGGGCATTGTGCAAATGTGGCCACATTTCAAAACATCTGGGTCTTAATTTTTTTTGGTTTTGTTTTCTCCAGTTTTTGGCACATGTTTTTAATCAGCCATCTGAAAACCGACTGTGGTTTGAAAATCAAAGCAGTTCTGTAAATAGTGCAAGAGGAACCCAGCAAATCACTTCTCGTGGTCTCCTCTTCTCCTCATTGTCCTATAGCTCCAGCATAATGACTGAATTATTCTGAATTATTTTCTTTATGGCCCAAAGACCATGAAGTGAACAAAACAATGAAATTGGTTAGATAGTGTGGTGTAGGGGAAAAAGCAATGAACAAATAATAAGGAGACCTGGATTTGAGTTCTAGGTCTTCTATATTAGCTATGTATGAATCACTTAACCTTCCTGGACTTTAGTTTCTTCTTCTGTAATAATGTGTGTGCATGGAGTTGTTATTAATATCAAATGAAATTTCAGTCTTATCAGTGTTTTGTAACCATAAAATTATTACTGTTGCTAAACTGACCTTTTCCTCAAGTCTTCATGGTGCTTCTGTGAATTTTACTATCTGATCCTGAAGTGACTAGGAAAGTAAAAAAATCTGGCACTATCATTAGGAAGTAACCCTATTTGGTAGGTACAACAACATCCCTGCCAGAATCATACTATGTCTGGACAATGGTAAGGTCTTGGAGTAAATGAGTTTTTGTCCTGGTTTGGTGCAATGGATAGCATGCCAGGTCTGGAATCAGGAAGTATCATCTTTATGAGTTTAAATATGGCCTCAGACATATACTAGCTGTGTGACCCTGGGCAAAAACTGTCTCAATTTCTTCATCTGCAAAATAAACGAGAAGAAATGGCAAATTACTTTAGTATGTTTGTTAAGAAACCCTTATCTTCTCAGAACTTCTGCATAGATCAATTATCAATCAACAAGCATTTGTTGGCACTGGGGATACAAGGACAAAGAAAGAATGAAACAATCTTTATTCTCCAGGAGTCCATATTCTAGCAGAATAGGTAGTGTTGCATATATTATCCTAATTACCTTGGTCTCTCCTACAATGCCTAGGACAGTGCTTTGTACATACTAAGTACTTAATTAATGGTTGCTGACTGAGTACATAAAGGAATGCTTTTCACAGGGGCTTCCTGCTAATGAATAGTAAAACAGATATAGTTCTAACTAGAAGAACCACAGGAATATAGACTGAACTTAGAGACCATCTAGTCCAATCCTCTCATTTTACAGATGAATAAATTAAGGTGCAGAGAAGTGAAACCATTTGCTCAAGTCCATCTAGAACCTGGATTGAGCTGAGATCCCTTCTCTCTATATACATTGTCAAGGGCTTCAGCAACCTCTCACCTGAGGTAAGTGAAAGAGAGCTGGCATCTATAAAGTACTTTAAAGCTTGTGAAATGTTTTTCATATTTTCTCATTTGAAAAGTTCATAGTATTTAGGATAAATTGTGTTCACAATGAAAGCTCCTTGTCACGTGAGCTTGGGAGCTGCAAATTAGTTGCAAAATTTAACTTCATTAGCACAATGTGGCTGGAAGGTTGCACTCCCTCTACCTGTTGCTTAGGATCTTAATCAATGATCTAGGATTGCTGACCAGAGACCCAGTCAGAGCCAAAGCTTGAAGCAGGGAGTTTTCTCACAATCATGCATCTCAAGCAGTTTATTTATCTTATCTGAAAACTGGTCCCAAACTGATAAATCAGTTACTGTTTCCCTGTTCCCTTGATTGACTACAGACATTTGGCCTAGTGGGACTTCTTTTTTCTGATTTCAAGGAATTGTATGTTTGTTCTCCTCTCCCAACTTGAAAAGATCCAATCAGATTATCTAATCTTGCATTGTTTCTGTCCTTTTAATTGTTTTCTTTTAAATATATAAAAAAATTATTTCCCTCATATTTAGAGTCCAGTATCAAGCAGAAGAGGTCTGGTCCCTATTTGTTATACAATTGGCCTGCTGCATAATAAATTGATAATGTTCAGAAGGTTAAGCAGAAACCCCAAACAACTTAAGCTCACTAGAATTGGGTTGGCTACTCAAAGGAAGAAGCTGAACTGGTGTTTTACATTCCACGTTGCTTCTGATTATGGGTAACAGAAAAAGGTCCTACCAATCTGTTGTCTTTTACAGAGCTAAAATTTGTTTCTCAGTAGACATACAATAATTAACTTTAGTCCTTGCCCCCAAGAAATGAGAATGAGGATACTAGATGCTTGAGAACTCAAGCTCTCTTGTGTTTTCCCAAACTCTACATAGCAACTGAATACCCTAGCAACTATAGTTGAGATGGTCATGAAATAAGTCACTCAGGTTCCCATAGTTTATGGGGCCTCTTTCCACTCCCAGGCAATTTAGCTCCCACTCTGGCTGGGCCCTTACAGTCTTTTGCTTAGAGATTACAACATGTGTCTGATGTTGGCACTTAGGTCTACTCAGTGTAACCTAAGGCATTACTGCAACGGCAGACATCTAGTTCTTTTAATAAAAAATAACAACAATAATAAGAATAATAATCTGCATTTATAGAAGGCCTTTCATCCATGCATCTCAAAATGCTTCACAAATAGTAATTAATTCTTCTTTGCAGCACTATAAGGCAAGTAGGTGTTAACATCTATACTTAAGTAAATCAACTAGCTTCAGGCCACGCTTGCAACAGCTGCCTCTGAAATGGAACTGCTTATCTACCCTTCAAAGCCAGTGGACACCCAAGTCTCCTCTGGGAAACTTTCCTTCCTATGCCAGACCAAAGTGATTTATTGCTTTAACTGAACTATTATAGGATCACAAAATCCAAGAATTAGAAAAGATCTCTGAAATATTTATTCTAAAAACATGACTCTTCTCTACAACCTCCAACATTAGGAGGAAATCATTAGTTTTTAAGAAAGTCTGTTCTACTTTTGTATAACAACTGACTAGGAAGTATATTCCTTACCTTAAACCTATACCAAGTGTGTTCTGGGGTCAAGCAGAACAAGTCTAATTTCTTGTATACGGGGCAGTACTTCAGATGTCCAAATCACAATTAGGTAGCATGGTGGATAGAGTACCAGGCCTGGTATTGGGAAACTCTAAATTCAAATACAGCCTTAGACATTTCCAAGCTATTACTATTTTCCTCATCTATAAATGAGGATAATAATAGCATCAACTTTCCAAGGTTGTTGTGAAGATCAAATGAGATATTTATAAGGTGCTTAATTCAGTGCTTGGTACATGTCAGTATTAGCTGTAATCATCATCATCATCATCATCATCATCATCATCATCTTCATTGTCTTCATCTCCACCACTACCATCATCACCACTGTCCTGCTCCTCATCATGTGTCCTTCCTACCTCAGAAATTATCTTTTGGCTAAAAATACCTAGCTCTTTCAACATATTCTTTTATGCACTTATCTTGTACTCTCATCATCCAAGTCACTCTGATCTGGATTAGTACCAATTTATGTACAACTATCCAAAAATGAGGAACTAAGCCACAGTATTCCAGATGTGTTCTGACCAGGGCAAAGGATTACAGTTCAATTACTTTCCTTTTCCTGGACTATATACTTTTTAATGCACCCCAGGAAAGTAATATCTTTTCTGGTTGTCACACAATTCTGTTGATTGCTCTTAGGCTTGTAGTCATCAAAATCTCCAAATCTTTTCCATGGGTTGTCTTTCCATAATCTACCTCACCTCCTACTTTATATTTATATTAAAAATCTAAAATTAAAGCTTTATAATTTTTTCTATTAAATTCCATCTTATTAGACTCAGCCCATTGTTCTAGTCCAGAGCTTGGCAAATACTATAATGCTTTCTATGTTTTAAATAAAAATTTACTTATTTAAAAATTATAAAATTATTCTTAGTTCACAGGTAAAACAAAAAACTGGAAAAGGCTGGGGTTTGGCCCACTGGCTGTAATTTGTCCACTCCTTTTCTAGCCTGTCAAAATTATTTTGGATCTTGTTTCTTATTCAACACGTTAGGGTATTACTTTTGCATCACTGGCAAATATGAGAAGTATGTCTCTTTTGTCTTCATCCAAGAAACTAATTAAAAAAAACATGTTGAACAGGACAGGACCAAGTTAGATTACAAGATTGATAATCTCCCTCCAAGTTAACATTGAACTATTAAGGATTATTTTTGTCTCCAGTCAAACAGTTACAAATCTACCTGACTATATACTGTCTTCTAGCCCATATCTATCTTGTCCACAGAGATTTTGTCAAATGTTTTACTGAAAACTAATGTTCACAGCTTCCCCTACTCCACCAGTCTATTTACTGTGTCAAAAAAGGAATTAAGATTAGTCAATCAAGGGGGCAGAGCCAAGATGGCTGCGTGAAGGCAGCATTTCCCAGGAACTTCTACCCCCTAACCTCCCAAAAAACAAACAAATGAGGGCTCTAGTCAAAATTTACAGAGGCAAAACCCACAGTCCACAGAAAGACTGAGTGATACATTTTCCCAGTCCAAGATAACTTAGAAGTTCTGCTGGAAAGGTGTGTTTCACCAAGATGAAGGGTTGGAAAAAAAGCCATAGCCACAGTGCAGTGCAGCCCAACACAGCCCAGCCCAGCCCAGTGATCACCTGTAACAGCTTGAAGGGGTGGTGAGTGAACTCTGCTCCACCAGAATGAGTGTGGAGTGAGGAGCACTGGCTGCAGAATCTACTGTGAGAATCAGGAGAAAGCAGCCTGCACCCCCAGAGGCGGTAAGGGGAGTCTGTAGAGATTTTTCTACTCTTCCTGGGGTAGGACTCTGCTGTTTGCCTACACTCAGATATGGCAGTTTGGGCTTCCATACTAAACAATCAAGCTGGATCCCTCCTTATAGCCCCAGGGCAGAGGGAAGTATGAGGCCATCTACATATCAAAGCACAGGTTAAAGAGCATAAGACCCTGGAAGAATAAAGGTCCCAGTGGGGTGCCCCCCCCAAACCCCCAAAGCCTTGGAAGTGCTGTAAATTAGTCTTGGGTTGAGGAAATGAGTAAATAATAGAAAAAGAAGAATCTGACTATAGAGAATTACCTTAGTTCCATGGAAGATCAAAACACATAGTCAGATGATGACAAAATTGAAGCTTCCATTTCCAAAACCTCCAAGAGAAATAGAAAATGGGCCCAGGCTATGGATGAGCTCAAAAGACTTTGAAAAGCAATTAAGGGAGGTGGAGGAAAAATTAGGAGGAGAAATGAAAGCGATGCAGATAAATCATGAAAACCAAATCAAAAGCTTGGTGAAACATATGCAAAAAAATACTGAAAGAAAATAATATGTTAAAAACCAGTTTAGGCCTAATGGAAAAAGCAAAACAAAAAAAGGCAAATGAGGAGAAGAATGCCTTAAAAAGCAGAATTGGACAGCTGGAAAAGGAGATTAAAAAAGCTCTATGAAGAAAATAACTCCTTCAAATGCATAACGGAACTAAAGGAAGCTGATGACGTTGCAAGAAATCAGGAAGAAATAAAACTCTTCCAAAAAAAAGTAAAAAATTAGAAGAAAATATCTCATTGGAAAAACAACCAACCTTGAAAACAGATCCAGAAGAAATAATTTAAAAATTATTGGACTATCTGAAAGTCACAATCAGGAGAAGAGCCTAGACTTCATTTTTTTTAAAGAAATAATAGAGCAAAATTGTCCTGAGATCCTAGAAGCTGAGGGTAAAATAGAAACCGAGAGAATTCACTGGTCACCCCCTGAAAGAGATCCCAAAAGAAAACTTCCAGGAATATTATAGTCAAATTCCTAAATCAAAGAGAAAATTCTAAAAGCTCCTGGAAACAAATAATTCAACTACTGAGGCTCCATAGTCAGGATTACACAGGATCTGGCAGCATCTACATTAAAGGACTCATGGGGATTGAAATGATATTCCAGAAGGCAAAAAATCTTGGCTTAGAACTGAGAATCAATTACCCAGCAAAACTGAACATCCTCTTTCAGGGGAAAATATGGACTCTCAATGAAACAGGGGACTTTCAAACTTTCCTATTGAGACGACGAGAGCTGAACAGAAAGTTTGATCTCTAAGTATGGGACTCTGGTGAAACATAGAGGGAATGGAAGAGAGGGACTAACTATGAGGAACTTGATGATGTTGAACTGTTTGTATTCCTGCATGGGAAGAAGACATTGATAACTCATATGAACTTTCTCATTTATAAGAGTATATATAGACAGGGCACAGGAAAGAGCGGAATATAATGGTATAATATAGTAAAAAGATGGAGTCAATGGGTGATGGGGGAAAGTACTGGGAGGAAAGAAAAGGAGATGAAGAAGAAGCTGAGAGATTTCACATAGAGTCAAGAAAAAGCTTTTTCAATGGAGTGGAGGTGGGGAAGGCAAGGGGGAATGAATGAGCCTTCATTCTCATCGGAAATGGCTCAGGGAGGAAATGACATACACACTTAATAGGGTGAGGAAATCTATCTTGCCCTGGAGAAGGATGGGAGCAAAGGGATGGGATGAGGGGGAATGGGGGGAGGGAAGGGGGGAATAGGTGATAGAAAAGAAGAAGACTGAGGGAGAGGGTACTCAGATTCAACACACTTTTGGACAGGGCTAGGATGAAAGGAGAGAGAGAATAGAATAAATGAGAGTGGGCAGAAATTGAGTGGAGGTACAGCTAGTAATAGCAACTGTGGGAAAAATATTGAAGCAACTTCTCTGGTGTACTTAAGAAAAAGAAAGCAACTCACCCTAGAGTCAGTCACTGAAATCTGAATACAGCCTGAAGTACATCTCTCTCTCTCTCTCTCTCTCTCTCTCGGTTTCTCATCTTCTTGGGGGGGGGATTTATATTTATTCTTATTTTTACTCTTGTAACACATTCAATTTACATCAATATATGGCATGGAAACAATGTAGAGACTATCAGACAGCCTTCTGTGGGGGGAGGAGGGAAGGGAGCGTGGGGGAAAAATTGTAGAATTCAGAACCTTGCAAAAAATGAAGGGTACATATTACTATTGTATATAATTGCAATACAAATAAAATGTTAAAATGTCAAAAAAAGATTAGTTAATCAAGTCTTGTTCTTAACAGAGCCATGATGACTTTTAATGATTCCCTCTTTTCTTTGTAATATCCAAACTATCCCTTTAATAAAAATGTGCTCTAGAATTATTTGAAAAATCAGATTCAAGTTCATTGGTTTACCTTTTATAGATTCTACCTTTTTTTTTTTTAAATTAAGACCAGGACATTTACTCTTCTCCAATCTTACAACTCCTCTCCCCTTCTTCAAGATCTTTCAAGTGTTTAATAAGGCAGGAAATTACCTTGCTCTCCCAAATATCCTTCTATGTAACTTAAAAAAAAGTCTCAAAGTGAATTCAAACAAATAGCAAGGCCCAGGGACAGCTATGTGTAGGAGGCAGCAGCAAAGGGTAGAAGGGCAGGTAGTGTGGTAATTTTATTCTCATCAGAACTGGGTTAAAGAGGAAACTACACACACACACACACACACACACACACACACACACAAAGACAGTGGGGTATAAAAGTCTTAACTTAGGGAGAAAAGGACAAGGTGATAAGATAAGGGTATGTGGAAAAGGGAAGTCAAATGTAAATTAGAGTTGTGAGGAAGAGAGAAAAGGATAGAGAGAAGGAAAAATATAATGGTGGTGGTAGGGAAATAAATAACTAGTAATTATAACAGTGAATGGGACAAACTCATCCATGAAAAGGAAATGGATCCCACTGGATAAAAAATCAGAACCTGACAATATGTAGTTTACAAGAAACACATTTAAAAATAAGAGAAACACAATGCATGAAAATAAAGGATTGAATAGAATTTATTATGCTTCAGCTGATATAAAAACAAAAAAAGCAGGAATAATGACCTCAAAGTTAAGAGAAAAGCAGTGAAATAACATTATGTTAAAAGGCAATACTAGATAATGAAGTAATCTCATACTAAACATATGCACCAAATTCTCTAGTATCCAGATTTTTAAATAAAAAGACAAATGAATTAAGTTGGAACTAAATAGCAAAACTAGAACTCTAGAGGATTTTAACCTTCCCTTTCAGAACCAGATAAATTTTTTATCAAAAAAGTAAATTGGAAAAGTCAAAGAGAAGCATAGAATCTTAGATAAGCTAGATATGATAGGAATCTGGAGAGAAATGAATGGGAATAGAAAGTACTATACCTTTTTGTCAGTGTTACATGGCATCTTTACAAAAATTGACCATATATTAGGTTATGTTGGGATAAAGTTCTTGTTAGTCTAAGACAACTTGGAAGGACACTAGGAAAGATCTGATCTTCCATGGTAAAGATCTAGCCAGAGTTAAATGCAGATTATCACTGGATATTCTCTAAATGCTTACATTGATAAAATAAAAAAAGAACAGAGCAATAAATTGGACAGATAATTTAAAAAGCTAGAAAAAGGACAAATTAAAAACCCCCAGTTAAACACCAAATTGGAAAACCTGAAAATTAACAGTGAGATTAATAAAATTGAATATAAGAAAAACATCAAATTAATAAATAAAATTAGGAGTTGTTTTTTTAAAAAATAAAATAATAAAACATTGATTAATGTGATTTAAAAAAGAGAGAGATGAAAACCAAATCACTAGTTTCAAAAGTGAAAAGGGTGACTATATAACTGATGAAGCTTCAATTAAAGCAATTATTAGGGCTTGTTTTGTCTAATTATGTAGTAATGAATAAGTGAACTAAAAGAATATTTAGAAAAATATGAACTCCCCATAATTAACAAAAGAGGAAATAGGATATTTAAATAAACCCATTTTAGAAAAAGAAATTGAATATTATAAATGAGCTTCCTAAGGGGGGAGAAAATCCCCCAAATATTAAGACCAGAGAGAATTACAATTGAATTCTACTAAACATTTAAAGATCAACTAATTCAAATATTAAATAAATCATTTGGAAAAATAAACAGAGAAAGTTCTACCAAACTCCTTTTGTGAAACAAATATGGTGCTGATACCAACCACGAAGAGGAAAAATTAGAGCAAGAAAGTTGTAATCCAATTTTCCTAATGAATATTGATCCAAAAAGCCTAAATAAAATACTAGCTAGGGGACTACAACAATATATCACAAATATTATATATGCTGACCAAATGGTTTAGGGCTGGTTCAATATATGAAAAATTTAGCATAACAGATATAACAAAAAGCCCATAATGAATCAATAATTGCAGAAAAAGTTTTTTTTTTTTGACATAACAGCATTCATTTCTATTAAGGATATTTGAAAGCACAAGTATGGATTTACCTGAAACCATCAGCAAATTATTATCTATAATGAGGATAAACTAGAAGTCTTTCATTTAAGGGATGAAAAAAGGATGCCCATTATCACCAATATTATTCAATATTGAACTAGAAATGGTAGTAATAGCAATATGTAAAGAAAAAGAAATGAAGGAATCAGAATGGGCAATGAAGTAATAAAATTATGGCTTTTTTTTGCATACTATATGATGTAGTACTTGGAAAATCCCAGAAATTCAACTAAAAAGTTAGCTGAAACAATAATTTTTAGCAAAGCAGGATATAAAATAAACTCATATAAATTATCAAAATTTCTGTATAGCATCAAAGCAGCCCTACAAAAAGATATATTTCATTTAAAATAATCATAGACAATATAAAATACCTGGGAGTACACTTACCCAGGAACCATATGAACATAATTTTAAAATACAAATGAAATCAGATTTAAATAACTGGATAAATACTAATTATGCTATATTAGTATAATAAAAATAACAGAAAACAATAACAAATTAATCTACTTATTCAGTGCTATCTCAATTAAATTATGTAACTTTTTTTGTTGAGCTAGGAAAAAAGTAAGATTCATTTGGAAGAATAAAAAGTTAAGAACATCCAAGGAATTAATGAAAAAAAAAACAAGTAGAAGGAGGTGTAAAAGTGTCCTATCTCAAACTGCATTATAAATGATCGATTATGATGACTTGGGGCAACTAGGTGGTGCAGTGAATAGAGTGCTGGTCCTGGAGTCAGGAGGACCTGAATTCACATCTGGCTCAGACACTTAATACTTACTTAGCTGTTTGACCCTGGGCAAATCACTTTTCACCCCAATGCCTTGCAAAAAACTTTAAAAAATAAAAAAATAAAAAAACCCTTCCAACAAAAAACATAGATTGACTGGTATAGAGTAAACATACAATACACAGTAGTAAATGATTATAGCAATCTTGTTTTTGATAAATGGTAAAGATTTAAGCCTTTGGGATAAGAATGCACTATTTGGTGAAATCTGTTGGATAAACTTTAGTTAGGGAGAAACTAGGTATAAGCCAATATCTTACACCATTTAACAGGATTAGGTCAAAATGGATACAAGAACTAGACATAAAAGGAGATATAAATACATCAGAAAAACATGGAATATATTAACTTTCAGATTTAGGGATAGAAGAATCTATGAATATATAAGAGATACAGAACATTGTGAGATATAAAACATAATTTTGATTATGATAAATTTTAAAGTTTTTATAGAAATGAGAATCAAGAGAATGTTGTACACAATAATAGCTATATTATTTGAAGAATAACTGTGAATGACTAGACTGTGCTGAGTTATTTGAATATTCAAATCAACTCCAAAAGATCTATGGAGGTAGATGCTATCTACCATGACAGAGAGAACTGATATATGGAAGTATGTATTGTATGGTTTCACACATTTGTGTCAAATGTTGGCCTTCTCTGGTGTGGGGTTGGGAGAGACGGAAATAGCTTGGAACTCAAAATATAACAAATATCTTACAGGTAAGGATGTACCAGGTTGTAGAATATTATTATCACATAGCACAAGCTAGTGCTTGCCCAGCATTGTAGATGTGCTGCAACTTGCCTTACTGATATGGGAAGAATCAAAAGCGTTTAAGACCCAGAGACTCTCGTGGTAGCCAGACCATCTCTAATAGTCCTGTTTCCTAAACATCAGAACTGTAATGGATACTAGTAAAGGTAAGTGAGAAGAACACTTTGTACAGTATACCTCTCACTATAATAAACTTATTTGTACAAATCATGCCTCCAATCATTTGGTTGGTTGGTGTGGTCATCTTCAATTCAAATGACTAGTAGTAGCCCTGAACAAATATACATACATAAATAGATATATAAATACACACACTCACACCCCCACACATATACACACAAATGTTTAAAAAGTCATCAACATTTCAATAATTATATCTTTCAATTTTTCAGTTAGTTTATTGAGAACCTATGTTTTGAACTCATTTAGAGGTACTGGGTGCTTTCTTACCATCTCACTTAACTTGGGTTTCTATTCCTTAATTCTCCTTGGAAAATAAAATGAGAAACAGAGGTTGAGGAGTTTGGCCTTTTCATCATTGTCCCAGTCAAACAACATCGAAACATCTACCACTCATTTATCAATCATATCATAAAATTTGGAAATCTTCAATCTTTAGGGGCAGCTAGGACCTTGAGTCAGGAAGGCATACATTCAAATCTGGCCTCAGATACTTTCTACCTGTCTGACTCTGGCCAATCTCTTGTTTGTTTGTTTCCTGAGATTTGTAAAATGAAAATAATAACAATACCTTTCTTGCAAGGTTGCTGTGGGGATCAAATGAGAAAGTATTTCAAAATGTTCAGTACAGCTCAATACAATTGGGACATAGGAGGTGCCTCATTCATTTATTTTTAATTTTAATTTCATTTTAAAACATTAGGGGGACCTTAGAGATCATCTAGTTGAATTCCCACACTTTTTTTTAAAACATCCCTGATAAGGTGGCCAAATAGTCTCCTCATAAATACTCCTAACAGAGAGGTCATTATTTAGTATCACATTTCATTCTATTTTTGAAGAGTCTGATTATTAGCAAGTTGATCCATATTGTGTTTATTTAACTAAAATCTACCTCTCTAATTTCTTTCTTTCTTTCTCTTTCTTTCTTTCTTTCTTTCTTTCTTTCTTTCTTTCTTTCTTTCTTTCTTTCTTTCTTTCTTTCTTTCTTTCAGATTTTTCAAGGCAGTGGGGTTAAGTGGCTTGCCCAAGGCCTCACATCTAGGTAATTATTAAATGTCTGAGGTCACATTTGAATCCAGGTACTCCTGACTCCAAGGCCCGTGCTCTATCCACTGCGCCACCTAGCCACCCCCTTTCTTTAATTTCTCACCCTTTGTTCCAGATTTTTTTTTTAGGTTTTTTTGTAAGGCAAACGGGGTAAGTGGCTTGCCCCAAGGCCACACAGCTAGATAATTATTAAGTGTCTGAGACCAGATTTGAACCCAGGTACTCCTGACTCCAGGGCTGGTGCTTTTTCCGCTCTGCCACCCCTTAAGCCGCCCCCTGTTCCAGATTTTTTTTGGTGAAACAACAGTGAGTCTAAATATGTTGCTTGGTGTTGTTGATACTATTGGCATTCCATAGGAATATGTCTCTCTCCCCTTATAAACTCTCATGCTTTTATCTAATTTCCTCTCTTTTTTTGAAGACTGGGTAATACAGTCTGTCCTTATCCTTGCATAACTGGCCTTTTCCACAATAGGTATTCAATAAGAATTTGTAGGTTGTTGGCCTGGAGGCTAGAATTCCAAGGTCTCTCTGTTTTCCAAAATGCAAGGTCAGGTTGCCTCTCTGATGTCACTATTTAGGTATTCTTTGATTGTGGTTTTTATTTCCTTCTCAATCCTAGTTCTCCCATCCCTACTTGCAGTTCTTCAGGTAACTTACTATTCTAAGGAAGCAAATCCATGGGCTACTAGGGTAATTTTTTGGACTGTATCTCAGAGAAGCAAACATAGTCTCCTGTTCCTACCTCTTTCACACAACTGCAAAAACTCATGGAATTACCAAGAATACCTGTCAGATGCAAGTATGTACTTCCACTGGTTTTTACTGATAAGAATTTATTGGTGTTTAAATTTGAAAAGAAGAATTATCAGTCATATTTGTGTTGCTTTGCTGTGGTAGTAGCAATATCAATCAAATTAAAGGAGTGAGATTAAACATCAATTCTCATCTGAAGAGTTTGAGTTAGGAGTATCTTTACTTGGCAGGGTTTTAATGACAGAACTTTTTATGTTTATATGCTTTTAATAACTGGATTCTCTGATGAAATAAAATGCTCCCTGGAGTAAACTACTTAATTAATGAAATCTTTTGGGGCTCTCAATATGATATAAACACCAGAAATAACCTCTAAGTGAGTAGTTGATTTCCAGGAAGAATTTTTCTTTTCGGGATTCATTGAATGAAGACTCCATTCATGTTTTAAAAACCTGCTTTTTTTGGGGGGTGTGTGAGAGAAGAAATGGTAAAAGACCAGTGGTTTGTATGACTATAATGGTCATTTTATGCTGGTTTCCTAAAGTGGCTCCCATTATTTGGCCTACAATCATTGATGCAGGGGTTGAATTTTGGTCTATGTTATCCCTGGAAATCCAGGACATCCTTGAGGGAGGAAAGTTAAATTTGGTCAAGGTTTATGGACTCAGAAACGAACTAGGCATTTCAATGAATTATAGAACCTCTAAGTTAGGAGAAATCCTAAACTCCTATTTGAAGAAGAAATGCTTCTCTAATATCCTTGAAGAATGATCTCTTCCTGAAGACCTTCAGTGAGAGGAAACTCACTGTATTCTGGCCTTGGGCAGTATGGAATCTTGTAGTGTCTATGGGATCCACCTCAGAACTATAGTATTCTGCTTCCCCTTAAATATATCCAGGGTCTTTTGGCTCAGATTTATGTTTTGGAAACTTCTGAGAGCCACTGGGGAGTGCAGGCTCAAGGAAAGAGCACAAGAGATTTAGTGATAGGATGACAGTGGCTGAAAGTACAGTTCCAGTGATGTAGGACGAGATTTTTTAAAATTTAAGATGATCCCTCATAGATGAATGAATTTCTTTTAGGCCCAAAATAATCTCAGGTACTAGGCCTGTGGTTCCACGTTGCTTTGCAAAGCTATTATTCCAGTACCATTAGAGAACAAACAAAATTTAGAAAGTTGATGTCAAGTTACTCTACTTTCAAAGAGAAGAATAGAAAGTTAGGGGAAGAAGGGATTTACATTATCATGCCATTCAATTACTTCATATTACTGATAGGGAAACTAGAACCTAGAGAAGTGAAATGATTTGCCCAAGTATCATTCAGTAACTTTCCTGAAGCCCTCATGACTCAGTTCAGCATGGTGGGATCTAAACCATGTTGCCTTTCCCTATATCATATCAGTACAGTAGGATCAAAAGAATTATCATTTGATTTTGTCTGCTCTCACCTTGCTCTGCTAAAATTCTGTTTCCTCTGATGCTGTGCCCTGGCATGAAGGCAAATCCTGAGTAACTGAAGACTGTGCTGGCAGAGGGCAAACTATCACAAAGTCTTACCAATCAAAAAAAAGTTTTAAGTTGGGTGCATCAAAGGATTATGTATTTATTATATGAGAAAAAAGCTAAGTTCTGGGAGGATTGTTGCTAGAAGGCTGGTCATCAGGTAATGCATTTTTTCCTACTAATGTAATCCATGAAAATGATCTATGAATAGACTACCCACAAGTATCAAATTCATGTACTCCTGAGGTAGTGATATTACCCTCATATAATGTAATACTTCTTAGTTGTATAAAACAGAGAGGGTTTTACCTTATACTCAAAAGGCTTAAAAGAACCAAATTACCAGTATTAAAAATAAATAAGGTGAATTCACTGCCAACAAAGAATAAAACAATTATTAAGAGCTATTTTGTCCAATTATATGCCAATAAAGCTGACAATCTAAGTGAAATGGAGGACTATTTACAAAGATATAAATTGCCTTTATTAATAGAAAAGGAAATAGAATACTTACATAATTAAAAAAAATTTAACTATTTATCAATGATCTTCCTGAGAAAAAATGCCCAGGACCAGGTAGATTCATAAATGAATTCTTTTTTTTGTTGTTGTTTGTTTTTTTGTTTTGCAAGGCAGTGGGGTTAAGTGGCTTGCCCAAGGTCACACAGCTAGGTAATTATTAAGTATCTGAGGTCGGATTTGAACTCAGGTACTCCTGACTCCAGGGCCGGTGCTCTATCTACTGCTCCACCTTGCTGCCCCCATCAGTGAATTCTAACAAACATTTAAAGGAACAATTAATTCCACTAAATATATCAACCATAGACTATTTGAGAAAAATAGGCAAAAGAGTCCTTCCAATTCCTTTTACATTTCAAATATATTGCTGATATCTAAATCAGGAAGAACAAAGACAGAGAAAGAAAACTATGGATCAATTTGAATGGGGAATGGATGAACAAATTGTGGCATATGATTGTGATGGAATATTACTGTACTAGTGAATATTGATGCAAAAATTTTAAATTAAAATTTAGCAGGTAGATTATGATCAATATAGCACAAAGATTATACATTATGACTAGTGGGATTTATACCCAGGGAAACAAGGATGGTTCAATATTAGGAAAACTATCAGCATAATTGAACATATCAATAACAAGGAATATATGATTATTTCAGTAGATGCAGAAAATGCTTCTGAGAAATATAATGCCAATTCCTATTAAAAACACTAGAGAACATAGGAATAAATGGAGCTTTCATGAAAATGATAAGTTAAAAACCATTAGCAATATTATCTGTCCTGGGATAAGCAAGAAGCCTTTCCAGTAAGTTTAGGGATGAAGAAAAGATGCCCATTATCATCACTATTATTCAATAATGTTTGTACTTATAGAATCTTAGAGAATCAACTAAAAACCAACTGGAATAACTTCATCAAAGTTGTAGAATATAAAACCAAATCAAACATTTTTATGTATTACCAACAAAGTCCATCATCAAGAGATAGAAAGAGAAATTCTATTTAAAATAACTGCAGAAAATGTAAAGTACTTGGAAGACTACCTACCAAGACAAAACTAGGAACTCTATGAACACAAATACAAAACATTTTTCACACAAATAAAATCAAATCTAAACAACTCGAGAAATATTAATTGTTCATGGGTAGGATGAGCTAATATAATAAAAACCACAATTCTATCTAAATTAATTTACTTAAATGGCATTTATGAAGTGTCATTTCACTCAAATCAATCTACTAATCAAACTATTAAATAATTATTTTATAAAACTAGAAAACATAATAGCATTTATCTAGAAGAATTAAAGGTCAAGAATATTAAGGAAATATATGGAAAAAAATGTGAATGAAGGTAGCTTAGCAGTACTAGATTTCAGATTAGAAGGGAAGTAGGAAACTAGGGAAAAACTTTTTATAGTAAGTTTCTACAATAAAACCTCATTTCTCAAATATATAGAGAATGGAGTTAAATTTATAAAAGCACAAGTCATTCCTCAAAGGAAAAATGGTCAAAGGATATGGACAGGTAATTTTCAGAAGAAGAAATCAAAGCTATACATAATCATATGAAAAAATGGTGTATTGATTAGAGAAATGTAAATTAAAACTGCAATACACAGCTATTGGACTGGCTAATATGACAAAAATATTTATAGCAGCTCTTTTTTGTGGTGGCAAGGAATTGGAAATTGAGGCTGCTAGTTAATTGGGGAATGAATGAACAAATTTGTGGCATATGATTGTGATGGAATATTATTGTGCTATAAGAAATGATGAGCAGGATGTTTTCAGAAAAATCTGGGAAGACTTAACTAATTGAAAGTGAAGTAAGCAGGTCCATTTGTACACTTTATACAGTATCAGCAATACTATATAAAGGAAATTTGTTAAGGATTTTGCTATTTTGATCAAGTCAATGATCCAAGACAATTTTCAAGGACTTATAATGAACAAATGTTATCTACTTTTAGAGAAAGAACTGATGAAATCTGAATGAAGACAGAAGAACGCTTTTAAAATTTTCTTTTTCTTTTTTGGGGGGGTCTGTTTTCTTTTGTAATATGTTTTGTATGACTTCACATAAAATTTATATCAAATTGCTTGCTTTCTCAAGGAAGGGTAAGAGGGCAGAGGAAGAGAGAGAATTTGGAATTCAAAATTTTAAAACTGAATGTTAAATTTTCTTACATATAATTGAGTGATATTTAATGAAATAGATAAAAATATACAGGGAGGAAAAAAAGGATTAAATGTTCTTCTATTTATTTCCTCTTATTCCTGGTATATATAAAACATGTAGCGTTAATGATGGACTAGGCCTGGGACAAAGAGGCTCCAGCTCCCTATGACTGCCCACCCTCTTCTCCCACTCTCTTCCCCTTGAGAATATTGGGAATTACTGGTAGATTGAGAGAGAAAATGCCAGGTTGTTAAGTTTTTGTAAACTACCCATATGGCTGACCCAAATACAATCTCCCAACAGGAACATGAGTATTGGAATCTGACATCACTATTGCAAAATGCAATCTATAAAGGACAACAGTTCTTGCAAAAGAGCTTTAAATCTATATTTTAATAATGCAATGGCAAAGTTATGTCACCAAATATATGGATAATAGTGCAGTCTGATGTTGGTTAGGTCGCTCTCCATTATCTCTATTTCCTTGGGTTTTCACTCATTTGTTTTCATTGTAAAACACAGCTGGCATTAATTCTCTGATATTTAGCTATTTGGAAAGCCACGTGCATTCCTTAAATGAGACCACTTTTCGTCCCAAAGTTGGCACAAAAAAAGTTTGTGCTCTCCAAAATAAGCACCTGAATTAGAGTCTACATATTTTACTGAACATGATGCCAAAAGTACCCATATTTAGCTGCCTACAAAGCATCTTGTTTCCCACACTGAGCCACTATTATGTTTTCTGAATCCAAAAAAGAGGTATAGGGTTTGGGGTGCCTGGGGACCAATTCAGACCGGCAGTCCTGAAGCCACTACCAGCCTGCTGAATGTCCATTTCAAGTACTTGGGAGAGGCCTTAAAACTGACTTAGTTCCCTTGAGATCTTAAGATTTAGGATCAAGTTGGATTGATCTACCCTTCTGAAGTTGCCTGCTGGTAGGGAGCAGAAGGAGCCCCAAAGAAGGACCTTAGAGACTTGTGATTTACAATAAATATTTAAGGGGCATTCAACATGATCCTTTTAACTCTTTGTGATATCCCTTGTACAGATATAATTATATATAATCAGCTGAGTACTGAGGAATGGACTAAGTGACAATCTTATACAAAAAACCCAGAAGTCATGAGACTGTGGATTCATTAACAAAACAAAGCTCATGGTTCGATTTGTCAGACATCCTTTCTACTTCTTTTCCAACTTGGGTCCCCCAATTCCCTGTTCATGCTTTAATTAATTCCTCTCTTGTCCTGCACCTATGGCAGCCAATCATTTCCTGTCTCTGACCATTTCATTAAAGTTTTTAGATGTAGAGATCTAGGCAGACACATGGATATGATGCTCTACAAGCTCTAACATGCACCCTTTGCTCTTTTCCTTCCTACCCACTTCACCCTGGCAAGATGCTGTTATAATCCAACAGGACAGTTGGTTTTCTTTGAGATTGATCTCTCCTAAGCCATTTCTATGTACAGGGAAAAGCTGTTATACTTTTAGCAGAAAATGCCACTGAATATTTGTAGGATTTTTAGAGCTGGAAGGTACTATGGAGATTACCCTGATCTGATCATTTCTGTTTTGCTATGGTAGTTTTTCAAAAGTGATCACAGGAGGCACTGGATATGGGAAACAAATTTTTCTTTAGATTTCAATGGTATAGAATGCTGTCATTGCCATGTTGTTCATTGTTAACTATGACATCAAGGAGAGTCAGAATGAATAATTAACTATTTAGGGAATTCTTCATAATGAGGGTCTAAACATAACGAAATAGTCCGGCAAACCCAATATGGTGATGATGACAACAAAAATATAAGCCTTTGCACACTACTCCACAGTTTACAAAACATTTTTATATCCATTGTCTCACTTGAGTCTTACAATAATCCTTGGAGAAGGGGGGGAAACTATTACTGATATGCCTAATTATTTTATTACTGATCATCATGTATAGACAAGAAAACTGAGGCATAGAGAATTTAAGTGACTTGCTCAAGATCATACAGATAGGATCACAGGATGGAGGATTTAGTTCTAAAAGGGGCCTTAGAAGCCATATTGTCTAATTTTACATTTTACAGATGAACAACTTGAGGCTTAAATGAAACCTCTGAATCTTGCCCAAAGTCACAGAGATAGCAGGAAGTACAGGAAAAATTAGAATCCAGGTCTTTTGCTCTTTGAGCTGGGGCTCAAACTCAGGAATTCCTAGTTCTATGTTATTTTCTGTAATTATTTGCTACTTCCAGGGTAGGAGGACTAAAAAGGACTTCAGTGGCTGCTAATTTTGAATTTATTACATGTGAAGGGAACAAATGCTCTACTTTACTCATGCTGATGTACTCCTGGAGTAGCAAGAAAAGCAGGCAGAAAATCACAGGTTACAAATTTCTCAAATGGGATTAGGAAACATGACCTAAATATAAATCTGTGTGGCAGAAATGTAACTATTAACTGTCTATTAAGTACATGTTACTAGTCTCTGATCACATAGTGCTATAAGGGAGAGAAATGAGAAATTGGAAAATCATTGACACTTGCTCTGAATTATAAAATAGCAACTCCTTTCTATGGTGATACAAGGTTTTATAAAGCAAATTTCTGCATTATCATGTGAGGTAGGGTAATTATTATTATCATTTCCATTTTATACTGGAGGAAACTGATATTTAGAGAGGGTGCAATGGCTTTTCTGGATCACCCAGCTAATAAATAATGGAAATAAGATACAAACCCAGGTCTTTCTTAACATCTAGTTCAACTGTCTTTACACTCTACTGACTTCTTCAAGCTATAGGAAGGAAATTAATTTCTTCTAGTAACTCACATGGCTAACAGTACACAAATAGTTATAGAAATAAACCTACTTACTAAGGTTGTTTGGCTTGTCAAGCATTTTCAAAACAAGTTTTCATGATTTCATGACAAGCTGTGGCAAGAATAAGAAAAGAGAAAGGCAAGAAGATCCCATGATCCTTATTCTCCTTTCAAATGAGCATATCTATCTGTATAGTCAGGCTGTCTTTCAAAGAGTTCAGATAAAGCTGGTCTTAGGACTAATACCACCTAACTGTTGACATCATTTAAATAAAATTATTCTACTAAGAACTGTTTGACAGCAGGACAATGATTCTGGTTTGGGAGGAATAGGTCAAAGTCACTCTTAAGCCTAAGGGCGCTGTTCTGTTCAGACCCACACCCTGCTTAGTTTTCATTTTTACTTCATGTTATGTGGACAAAGGTAAAAGCCATTACTATAAGGTGGTTTCTCTATGCCAGTTATAGAATGCTTGGTGAGGGAGGGGCGGGAGATCAGGAAAGACATGCTAATGGAGTGAAGGAACACATGACTCCAAGAGATTGTCATTAACTCATTTCACTGATCACTATGCTATATAGAACACAGCATGGTTTAAGAGACAGATAAAAGAGCTCTGAAAATGCATCAAGAGGCGTTTCAATAATTAACCAGTAGTTTGGGACTAGACGCCTCTGTTTCAAAAAATCTGATTAGGAATTATCGAAGTAGGTTGGCTGAAAACATGTACATCCCATAGATAATTGCTTAAGAGCACACAGATTCGTGAGGCATGAGTTCTGGATGCCAGTTCTGCTCCTAATTCACTTTCTAAGTGACCTTGGGGTGAGCCATTTATCTTTTCTGGGCTTCATTTTCCCCATCTGTGGATGGGGAAAGTTCTTAATCAAGGGTCTGTGGACTCCAGAGTGACTTGTGGCTAAAATTCAGAGGGGTTTCTGAATTTAGATAGGAAAAAAATTCTTGTATCTTTATCTGAACTAATTTCTAAAATTTAGCATTTCCTTTTAATTATGAATGTAGATAAAAACATTCTGGGGAGTCCATATGCTTCACCATCAAAAGTTCATGTCATTAATAAAAAGGCTAAGAACCTTAGGCCTACAACAGTACTATGCTTCCTTGGAGGTACTATATGGAGAAAGAGGAACTGGGTTCAAATCCAAGTTCTGACACTTGGGACAATTAATCAATAAGCATTTATTACATGCCCAGTATATACCATATACAAAGACAGTTCCCTCAAGGAACTTATATTCTTTAAACTGTACTTTATTTTCCCCTCAATTATACATTAAAAATAATTTTGTTATATTTTAAAAAAACTTTGATTTCCAAATTCTATGCAGGACACACTTTAAGTTTAATTTATATTATTAACATTTTCTCCATCACTTTTTTTTCCTTTTGGTTTTTGCAAGGCAATGTGGATAAGTGGCTTGTCCAAGGTCACACAGCTAGTTAATTATTAAGTATCTGAGGCTGTATTTGAACACAGGTCTTCCTGCCTCCACGGGCAATGCTCTATCTGCTGTGCCACCTAACCTCCTTTCCATCACTTCCTTAAGTCTAGATCCAGGGTCAGAAGATTAAAGCTCAGGAGTCAAATACTTCTTCCTGCCAACTGTACAGCCAATGAATTAAGAACTTTTTTTGTTTTGCTTTGTTTTGTTTTGTGCTAGGCAATGGGGTTAAGTGGCTTGCCCAAGGCCACATGGCTAGGTAATTATTAAGTGTCTGAAGCCAGATTTGAACTCAGGTACTCCTGACTCCAGGGCTGGTACTCTACCCACTGTGTCACCTAGCTGCCCCAAGAATGGTTTTTTTATATTTCAAAATATAATAAAAGTTCATTTACAAGTATAAAAACTATTCTTGTTCCTGGCCTGAACAAAAACATGGTACAGTCCATAGTTTGTTGACCTCTGGTTAGGCAATCAATACAACAATAAATCAAGCCCTGTTTTTGGTTTCCAAGGCAAATGCTCACACTAAAAATTTAACAACTGGGTCTCACTAGTGGGTTAGAATTGGCTCCAACATCATACCTATACTTTCAGCTCTGAAACAATGATCTTGTGATCTTTTTTTTTAAGGTTTTTGCAAGACAAATGGGCTTAAGTGGCTTGCCCAAGGCCACACAGCTAGGCAATTATTAAGTGTCTGAGGCCGCATTTGAACTCAGGTACTCCTGACTCCAAGACCAGTGCTCTATCCACTGCACCACCTAGCTGCCCCAGTTACAATCTTTTCAATGGGAACATATGAAGATTTTCTTAAAACAGGGGTTCTTAAATCTAGGTCCAGGGGGCCCACTGGGTCTAGAGATAGATTTTAGGAGATCTAAGAACTTAAATTAGAAAAAAGTTTTGCTTTATTTTTACTAACATATAACTTAAGTTTAGCATTTCCTTTATTTATGAATATAAGCTACAAAGACTGCTGAAGAAGTTCATGACACAAAGAAAGTTAAGAACCTTAATCTTAACCCTTTTCAAAGTCTATGGAATCTTTACTGATATTTCTACTTAATGGTCTTTTATGGATGCCAAAAAAATCCATGATTTGCTCTGAACCTGAGAATTTCTAGTAAAACATACTTCATTTTCTTATTAACCTGTGGGGGAGATGTATGAAGTATATCTGGACATAAGGGTATATGCTTGCCTTCTACTAAGCCAGTCTGCTTTGCTTTTGGGAGCAAATAAACAAAACAGTGAAATGAATAAAATATTTATTTTATCCTTCTCAAGAATAGAAAGCTCTTGGGTTCCAGTGCTGAACTTGTTAGATAACCTTAGGTATATTGCCTCACCTCTCTCTTTTAGATCTGGAATTCTAAGTTCTAAGATTGGCCTTCATGCTGTCTCTTATGCTTCTAGGATGTAGATGCTATACCTTGGCTACTTTGGTTATGTGACTTGAGTGAGTATAAAGGAATGTAATTACTAATTTCATTATGGGCTTTGCTCACTCTAGCTCCATTTGTTTTTTCAGGTCACTCCAGAGGTCATACAGGGCTTGTTTTTTCTTCCTGTAGCCTAGACTAGTTCATTAAGACAGCATTTCTTTCTTCTTTCACCATACTTCTCTCTTTGTCTCTCCAATAAAATCCTTTTAAATAAGTATTGCAGCTTGGATGGGACATTGAGGGAATTCAGTTCAAGGTCTGTCAAGTATTTTGTCTGAGAGATAAGGGAGGTGTACATGAGTGAACTACATTCAGAAGGTACAAATCAGTATCACTGCTAAACCTGGATCATCTTTTGTCAGAAGTTTAGTCCATTCAGCATGGGGGTAGGAAATAATGGCTTTAGTGTCAAGAAAGGCTCTTAGGGTTTTAGGGTTTAGACCTGGAAGGGACCTTATTAGAGCTCAACTGGTCATCGAAACTAGGACTCAGACTTCCAAAGCACTATACACAAGAGCACATTTGTGATTCAGTCATTTCAGTCATGTTCAACTCTTCATGACCCCATTTGGGGTTTTATTGGTAAATAGAGTGGTTTGCCATTTCCTTCTCCAGTTTATTTTACAGATGAGGTAACTGAGGCAAAAAGGGTCAAATGACTTGCCTAGGGTGCAACAGCTAGTAATTATCTGTGCCCAGATTTAAACCCATGAAGATTAGTCTACATGATTCCAGGCCCAGCATCCTATCCACTATGCTACCTAGCTGCCCCTAAGATAACAAAGTAGCCAAGCCAGAATTTAACCTAGGTCCTTTAACCCAAAATCTAAGGCTCTGTTTATTGCAACAGATACTGAGCCCACACATTTTCTCTTGAAGTGAGGATCTTGTTCTTAAGACTCCACATTTTGCTCCTGATGTATTCTTCTGGGTGAGTACTAGTGTAGCATGTGAATAGTTCACTGTTATCCCTTGCTTTTGCTTCAGCTGAAACACCTCTGTTTCTTGTCATATATCTCTTTGATTTTCTGTCTTTTTTGCTGACTTGCATAATGTCACACTAACCTATTTGGTGTAGTTATCTACACCTACCAAAAATCTCTGTTGTCTATTGGGTACTATGAAATTTTAAAACACTAGAGATGTGACATTCCAAAATTTAAAGCTATAGAACATTGTGTGAAGAACACTAATGTTAAAAAAACGAAAAAAATTTTTCTTTGGTTTCAGAGAAGCTTGAGGTCATTAAAAGCAACCTTCTATTTCCTAAATAAAATCAAGCCCATGCTTATCCTCCTATTTATAAATTATTGGCCCAGTTCACTATCTCTCTGAAAAGTTTAATGAAGATACATGTAGTGACAAATAAATTTATTGGACTATTCATAATGGCATACACAGTCTAGAAAATAGATCATTCATTTGGTTTTTCACAAATGAATTATTAGGTTAAAAATTCTGAACTGGTAATAATCCTCACTTAGGAATCCCTGAAATGCTATTAGCACAATGTCATCTGTAAAAAGAATCACAGTTAATATCTATAAAAATTCTTTCTTTTTGGATTCTGTGTGTGTGTGTGTGTGTGTGTGTGTGTGTGTGTGTGTGTGTTTTCTTTTTGGATTCTTTATGGAACTTTTTTGACAATAAAAAATAGTTTTATGCTTTGCTTACTACTAATGATCAGAAAACTGAACAAAGTCTTTAAATTGCTATGTCTACTAAGGAATTATATGTGATAATAACTATGTATGGGAGACATCTTCTTAGAAGAAAGCCTTTAAGGCAGTGGTTTGGTATACCAAATCAAATATTTTGTAGGCAAAATATAATAAACATGGTAGAAGATGTTAATTTCTATACCTCTTAGTAAACAGAATGATTATTATAAAGATATATACTTTAGTATATTTGGTAAAACTATTCCCTTCTAGTTTCATCGAGAATATTTATGCAAACTATTCTCAAAATTCTCATTTTCATTTTGTAAAGTTTAAGAAAGCAAATACTTAGTAATAGGTGCTGACTTCTTGAATGTTTTCTTTTTAAAATATCAATACTTGTCATGATTTTTCCTATTATTTGATCTCTCCCCTTATTTCATATATCTTAAAAATAACTTTTTCATTGTCTTTGAAATCATGTTTTTTCTACCATTCCATACCATTTATAAACACTTGGCCTTGCTTAGCTGTTAGCACCTTTCTTGTTTTTAAAGTTTTGTTTTAAAATATACTCTTACATAGCATACTGGAAACTGTATAATGGTAGAGTCCAAATGTGCTGGTCCACTGTCACCGATCAAAAAAATGATTGTACATCTTTTCCATTTTTTGTCTATTTGTTGTCCTTCTTATGGTTTTTTTTAAATACACAGGATAATTGAATTTAACATGCTCAAATTTATTATCCATAAATTTTGTGATCTGATACTTGAAAGTGAAGATACTAATTTTCTATAGATCTTTTCTTTAGAATTAATAATATGCACACAACGAACTGACCTTATCCTTATCAGTAGCTCCTTTTAAGTTTCCAAGCCCTAATGAATGATGAGATTGGCTGAAATCCACATTAATGTTCTATCAAACTTTCTCAAACTACTTCTTGCCTCTACTGCTTCTCAATGTTTAATGAAATATTTCTTTTTTTTTTTAAATATTTCACATCCTTTACTATAAGGTTTCACAAATATGTTTGCACTCTATACCAATGTCACTTGGTACCATTTCTTTCCACTTATCAAGACCACCAAATAGTTGCTGGCTGACATTTTTCAGGCCCTTTAACCTCTTTGTTGGGGATGATGCTAACATAATTAGTTATATTTGCATACTAACATGATTAGTTATACTTAGGAAAGGGTGAACAGCCCAAGACCAAGGGTATAGTTCTGGGTTAATATACTGGGGACCTCATGTAAAATAAGCATCAACAAGATACTTGGTTTAGTCATCTAACTGGATGGGAGATTTGGGTCTAAATCCTACCAATCCATACCATACCATACTAGAATACTATTTATCTCACATCTATCCTATATCTTGTACCTGAAGCTATGTTTAGGGGAAATCCAGGTAAATCATGACAATGTCACACTGACCTATTTGGTATAGTTATCTACACCAAAAATGGAAAAATGGATGTAGGAACAGACATCTATAAATGTTGGATATGGTAGCTTCTTCTCATCTTTATCCTTTATCTTCTAATTTGGTATTGATTGTTCCAACAAGTGATTAATTCAGAAATGACTTTCATGATTTCTGTAAAATGAAGGGGTTTTACTACATGTGATTTCTCACATTTATAGAATTTTACTTCCTCTACCCCATCAACAGATTCTGACATACAAGCCACAATCTTCCTCATGGTTTATTATTTTTGGAGGGGAATGGAGGACCTTAAGCTTATTATGAATACTTCAGGAAGAACCAAATATTCCACAAAATTATGCTTGTATTTATAATCAAACTCACTCCACTAACTCCTTTATTTACTTCTCTGAGGACAAGCTGTAACTTTCTATTGAATTATAATATTCTTATATTTTCTGGTTTCATTCAGTAACTCAAGATTGAATAGGATACAGTTCCTCTGTAATATGGCAAATCATAAGACTTAAGTTTCCTATCTGGAGAAATAATGGGTAAAGAAATATTAATTGATGTTCTGAACTGGATCTGATATGGAGGTATAGCTGCCTCTTTTCTGCCATTGTAGAAGCTGAAGAAGATCACATAGGATTGGAAGTCATTTTGTATTTTTCTTTGTTTCACAGTTTAATAAGATAAACGAATTCACCAAACAGTGGTCAACATACTAATAAAGATCTATAAATATATGATGGCTCATTCTTGGAAAAAAGAGGCAGGCAGAGTTCATTGCTGGGGCCTTATTCAAAGTCTTTCCACCATAGTAAAATCTATCATATTTGAATTCCTTTGAGAAGCTAGCTAGTTCATGCTTCCTCAGAGGTCTTTGTACAAATACATATTTGAAACATAGAAATAATATTGCATAGGAAACCCATTCTTGATTCTGCTGCTAGATAGTTGTGTGACTTGGAAAAGTCATTTGACCCAAGTTTAATTTTCCTCTAGGTAAAATGGAGATCCTTTATTGCCTAGTTTATAGAGTATTTTGTTGCTCCAAGGAAGCATTTTGTAAACTGTGGAATGATATATAAATGTAAGTAATGATCAATAATGCAACTCAGTGAATATGAATATTGCTTATATAGATGCATTAAGCAGCATTCATAATTATTTCCTTAATTATATTTAGTTTTCAATATTCAATTAAAAATTCTCTGAAGCATGAAAAATAAGCATATGCAAAGCTATATTTTAAATGAACTAAGTCAGAGAATTTGAGAATTTTTGAAGTTGGAAGGGCCTTAATCCAGCCTACCTAATTTTATTTTATTTTTTTTTGCAAGGCAATGTATTAAGTAACTTGCCTAAGATCACACAGCTAGTAAGTATCAAGTGTCTGAGGGTGGATTTGAACTTAGGTCCTCCTGACTCCAGAGTCAGTAATCTAACCACTGTGCCACTTAGCTGCCCCTGCCTACCTAATTTTATAGACAAACCCAGAAAGGGTCATATAGATCTAGAGATGAACTTCAGAGATACAGTAAAACCCCTTCATTTTACAGATGAGAAAACTGAGGTTAAAGTTTTTCAAATTCATATAGGCAATTGGTGGCAGAACTAATATAAGGTCTCTGGATTACTAGTGTACTACCCTTTCCCATTTTTCTATGTAGGGTCTACTTTTGCTTACAATTTATACTTAATGCTGAAGAACTAATATTGATCCAGTTAGGAAAGGAATGTTTCTTTGGTACACTATAAACTCCAAACAGAGCTTCTCTATAAGGTATCTGCATATCTTTTTTGATGTGGAGCCTGACAACTCACAAATTAGGAAATAGCATTTTTAGATTGTTATTTTCCTCATGACTAGAAGAGTGCTCATTAGGACTCAAGACTAGTCCTTCTGGAATATTTCAGTCACTTTGATCATAGGAAAAAATAAATGAATCCTTCTCCTCCCCCCAACAAAGACCCATAGAACAACTCATTCTGTACACTTTTTTTTTTTTGACAGGTTATGTCTTTCTCAGGCACTTCAGATGCTAAGATTCCAAAGTTATTTGCCACAGAGAAACTGGAAGTGCTGGGGATTCACTGCTTCAGATATTCTTTGAAGGAAAGAGGGAACAGAAGCAAATGCAGTAGGTGGAAGAGAGTGCCATAGCACTTTGGCAAAAGAACAGCAGCTCAGAATGGCAGAGGGAATGCTGGGGAAGGCGATACACCTACACTGGCACATTTTTCCTTAGGGAAGGGAAAGGGCTGAGCTGTAAATACTTCTGTGCCTGGTACAGCATGGACTGTGAAGGGAGAGAAGGTTGTAATCAGTGCATTGGTAGATGGGGGGGGGAAGCGCAGGCAGAGTAATGATAATTGATGGCCAGCTTTAGAAATGGATCTTATCATTTCACAGTAACAGATGTCAAGTTCTAATAAATAAAATGTTCTCTCTGACCTACGCATTTTGGAGAGGATGCCTGTATGTCAGGCAAATTTGGATTCATCTCAATTGTTATTGCACTTCTCCACTGAAAAAACCCTTTAAGATGCTTTTCAAAATGTTTCTCTTCCAAAGCCCCAGGCTATAACTTCTCCCTGATTTTCATTTTGCTTTGTTTTTTCTTATTTTTCTAAAACTCAAAAGAGCTTGTGATGGAAAAACTAGGTGAAAAAGTATTACCAATCTCGGTGGCACCCAAATGTGTTCCTCCTGGTCTAATAGAATTATTATTAACATATGAATGATAATATAATTGTAATTACTGATAATTGCAACTCATTTTTTTTTAGTTAATTGGGATTAATTGACTTGCCTGAGGTCATAGCAGATTTGAACTCAGGTTCTCCAGACTCCAGAGTTAATATTTTATCAACTGCACTACTACTTAACTGCCCCTTCATCTCCTATTTTTATACTACCTTGAAATTTTTAAGAAACTTTCCTCACAACTTTGTGAAATAGACAGTATAAATATTAGATATTCCCCCACTTCCATTTCATAGATGTGGAAAATGGGGCTCAAAGAGGTTTAAATGATTTAAAAAACCTGTTTCTAGTTCTTCCCCAAGAGTTTGGGCTGGGGCAGCCTCTTGCACCCATTACTTCTGGTCTCCAGGGTATTCTGAACCTTTAGACTTTTCAACTAAATTAGGTTCAGGTCAAACTAGGTCAAAAGACTTTTTTTTTTGTTTAGTAGCGATAAAGCCATTTTTTTCCACTAGGAAATTTAAGGAATTAAGAAAAGAAGATGATTGGCATGCAAACTGGTTAGTCCAGTCACAGGTTAGTTTGTTTGCTTAATCAAGTTTTGAATGCCTTGCCTCAATTCTACCTACTTTGGCTACTTTTGGATAGTAATTAATCTCCAGTTAGGCTGGAGAAGCCCAGAGCAAAAGGAACCAGAAATATGACTGTTTCTTTTACTCTTTTTAATATCCTCTACCCATACTCCTTTTAGTTTTTCAGGTCAAAATATCAGTAAGAGTCAGTAGAGCTATCTCTAGATAGGATAGGGGGTGAGAATGAGAGGGAAATGATTTAAGACAGTGAGGGGTCTGGTTCAACTGTGCTTGATGAATGAACCCTTCCTTGTTGAAGGGTTTTATTCTGGCTCTAACTATTGGAAAAATTGCTGTATCTCAGAAAGACATTATCTCTAAGTGGGATTTCTGATAATTCAGTCTTTGAAGCACATACTGTGAAGCAGAGGTAGCCCATTCCACTTTGAGAAAAGTCTGTTACTAGATTGCTTTATTACTTAAAAATCTTCATTGCTACAAAGGCCATCCTTTCCTTCTACTTCCTCCTTCTGGGTCAAAATAAGTCCATTCCCTCTTTGATATGATAGCCCTTCAACCATTTGAAGACAACTAACACCTGACTTCCCTTAGCTTCAATCTACTCTTCTTTAGGTTAAACATGTCTGGTTCCATCAACACATTCTCTTATGGAATAGTTTCCTGGCCCTCACTATCTGTCCTTGTCATCTTGTACCCCAACTTGTTAAATGATTTTCTAAAATGTGCACAGAACTAAACACAAGACCGCAGGTGTGATTACATCTGCATACAGAGGGACTATCACCTCTTTATTCTGGAAGTTATTATGTTTCTCTTAATGAAGCCCAAGATTACATTAGGTTTTTTTTTGACAGTCATATTGCACGAATGATTCATATTGAGCTTGTAGATCACTGATATCTTCAGTTTTCAAAACTATGCCTTGTACTTGTCAATTTTTGAACTTTAGTATATGATTTTTCATAAATGACTTATATTTCATCACTCTGGATACAGCCTAAGGTTCATGATCTTTTTGGATCCTGACTCACTCATCCAACATGTTAGAAATCTTCCCTAGCTTTGTGTTATCTGTGGATTTGACAAGGATTCCAGTTTGCTTTTATTCAAAACACTATTTATATTTATTCAAAACAACAAATGGTCAACCAGAGATCCCTGAAGCACTCCACTTGAAATCTGCATCCAAGATAACATGCAGCCATTTTTCAGTTTTTTGAAGTCTGGCCATTCAACCTGTTCTAAATTCCCCCACCTGTACTATTTTCATCCCATTAAAATCCCTAATTTTCGGGGTGGCTAGGTGGCGTAGTGGATAAAACACCGGCCTTGGAGTCAGGAGTACCTGGGTTCAAATCCGGTCTCAGACACTCAATAATTACCTAGCTGTGTGGCCTTGGGCAAGCCACTTAACCCCATTTGACTTGCAAAAATAAAAAAAAAACAACCTAAAAAAAATCCCTAATTTTCATATGCCTTTCCCATTCTACAGTTCTGCAACTAATTTAAAAGATAATCAAATATACAAAAAAATCTCAATAAAACAATTCACATTTAAAGTTGAACTAAATTAACAAAGCAGCAACATAATTGTGCTTTCTTTTTTTAACATTCCAAGTTTACCTGGAACCTTGGTTTTATTTTCTTTCTTTCTTTTCTTTCTTTTAGATTTTTCAAGGAAATGGGGTTAAGTGGCTTGCCCAAGGCCACACAGCTAGGTAATTATTGAGTGTCTGAGAGCGGATTTGAACCCAGGTACTCCTGACTCCAAGGCCGGTGCTTTATCCACTGCGCCACCTAGCTGCCCCTAGAAGTGATTTTTAAAACCCATTTACTTCTAACTAAATTTTGTTTAGTTGAATTTGACTCATTGTTTTTGCCTGTTGCAACCTTTCAGTTATCTAATATGTTGGTAATTCCTCTCCATTTTCTATTCTATGAAAATTTGATTAGAATAATGTCTACACCTTCAGCTAAGTCATATATAAAAAAAATTTTAAACAGCCCAAAGCCAAGGATATAGTTCTGGGTTAATATACTGGGGACCTCATGTAAAACTAGCATCAACATGATACTTGATGTTTAGTCATCTAACTGGATGGGGGACTTGGGTCTAAATTCATCAAACTGGAATACTATTTATCTCACATCTATCCTCTATCTTGTACATGAAGCTATGCTTAGGGGAAATCTAGGTAAATCATGACAATGTCATTCTCTTTAAAATATCAGGGTCATAAAAAGGAAATTAAGTTGGTTAGGCATGATCCATCCTGGAAGACGTGATGCCAACTCCCCTTTCTAAAGGATAACAAAAATCATTTTAGTAATACTTTCGAGAATTTGGCAAGAAGTGAAACTCCCTGCCTTATTGTTTGAGGACACCAACCTCTTTGCTTTTTCAAGTAGAATGACCCAAATTGTCACTGCATCATTACATTTCTGATGTGTAGGAAGAAACAATATCTATAAGGGAGTGCTAGCTAAGAAAGAGTTTTGCTTTAGAAAGTTAAAGGGATGTAAGTAGGGCAATAAATGAATACAATGACAAGTCTTTTCCAGAAGCAATAGAGAGGTCAAATGAAATGTATGTGGACCCTTAAAAGAATTTTACTGGTGCTTTTTGGTTTTTATTGCAATTATTTTTGGATATTTTTACTGCTTTCCTACTCTGACCCAGGAAGCATTGATCAAATATAAACAGTTAACCAAAACAAATTAATCTAGTAACCGTATCTGAAAACATTCTATACTCACTGTTTCCTATTTTTCAGTGGAAAGAGGGAGATATTTTTTTCACTTTTTCTCTGGGGGGGGGTTTCAGATAAGTCATTAAAATTACAATGTCTAACTTCTTTTGATCTATTTATTCTTTATTATGATTATTATTATTCATGATTTATTAAAATCATTTTCTATACCTTGGTCCTTACTTTCATTTGCATCAGCACATGAGTCTTCTCATATTTTTCCATATCTTATTTATCATTTCTTCTAGAACAATTATATTCTATTATATTCATATCTCAAATTTTGTTCAGCTTTTTCACAACTGATTTGCACCCACATTTTGTTAAAGGTTTTTTACTTAGAAAATTCTTATATTTTGGTATATAACCTTTTTCTCAGAGCTTTTTTAGGGAATATAAACAACAGATGAATTTTTAGATCAAAGAGTATGAATATATATATATATATATATATATATATATATATATAGCAAGGCAATAGGGGTTAAGTGGCTTGCCCAAGGCCACACAGCTAGATAATTATTAAGTGTCTGAGGCCGGATTTGAATTCAGGTACTCCTGACTCCAGGGCTGATGCTCTATCTACTGCGCCACCTAGCCACCCCAAGTGCCACCTAGCCACCCCGAGTATGAATAATTTAATGACTTTCCTCACATACATGTAATTCCAAAAGTATTTCCAGAATGGTTGGATCAATTAATAATCATAACCAACAAAGTATTAGGCAGTCTTCCTGAAGGCTTTCTGATATTTCTTTGTCATCTTTCTTAATTTTCTGGATCAGAGGACAGAGGACAGAGAATATTATTTTTATATCATTTATATCATTTTTTCCAATTACATTCAATATAGTTTGCAACATTCATCTTTTTGTAAGTTTTTGATTTCTATATTTTTCTACATTCTTTCCTCCTTCCCTCCATGAAAGAGTAATCTGATACAGGTTATATATATATATATATGTACAAATAGCGCTGTTTTAATGCATTTCTCTTTTAGATCAATCTTTCTCATGACTCCTGATAGTTTCAGATTCTTCCTTTAAAAACTGTTTGGATCTTTTGCTTAGAGGATAGATTGCTCTTGTAGATAGACATTGAATTTTTGTTGTTGCTGTTGTTTTTTGTGGGAGGAACAATAAACTAATGAATTGCTGAGTATTTTTGCCACTACAAAATAGTTCTTCAGAATTAAGGGAAGAATGGAGATGTTTTGATTAAATACAAACAAAGTTGTCAATCTTTAGATACTGTTCTTGGCTCTCTTCCTCTTTCTACATTTGTTTCCTTATAAATTGTATGCACATGGCTTCAACCAGCCGTTCTTGCCAAATGCCTCTCATATCTTTTATCTCTAGCTCCAATTTCTCACTTGAGTTTTATTTCCACATTTCTAACTTTCTACTTATCACTATTTCTACCTGGTTTCCCTCTGACACTTGAAAACTAACATATCTAAAATTGAACTCATCATCTAGAATTAGTAAGATGCATATGAATTGTTTTAGTTAGATGGTCCAATGGATAGAGCTATGGGCCTGGAGTCAGGAAGAGCAAAGTTCTAATCAGACCTCTAAAACTATAGCTCTCTAGAACCCTGGGAAAGCCTCAATTTCCTCGACTAACATAATAATAGTTTACATATACTTCAAATGGTTGTTCTGAGAATGAAAATGGGACAATATTTGTAAAGCCCTTGTAAAGTCTTCTGGTTTGGAGCAGATGCTAGTTAAATGATTATTCCTTTGCCTTCTCTCATCCCCCCCGCCCCAATCCCAACTTTCCCTTCCCTCATTCTTGACTTTTCAAGGCTAGAAAACTTGGTGATCTTTAATTTCACCCTCATATTTATATCCAATCAACAATCAAGTCCTAACGATTCTACTTCAGCATTTTTCTCTGTTTGCCATTTCCCAGTCTTACTGCCAGCCGCCCTACTTTAGGCCCTTGTACATTAATTACCTGGAATGTTGCAATTGGAACCAGTTAACTGTCTCCACAAGCAACTACTAGGTATAAAGCACAGGATCTTTAGTCTATCTCATTTCCAATTCATCTAATTTATTTAAAATTTCTTTTTTTTTTGGTTTCCCTTGGTCTGTAAAATAAAGTCCATATTTCATAACCTGGAATCAAAGACTTTCTATAATTTAGCTCTAACCTCCATTTCTAGGATATCACACTATACTCTTTCTCATAGTACTGTGAAAAAGAAAAAAAACTCTGTCAACTCTAAAATGTCAAGTAAATATGAGTTGTTTTGATGCATTTTATGATATAGTCAAACTTGTTACCTGCATATGTCTTGTTCCTCACCTTTCGAATGACCACTGTCTTTTGAAAGCCTACTTATTTTTCAAGGCTCACCTCAAATGCTAACTCTTTCATGTCTTTATTTCTATCTTCATACTCTATTTCCAAATCAATGCAAACCAGAAGCAATTTCTTCCTCCTTTGAACTCTCAGAATAGTTTGTACATCTTTTATTTACTTCTCACAGGCTACTTTATCTTATAATTTGTATTCATGTCTCGTCTCCCCTTTCTTGACTGTTTTAAATGAACAAATGGATAAACAAATGAAAATTCTTGACAAAACACCAATAAAAAAGTCTAGATGATTAAGATGAGAGCAATAAGAAATAACAAGAAATATTTGAATATAGCTGTTTACAAAATATTTTCAGTCAAAATGGTTTATTTGCTCCTTACAATAACTGAATAAGGAAAAAAGCAGGTATGATTTTTTCTATTTTAAAGTAGGGACTCAGAAAGATGAAATGAATTTTTTCAGGGTTTCTGGATATAAGTAAGTGTAGAATTGGGACTTAAAACTATGTCTTCTAACTATGACATCACACAATGTTGCTGTTAGTGTCTATAATCTTATTCTGGTTCTGCTCATGACATTCAGCATAAATTAATTCAAATCTTTCCCAGTTATTCTGAAGTCCTGTCCCGCTCATGATTTTTTTTAATTTAATATTTATTTATTCTCATTTTGTAAATTTTTTTATACATTAATAAAATATTCTTGTTTGAGAGTAAACAAAGTACCCCTCCCCCCAAAAAATATAGATTCACTTGAGCAATAAACTAAAGGGGAGAGAGAAAAAAATTAAAATTAAAATAAAAAAATAGTAATAATTGTAGGTATGGCTAGGTGGCGCAGTGGACGGAGCCTCAGCCCTGGAGCCAGGAGCACCCAAGCCCATATCCAGTGCTGTACACCGAACAATCACCCAGCTGTGTGACATGCAAGCCACCCCAACCCCACTTCCCTGCATAAACTAAAAAAAGAAAAAAAAAAGACCTAAAATTAAATAAAATAGTAATAACAGTAGGGGTGGCTGGGTGGCAGACAGAGCATTGGCCCTTGAGCCAGGAGCACCTGGGTCCAAATCCAGCCTCAGACACCCAACGATCACCCTGCTATGCGGCCCCAGGCAGACCACCCAGCCCCATTTGCCCTGCACCCTACCCCCAAAGTGATAATAATAAAAAAATGTGCTTCAGTCTGTGTTCCAGAACCACCAACTCGGTTGCAGGTGGATCACATTCTTTATGATAAGTCCATCACAAAAGTTACTTCCATATTTTTCCACTGTTGCCATTGCTGATCACAACTCCCTCCTTTTGTATTTCTCCACTTTCATGTACTATATTTTCTCTCTCCTTTCACTCTGACTCTGCTGTAGGGTAGCTGAGTGGCGCAGCAGACAGATCCCTGGTCCTGGGGCCAAGAGGCCCTGAACCCCCATACCACCCCTTAGGCCCAGCATCCACCTGGCCCTATGGTCCCGGACAGGCCATACAATCCCAGCCCCTTGAAAGAAGTAAAAAAGAAACTGTGTTATATCTGACCACTCTCCCCCTATGGTTCATTCTCTCCTCCATCACTCACGTCCCCCCTTCCCCCTGTCCCCCTTCTCTCCTTCTTACTCCAGATATCTATACCCCATTAAGCTATTTCCTCTCCTAGCCACCTCTGATGAGAGCGAAGATTCCCTCATTCCCCCTTGCCTTCCCCCCTTCCATATCATTGCAATAGCTCATTGTAATAAAGAAAATTCTTCTTATATGGAATATCTTGGCCTATTCCCCCTCTCCTTTTTCTTTCTCCCATTACATTTCCCTTTTTTCTACTGACTCCATTTTTACACTGTATTTTATCTTCAAATTCAGCCTTCTCCCGTGCTTCATCTATAAAAGCTCCCTCTACCTGCTCTATTAACTGAGAAGGTTCATATGAGTATTATCAGTGTCATTTTCTATACAGGAATATATGCAGTTCATCATCATTAAATCCCTCATATTTTCTCCTCCTCCAATCTCTATGCTTCACCTGAGTTATGTATTTGAAGATCAAACCTTCTGTTTAGCTCTGGCCATTCCAACAGGAAAATCTGAAATTCCCCTGGTTCACTGAAAGTCCATCTTTTTCCCTGGAAGAGGACATTCAGTTTTGCTGGGTAGTTGATTCTCAGTTGCATTCTAAGCTCTTTTGCCTTCTGGTATATTATATTCCAAGCCCTATGAGCTTTTAATTCAGTTGCTGCTAAGTCCTGTGAGATCCTGATTACAGCTCCACACTATTTGAATTGTGTCCTTCTGGCTGCTTGTAATATTTTCTCTTTGACTTGGGAGTTCTGGAACTTGGCTATAATATTCCTGGGGGGTTGGTTTTTTTGGATCTCTTTCTCAGGGGGATCTGTGGATTCTCTCCATTTCTATTTTGCCCTCTGCTTCTAGGATATCAGGACAATTTTCCTGTAGTAATTCTTTGAAAATGATGTCAAGGCTCTTCTCCTGATCATGACTTTAAGGTATTCCAATAATTTTTAAATTATCTTTCCTAAGTCTGTTTTCCACATCAGTTGTTTTTCAATGAGATGTTTCACATTTTCTTCTAATTTTCATTCTTTTGGTTTTGAAGTATTGAGTCCTGATTTTTAGTAAATTCATCAATCTCCCTGAGTTCTATTCTTTGTCTGAAGGATTTGTTTTCCTCAGAGAGTTTTCTTATCTCTTTTTCCATCTGGCCAATTCTGCTTTTTTTTTTTAAGGATTTTGCAAGGCCATGGGGTTAAGTGGCTTGCCTAAGTCCACACAGCTTTGTCATTATTAAGTGTCTGAGACTGGATTTGAACCCAGGTACTCCTGACTCTAGGGCCAGTGCTTTATCCACTGTGCCACCTAGCTTCCCCCCAATTCTGCTTTTTAAAGCATTCTTCTCCTCAATAACTTTTTAAACTGTTTTATCTATTTGACCTAAGCTGGTTTTTAGCATGCTATTTTCTTCAGCATTTTTTGGATTTCCTTGACTAAGCTGCTGACTTCATTTTCATGTTTTTCCTGCATCTCTCTCATTTCTTTTCCCAGTTTTTCTTCTAACTCCCTCATTTGATTTTCAAAGTCTTTTTTTGAGCTCTGTCATGGCCTGAGCCCAATTTCTGTTTTTCTTGGAGTCTTTAGATGCAGGAACTTGTGCTTTCTCATCTTCAGACTGAGTATTTTGATCCTTCTTGGGCTCACAGGAAAAATATTTCTCAGTGGTGTTTCTCTTGTTTCTCTGCTTGCTTATTTTCCCAGGCTGAGCCTGGTTTTGGGGTGCTTCCAGAGCTTTTGGGACACTCCCACAAGAGTCTCCAGTGTGAGAGGCTCTGTCCTCCCTCCTGGTCTGTGAATGACCATATGCGCCCCCCTCTAACACAGGGCTGAGGTGGGGGGGCCCAGCTTGCGATCAGGATATGAATGTGGTCAGAACCCCAGATTCCTGTTCGGGGCAGTGCTCGCAGTCTCTGTCTTCACTCCCTTCCCTAGGTTCAATGGGCTCATGCCCTGGGGGCTCCTGCTTACCCTCTCTGCCTGCTTCTTTTTCCTGGATCGCGATTGCCTCGGCCACGCTGCTGCTCATTCAGCTGTATGCCTTGAGGGCTGGGCTCCACGTGCTCACTCTGGCAGAGGTCCCCCGCTGTTCCCCCAATTTGTGCCTGGTGCTCCCCAGGGTGTAGATCAGGAAACTGCCCCCGCTGCTGTGAGCTGCAGCTCCCAGCGTCCTGGGGCTGCCTCCAGGAGGCTGAAATTCTTTTGTTCTGATGGCCACCCCTCTGGAGGGCCACCCCCCAACCCCGGGGAGCAGAGCCTTTCTGCTCTTTTCCAGGTTACCTTGAGTAGGAGAACTGCCTCATTGGGTTCCTCTGTGGGTTCTGTCTCTCAAAAATTTAGTTAGAGTCCTTAGTTTAGAATTTTTATGAGAGAGCACCCAAGACAGGATCTGCTCTTGTCGCCATCTTGGCTGTGCCCCCCCCCCATTTCTTTCTTTCTTTTTTTTTTTTTTTTTAGGTTTTAGGAAAATGGGGTTAAGTGGCTTGCCCAAGGCCACACAGCTAGGTGATTATTAAGTGTCTGAGACCGGATTTGAACTCAGGTACTCCTGACTCCAGGGCTGGTGCTTTATCCACTACACCACCTAGCCGCCCCGAAAATTAGGGATTTTAATTTCTTACAGAACAATAATACTCCATTTCTTGTGGAAACTTTACTGGAATTGAAACCACAAGCTTTCCCATCCAGAGGAAGATAATCAAAATGAAACAAAACACACACAACTCCCCCCTTCAGAATCTGATGAACACTTTATAAAAATTATCTGTTACATATCTCTATCCCTTAATTCTAATTTCTTATAAAAAATAACTAATCTGTAAACATGTTTAACAAAAATAGTATGTATAATGCTAACCTGACTGTTTGCTGCTGAGGAGAAGCTGGTGGGAAGGTAGGCTGCAAGGAAATTTTGTAACTTAAAAATATCCATGTGCATATGGATGAAAAATAAATAAATAAAAAAGATAACAAAAGAAACCAGGAGCCTTGACTTCAGTTCCTATTTCAAAACTAAGGCTTATTTTTTTTTTTGTAAATAGTGTTTTATCGTTCCAATTACATATAGATAGCAACTAAGACGCACTTTTTATAAGATTCTATGTTCCAAATTTTTCTCCCTCCTTCCCCAAGACACCAAACAATCTGATATAGCTTACACATTATACATAAAATAATGTTAAACATATTTCCACAAGAATCAGAATAGAAAAGAAAATCCATAAGGAAGAAAAACAACAACAAAACCTGAAAATATTATGGTTTGATCTGCAATCAGATTCCATAGTTCTTAGTTTGTGGACAACATTTTTCCATCATGAATCTTTTGGAAAATCTTAATCCTAGAAATGCTGAGAAGAGCTAAGTTCATCATAGTTGATCATCACCCAATGTTGCTGTTAGTGTATATAATATTCTGGTTCTGCTCACTTCACTCAGCATCAATTCAGATACATCTTTCCAGGTTTTTCTGAAATCTGCCTATTCATTATTTCTTATAGAACAATTCTATTTCATTATATTCATTCACCACAATTTGTTCAGTCATTTCCCAACTGATGGGCATAATCTCAATTTCCAGTTTTTTGCCACCACAAAAGAGGTGCTATAAATATTTTTGCATACTTTCCCCTCTTTTATGATCTCTTTGGGATATAGACCTAATAGTGTAAGGATATGCATCATATTATAGCCCTTTGAGCACAGTTCCAAATTGCTCTCCAGAATTTATTTTTCTAACAATATACAATGGTAGTTTTCAACAATCTTTTTTTTGCAAGATTTTGAGTTTTATATTTTTTTCCATCCCTCCCCTCTTCTCTCCCCCTGACAGAAAGCAATCTAATATAGGCTATATGTGTATAAGCCATGCTAAACATAGAGCCATATTAATCATGTAATGAAAGAAGAATCAAATCAAAATGGGGAAAAAAATTAGAGAGAAAAAAACAAACCATAAAATAACTTTTAAAAATTGAAGATAGTAAGCTTTAGTATGCATTTAAACTCCAATATTCCTTCTTTGGATTTGAATAGTATTTTCCATCACAAGTCTTTTAGAAGTGTCTTTGATCATTGTTCTGCTGAAATGAACAAGTCCATCATAGTTGATCATCACCCAATGTTGCTGTTAGTGTCTATAATCTTATTCTGGTTCTGCTCACTTCATTCAGCATCAATTCATTCAAATCTTTCCCAGTTATTCTGAAGTCCTGTCCCGCTCATGATTTCTTACGGAGCAATAGTACTCCTTTACATCCATATACTACAATTTATTCAGCCATTCCCCAATTGATAGGCATCTCCTTAATTTCCAGTTTTTTGCCACCATGAAAAGAGCTGCTATAAATATTTTTGTTCATGGGTTTTTTAGCCCTTTTTGTGATTTCTTTAGGATACAGTCCTAGTAGTAGTAGTATTCTGGATCAAAGGGTCTGCACCGTTTTATTATCCTTTGGGCATAATTCCAAATTGCTCTCCAGAAAGGATGGATTAGTTCACAACTCCACCAACAATGCATTAGTGTCCCAATTTTCCCACATCCCCTCTAACATTGATCATTTTCTTTTTTTAGTCAATTTTGGTCACTTCTCTAATTAATACTGATTTAGAGTATTTTTCAAGAGATAGCTCTAATTTTTTCATCTGAAAATTACCTTTCCATATCCATGGAAATGACTTTTATTTTTATAAAATTTGACTCAGATCATTCTATATTTTAGAAATCAGTCTTTTGTTAGAAATACTAGTTATAAAAAATTATTTCCCAACTTAATGCTTTCTTTTTAATTTTGATTGCATTGGTTTTATTTGTATAAAACCTTTTCAATTTAATGTAATCAAAACTGTTCATTTTAGAATGTTCTGTATCTCTTCTTTAGTCATAAACTGCTTCCCTTTCCATAGATCTGACAAGTAAACTATTTTTTCTTCTCCTAACTGGCTTATGATATCACCTTTTATATCTAAAGCACATATCCATTTTGCCCTTATCTTGGTATAGGGTGTGAGATGTTGGACTATGTCTAGTTTCTACCAAACCATCCTTGTTTTCCCAGAATTTTTTTTTAAGTCAAATAGTAAGTTCTTATAGCAGAAGCTGTTATCTTTGGGTTTATCAAACTAGATTATTCTAGTCATTTACTACTGTGTCTTAATTCCACTGATCCACCACTCTATTTCTTGGTCAGTACCATATAGTTTTTATGATTGCCATTTTATAATATAGTTTGAGACCTGCAAGAACAATCCTGAGAGCTATGCTATGGAAAATGCCATCCACATCCAGATAAAAGATTATGGATTCTAAATACAGAGCGAAGATTAATATGTTGGCTTTTCAAAAACTTTTTATGATTTTTCTTTCTTTCTGCTTTCTCCTCCCTCCCCTTAGGTTCTAGTTCTTCTTTCAAACTTTTTTTTCTCACTTTATTTTTCTTGAGGTTTCTCTTTTTGGGAGAGGGGTATGTCTACTTTTACAAAATTACTATTGTAGTATTGTGGGGCAGGGACAGCTACCCATGGAGAGACCTAGAATTGTACTGTTCACACCCAAACTAGAGTCCAAAGACTGTAAAGGAAAGATTAGGAGAACAATGGTCAAACCCAAATCAATCTGTTAAGAATATGCTCAAAATCAGAAGCTCCCTGGCCTGAGAAGTTTCCAAGATTCCTAAAGACACAGTAACAAGATACCAGTGAAAACCAACTGGAACTGAACAAGGCTCCAACATTCTCTCCAGAAACACATAGAACCTGTCCCTAACATAAAGTTCTAGGTCAGGAGTAGGACTAGAAAAAAAACACTAATAATAAAAAGCTACTATGGAGAGAAGGACATTTAAGACACAAACTTGCAAGAGAATATATCTACCTCATCTATAAGTTAAATCTCAATGCAAAACATAACTTGGTTACAAGGCTAACTGGAATTCTTGTAAGAAATGAGACAAGAGAAAATAATCACAATGGAAAAAGGCCCAAATTTAGAAGAATCAGAGGGCCAAGTGAAAATAAGAAAGAACTTACTAGACACTGTTTATAGGAAATTCCTAAATGAAAAATCCTAGGAATATCATAGCCAACTTCAGAGCTTCCAGATCAAAGAAAAAATAAATTGAGAAGTCAATCAAACATTTATTAAATACCTGTCATATGCCCCCCATCACACACATACTCACTACACATATATACATACTCCATAAACACATACCATAGATACACAGTCCTCCACAAACACACACAATACAAACATACACACAATTACTACACATACATACTCTACAAACACAAACATATACCACACACACATACACACATACACTCACACAAACACCATAGCCACACACTATACCCATGCACACACTACACACATACCATACACACCACACCCACATACCACATACCACACTCACACTCAACACACACACATACCCCACATCACAAACACACACCACATATGCACATTCCCTCACACCATCCACCACACACCTCACTACAAACATCAACATACATACCACATACACACCCATTATACACACCTACCACACAATACTACATGCACATTCACACAAATACTAAACCCATGCACACACCATACCGCCCCCCCCCCCCACAGAGTTATATACATGATAAATAGGCAATAATTACTGGAGGGAGGGTACTTAAATTAAGAGGGTTTAGGAAAGGGGAGGATAAGCATTCTAGGCATAGGGGAAATCCAGAGCCAATTCAGGGAGGTAAGAGGTGGAATGCCTTGCTTATGGAATGGTAAGGAAGTCAGTATCTCTCATAAAAATAGAGAATAAAGGATAAAGAAAAAAGCATATAAATATGGCAAAACAAACACACAATTAATAATTTTAATTGTGAATGTGAACTTACCCATAAAACAGATGATGAAAGCTGAATTGATTAAAAGGAGAAACCAACAACATGTTAGTTTTTCAAAGTAAACTTGAGACTTTAAAATGCACATAAGGGGTTGCAGCAAAATCTATAAGATTCAGGTGAACCCCAAAAGGTCACAATAATGATCGCTGACTAGGCAATAGCAACAAGATGAATAGGTGCTTAAGCTTAAGGTGATATATATATATATATATATATATATATATATATATATATATATATATATATATACACCTATACCTCTATGTATCTATGGTATAGGTTCTAAATGGCATAGCTTCTAAATACTTAAAGGAAAAAATGAATAAATTATAGAAGAGAAATAGTAAAACTTTAAGAATCTGGGAACTCAGTGTACTTCTTTGATATTTAGATAAATCTAAGCAAAAGTAAATAGGAAAGAATTTAGGGACCTGAAAAGAACTTTAGGAAATGTATACACACACACACACACACACACACACACACACAGACACACACAGATCTCTGGCAAATGGAAATGGAAAAGAGTATTATATAAACTAGGCATTATAAATATTTATCAGCTCTTCATTAAAGCTTTACAAAAACTGACCATATGTTAGAGCATTAAAAACTTCACAAACATGCAGAAAAATACTAATATTAAACACATTTATTACTGACCACAGTGAAATGAAAATAACATTCATTAAAGGGCAAAGAAAGCTTTGAAAATCATTAGAAATTAAGTAACTTAATTCTTAAGAATTGGTGGGTCAAGGAACAAATCATATATCACTGCATCAAAGAAAATGGCAAACATAGCAAAATTTGTTGTAGGTTGCCAAGGCAATTCATAGTAGAATATTTATAGCACTAAACAATTTTATAAACTAAAGAAAGCATAGATCAATAAACTGCATATGACTTGAAAAAACTACAAATCCAATTAAAACTCTCCAACTAAATACCCAAATAAACAAAATTTAAAATAAAAAGCTCAATATTTTTCAAAATAATTAAACAAGTCATTAGCTGTTTAGGTTAAAAAGATGAAAAGCAATATATCAGTATCAAAAAATAAAAAGAGGAGAATTCATAACAAATGAAGGCAAAATAATGGAAATCATCAAAAATGATTCTAATACAACAGAAAGTAAATGAGAAAGGTATTTATAAAAACTAAAATCTTCTAGATTAAAATAACAAGTCAAAAGAATTAAAATAATTCAATCTCAGAAAAATAAATTTAAAAGCCATAATTGACTTTCCAAAGAAAAACTTCAGGAATGGATGGATTTGTAATAGCTGTATGTGTAAGATATTCAAAGAACAATTCCTATTATTTCAAAAAACTGGAAAAAGTAAGAAAAGAGGGGATTCTACTAAATTTCTTCTAACATCAAATTGTTTTTGATACTTAAGAAGAGTCAAAAAAGAGAAAAAAATTATGACCTCTGGAGTCTTCTAGCTCTAGTTAAATGATCCTATGTTGGACAAATATTGACAAATATATGCAAATGGTTCTTAAGGGAAAAGGGTGTAGACCACATTCCGACTGATATGGTACTTTCTTTTAGGAGTTAAAATTCCTTTAAGTCTAAAATAGGAATGATTGAGGGGACTTACAGTCAAAGAATATTAATGAAATCTGTTAGGGAAGGCAGAGTAAAACAGTGAAGTCATCAATGGGGCTTGGCAACCACAGAATTTCAAGAGCAGGAAGGAGTTCTGAGCAAGAGCATTTTTAGTTCAGTCCATCCAATCAAGAATTCTATCAGCTACATTTCCATTTAATCATTATTTGAAGACATAGAGAGACGGAGAGCCCTTTCCCTCCCAAGAAAGTTTAATCCACGTTGTAAGATTTTTATTTTTAAGAATAATTTGCCTTCTATCCAGTCAAAGTAAACTAGCTGTTGTTTTTCTGAAGTCTTTTGGGGTTAAATAAAAGTTTGTATATAGTTATGATGTCTCCTGCAAAGTCTTTCTTCTGGAGGCTAAACATCTTCAATTACTTAAGTGCAGTCTCCTTTGGCAGAATTTTAAAAAAATGTTCAATGAACAAAAATTTATATTTTCTCCCATCCCTCTCCCTTAATTGAGATAAAAAAAGCAAAGTCCCTTGTAAACAGATGCATCGTCAGGCAAACAAATTCCTATATTAGTTATGTCCAAAAAATCTTTCTCCATTCTATATGCTAAATCAATCACTTTTCTGTTTGGATGTGGTATCATGCTTCATCATTATTCAATAGGAAATTATGACTGCCTTTTGCTTTGTATTGATGAGTTAAATCTTTCAAAGCTGTTTGACTATACTATGCTATTGTATAAACTGTATAAAGCTTCCTAAGTTTTTCTGAAACTACCTTTCATAATTTCTTTTTTTCATTTCAATCATCATACAAATACTAATTTGATACAGATTCTAGAAAGTGAACCAAAAACATTAATTGAAAAATAGCTTTTAACAAAATTTTATGACTCAAATCCACATAATATCAGTATTTATACATATTATCAATAAAACTCAATAGGAAATAAGACAAATTCCCCCCAAATAACTGCAGAATGTATAAAAGACCTAAAAGTCTGCCTATCACATAGTACTATATGAATTCAACTACAAAACAATCTTTACAGAGATGGCGCTAAATATTATTTTTACAAAGGTGGGCTAAACTAATATAATAAAATGGAAATAACTATAAATAGTTAAAAAATTTAAAATCATTTGAAAGAACAAAAGATAAAAAATAAAAAGGGGAAATAATGAAAAGGGTAGGAAAGGAGGGGACTAAGCACCTCAAATTAGACTCCAAAGCAGAAATCATAAAAATTATTTGGTGCTGGTTAAATAATACATCAATCCACGGAACAAATGAAGTATACAACATAAACGAAACAAATGAGAACTAATAGTTTTGTGTTTGATAATCCTAAGATCTTAGCTGTGATTTCAACAAAAACTGCTAGAAAAATTTGAAAGCAGTCTGGCAAAAATTAGATTAGACTACCATAGAGAAGATCACAGAAGATAAATGACTGATTTCAATTACATAAAACTGATTTTTTTTTTTTGCACAAAGAAAACCTAAAATTAGAAGGAAAACAGACCAAACCAAGCCAATAAATTTTATTAAGAAGTTACTACTATATGTTATCAACTATGCTAATTAGCTAAATGGCAGAGTCAATACAGCTGTATGACTATAGTCAGGAAGACTTGAGATCAAATCTGCATGAGATAATCTTACAAGCTATAAACCTTGGGCAAGTGACTTTAACCTTTCTCTGCCTCAATTTCCTCAAATGTAATAGTACGCACCTCTAATGGGATGCTGCAAGGATCAAAAGAGATAATCACACACACACACACACACACACACACACACACACACACAGTGCTAGGCATAGTGCCTGGCACATAGTAAACTTCATATAAATATTTAATTTTCTTACCACTCTCACAAGGGTATAGAATTTTAAAAAAGAAGTAAAAAGTAAGAAACTTCATGCCCTCAAGGAGTTTCTAAATGGGTAAGACAATGTATAAAAGGAAGCTGAAAAGGGGGGGGGAGAGGGAAGGTACTTGCTTGAGGGATGGGACATGCTGGAGAAAGAAGTTCAGAAAATCAGACCCAAAGCCCAGAGAGGAATGAAGAAAAGAAAAACCAGGCAGATAAAGATCTCATTTTTTTTAGTTTCCTTTTTAAATTTTCTTTTAAAAATTTTTACCCCAGCTACAATGAAAAGCAAGTTTCAACATTTACATCCAAAAACCTTGATTTTCAAATTCTCTCCCTTCCTCCCACCTCACTCCCCTCACTGAGAAAGGAAGGTAGATGGCATAGTTTAAAAATGTGTAGTCATGAAACACAATACTACAATAATAATTTTGTAAAAGTAGACATAATCCTCCCTCCCAAAAGGAGAAACCTCAAGAAAAATAAAGTGAGGCAAAAAGTTTGCTTCAGTCTGTATACAAACACCACCAGTTCTTTATCATAAGTTCATCAGAGAAATTGCTTCAATATTTTTTCCCACAGCTGCTATTGCTAGCTGTATTTTCCTCCATCCAGCCCCATTTACTCTATTTTCTCTCTCCTTTCACCTTGTCCCTCCTCAAAAGTGTGTTGTATCCAACTACCCTCTCCCATGATCTTTACTCTCTTCTGTCACCTACACTCCCCTTCCCTCCTCAAGCCTTTTCCTCATCCTTTTCTCCTCCTATTTTCCTCTAGGGAAAGATAGATTTCTATACCCAATTGATTGTGAATTTTATTTCCTCTCTGAGCTACTTCTGATGAGAGTAGAGGTTCACTAACTCCCCCCACCTTCCCCCTCTTCCACTCCATTGCATTTTCCTTGCCTCTTTTGTGAGAAATAATTTACCCCATTCTACCCATCTTTTCTCTTTCTCCTAGTACATTCCTTTATTACTCATTAACTCCATCTTTTTAATATAGTATACCTTCAAATTCAACTCCCTTCTGTGCCTTGTCTATCTACGCTCCTAATAAATGAGAAGGTTCATATGAGTTATTGGTATCATCTTCCCATACAGGAATAGAAACAATTCAACATCATTAAGTTCCTCATAATTTGCCCTTCCCATCCACCTCTCTGTGCTTCATCTGAGTCCTGTACTTGATCGAATTTTCTTTTTGGCTCTGGTTGTTTCATCAGAATAGTCTGAAAGTTTACTATTTCACTGAATATCCATCTTTTCCCCTTGAAAGATTATGTTTAGTTTTGCTGAGTAGTTGATTCTTGGTTGTAATTCAAGCTCTTTAGCCTTCTGGAATATCATATTCCAAGCCCTATGAGTCCTTAATGTAGAAGATGCTAATCTTGTATTATTCTGACTAGCTCTATGATATCTGAATTGTTTCTTTCTGGCAACTTGTAATATTTTCTCCTTGACTTGGGAGTTCTGAAATTTGATTACAATATTCCTGGAAGTTTTCATTTTGAGCTCTCTTTCAGAAGGTGATTAATGGATTCTTTCAATTTCCATTTTATCCTTTGTTTCTAGGATATCAGGGCAATCTTTCTGGAGAATTTCTGGAAAAATGAAGTCTAGGGTCTTTTTTTCTAGTCATGACTCAAGTAGTCCAGTAATTTTTAAATTATCTCTTCTGGATCTGTTTTCCAGGTCTATTGTTTTTTCCAATGAGATACTTCACATTTTTTTCTAGTTTTTTCATTCTTTTGGTTTTGCTTTATTGTTTTTTGATCCCTCACAAAGTCATCAGCTTCCCTTAGCTCCATTCTATATTTGAAAGAATCATTTTCTTCAAAGAGCTTTTGTATCTCCTTTTCCATCTGGCCAATTCAGATTTTTAAGGCATTCTTCTCCTCATTGGCCTTTTGTACTGCTTTTTCCATTTGACCCAAACTGATTTTTAAGATGTTATTTTCTTTTTTCTTAAATTCTTTTTAAAAATTTCTTCTTTTTTTGAAATTCCTTCATCATCTCATTTCTCTTCCTAATTTTTCCTCTATCTCCCTTACTTGATTTTCAAAATCTTTTTTGAGTTCTTCCATAGTCTGAGATCAATTCATATTTTTCTTGGAGGCTTTAGATACAGAAGCTTTGACTTAGTTATTTGATCTTCCATAAAACCAAAGTAATTTTCTATGCTTGGATTTATTTTCTTCTGTTGTTTGCTCATTTCCTCAGATTATGACTTGATTTTAACTCTTTGTTAAGGTGGGCTCTCCTTCCTGGTCGGGGATACATTGTCCCAAGCTTTTGAGGGGTTTTGCAATTGTTTTTAGGGTCACTCCCTCCCCTCCCAGAGCCCTCAATTTCTCTAAGGCTTTATGAAAGGCTCTGACTACTCTCCTGGCCTGTTCTCTGGTCTGTGGATGACCACAAACACTCCTTTCTGTTCTGGAATTGTGAGGAGGGTCCCTAGTCTACTGTGGCAGTAAAGTTCCTTTTCCTGAGAATGGGGCCTCAGACTGTATCCTGGATCTGAGTATGGGCAAAGCAACAGAATCCTGCCTCAGGGAGAGCAAAGAGACCTCTGCAGTCTTCCCTGACTCCCTTACCACTCTGGAAGCAGCTGCCAGGTACTTCCCTGCCAGGTGGCTCCCCAAATCTGCTCCTGCTTACTGGTTTCCAAGCCAGGGTCTGCACTGAGGCCTGCACCAGACTGTGCTCATTGGTGCAGCAGAGTTTTCCTGCTGCCCTTCCTAAATGTACTTGGAAATCACTGGTCTGGAAATCACTTGCTGCCATGGATCCAAGCATCCTGTGGGTTGTTCCTGAATGGCTAGATCCTGTTCTATGTTGTACCCTAACTCTAACCCAAACCCTAACCCTTTTTAATACTGGTGTAACAGACCTTTCCTGTGGATTTTTGATGTTGTCTTAGGCTGGAAAATTATTTCACTCAGTCTTTTTTGGGTTCTACCACTCTAGAATTTGGTTAGAGTCATTATTTAAAGGTATTTGGAGAGGTCTGGGGGAGAACTTGTAGGAATTCCTGCCTTTACTCTATCATCTTGGCTCTGTCCACCTAAAATCTCACTTCTAAGATATATAAGGAATTGATTCAAATTTGTTACAGTAAGAGCCCAAAATTTCTCAGTTGATGAATGTCCCAAATTGGCAATTTTCAAAAGAATTCCGAGCTGTCAAAAATTATATTAAAAATATCCCAAATCACTAATAATTAGACTGATCAAAAGAACAGATTAAGTACACAACTTAGAGAATAAAAAGCTGTTAATAGTCTAGTAGTATTTGACGAATCCAAAGACCCTAGCTACTGTGCTAAGAACTTATTAAATAATCTAAAAATGTTGGGAAATTGCAAGGCAATATGGCAGAAATTAAGTATAGATCAACTTCCACATCAACTTTTTGCTAGAAAAGCAAAAAGGGATACATTATTTACATATAAAGATTGAAATCATAAATAAATTAGAGGACCAAGGATGGAATTATCTTTTAATTGTATGGCTAGTGGAAAAATTCATGATCAAACAAGGAACAGAACAGATCACAAAAGATAAAATGACTACTTTTAATTACATAAAGTTTAAAAGACTTTCCACAAGCAAAATAAATGTAGCTAAAATTACAAGGAAAGCAAGTAACTAGAGAGAAAAATCTCTGTAGCAAATTTATTTATAAAGGTTTCATTTTGAAGATTTCATATTTATGTGTATACACATATATGTACATAATTCATGTGTGTGTATATATACATTTTACAAATTTACAATAGAATGATTTATTACCTCAAACCACAATTGGTCAAAGGATATAAATAAGTAGTTTTCAAAGAAATTTAAGCTAATAACAGCCACATGAAAAAATTCTCCAACTCTCTAGTGATTAGAGAAATGAAATTGAAACAATTCTTGAGATTTTGCTTTATACTCCTAGGCTTGCAAAGCTGGCAAAAAAGAAAAATGACACAAAGTTGGCAGGCTTTAGGAAAGCAGACATATTAATGCCCCATTTTGGGGGATATGAACAGTTACAACCATTCTGGAAAATAACTTGGAACAATGCTCCAAAATGTTACTAAACTATTCATACTAGGAATACTATTACTAAAATCATAATCTAGAGATCAAAGACAGAGGAAAAGATCCTGTATTGTACACAAATATTTATGGCATATTTTTTTTTCTTTTTTTGGTGTGTAGTGGTAAAGAACCTGAAACTAAGAGGATGTCTAATAATTGGGGAGTATTATATACATATGTAATAATATATGAGTGTTTTAGAATACTATCACCCTACAAGAAATGATGAAAATAGTTTTAGAAAAATTTGGAAAAACTTGCATGAATTGATAAGAGTAAATTGAGTAGAGTTAGGCAAATTATTTATATACAAATATATTGAAAAAATTAACAACTTTTAAAAGACCTGAGAATTCTTATTAGTACAATGATCAACCATGATTCCAGAAGACTGATGATGAATGCTGCCCAGGCTTTGAAAGTGAGATGAAAGTCTCAGAGTGCAAACTGAGACACATTTTTTTTCACATGGCCAAAATAGGAATTTGTTTTGCTTGACCATGCAGATTTTCTACAAGAGGTTTTTTTTTTTCTTGGTTTATCAAGTTAGGAATGGGGGAGGAGAGAAGAAGGTAAGAGAGAGAAAAAATAAATGCTTGTTAAAAAATAATTAAAAAATATGCACATTAATTTACTCTTGAACAAATTATAAATTAGTTTGACCAAACTTCACTAAAATGAATGTGAATGATGTGAAGGGGTACATTTCTTATCATGG